>NW_027211694.1:3010000-3717500 GCF_022749685.1 Semicossyphus pulcher
GAACCGGAGCCGTGCGCGGACGTGAGCCCAACTATATCTAGCTGGTAGCACTCCTCCTTCCCCACCAGAGAGGTGACATACCAAAAACCAGTCTACGCTGCCAGGGATCAGCACGCCAAGGCCCCCGCCTTTGCCTGCTGCCCAGTTTACAATGCATCCAATGCACCCAACCCCTCTGCAGGTGGAGGCACAAATAACACTCTTACAGTGAATTACAGTTGCTAATGGAGCTAGCACTTTTCTTAACCCTCTCCAGCTCAACCCTCTCCTCCAAATATGTCCACTTCTGGCTTTAAAATACCAACACAGGGACTCAAGGCTCCAAAACTTAAGATCACAATCAAATTGGGTACGTCCAGTTAGCTACGATCACTTCTATACTTCCACTGCTTTAAGTGATCGATCAAAAGGCTGGGCTAGTTTAAGTCTCAGAATGTGTTTGACTAGATGTCAAGAGAGTGATTTGTAGCTTGGGGCAGTAAGTCAGTCTGTAGTGACTCGGCTAGGGAACCGGAGGGTGGCCGGTTCAAGCTAGAGAGTTAGAGAGGTGCCAGTTCCTTTCCTGGGCGCTATCAAGGTGTCCTTGAGCAAGGCACCGAGGCATCTCTCCATTAATATAGTTAGGTCCATCGCATGTTTGTTTGTTGTTGTGAGTATTTCGGGCCCATGTTTGTGTTGCATGTTTGTAATACTTCTTAGTTTGACACTGTCGGGTCTTTAAATCACCCAAAGCCACCAACTTTTGCAGCATGTTTCATTAGAAAGTCAAAGCTTTAACTACACTTAAGAGCATTGATTTATTTCAAGCCAAATAACGTAAAGGACGTTCAGCCCATGTGCTAAGAACTGGGCGATAACAGTTGACCTTGATAGGATCGAGGATGTCAGTTTCCTCTGCACCTTCTCAGCTGGTAATCAACGTGGCACGTGCATCGCTTTAAGTATTAGATGCAGACAACAGTTCAGCCATTCAACGAAGCGTCCACGGTCAGACAGCCTTGCTTCAGGTATGTGTTCTTGGAGTGCTTTTCAGTTTAATAAATTCCTTTATATTACCTCTCCTGGTGCCGATTTATTGGCCTCAGACCAGCTACTAGTTACTGCTGAGTGTTTTATCCAGCCCGGGATCTCTCTCCAGCAGAGAGGTAAATGTGGGCTGATTGACAATTTCAGTGGCTGATATTCAGACAAAACAGTCCCCGTGGCTCCAAAAAACCTGCTCACGTTTAATCTTATTCTTTTAACTCACAAAGGCGTTAGTTATTTCAGAATGACGGCTGAAATAAAAAATCCCAGTCCTTCTCTTTTGTGCACATTAAATGGTTTTAGTTTTCTAAGCCTGTAAAATAGATGCCCAGTATACTGCGTCTGCTTTGGTGCTTCTGATTATTGTTCTTCGATATCTATTAATACGGCTGCACAGAAAAATGCATTTAATGCGTCTGGAGACTGCATCCTGAAATCCTCTGAACAAATAATAAAGTACATTTTAATGGAAAAAGAATATACGTTCCTTTGTTTGTGGGAGTCGTGAATTTTATCGTCATACGAGGAGACAATGAGTCAAGGAAAACACTGAAGGACAAGGGAACACGGTGTGTTCAGGTACCTTCGTGTTTTGGTGCGTTACAGTTGCTGTTTGGATTATTGTTCACAGAGGGGTTCAGCAAATGTTGGATTAACAAGCAATGCATGCTGAGCTGCAATTTTACTGCTGTTACAATTCTATTTTGCAATAAGAAAAAAAGCATTTTGTTGTCGTCTCAAATGGTCCAAACTGATTACCATCTCTCTTTGGATAACACACGAGTGTTTACAATAAACAATATTAAAGGAAAACCTTCAACTCTGAGATACTGAAATAACTTCCGGACCTCCGGAGTCGATCGCGCCCATTCAAGTCAAAGCTCGTGATTCCACAGCACGCGCCGTTCCAGAAGCGTGTCTCCGCTCTGCTCAGCCAAAGATACGCGCCGGGTCTATTTTTTGACGGAGGCCGCTTCAAGCACGCGTCAAACTGAACAAAGCAGATCGTTCCAAACAGGAAGTCACACACGAAAACAGCATGGAGCATCTGGTCATTTCAAAATAAAACACCATGTACAGACCGGTACAGTTTTTTTCTGTTTTCATAACAACAACACACTGACACACTTTTAATTAAGTAGTGTCCTCAGCCGTGGTAGAAGCACAAAAATCACGTAATGATCTCCAAATGAGCAGATAATCAACCTCAGAGGTGCAAACTGAACTGTTGTTTGTGTTGCTCTGTTTAACGTTGATGTTATCGCGTGATTTCCAGCTGCTTGGGCCAGCGCTCCGCTACGCTGCGGATCAGAGACGCTTCCTGTGGGCGGGGGCTAACGCCGTCTGGCGGACCACAACCGTGGCGCAGACGGAACGCGCCCGGTCACGGATCCTGTGGGATCCAGACGTGAGACCTGACCAGTAGGTAGCAGTGCCTCTATTCGCGGCAAAAAGTGCAACATGAATGCAACTCCTGTCGGGCTCATCAAGTTTCAAGCCTGTAAATGTAACTGTAGCTGGGATGAGCCAATCAGTGGCTACATGGAGTGTAAAAATAAAAGCGCAGCATTTTTTATTCGAGCACACATCCGTGACCCATTAAAAACAGCTGCGCCCAACGTTTGGGTTCCGACCCACCACTTGAGAACCATGGCTCGAGAATTTGAAGGTGCAAATTGGCCAGGGAATACCAGTCCGCTGTGAAGTGGTATTTTTTAAAAGACGAAACACAGAACGGGGAATCAGGAGATACTTAAAATCAAAGGACTCAAATCAGGTCATCCTGTTCTGCGTCAGCTCACAAGCACTTTCCAAATGTCCGCACTTTAGAAGTTTCTCTCATCTTGCTAACCTCGTTAGGACATTTGGTGCTCTCTGGATAGAATCAGAAGAGCACACACGCTCAGATTGCTCATGCAGAGCAAGAGTCACAAATGTGATTTGGACAGAATTAAAGTGCAAGCGCAGCCTGAGCATCTCAACACACTGCAAGGCGGCACCACGGAGGAATGGAGAGAATGTATTTCAGAGAATTAGATCGACAAATGATGCAAAAAAAAACAACAACTGAGGAGAGGAGTAAAGGGAGCGTAGGAGTTGGTGTGAAGGAGAGAGTTTCATCTGTGCTGCGAAAAGATGGCAAAGAGAAAAGGAATGGTGAAAGAGAAAACAAGAGCGCGGAGGAAGAGGAGGAGGAGGAGGAGGAGGGGACGGGGCGCAGGACGAAGGGCGTACTGGGATATGTGAGCGGATGCCAACCGGACAGTTTTTGTTATTATACTCTACTACTACAGGCTGCCAAAACACCTCCTACACACACACAGATACACACACACACACACAGATACCCGACGTGACGCACACACAGTCTCGTACCCCGAGCATGTGTGTGTGAAGGAGAGAAACTGAAAGAGTGAGAAGTAGATGAGGAGGGAGGGAGGGAGGGAGTGATGAAGACGAGGAGGAGGCCAGATTGCAGTAGCAGCTTTAGGAGCAATAACTCAGTTCTGCAGCTATACTGACGGACATGCTCACTCCCGCTCTGTCTCACTCTCTCTGTCTGTCTGCCTGTCTGTCTCTCACACAGGGTAACAGGAGTTAAAAAGAGACACCCAGTTTTCCCTTATACGTCCAGCCTTCAGCCTGTATCCAAAGCCTATACATCCTACGTAAGGCTAAAGAGGTATGTTTTAATGCAGGTGTACAAACACAAATAATACATAAGGTTTATACACGATACCTTCAGCACACCTGGTCTGTGTCATCCAGCTGTTGGAGAGGAATAACAAGCTGCAGCCCGCGAACAGAGAGGCCGACCCGCGAGAGGTGGACATCTGGACCGAGAACAGGGCCGGGGAGGAGGAGGAGTGGGAGAGACGGAGAGAGGAGATGAACATCTGGCTGGAACACAGAACCTCGAGGGCATATTGCATTTAGCCGCTTGTAATGTGAGTCCAGAGACTCGCTGTGAGTGTAGCCGTGAGCCTGAAATGCAAAAATTGTCGCACAAACAACTAAATTATTATAATTTGACTAAAGCTGTCACCCGGCTGGAACCTGCTGCCGCGGTCGAGCGAAGCAAGAGAGCGTATAGACATAAATGTATAGTAGATTAATTGATCGCATTTCTGTGAGAAGCTGTCTGCTTTCATTAATTAATGACGTAGTGATCAAAACGCTCGATCGATCGTTACCAAATGACATCTGCACCTTTTATAAGCTTCAGCGACAATCAAAGTATTTACAGTCGGGACATACGGAGATACACAAAAGGATTGTTTACACTGCGTAACAGAACTGCGTATGATCGTGTGCGGACAGAGAGCGTTCGATTTGCCGTTAGAACACGGTGTGACGAGTATACTGGTCCCGCTGTTGTGTATTTGGTTGCCATGACTTCACGTGTGATTGACGTCCTGTGACTCCTGTCACTGTTTCAGTGTTTCCTCAACGAGAAGAGCGGGCCAAAGACCGTTCATCGTTTAACTGCAACTTCGGGACACGTTACAGAAATCTGAAGCAGCCGCGGCAATAATTTTGCAGCGGCGGAAACAACAATACTACAAATGCAAAGGCTTTCATCAGTGGGCCGTAGGCTCAACCACCATTGTGTTACCTCATTCTGCGTTAGATAGAGACTTAACAGACATTTATTAACATGAAAATCTTCGAGAAGGCGAAATCATCTTCATGCTTTTGTTATTTTTTTCACGGCAGAAGACAAAAAGTCATGGTCGTGCCCCTTCACACGATGTGTTATATACAGTATGTCACACCAGGCTGTGACATACTGAGAAACAAAAGCCTTTTCCCTCTTCTTGCAGACAGACGTGACAGAGCACGGCTCAGGACTTCACTATTCATTATGAAAATGTTTGTATTTTGCGTTCGTGCTGCTGCAGTAAGCCAGATGAGCGCACTGAGAACACCTCGTGGCATCCTGCCCAGTTTACATGTTTCGTTCTTATCTGAGAGGAAATTTCATCTTCTTGTTGCCATGGAGGAAAAGGTCAAGGGGCCGGAAACAAACATCAGAATTCATCCTCTTGAGACCTTTAATACGAGAGTTTCTGGAAGCCTTTCCGAGCACACACAGGTCACCGCACCTGAAGAAGCCGCTCAGCTGAAGTCATCATATGAACTCACATGGAAGCACAGCCGCAGAGACTTTGAATGTATCAAGTGTTCCACCTCCACCTGATGGTTGGTGACATGAAAACAGTTCGGGACTCATTCTCTTGGTTTCATCCCTTCACCAAGAGGGGAAACAAAGACGTCTGAAAATCCCCCCAAATCTGAAGGGGCTCGCATTTTTGTGAGGTTCTGTCACCTGAGGGTGAGTGCAAAATAAAGACGTTCAAACTCATCTCAGGTGGACCGATCTGATGGTTTTACTGGGGCAACATTTGGACAGATCACCTGGAAACCCAGGCGAGCCGGTCACGCACACAAAGTCAGTGCCAGTAAAGGTTAAAACGTTTAAAACAACTATGTTATTATTCAGAAACTGACACTGCCTCGTTGCTCCATCTATGTCTTTTGTAGCGCACTTCAAGAGGAACCATGACACAGCATGATGAAGGGGAACCGAGTGTTTGAAACGCAGAACGACCTCCGTTTGCCTTCTCTGGTCCGCGGCGTACAGAAGTGGATATCATCAAGGATTTTTTTTTTTTGCCATGACTTTGCAGGAATCCTTTCCTCACAGGAGAGGCACGCGGAGCCGAATTCTACAGCCGAACAGTTATTATTCAAACATAAAGGGAAAAGACCAGAGGCAAAGTACAATGTAGATGAATTAAATTTAATTAAATTAAACGCCGGCCCAGTACAGAGACTGTACTCCAGAGTGCAAAACACTAAAATAACTTTGAGTTCTGAGGAAAGCCCTCGGTTCGTCGCGCTCACAGACTCAACAAAGTGAGGGAAAAGTTCACTGCTTGTTTGAGTCGCTGAGGGGAACTGTTTTACACCGATACACTGATAGCTCGAGATATTAAACAAACGTGTGGACGATCCACAGCGGCTCGACACGAGTGGAAGCTGATACAGGCGTTTGTGTTGGTTAGTATGAAGTGGGTTTGTGTAAAGGATTAAACATTTGTAAGGAGTCATCGGAGGGAAACTTAAAAAGTATAATCTCAAAGATTTTCCTTTAAATAAACGTCTGTTAAGTCCCCATCGATCGCCGAATGAGGTAACACAACGGTGATTGAGCCTGTGGCCCGCTGATGAAAGCCTTTGCATTCATGCCCAGTTAGTGACGTGTTTTCCATCAGCCAGCAGTGGTTGGTCTGCCAGAGAGGCTAGGCGGAGCTAAGCGGCTGCTTTTCCGCTCTCTGCAAGTGTTGCGAGTAAACAGTAATCTACTATGGCTGAACAAACTAAGAAAAGATGGATGACTACAGATACAACTTCAACAAGAAGTGAAAATCCGAAGAAGAAGAAACAAACTCGACGCTCAGATGAAGCAAACAGTCTGAAAAGAAAAGCGACCGTCAGCCAGGAAAATCAAGAGTTACAACCGGAGCCAACCGTGGACGTCACACATGCAGCACTGTCTGGATATCTGGGAAGTGTGCTCCCGCAATTACCGTTCATCGCCACAGGTGCCGCCAAAGAGAAGGTGTAACCCCGCCTCTCGTCCAATGACAGCTGGGAAAGGCTCCAGCCCCCTGCGACGCTGAACATGATAAGCGGTATAGATAATGCATGGATGGATTTATCTGTAAAACATGCTTCCTTATTGTTTTCCTTTTTTGCATTTGCTACTCCTATAGGGGCCAGCCTGTCAATCAACTGGCAAGGGGCGGTTCTTCCTGCCGAAGTTGAGGAGCGCGTTGACTTGCTGTGACTTCAGTTTGTCTGCTCACAAAACTGAACTCAACTTTGCATGTGAACTGGACATAACTGGTGGGCTGTGACTTCCTCCCCTCCTCGCCCTGCCAATAATTGTATACCAAAAGTATAGCAGCTGCCTCGAGAGCCTGCTGACGCTATGAGAATGCAAAGCACAATGTGTGACTTGCCCTCCTGACTGCGCTGTGCACCACTAGTTGATAAAAATAACTAACATCATGTCAGAAGTCTGCCTACATTTGCCTCAAACCAGCGTCCTTGTTTTCCAGCAGAGAAGAAAGCGTGCATCAGAGAGCCTCGGCAGTCTATTTGGCTTTCCTTTGGTGTCGACACAACATGCTGCTGCTGTGTCAGATAAATGGACAGAATTGTGCAGCAGCCTGCAGATTTGGCAGAGAATATCTCATGGCTTTAAATAAAAAAATAACAGAAGAAATATAGGTTGCATTTACTTCTGCTGTGAGTCTACAGAGGCGGCGAGGAAATGAGGGAAATATGGCCCTGGGGGGAGGAAAGTGAGCGATACGCTGCGGCTCCCCTGAGCCTGCTTTTAGAGCCACAACCTTTACACCGCTCTCCCCTGGGACTGGTCAGGCACGGCTCTGCATCAATATTTAACACAATGCACCCTGACTGGACTGGAGACATACATGCACAAAAGCACACAGGCAATAAACACATGTTAAGAAACACGCAACACATAATGGCCCGGAAAGGTCAGGGTCAGACTCCTCTCTGTGTTTAACTTGGACTGCACACAGCCGACACACTAACAGCAGTGGACGTATCTCTTAACAAACACCTGTCGTTTATTTATTCGACCTCTTTCAACATTTAATCATCTGCCAGTTTCAAAATTCAACCCTGACAACAAGCGCTGCGGCCGATTAAAATTCTTCTGTTACTTAAATAATTAAAAGTCATCAAAAGTGAAGTTCAAAGTTCACTCTTGATCTCGGGGAAACCGCTGAGAAAACAATCTTCCCACATTATCTATTTAGGAGCTCTCATTCATTCTTAATGACCTTCCTCAGCTGGAGTTTGTCCGTTGGTTTTGGAGTTTTAGAATCAAGTCGAACCGCAGCTTTTACACCAACATGGATGAAAGTGCTGTGAGAGACCTGGGTCCCATCTGGTGATCAACATCTGACATGTGAGTATCAGATAAAAGCTGCTCTGTTGTTGTCTATTAAAGGGGAGCTAAGGTAGCTTTATTTGTGTGGGTTCTAAGTGAGTAAGGGCCCGTGTCATGGCGCCTTTTTCTGGCAGAAAAGCGCTGGCAGGGCGCTGGGAGAGAAAAACATGGCCACAGGTTCGTTTCTATAACAACATTAAGTTTAACTTACTACACAGCTAACAACAAGCTTACAAAGCATGCGGCGATAAAAGCACAACACTTACCACCAACCATTTAGTGTGCGGCCGATCTGCTCTAACAAATCGGCTTTTTGGTCTCCACTGTGAACCTGTTTGTTCGCCACATGTACAGCTCCGGGTAGACAGAAACGCCCAAAACAAGGTGCTCCTCCATGTTTGGTGGTAACCACGGTGACAAGTGGCGTCCCGTCTGATTGGTTGCCTGAAAAAAGCGACAGGGACGACACCAGCGCTGCTCTGAGAAGTTCAGAGATTTTCAGCTCGGAGCAGCCGCACAAAAAAGGCGCCCGCATACGCTCTGTCCTCATCAGAAACGACTGAAAGAAGACGCTGGCGCTCAGAAAACGGCGCTATGTGGACACGGGGCCTAATAGGTAGAAAAATTCATGTAATAGCTCCAGTACATTCATCCTGCAGCCATCAGACAGGCTGTAATGTGACCCAAACTCATTCAACCAACTCTTGTGTTCTACATAAAAATGATGTTTTTGTAAATGGAGTCTGGTGGCTCTGAAGAGGAGAATGTAAGACACACACTTTAAGATACACAGTGGCAAAAACTTTCAGTGGACATACTTTAATTGGGAGAGAGGACAGTAGAAGAGAGAGCGGGGATGATACGCAGCAAAGGCCGAGGGTGGGAGTCCAACCCGGGGCCGCCGTATCGAGGACTGTAGCCTCTGTATGTGAGTAAACCGCTGAGCTAAACTGGCGTCTTGATTGGGAACATTTTATCAGAGAAGTTACTGCTTACAAGAGCAATGAAAACGATACATTAAAGAGCGTAACCTGGATGTCATACACTAAATTGATCAATTTACAAAAGCAAAGAATGAAGAGTTATCATTAATTTACTCTTCAGACCGGCGTCCTTTAAAATGACTGCCTTTTGTATCGGTAACTGATGTCTTCATTGATGTGAAGATATTTTTGTTCACTGCTCCTTCTGAGTAAAAGTAAAAATAGAACAGTAAAGTCCTGTCACCAATTTCTTTGTGATGCTAAATTTCTCTGACTTCCATCTCTGCTTTAACTCCGCACTCAGCCGTGCAGCGCTTCCGCCTGTCCCATCAAAGCGACATCACACTCAGCTGCACATTTACCGTCCTGTTGGACTGTTTGCTCAGTCGAAGCAGGACTTTGAAGGCTTCCTTCTAAGTTAATGGCCCAGTTAAGGAAGCGGCGCTGGCTGTTTTTAGAAGCTGTCCAGAAAACGATGCTGACAGGAGCCTTGTTTTACCTCATTTCATCTCATTTGGAACTCATGTCCTCATTATGTCAGCGCTGCGATGGAGCTGTAAATAAAGGTGGAGGAACAGACAACAAGAGACAGAGGTAAAAGACGAGCAATAAAGACTGCGTGTCCCGTGGCTTTCAAAATACAAAGGCTTCAATCAGGATATGAGCTCTAATTTGCCAGGACCTGTCGAGCTGGTGCAATCGCTCTCGCTTTAAAATGCACACATACACACACTCCAGCTATAAAAATACACTCACTCAGATGCACACACTCAAAGCCAAGAACACAAGCACCCCAGGGTTCTGCTGTATGTGCATTTATATATTTATTTTGAAGTGTTTTGTTGCGTTGCACGGCCTCGTTCTCGTGCCATGGCTTCGTTGTTTCAAATCTCTCAGTGTGCTAACGCGTGTGTCTTCTAGCCATTCTGATTTTCACTGTTTTCATTGCCTCACTAAGCCCCAGCAGATGTTTCTCTGCTTTTCTAAAGACCGTCTCTACAGCCTGGGCGGAATATCAGAATACCTCTTCCTAATCCACTTTACCCACTAATCCCTGCTCCGTAGACCTGTTGGCTTGCTTTTTATACAACACTAGTTCTTTCTCTCTCTCGCCGCCATTCACTGGGGGTCTTAGCGAGATCACTATCGAGGAAACCGGCAGAATTAGTCTGCGTCAACGGACCAGGGGAGGGATCTTGCTGCCGCTTGATTTACTGATATTCAGAGGAAGTGGAATTGATTGGAAGCAGCGGGGCCCTGGACGCTGTCTGCCGGGGCTTTGCAGGAGTGAGTTAAGGTTTCCCATTCCACTGTTGGCCCGCTGAAGCAATGGGGACGGGATTTAGCCGCCTGACAAAAGCTTGAGCAGGATGTGATATGTCATCTGCTGCTGTGGGATACAAGTGGATATTCACAGACGCAGCGTAAATAAAGGCAAGAGGAACAGCCAATGCAGGAGGCGAGGCAGACAGCCCACATCCCACAACCCTGAATGAATGACTGGAGGGTGAGATTTGATTCAGGCGACTGGCAGTGGGACATCTGCAGGGGGGAGAGGGACAAAATTAGGCTAACTGGTGCGTTTCAATCCGTGTATTCTCAGAGTTCTTCTACTCAAGGGGCCCTGGAGTCTGAGAAGGAAAGGCTGATTCAGTAGCTAGAGGTTGACGAATGGACACTGCAATGCGCCTGTTCAAGTGTCCTAACTGCTGCAGCCTGAGGAGCACTTTGCTGGGTTAACAACTCCACGCAGCAATTTGATATCCAATGGTTTTGACATATTTTGCATGTTGCTTATGTGCACTTTACGGTATTTGCCCATGGAGCCATGCATTGGGTGACCGCTCCATTGAACGTGCGTTGGAAAAGTAAAATCTAGAGCAGATTTATGCCGACATACCTCCATCAAATGGGAAAGACTAGTTTAGTTCTTGACAGAAGGCTGGGAAAGTCAAAGTTTTGCAAATAGTTGAGTCCTTTGTCAGGTAGTTTTGGTTTGCCAAGGCACCAGATACCAACGGGTTCCCATCCCAGGTCGTCACAGACCTGTCGTAGGGCCGTTGAGTGTCTTGTTCAGTCACAATAGGTATCATTGTGCCTCTCATTCAGACACTCAAGGTATCCTTTCCCTTAGCTACATGGTTAAAGTGAGGGAAAACATTGTGGGTTAGGTTTGAGCAAAGACAATGTTTTAACACAGATTTAGGAAGAGATTCAATCCTTTGTGTTCGAGGCGAAGGTGCTGTTTTTGGCCAATTTAACGGCCCTCTCCTCCAGACTTTCTCTGTCTTTAGGTTTAAGATACACACAAGGTTGAAAGCCAGTTGTGTCCTGTGCAGAAACGAAAGGTAATACTTTCATCTTCATCTTCTAAGTGGTTCCACAGTCTCAGCATTTGCCTAAATTCCACACTTTGGTAAATCATAAGACTGTTTCGAACTTAAGGGTTTGAAGTTCAGCATGTTCTGCATCGCAGACTTATCTGTGGTTTTCTCTTTGTACCTGCTATTTTCTCACTTTGTCTCTTAGCAACTGGCAATTTGTCAGCCGTGTCAAAGCTTACAGGTGTAATGAAGTAGTGTGGGCAGCCAACATGTCTTTGCTTGAACTGAGTAAGTTTGATCTAAGAAGTTTTAATTCTCATTAGAGATCAAAAACAGGCAAAGCAACTCCCGTTCGCCAACTGACACTCAACGTCTCTCAGGCAATATACCTAATTTCTCATTTAGTGATATTAAGCCATTGGGACTGTCGCTTAAGTGTAACCTGACAAGCAACATAATTGTAGAGCTTCTCAAAGAAAGGTACGGTTGGTCCACCTGTTTCTTCTTTATGATACTGGGGGTCTCAAATCCAGTGACGTCCCCCATCCTGGGAACCTATTTCACTTTCTTAATTCCTCCACATGGAACAAGTACCATCAAGAAAACACGACAGCTGACATTTCTTATGGTTTACATGCATTACCCTTTTATAGCCTGATTGACCAAAAACAAAAGCCAAGCCATTATCTGTTGTCTTTCATGAAACGAGATCAATGCATAAGGAACTTCTCTAGATTTACTGATACTTCTATCAAGGAGGTAGAACATGCTCTGCCCTCCTGAGGCGCCTCTCAATGGGAGACAGAGCAGGGCCTCACCTTGGCAATTTTTGCCATTTCAGAGGAGATTGGAAAAGGGCTGAACAAGTAGAGCAGCTGAATTGCGATGATGATCATATGAGGCTTTCTTTGGTATGTCGAGGTGGCTTTTGATGATCAAATTACAAAAACTAAAGACAGAATAAAGCTGGAAAGCCCTTTCGGACATTCAGAAATACTTTTTGAAAGCTGTCAGCCTGTTGGATGCAGGAATGTCTTTATTCTTGTATCATAGGTACAAAGATGGAAGGGGGCAGTGATGTTGTTCCCCCCTTAAGCCAGCAGAACAAGAGGTGGAAAGAAAGACGACTTGATTTCCGTACAAAGCCTGAAGGAAAAGACCGGACAGGGCGTTCGACATTTTGAGGACTTTTAATGTGCTAACAATCACCAGTGTTCAGCTCAGCTAAAGCAACCAAAAATGTCCTGGAATAACGGAGACAATGAGGTCCAGGAGCTCCTTACCTCGGAGCAAAGGATGATACCGTTCTCTTGTTAAGAAAGCAACTTTTTATAAATGTTGCACTACATGCCGATGATGTTGTGTTGTACCTCACCGGTTTGTTTCCAAGCATGAGTGTGGAACGTTGTTAGCTCATGTTCTCAACCGCAAGGTGTATCTTGATGTTTCTAGAGAGAACCAGAGAGTGCAGAGAGCCTCAGGTGTGCAAAGTTAGTGGACCTGAAATTTCAGTTAAAAATACATTTGACTGAAGAAACCGAAAGCTCGAGTGAACACACTGTGCATGCTTCTTGTGGATATTTGTGGATATAAGACAGCTTACTCCAAGCAAACCAATGAAAGTGCACCATTTTTGACATTTCATTCTTTTCAGACATTTGAAGTTCACTCAAATTGCATTTGACAGTTGGACAGAGACGGAGCTGGTGTGAGGGGGAGCGAGAGAGAGAGAGAGACGGGCATCTGACAGGTGGTGACAGTCTGAGATCCTAGGGAGAGAGAGAGAGAAAGAGGGTGAGGAGGGAAAGAAGGGGTGGAGGGCAGAGGGATGACGAGGCTGAGAGACAGATGGAGACTCAGCTCTCGCTGCCTCTCCCCGGGGAGACAAACAGCCGATCTGAGATCTGAGCCGCAGAGAGAAAAGAGATGGAAATAAGAGAAAGCGAGGGAGAGGGAGAGGGAGTGTCCCCCATCACCAGATTCATACATTTTACACTGGCTTCTGCCCAGTGCACCGGTCTTATTCTGGTGACCACTGACCAGCTTTGAGTATAAAAATGGACCTGAAAAGAAAGAAGTTTGAAATGCTTTGGAGTTTAAGCCTCTAAGCTTGTCTTCATTTTAAATCACAGCATATTGAACACCTTGAAGTTTGCAACCATGCTTGTGGTTTGGCTCGAGGGATGGCTTGTACTTTATTATCTCCACTGCTATCAGAGACATGAGATCCCTGAGTGCCATCAAGACTTTGACAGCCTTGAATCTTTGTTTTGAACACTATTGGATAAGTTGCCATGACATTTGGAACACACATTCATGGTGCCATGTTTTGTTACAAAGTGGACCAAACACACAGCGTGGCAACAGTTGGTTACATTTCTGGGCTTTGGGTCCGAGGCTTTGGCATGGGACGGCATAGCACCAAGTAAGAAGAACAAACTATTTTCTGTTTTTGAAGATTATTTTTTGGCCTTTATTGAGAGAGGACAGTGGATAGTGTTGGAAACCGTGGAAGAGAGCGGGGGATGACACGAGCCCAGGGTGGGAGTCGAACCCAGGGGCCGCCACAGCCCCTGTACATGGCCACCGATCCAACCAATGAGCCAAACCGGCGCCCAGAACAAGCTTTCTTATCGTCAGGTTTCCATACGAATGTTAACAAAATCAGAGAAGAAGAAAAATTGGGGAAAGAAAACACAAATACATGATCACTTTGAGAAACTGCAGGTGCTGTAAATTCTCCACAGGGTTCGCCATTAAATCATTGCAGAGGAAGAAGGTGTAATAAGATGACATAACTATACAGTTGCACACTTAAAATGGTAGAAAGCAATGTAGATAACATTTTGTTTTCATGTATTAGGGACATTACAGAAAGATCAGATGTTTATCTGATTTGACAAACAAGTCCAATGCTTCATGTCGGATTTACAAGTTTCTGTTCACTGAGTAGCACTTATCGAAAATGCACGTCAAAGAATTTGGATAGAAACACACTTTCAGTCTTGTCCGACTAACTCCCTTTAAGAAGTGACTTTAGGGTTGGGTAAGTTGTGTCGGGTTCAGTGCCTTGCTCAAGAGCGCAAGCGCAGCTACAGCTGAAAGTGGGATATCTTAATAAATGCAGATTAAGATGACAAGTGAGAATCTGTCTGACAGAGGAGATGACTTGGGGAAAGATTGGGAGAAGAAAAGAGGAAGAAAGAAAGGGAAAACAGACAGTGGAGCTCAGGCTTCCACTGAATGGTAATTAAAGGGGAAAATGTCATTAATTAGCAAACAGGCCAGCTGTGGCGCTCTTTAAAGCTCTGCTTCCTAACATTAAATATAGATTACAGGACATGCAGAACACACACACACACACACACACTCATGTAGAGACAAAATAACAGTGATGCACAGATCTAATTAGTGGGATTGATTTTCTCTAACCCCAGAGGAGAGACAGCAATAGGAGAGCGAGATTCTCTAAATGCCACTCCTCTGCAGGAATCCGCTCGCTCTGGGGGCACGAAATGAAAGACAAACTGACGGAGAGAGAAAGAAATTGGGGAGAGTGGTGGGAGTGGAGAAGAAAAAAGGGAAGATGGGCAGGCAGCTGTTGGCGGAAAGAAAAAAAAGCAGGAGGGAAATAAATAAAACCAAGAGGGAGAAAAGGTTTGGAGGGAGAGTGGGATTACGACGGAGGAGAAGCTGCCTTTACAAAGTCTTTAGATTACATGTGCGCTGGGAATATACCTCACATGACAGTGTTAGGGACTCGCTCAGGTGCTCACAGAAACTCAAGGGAGAGAAAGAAGAAGTGGAAGAAAAAAGTTAGCAGCAGTTTGCTGTCCTTCAACAACCTGAGAATCCTCCTGCTAGGTGCCGTCGTAACAGCAGGGCGTGGATTGTGCCCTTCCCCACACAAAGTCCTTTTACTACTCAACTCTATTACACTGTGTCAACGTTCTTCTCATCAGTTTACTTCCTGGTATGAGCTCGGTGGCTGCACATGAAACCAAAAAGCTAGATGTTGCTTGTGCGCAACACGGCGAAACTGACCTTTAAAGTTATGTAATCACTTGTTTGGAAATGAGAGCTAATGTGGACGTCAGAGGAAAAAAGCATCTGTTGATTTCTGCTCAGATGCTTTTTAAAGCAGCTTCTCACTGGAGACGAGCGTGCACCAAGTTCTGAACATTCAACACTTTCAATGAAGTCACTTTATGTTTATTAGAGTCCCAACAAGGAGGAGCTAAAGTCGTCACAAAAGCCAGAAAGCAAAGAAGCAATATGAGATATAATCTCCAATTAGAGCTGGACTTTAGAAAACTTTAGACATGTTGCTCGGACCAGAGGCCTCTGAGGAGGGAGGTGAATGTCTAGAATTCTTGTGTAGAATTAACAGACATAAGTCCCTTTGAAAAACTGTAGAACTGCTTAAACATCGACTGTTAGGCTGTCAGAAGAAATAAAACCATCATAATGCATGTGTAACATTTCTGCTCACATTGGCTTCTTTATTTGGCTGCTCATATTTGTTTTTAAATCAGATTCCAGTAGGAATCAGTCATGTTCCTGTCGTGACCCCAAGAGCACAACAAGAAGAACAAAGACGCCACACAAAGTAAAGAAGAAGTAAACATGGAGGCCACCGAAGCCCGTTGAAGCAGCAAAAACCCGAGCAGATTAAAGGGGACCAAAAAAAGGGCTGATTTGTGGTGCGATGTGTTACGTACTTCTTCACAGAGGTGTGTGTTTACACAGAGGTGGATCCAGGTGTTGTGGGAACGAGACGTAACTGGCTACACAGGAACAGACTTGGTGCAAAGTCTCCGAATGTGACGAGCTTCCTTTAACATCTGTCATCGCCTGTAGAGAACTTATTGGTAGACACACGTAAGGACCACATGTGAAAGTGGCAGATTTATGCCACGGGTCCTCGGACCTCCTCTCATTAAACAATTCAAATTGCTTACAACTGGGAGGTCGCTCATCCACCAAAGATATGAGGCGTTTGTGTCCACATCCAGGAGACTGAGCTGAAACAAAGGCAGGCCGAGATACAAGATCAAAGCTGTTGATGAGCTTAAATGAGATGCAGAAAACATACCGACACAAACACAGTTTTGTGTTGCAGTAAATCATCAGCACAAAAAGCAACAGCAGTAACAACGAGAACTTTTTCATCTGAGTCACGGCGGGCCCCTCCCTCCTCAGCGGCTTCAATTACAGCTGCTTTCTCACAATACAACAAATGAGATGCTCGAGCAGCACAGCATCCTGCTGAAAATAGCCCGCTATTTACATGAGTATTAATAGTATTCCCAGCGCTCTCATACAGTTGAAGGGCATTTGTTTGAGTTATTATTAGTGAGAGCTTTGCTGGTTCTGCTTAGATGCTTGTTAAATAAAGCCGGTCTCTGTGCTGACTGCTGTGATGCTGTGTACGGTCAAACAAATACACGCTGTGCCCATTTCTTTGCACTGTGTGCTCCAAAATGGGCTTGTTGTTTATGCCAATGATGTCAGTGCATGTGTGTGTGTGTGTGTGTGTGTGTGTGTAATCAGCAGTGGATTTCAGTCCATTTCAAGGCCCTTGAATGACACCAGTAATGTCCCCTCAGATATCCAGTCAGAGAAAGAGGACTGTCCGTCATTACCACGCACAAACACTGCTTTTTTTTTGTTTCCAATTATGTGATATTTACAGATTAAATATTAAATATGCCGTCATTGGGCGTGTGATTGGTGCAAATGCTCGGTATCTTGCATTCAGCCTGGATGTTGTTGCTGTTTGTTGATGTGAGTATTGCTGATAGTTTTGCAGGTTGAACACATCGCTATGGGGATGTCTACGCAGGTTGTTCTCACTCACTGTTTGCACTTACACTGATGGAAAGTGATGCACATAACTATTATATATCTCAGCCAATTTGGACCCATCTTCTGCAATAAAAGCACGAGGGCAGCTGTTCCTACTGTCCATCGTGTGGGCAGTCAGGTGATGTAGAAAAGAATGATAAAGTCCTCTTGGGGTGGCAGTGGATTGGTCAAACTACACACGTCGTCCACTCAGGAGAGAGTTCGACTCCCATGTGAACCAAAATGTTAACAATTACGTATCGCTTTAACCCGACACCATTCTGTGTTGCTGATATTCCACTGAGCTGTCATGTGCTTTGCAGGTATTCGGCCTCAGGTGTTGCACAAATTGAAATTTAGACGCCATGATAAAGTTCCCAAATCATCCTCAGGCAAACACAGATGTCTGCACCAAATTACAGGCCAATCCATCCACAAGTTGTTGAGACATTTTAATAAAAAACTAAAACGATTCATCCTCTGGAGAACCTGAATGTCTGTACCAAAGGTCACATCACTCGCTCTTACAGTTGTTGGGATATTTCACCATGTTTATCAAGCTCTTCTTTATTTTGTGAGAAATATATTTTGGGTTTTGAAACTACAGTTCCCATCATGCTTTTGGGTAACGTAAACACAGCGGTAAAATTCAACCGAAAGGGGGCAGACATGTCTTATTTTAAACCTGTATCTTTTAGCCAAATGATGAATATTTTTGTTAAATCGACTGTAAAATAAGTTGATTTATTTTGTTAATTTGTGATGTGTACATTTATTTTTATAGATTTATGGGTAAACATTGCTCTACTTTGATACATGTATGACTTTGAGAAGGAGAGTTGCATCATTTCAAATTGCAACACCAACAGTAAAGACACAAATAAAGTTGTACATTACAAAGATAAACATACAGCAGCTCGGAAGCAATCTGAAACCAGACAGACACACACTGCGGGCATTTAAGGTCAGGCATAAAATAAGTTCTGCAATGCACCGTAGGACAAAAACAAAGAATAAAGATGAATCCCCGGTAGACGGCGGTCTGAAGGAGTGCAGAATAAAACTATTCCTCCCTAAGCCAAAGTGTGTTGTTTCCCAGAGACGCTTATTGATATTTCCTGGGTACATGCTATTTCTTTCTCTTTATTACTCTACTCAAGCCGGGTGATTGTATGCAAGTGTTTCTGTGTGCGAGTGTGAGAGAGTGTTGGTGGTAGCGCCGTAGCTCCCAGGCTAACAGAGTCTGGTGCACTGTGGGAAAACAGGAGGCTTTTGTCTTCTTTCATGGTTTACAGCACTCTTTCGCTGCTCTATCGATCCTTCCCTCCATCTCTCCCACACACTTGGCCCCTTCCCCGTACCAACACAGTAATGTGTGTGTTTGTGTGTGTCAGTGTGTGGGAGAGATACGACTCGGCTTGTCCACCTCTTGCATGGTTTCTGCTATTTATTGACAGAAATAGTTCCCATAAAGCGAGAAAGCAATGAGTAGTGTGCATGCTTAAACCAGAGACTAACTAATCTGCCTATTTATCTTTAAAATGTTGGAACATTTGTAGGGTTTAAACAGGCATGCTTCGGCCTTAGTACCAAGGTGCACAGAGTCAGCAGGTGTCTTCTCGTTCTTGCACTTTTCTGCAGCGACAGGGCCTGATGGTGGAGAGTGCTAAAGGTCACAGGGTCACCAAAATAATTTAGCCTGCAGCTCTTGAGAGACTAACTGTGCACAGAAAATATTGTGCCAACCGATGATTATTTTGTGAGAAAATGTGGCGACAGACAAACAATCCAACCGACAGATACGCAGAGGAGGAAGCATGATGTCCTTGGCAGGGGACTGCAAACACTTCAAAGCTACTGGTGTCCAAGGTTGTTAAATAAATAACAACAACAAGAACAGGAGAACTACAGTCAGCTGGTAATCTAGCACTTCTGGGTAAGCAAGATGAAAATTGCCAATGCCAAATGTTGTTCCCAGTCCTACCTTGAATGTCGTGCGGTAAACCCTCAGCTGTGAGCTGCAGTCACACACAAATCCTCCGTAGGCTACTTCACTCACTTCTTCTTGACTGCATTTTTATTCTGACATCCTTTCCACACCCGTGTTCTCCTTACAGGAAAGACATCCATTCCCTGTGTTGTCTGTGATGTGCGACAGTGCGTCCATGTCACATGTGCGATCCGAGCTAAGTTTGTCCCTCAGAACTTCAAGTTCTTTGGTTCTGCAGGAATCCGTAAGATGTTGGATGTGTTTGAAATGCATCCAAAAAGGGTTTGATTCTGATGTTCGTACCTGGTTGAAGAAGAAGCTTTTGAATCGAGAGACACATGCGTTCCAACGATGGCACCGACTCTTTGTTTTTTTACTTTTCCACACTGTGAAGATCCTGGGGGAAGGAAACTTGCTAATCTCACTGTTGAAGAAGTTTAAACTAATAATCACGATGCCGCATAGGGAACTTTGCCTTTGTACTGTAAGTGGTGAGAAGTTAAATGAGACGTTCAAAGACACACTAAAAATGTGGAAATGTGCCTTCACAGTACATCCAACATTAGTTTCACATTTGCCTTTCCCCCAAACTTTCAAACTTATCTCAAACTAGCCAACTTCATCTGCAAACTTGAAGTTAATTGAAACAGAAGTCTTAATTAGAAATGAAAATTACCATGAAAATCAGACAACGTTGTTTTCTGCACTGACACTGGTTCACATGAGGTGAAGCGGAGGGAGGAAGTTCAGCAAATTAACAGCACACTCTCGCTCTCATTCAATCTCCTTGACACACACGCGTGCACACAAACATGCCAAACCCCGATCTTCTCGTTCTGATGTAGGAATTGACGTTTTCCCTGACACCCTTCTTCTAATCCGGCTGATTTGATAAGGAATCTCATTCCCCCTTGCGAGGCCACGCTGAGGGACCATCCGACAGATCTGACTCCACTTCATACTGCCCTGTCAATGCTATCTCCCATTGCTCATGGCAACCAGAAAGGAAATAAAGCCCGGGCGCCGGGGGAGGGGGCAGCGGCGCGGCAGCCGGTGCGGCTGCAACACTGGCCCCTGCGGGACCCTCTCTGGGAAGGGGCCTGCGAGACCCGAGGCGATCGATTCTTATCGACAAAGGCGGTAATTACATTTCATTAGCTTTCAGCACTAATCCACACGGCCCTGCTGGGGATACGGAGCGAGAGACAAAGAGAATGAGAAAAAGAAAAGAATAATGGAAGCTAAAAAAGAAGCGGGGAGAGAAAATGTCATAAAGCTTAATCTGGATGTTTGTTTCAAACGTATTTAAGATCGTCATGCAATTAAAGATGATCGAGCAGATCTGGTTACTGCTTTACGGCCGTCCTGAAGTCCTCAGGTGAAATCTGTTTACAAACAACTGATGCTGAAATCTGAAAACATAAGATTCAACAAGAGAAGCGTCTGTAGCTCCTTACAAAGGTTGTAACAACTCATTCCCAAACTTTGTCAAAAGGATGAGGTCGTCGGCATAGATGCTCACTTTTGTCCTCTGGTGTTAAAGTTGCTCCAGTGCCATCCCTAAACACTGACAGTTTAGGGAAGATTCTGTAGAGTATTGCTGTGTTGGAAATGCCACACTATACTAGCAGTACGTCCTGATGTGGCCTAAATGTGCAGTATGCAAACACAAGCAAAAATGTGCAGTATGCCAAATAATGCCTGGATGTCATACTGATTTGCATAAAATCTCCAGTATGCATCGGACCAGTCTACCTCGCCGACTGTATCCCACAATGCAAAGCGCTGGAACGTCACAGCGGCAGTTGAAATGACGGACAGCATCAGCACTCCAGCAGAAGGCGGCGCTATAGCTAAAGTAGCGAGGTTACTGTTTACTTCCGCCTGGCGTAGCATGCTGCAAAATGAAGCTCCTCCATACGTACGACCGACGAGTACGCAGTATGCAGTAAATAGTACGTAGTGTGTAGTATGTAGTATGTAGTACGGCATTTCGAACACAGCCAAAGTCTGCACTTTGGAAGAAAAAGATGATGTGCAACAGGATCAGCGTCTACTCAGACAGAAAACTGACGTGTCGGGCAGTGATAGCTTCCAAAAATTGAGTCTACGGTCGGTCAAATGGCGGTTGATCTCGCCCTCCGCTCAGAGCGTAACAAGCTCCAGAACATCATTGACTACCATTTCCCAGACAGTCCTCGTTGCTGCATGTTAGCCACTAACTTCCTGTTCTTCTTCTTCTCTGAGTTATTTGCAGACTGCCGGATGTCACGATGTGCCGGACCAAAAAAAAGGCTTCTAAAGACAAATTCTAAAGCTTCTAAAGAGAAATGAGGAAACTAACAGATCTCCGGATATTTGGTCAGATGGAGTTTTATGGCCCATTACAGTAGGATTTACATATTTGGACAGCCCAGTGTAAAAGCTCCACTTGGCCAAAGAGAATGACATGTGCTACGTTTGACAAATGGAAGACATTTAAGAGTCGATTCAAGATGTCCTTAAGTTGATCTGGACAGCAATCAAACTCGAATATCTTTTTTAATTATCTTTTCTTAATTATTTGTTGGTCATGATGTCTTCTGTCTGTGCACCATCTGCCTTGGCACTCCTGCCGGTTATAAAATCCATCAGACATTTAAGGGTTCTTGGCCAATGGGACCGCAGACGACGGTTTAACTCAACCGCACTTAACCCTTGGACCAAGGATTCAACTATACCGAATTAAATACTAATTCATCCTCTTTTCTGTCTCCTTTCCATACTCCCTCCTCCTCCTCCCCCTCTTTTTCTCTTATCCTCTCCTCTCCACTTTTCCTCAACCCCTGAGGAGCATGTCAAAATGTTAATTTCCCTTAAATTACTTGCCATTACAGCGCAGATATGGGCAGCGGGGAAGAAAAAGAGTTATTTCTCTGTAAAGGTGAAGCAGTGAACGAGCCACGAGCGAGTGTTTTTCCCTCCAGTCTCCTGCTAGATAAAGCTTGTTTCCTCTACAGATTGTAATTTTTTGGCATCATTTTGCTCATTAGCAGGACGCTAGGTAATAAGTTCAAGAGCACCGACGAGCCTTTAATTAACATGCCTTCCTATTAAGAACGAGCCGTGCTAATAAATTCATTCATCAGACCGACCAAGAATTTGTGATCTCTGGAAGCTGCTGCCACGAAAACGCTCAAGGTTGTGGCTCGTCTTCGGAGCACGGTTTGAAAGCAATTAGTGTTGCTTTGTGGGAGGACAATTAGTGACATTTTCTGTGGGGTCAAAGTTGAACTGCTCAGCTAGTTGACTTGTGCATTTATCCGACCTCAAGATATTGTGAGAAGCCTGACTGGAGATAACTATCCTATCCAAGAATAATGCCCCTGAAGCTCTTGATGGTGCTATTCCCGGGAATGTTTGTCAGCCAGTGGTGCATATTTTTATTCTTGTAGATACACATATAGAAACACATGTAAACAGCAGTGATACAGGAGGACAACAGAAAGTCTCCCTTAAAGTCGAGGTGAATGAAAAATGTAATTTTAATCCTTTCAGATCACATCCTCGGTAATATTGTGCATCTATTTGACAATATAGGCCAAAAAAAATACAGAAAATCAATTTCTTCGTATTCTTATATCAAAATCAGATCATTTTTTCTTCCGGTAAAACTAAATTTCACGCGTGCTTACGTAAGTTAGCACCGAACAATTTCAACCAATCAATCTGCAACATTTAGCCGCAGAGCACCAAGAACGCTCGGTCAGTTAGCTAGCTACTGCGCTGTGGAGAACGTCTGTCTACGCCCACTTCTCAACGATCAAATCAAAACCCTCTAATGATATGTCCCGCCTGCACGTCCTGTTTCACTCGGAAATACGTCACGATACGGAAGCTAGATACTCTGGAAATGCCGTTTCAGCTCGACTTTAAAGTGAAGCTAAGCCCTCTCTATCGCCCCCTGCTGACTGGCTGCAGTATAGCTCGTAAAGCCCGCCTCCTCCATACAAGAAGCTGTTCTGCAGTTAAACGCAGCGGCGAACAGGATCCTTGCTGCGTTTTCGGTAACTTAAAGTCGAGCTGAAACGGCATTTCAAGAGTATCTAGCTTCCGTATCGTGACGTATTTCCGAGTGAAACAGGACGTGCAGGCGGGACATATAATTAGAGGGATTTGATTTGATCGTTGAGAAGTGGGCGTAGACAGACGTTCTCCACAGCGCAGTAGCTAGCTAACTGACCGAGCGTTCTTGGTGCTCTGCGGCTAAATGTTGCAGATTGATCGGTTGAAATTGTTTGGTGCTAACTTACGTAAGCACGCTTGAAATTTAGGATTTTGATGTAAGAATACGAAGAAATGGATTTTCTGTATTTTTTTGGCCTATATTGTCAAATAGATGCACAATATTACCGGGGATGTGATCTAAAAGGATTAAAATTACATTTTTCATTTCAACTCGACTTTAAGTGTGTGCTTTGGTTAGCGGAAGTGGCTATGACGGCTCCACCCGCCGATCTCTACTGCGCAGACTCCAAATGACATCACCATCACAAGATGGCAGCGCCTATCACAGGGGCTATTTAGGCATCACTTTTGTACAATAAAAGTAGATGGAGGCGCGTCGTCCATCTATGTCATTGTGTGTGACCCACAGGGTTAAAGTCAAACTGCATCTTGGGAAATGTAGGAGCAGCTGAGGTAGTAGAACAAAATGTATCTCATCAGAGAGGAGACTTAAACATCACAGCAGTGGTAACACAATACATGTCATAAACTGTCCTCTATCATCACCTCCTTCAGCTTGTTGAAGTGCTCAGTTATCCACAGTTTGCTTCTTGTTATTGTTCTCTAAAGGTCTGTTCTTTCTGTTGAGTTCAGTTCTCTGAACTTTTCCTTTGTTATCGCTCTTTTGTTTGCGTTTTGTTCTGTAACTTATTAATGTTGATTTTTTTAACCTATTTTAAAGGCCCATCTCTGGACGGGTAATACAAATCAGCTTTAAATGCCAAGGTGTGGTATTGATTTTCATTGTACTTCACGAGTAAACGTTTAATAAATATAATAACTACCTGCACAGGGAGGCTGTGTGCATGTAGGCAGGTAGACTGGCCGTAAGAATTCTTTCATTTGGGACTCGAGAAATGTTTGGACGGGGTTATTACAGGCAGCAGCCACACATGATGATTCTTCTTTGTGTCATAGGATTTGGTTTATTGAGCGTGTTCAGGGTTAAACGAAGATTTCAGCAAATGTAAAATGTATTGCCCACTCCACAGGGCCAAAGTATTCTTTGAAAAAACACAATGAATATTTAATAAAAGGCAGGAAACACTTACATTTCACCAAATAAGTGGAATGATATGGAATAATGCACGTCTGAGCAGCGTACAGGAGGCATGCAGAGAAACAGACGTGATGAGAGCCTGACTGACGAGTGATAAGAATTACTCACCTTTGTGCCTGAATGTGCGTCACTGCCTGGCTGTGCTGTGTATCTATTAGTGTGTACAGTCAGTGTGTGTGCTTCACCTGTCAGCTCACCTAAACTGCATTTAATGTGAGACCTCATGCAGGATCCCAGGTGGGAGGTACCTGCTGAAGCGTTTGGCAGAAAGTGGGAGGGGGACTCGGCGTGTGCGGTTGCGGGGGGGGGTCGAGGGAGATTGACAGATCTGTCGTGGGCGGTGGCTAGCGTGTCGGAAAAGAACCTGGCGTCCAATCACCTCGGAGAGACAGGAGTGTGGGAGGATAATTACAAGTATTCCTGTCAGAGGCGTCACGTTTCCATTGATGCACTGGAGTGAGACCGGCAGCGATGTAAGGAGGCGAGTGGGCGAGATAGAAAGACAGGGGAGACGTGAGAAATTAGATTGCAAAGAGTAATTAATTAAAGTCTGCTTTTTCTCCTTTTATGCGTTTGCTGAATGTTTATAGCTTCATACTTACAGGAACAGAAGAACTTCTTCTCCGTTTCCCGTATCTGGTCGGAACAGAGGATGAGACACGCAATGATAGACGTCAATGAGAGCTTTAAAGACATCAGGAAAACGCAGATCGGTTTGCTGCTGATGTTTTTAGTGTAACAAAGCCGGCCAAAGCTACAAAAGGCTTCCACACAGACTAAAACACAGAGAGGCTCCTCCGTGCTTCTGTGTGTTAATGGAGTTCACCACTCAGGCTTCTGCATGAAGAGTGCCGGCACTCGTGTGTGTGTGGGTGCTGATGGCTTAGCATGGAAGGGCCCGGAAATAGCCGCGCTAAGCTAACAGTGTCACTCTTCCCACACACAGTGGAGCCACTAGACTCCATCAGTGTTACTACTCCTTCTCATGATTAGACCAGCGCATGCCATTACAGGACGGACGGGCCTTTGTGTCTGTGGAGGGTTCTGAAAAGGCACCAGATCTCTGTGTGCTACTACAAACAGTCACATCACCCACTGACGATTTAATACGTACCTCAATCATGACTCACATTAAAGGGTCATTCTGGTAAAGCTAGGCGATATATTTTTGAGGGTCTAAATGACTACTGCAGTGGATTTCTTCATTTTGCAGCTGTAAATCGACGCTGCAATGTGTCCTAAGCTGATCAACGTATGTCCACTAAAACGTCTTGTTATTTTTAGTGTCTGACAACCGTTAGAGAGAGAATCTCTTGAGAGACGGACCGTTTTGTTGTTACTAACTGTTCACATTGAACGCAAAGCCAATATTCGCCTCGCGTTACTCGCGCAGGTTTGGCCGCCGGATCAAAATTTGTGGTTAAATAACCGGCGACTATTCGCCCTTCGCTTCCGGAATGGAGGAGAGGAAGCAGAGCTTGTCTCCATGGTTACCAACGGCGTCAGGAGAATCTTGATGTCGATAGGCTACACCACGTGACGCAAATTTGCCAAGGAAGTAAACATTTTTCAACGTACGCAAATTCGCGATCATTTGCACCGCCCGACGTGAATTCCCTTCTACTCGCGTCATGTCTGGAATCTCGCTGCAGATTTGCGTCTATTCCCGTTTACTTTGAACGCACAGTTAGAAGCTTGAAACAGCCGTAACATCGCTCTCCAGACTCAATTGACGGAACCAGTGATTGCACCTTAAAATTCAAACGTTAATTTGGACTGAGAGGAAAATGGAGCGATGCAAGGACGACACCAACAGAGTTACGCTCTGCTCGGAGAAGCACAACTTGGATTAAAGATAAACTGTTTGTTTGTTTTACTCAGTGGATCAATAAGAGGACTGTCACACAGTGAGGTCTGACGGATCACTGTGCACTTCCATAAATAAATACTGTGATGATTCATCCGAAGAACATACACAAGACTGCTTTACCTCCAGTCTGTGGCCTTAGCAGCGTAGACACGGTGGAGCTGGTTAGATCCTCTAACAAGCCGGCTCTTACTTCTGGCCATTATTCAGATCGGTTATTACACCATTTAATATGTGCAGAGATGTGTAGATATATCTTGTTGCAAGCAAAAACACTCCACTCCCCTCACAGTCGACCTAAATGGAGTTCAACAGTGAACACGACGATACCAGCATGCGGTCACACCGGCCGGTCCGGGCTCAGGAAGCGCCGCTGTCAGTAGCATCGCAGAGCGCCGGCTGCAGCGCCCTGAACCACACACACTGTTCAATAAGAGCGAGGTACGCGCCGCAGCTCGATGCAGCTTTATCCTGTCATCGCTAATGATAGCACGACAACAGCGAGCCGCGGTGTCGTCTGAGACGGATGGATTGTAAACAGACCTCACACGTCGGTGTGAGCGCCGCTGGACGGCCTCATTTCATACACGCGAGATGAAGAAATGCAAACACAGACATCAAAATGTGCCGTTTCCCAGCTTTCTAACACTCTGACTTCTGTTGTGTTGTTCCACCGCTCTTTAAAGAGAGTCCCCTCCATTATACATTCTGTTTGTTTCTGTATAATAAACAAAGATGCTATTAATAATTTCTTTTCATTACACATTCTCCAACAAAAGCAGTTTTTTGGCACAGAGAGAAAGAGAAAGTTAGTCACACGTCCACAGAATCATTTCCCTCTGTGCGACATCACAATCACAGCAGAGGCACCAACCAGACTTTGTTTCCCTTCAAGTTAAACTTATTTTATTCTGTTTTAGACTCTTAACACTGCAGATGTTTCACACTAAAGGTATGAGGTGCTCTATCTGAATTATAGGACACATATGTTTGGCCAAATAGGCCGTGACTGCATCGGTAATTTCAGTGTTTGCAGCGCCGACAGGTTTCATGCACTCTTTGCTGATTATTCCTTCTTAACATCACTTACCCTAAACCTGAAATACCTCCAAACAACCGAGCTCTTTGTCTTTCTACAATTTTCACATCCACCATCATTCAGATGAAACACGTTTGGCTTCTGGGCTGCAGGTTGAACAAAAGGGGCCTTTAAAAGATGCTATTTTTACTATTTTCTGGACAACAAAATCAATCAACAGGAAAGAATAAGAATTGTCCTTGCAGCAAAGTAAGACCTGAGGATTAAGTGTTTCCTGCTACAAGGTGAAGTTAAGTTATTAAGACAAGTGACAGAGCATGAATTATGATGATGGGATTGACCCCCCGTGAAGAGAGCCAGTCAGGGAATTATGATCCACGGCTTTTGATAAAGTCGACAGACAAGAAGAAGAAGAAGAAGGAGAAGATTTTTGGGGGGATTTTCAACAAACACTTTATTTACATATTTAAAAAACTAACAGGCAGATGTGACATTATATTCAAAACAAAATATCACTCAGCCAAGACGATCACTGAACCTGAGCTCTGTCTGATCAGACACACAGCATATACCTCCTCATATCCCCACAGCTGCAGGAACTTTTCCATGTTTCCAGTGTGAAGAAGTAGAAGAAGAAGGAATAGAAGAAGACATAGAAGAAGAGGAAGAAGAAGAAGTAGTAGAACAAGAAGAAGTAGAAGACAAAGACAAAGAAGAAGAAGTAGTAGAAGAAGAAGAAGTAGAAGAAGAAGAAATAGAAGAAGAAGAAATAGAAGAAGAAGAGGAAGAAGTAGTAGAAAGCGAAGAAGAGGAAGAAGAAGAAGAGGTACAAGAGGAAGAAGAAGTAGGAGAGAAGTGGTAGAAGAAGACGTAGAAGACGTAGAAGAAGAAGCAGTGGTAGAAGACATAGAAGAAGAAGAAGTGGTAGAAGAAGACGTAGAAGAAGAAGCAGTGGAGGGATTCTGACTGGACAGCAGGGCTTGTTAAACTTAGTAAAGTAGAGCTGGGGCCTCGTCTCTAGAATTATCCACAATATTTTCTCAGCACAGCGACTCGCTGACGATCCCGCAGCTCCATTTCGACTCTCCAGGCTGAAGCTCGACTGCGGCCTTATCGACAGGTAGCCATCTAATCAGCAGCCGCTTCAATTTAGCCCAATACACCTCTGGCCAGTCACCGCGGCAAACAGCTTAGCACTGAGCATTGAGCCGCAAAAATGGCCCACACCCATCACCTCGCAATGAGACCGGCCAGACAGCGGCGGCCTTACAGTCAGTGTGTGTGTGTGTGTGTGTGTGTGTGTGTGTGTGTGTGTGTGCGTGAGGAAAAAGGTGAGATCCCCAGGGAGACTGATAGCACATTCCTGAACTGTACGTCGGCTCAAATGTATCAACAATCGCTGCACGGATGGATACGACTCGCCTTGTATTCGTCGACTGTGGGCAATATCACAGCTAAGTGGTGCAGCGGGGTGGTGGGTGATCGGAGGAGGGGGGGGTTGGAGGTGGAGGGGTGGAGGATATCTAAGACGAATTAGAGAGACATGATGAATGACGCAATATTTTCGTGCCAGAGGGAAACTATTGCACTTCAAATTAGAGGGGGTGACAGAGAGAGGGAAGGAGGCAGAGGAGGAATGAAATAAATCCGAAAGAATAAAGGGCTAATGAGAGGAGGGGGGAGGGGGGTGTTTTGCTGCTGGGAGGAAAATACTGGAAGGACTGGGGGAAGGAGGGTTTGTCAATATATCAGTGATATTGGCTGCTTATTGACAACTCAGAGCTGTCAGTTTGTCCACCTCTGAAATGACGGACAGTTTGATTGAGTCATTCCACTGATCGATAACACGCTGGGTAAGAGAAATGTACACAAGCACTAAAATACTGACGTGATGGCCTCAAGCTCCGACAACAAAATGGCTCATTTGTCTTTTCACCGCAAAATGACTCGTGTGAGATTTTCCGTCGTCTGTAACCTTCCAGAAGAGAAGCTATTTCTTCTTCTTTGGTTAAAGGCAAAATGAGGAACATTTCCTGCAGCACAACAAGTAAACCGGACCGCTCCTCTTTGGCTCAACCAGTCGCTTCCTCTTGGGTTCATGCTTTAAATCTGGAACCTGGAGCCGAGTGCACCAGCTGGGCGTTTGCCTGGTCGTAACCTTACGTCTGATTTAGAGCTGAAAGTTATCTTACACCCTGAGCACCAGTTAGACGCCCAAAGCCCCGTTTGTGTCGCATCCGGGCGCATCTTTTACACCGAGAATGGAGCAGATTTGAATCTAAAAGTAACAGTCACATAACCTAAAAGAGAAACACAGTGGCCGCACATCTAACAACTAAAATGGCGTTAAAACAAGAGTCATCCGTGATCGGACGGTTTCGTTTTTGTTCCTGTTTGAATGAATCAACGAGCTCTCCCCTCAGCTGCAGCATGTGTCGGACAGAAACGCGGCGCTGTCCCCGCTCTGCAGGCGCTGATTGAGCTCAGATTTTGTGCCAGTAGGACCTTTCATTATCGATTATTTGTGTTTCCTCATTTTATTCCACGTTTTACTTTTTGTTATCCATCTCTTCTGTCGATCATTTGAAGAGAGAAGTTAGCGAGACGTGGAGACGTGCGTTGCTTGGTAACAGTCACCGTTCATCATAAGACCGGGGCACAGCTACGACCAGTGTCAGTTCGGCTTGGTGCACTCGGCTCCAGGTCGCCTCATGTTATAGAGTGATTGTGCCTGGGGGCCACACACCCGCTGCCAAAAGATTGACACCAATTCTCAAACAGTTTTCTTCTTCTGCGGGACTTTTTAAGCGATGTAAGGTCGGGCAACGGTCGATGTTTATGGCTCTTACTTTGTTGCGAGAGAAAGAAGAAGAGCCTGCACACTCGCTCAATGCACCCAAAAGTTTAATCGGCTAATCACAACGTTTGGACCCAATGGTCTTCTTCAGGTGATAAGAAAAAAGCAATTCGTCATGCAGAGTTGCTGAAGTCTGGCCAGCTAATTAGCCTAAGCGGAAGCTTTAAATACGAGGCAGATTTATTTTAAGAGCCAAGATGTGACAATAAATCAGAAGGAGTTTCCTCCAAACATCACAGAGTAAATGATTCATGAATATATTTACCCTGAAGATGAAACATTCTCACTTAAAGGCTTTTAAATCATGTCAGCGATCCCAAATGGACATCGATAATCGGCTGAATCTTAGTGAAAAGTGGTCTCAAGTATCCGGCGTTTCTAAAGCAATTAATTAAGACAATAACAACAAAAATAAACATGTGTTTTAGGCAGCAGGATATCAGCATGCTTCTGTGATCAGATAAATCGGGTCCCAACCTGCAGGTGTGTGAGCTCTGGGAAAGTCGCACTGGGAGGATTGTAACGCACGGTTTCAAGGAAGACTTTCGGCCTCGTTGTAGTCAAAGATATTCAGAAATGTTTTGGCAGCTTGAGAATAAAAGTGTTGCCTTCAAGATCCCATCAGCCTGGCCTTCGAGGGAAACTGACAAACCAAGAGAGAAAGAAACATTTACAGTCAGAGAGAGTGAAGTGTAGAGGGACATAGAGGTAAGAGACTGAAGGAGATGGAGTAAAGATGAAGAGAGGAGTTGACTCGTCATAAACACACACACACACACGATGGTCTCCTTCGCCTGCTGGGGTTAAAGTCCTCCTCGAGATGAGCTGTGCGGTGTAATATCCCAGCTTCCGGACCACTGATCAGCCAATCCAGAGCTCCAATCAGACTGACAGCAAGCAGCCCATCTCTCCGTCGCTTCACTTCACCGGCTTGATCACACACACCTATTTATATAAATATAGACACATATATACTCCGGCTGAGACAGGGGGGAGTTAGACTCTCTCCTTTAACCTCCAGGCCGATGCAAATCATACAGACATATTTCAGCCGTTACAATCACACGGCCGTGTTCCTGTCAGATTGCAGAGGGAGGCGGGCAGAAGGGGAACATGTGAGGCAGACAGGATGCAGACAGAGATATGGGAGAGAATATAGCAGGGACAACAAGAGCTACGAGTGCAGTATAAGTATAGAAACAATTTACCTTTATAAAGATTGTTGGTAAGATGGTGAACTAAAGTTATGGGCGGCTTGGCTTGCAGGCCCTAAAGACCCCCACAGAGCATTAGAGACTCGTATTTAACCTGAAGCTGCTTTAACAGGCTGTTTTCCTCGTTGTAATTACCTGGTCTGTTTGTTTAAGAGACAAGGAGACCTCTGCAGATAATTCAGCTGTAGGTTAAAAACCTATAGAGCAGTGAACACTGAAGGAACCCTGCACGGTGTCAGAGAGAGCGGAAGAGCAGACAATCAAGCGATCGGTGTATCAACAACAGACCTAATGTACAGTTTAGGCTGTTTGTGCGTAACAAAGCTGACGGCTCCTCAAGACTCGAGCCGCGCTCTCGTGTCTTGCTTCCTGCTTGCTGCTGGCGTATTAAAGTGACAGGAGTCAAGCTAGCTACAGCTGCGGCCCCGGAGCAGAACAACAGGAAGCCTCCTCGGTGCTTCTACGGTTGGGACGCTGAAGCAGGAAAGGTTAACAACGGCTCGGCTCGTTAGTTTCCTCCATCGGTTTGTAGCAGGCAGCGTGTTATCGCCATCTGTTGGAACACAAAGCACACTACTTTAAACATGAAGCATTCTGGGAGTCTGGAAAGCAGAATGTGTTCGTGGGCAAGCGTTTTCTGCTGTGCTTCATTTTTGAATTCGATCACATCATTACAGTTCAAACTGTTAATACTTCACCAGGTTCGAACGATCAGAATCCTAACCTAAAATCACGCTAGCAGCAGCTCAGCTTGCAGCTCCTCCTGATGTCATGCATCCACTAAAGCAGAACATCCGAGAAGCACTGATGTTTAACATCAAACTGCTTTGTCTGTAGGAATTTCTCGCCAATATTTTCCAACCCTTTTTGCCCATTGCCGGTTTGAATACCAACATATTAGACACGTTTTTTTTTCCACCTAATTGCAGAGAACATCAAGTCTCTCTGTAGTGGAATTGATATCATGCCTACTCTTGTTGTTGTGGCCACAAACTGCCGCACTGCAGACATCTTGCACCCTTCTTCACGCTTGACCGAAGAGGCGTTGTACAAAAGGTCACCTGTCTGATCACTCACGTTTCTGAGCGCGCCTGAACGCAGCATCCCCCCGAAACACAGCAGTGAGGGCGACATGCCCGGACTTGTTTACTGCACCTACTACGGAGACATCAGTGATCGCTGACGGACTCTTTTTATCGTGTGTGCCTCCATGAATATGTGAGTCAGTTTTGCACTGATGTTTATGTTACGCTCTGTTAGCGTTAGCTTTGGCCGCGAGAGTATTTCTGGAGCGTTTGATGTTGTTAAGTTGGTAAAATGACAAATATGTGAGCTAACTGTTAGCTAGTTAAGAGTTGTGAAGGTTTTTTAATTTCTGTTTATTGGCTTGAGGTTCTGCGCCGAGTTTTCATCAAGCATTTAGGCAGAATAAAAGCAATGTTTTATTGGCAGAAAATGTCGGCAGAAAAATTACACATCTGCCGATGCATATATCAATAAGGTGCAAATAATATTGCGCATTCCCATTTATCTTTACTCCTTTATTTTTGCTGGAGACGTTTCGGAGAGGAAGAGATCTCTGCAAACAATTCAGCTCCGACCGAACGGTCATTCTGAGAGTAGTTTTGTTGGACGTTTAAAGCCTGCCGTGCAGTTGCTCCTGTATAACTCTGTGTTTAATAAAGCAGCTAAAATAGCACCAGTGCAGAGATTGTTGAGTTCATTTGAGTCAGCTCTGCCCTTTCTTATTCATATCCACTGACTCTTATGGGAGAGCCCTAGCAAACAAAGTTCAAGATATAAGGAGCATATTCATACATCTGTGACACACACAGGTGATAAATGGAGGTCAGCCTTATAAGACTAAAATAGAGCAGTCAGTTAAGAAGCATGAATCACGCCATAAAAGTTAAAAACTTGCCAAACTGCTCTCATTTGGAAAATTGGACGACAGCTTCAGTTAGCTTGTTAAAAAATGGCGCCCTGTCAGAAAGTGACACACCTTGAGGAAGGAGTGAGTGAAGAGCTGACGATCTCGTTTCTGTCCAAAGCTGTCTCTTACTCTTGTCGGCGCCTCACCTTCCATCCCACCTGGCTGATTGACATCACAACCCAAAGACAAGGCTGCAATTGATGTTTGAGTCCGATCTGACATGTTTTTCTTTTCCAACCATCTGAGGTGTCAGACGGATAAGAACGCTGGAGGCCCATTACCTGCAAAGCTATCCCCGAGGAGACGCCGTATCGGACCCTGGAGATTAAAAGTTTTCTCGTAACCTCGGATGACATGTTTAAACACAGAAAGCATCCATCTTCTGTGCAGGTAAAGAACATGCCTGCTCGCATTATAAGGAGAGGCCTATGAATAGAAATCACTCAAGCAAACACAAACACTGCTAAACACACACGGCGTGCCCTGCACACTCCAGTGGGCGGATTGGGGTTTCTGTTGTCTCCCAAGGCTGTTCTTGTTTGTCTGCTCACAAGTCTTTTCCTTCCTCTTAAGGTGTAAGAGACGGGTCAGGGTCTGTTTTCCCTCAGCGAGTGTCTGGATTGCAGCGCGCGGTGGCACAGAGAAAGAAGACGGAAGGGTTTTTTTGCTGCGACACAGAAACGGGAACAAAATGTAAACATGCCAAACGCCCATTTCCCCCTGGGAAATCAGGCCGTGTGAAGACGAGGTGTCAGAACACATTCAAACATGGGGTACTGCTTGCCGTAGTGCGCCTGCTTTAAGGCAGAAAACATATTGACATGAAGAAGAAAGAAAGAAATCGGCGGTATGGGAGGGAAAGAGAGGAGAAAAACTGTGCAGCTCTACAAGCACAACAGATGGAGGACCAAACAAGAGGAAGAAAACTTCATCAGAGTTTGAAAGTGAAGCGTCACACGCTCAGAGCGGCATTTAGAGCTTGTGACAGCACTTCTTTATTCCCACCAACTGCTGCTGTGCATGTGGACTCAACGTTCTCTATATTGCTTTTCTATAGAAGCAGACCACGCAAAGAAGCACTGAGCTGTAGTGCTGTCATCTCTATCTACAGATTCTACATAGAGATGTCGACTCTGTAGGCAGGGACATGGATTGTAGGCGTCGCACGTGTTCTGGTTTCCGCTTGTAGTACGCTTGTAGTTCGAGTAATATTGACCAATCACGTATCAGCAGGCTGCGGCGTATGCTGGAAAAACACTCCGTGTGGAGAGCAAGAGCAGGCGGAACGTAATCCGCCGTAATGACATGCCGGCTCTCATCAGTGTCATCGGCTGTTTTAGCAAGTAGTAGAAGACGCAGCAAGGTCAGCTAACAATCCGTTCTAGATCTAAAAGTCAACTTGAGCCGCTCAGAGTTCAGATTTCTCGACTTCCTTGAATGCATCAGAAATAATCAATCCAACCTCCGTTAATTAAAGTCAATCACAAGAAACACGGTTTACTTTTCTGTCAACAATTCAGCACGCAGAAAAGGAAGTCGTTTATCGCTGACGGCTGGCTACACGCCCGGCATGTTCACCGTTGTCCCCAGAGGCTATATCGTCGTCAGACTACAGCTGATGGGATCTGAGATTGGAAGTACTGTACATTGCTGGTCTTACGACGCTGGCTTTGACAGTCAGCCACACATGTAGGCGTGTAATTAAAGCCAAAATACACAAAGTGAAACACTCAAATAAGAGATGCTTTCTGTATTCTGCTACTGAGAAACGCTTATCGGCTTTGTTCGGCTGTTTTCAAGTTCTCGTACTGTCTTACATCCCGACCTGATTTAATGTAATATTTGCATATAAGTTACCTTATCACTCCACAACATGTCTGAGGTTAAACAATTTCAGGAAGATGACTGTAGCTCTTTTATGCATAAATTATTACCTGACAAAGAATGTTTTTATTGTTTTAAGCTGCTGGTGTTTTAAAGATGAAGACAAGAAGACCTCACGTTGTGCAAGGTAAAATAGCTGTTTTTTTTGCACCCGTTTGTACCATTAAATATGTAAAGATGGTCCATGTTTAAAATACCAAAGTTCTTCTTTAGGGGAAGATTAAAATATCGAATGACGACAACAAACAATCTTAATGTTGTATTTTATAATCCATACGAGCACGGCTCGAGCCCCCTGCGTGGTCGGCGGGGCTGCTCGCATATACTGACAGAAAGCGAGGCCGCTGCCTGGTGAGCTGGTTATTCTAAACAAACTGCCTGATGACTGTTGCAAAGAATAGCCACAGGAAGTGGAATTATCATACAGCGGTGCTGGGCGGCTGATTGGAGTAATGATTGGGGTGGAGAGACCGAACGGAACAAGGGGAGTAGGTGTTGGAGGGATCTGAGGGGGGAAAAACACGCCAACGCCATGGGCCTGATTTCTTTCTAGTGGGGGGCCGCTGCTCCAGTAGCCTGGCACCGAGCCAAACACACGGCGTCGAGTTTGTTACTGAGGGAACGGCAAAGCAATCAATCTGAAGGCTGGAAGGAACGAGAGCGAAGAATTATTTCTGATAAGTCGTCTGAGGAAAACATAATCACGGCTGAGCGGTGAGAGCGTGTGATGGGCGTTAAAAAAACTCCTTTTCTCCATATCTTTCTGTTTCTTTCTCTTTTTGTGCGACGTGTGTGTGTGTGTGTGTGTGTGTGTGTGTGTGTGTGTGTGTGTGTGTGTGTGAAATGTTCTGGACCTGTGTGAAACCCAGAAAGGTGTTCCTTCCTTAGCTGGAGACAGATGTGTCAGAGCATGAGACGACATGAAGCTCTCCAGGGACTTCTTTAAGTGTCAGTGGGAAGCTCTACTGCACACACACACACACACACACACAATATTTTTGTCAGAAGTGCTGAATAATAGTGCCGTACTAAGCAGGCTGGGCCAATTAGGCCCGTTGGGACTGGGTACAAGCACCAGTGTGTGTGTGTGTGTGTGTGTGTGTGTGTGTGTGTGTGAACTATCCTTGAGTCATAGGCAGACAGCAGGACCGAACGTCAGAATATTGTCAGACATCTGCCTGCGTGCCTGCCTGCCATAGCCAACACACACACACACACACACACACACACACACACACACACACACACACACACACACACACACGTACACACATACACACGTAGAGACACAAAACATGACAGCAGGGGAGGAAAAAGCGTCAGAATGGCAGGAGAGCTGGAGAAAGTGAATCTTTAGAAAGCACACGGCGACTCGCTGCCGTGTCGACGAGCCGCTGGAGGATGTGACATCATACCTGTACAACAACACCAGAGTGGACGCCGTCTCACATATTTACAACTGCGGCTTGTTGTCCCGGAGATCTGCCCGAACAAAAAGAACATGGAGGAGAAGGAGTGAGCGATGGAGGTAAAAATCTACCCTGAGAAAGAATGAAGGCTAGAAACAAAGTAGAGGAGATCACATATGGTGTGTTGAGTGGACAGTAAGTAGACAGGACAAAGGAAGATTTTCATGTAAATAAAAAGTCTCTATCTGTCGCTGAATCACAATGTTAGTAATGCATTTCCATCAGCCAGCAGTGGTTGGTCTGCCAGAGAGGGTAGGCGGAGCTAAGCGGCTGCTTTTCCGCTCTCTGCAAGTGTTGCGAGTAAACAGTAATCTACTATGGCTGAACAAACAAAGAAAAGATGGATGACTACAGATACAACTTCAACAAGAAGTGAAAATCCAAAGAAAAAGAAACAAACTCGACGCTCAGATGGAGCAAACAGTCTGAAAAGGAAAGCGACCGTCAGCCAGGAAAATCAAGAGTTACAACCGGAGCCGACCGTGGACGTCACACATGCAGCACTGTCTGGATATCTGGGAAGTGTGCTCCCGCGATTAACGCTTGTCGCCATAGGTGGCGCCAAAGAGAACGAAACTGAGGTCTTCGAGATTATAACTTTAAAAGCGAATGAGAAGCAGGAATTAAAGACACAGTGGAAGGAGATAAGGAAGAACTGATGGTAGGAAAATGGTTGGTATACAGGGTGAAGGACGGACAAACAAGAAAACAAGAAAAAGTAGAAAAGAGGAAAGAAAGTAAGAAAAAGGCAAAAGACAGGAAGGAGAAGGATCGTAGGTTTACTTGAAATATCAGTGAGGATGAATAAGCCCAGGGAGGCTCAGTCGCCTGTTGCTGCAGCTCAGTCATCCCATCGCCTCCTTTGGGTTTTCCTCCAACACTCCAGAAGGTTCCACCTACACAACACACAGCGCCTCACACATCCTCGAGGCCCCGTCTGTGATACACACACATGTGACAGTTCCTCTCAGGAACTCAGCAGATCCATTGAAAATAGTCCTCAGGAGCAAAACAGTCTGTTCTTTCACACGTTGGCGCTTATTCTGAAGTACAGCTGTCTGCTCCGGTGCAAAGTGACAAGCTAGATGTGTGACATCACCGCACCCCAATATTTATAGTCTACAGCCAATTAATACAGCATGAAGACAGCTTTCAGTGCCGTCACCGACAAGTGAAGAAACTCATTTCTAGAGCTACAAACTCTCTTTCTACTTTTTAGTTTGCCCTTTACATGCCCCAACAAAAGCCCTTTTCCACTGGTCAAAAAACCTGCTAACACCCGGCTTTTTTCTTTAGTGGGAAAGGTTACAATCGGCATTCAGACCCGGGTTACATGACTCTGCAGTAGCCTCGGCTCCGATCGGCAATGATGGGAGCACAAAACCTGCGTCGACACGCTAATCTCCGCCCCCTTTTGCACCGTCGGTAACTTCTGCGACTCCTTGTCGCCTCAGCTACAAATCCTGCCCGTCTCTGTCCGAGCAGCGCTCGAACATCGTTCCAAATTTGTCAGCGCCGAGTTTGATAAACAGACTGAACGAGTAATAGATACAACAAAGACCTAACCACCCTAACATCTTCACTGGTTACTAACCCTGTCTACGGCGCGTTTCTGACGTCAGACGGTGACGCAGCAGAAAAGAGACCGACAGGAGGATACTTCACTGGCAATGGGAAAAGAGACAACTCTTTTATTTATAGTTTGTTTCCCCTTTGGTACTTTTCACCTTGGTAAATCTAAACCAAACAATTATACTTTTATATGAACCATAACAAATGTAACAAAAGAGTCTTTAGAAGTCGGGACTAACGCCGAGAACCCAACGGCACTATTTTTTGTGCTAACTCAGCAAATGTCACACCCGTCTCTTCCCCGATCTTCAAACACTCCTGCTTTGTCTCGGTGGGTTTCAGCAGAAAGAGATACTCGGTTAAGTTAAGGAAAAGCGCTCTATGATGTGGGTTTGAATAGCAACTCAACATTAACCTTTAGTTTCACGCGGTCGCTCCTTGGTCAGAGACCTGCATTGCTGGACCCATCCATTACCCCAGACTACCAGCTGAAACAGAGCATCTGTCTTGTACTTTAACACCTCCTCCTGTCTCAGGTAAGACCTTCAAGTTATCTGGAGATAACGTGGGTTTTGTACCAACTGTATTCCTTTTGGTAGGTATGAGTACAAACGCTCACTGTACAAGGCGTGCTCTGCAAGTTTGTGCTAAAACACTCCTATATCCATACGCACCTTGCAAAATGTCACCTCTGTCTGAGTGCATGTTTCATCTTTTAGACATTAAAGTAACAACACCTGCAGCCTCAGGACCTATTAGTGGCCCTGTGAGGCTTTTCTCTGCATCCCACGTACACAGAGCTAACCTGAACAAACACAACACTGATGTAGCTGCAAAGCCTGAGCAGCAGTATGGCTGGAAATGTAAAGTTTGTCCTGAGAGTACCACCAGCCGGAGGCTGTGGACTCTTCCCCTCAGGGGCATGAATGTGCTACTCAGCAAATCTAATGGCAGCGTGTGTTGTGATTTAAGATCACTTGAGTGCAAAGTTGCTGTTTTTCTCCTCAGAGAAGCACCGGAGAAAATGAAAAGGGTTCATCCTCTAAAGGAGTTTAGCAAAGTTCAAAACAACCTGCGTTCTCACATGAAGTGTTGTGATAATGGCCCGAGGGGAAAGTGTAGTTCACTGAAGGTATTTAGAGAACATGAACACCTGCAGAGAATCGTGGAGATTAAGGTAATACATTTCAGGCCCCTTTGATGCGTCAATCACAAAGTACACTGACATCAGTTGAGCCAGAGAAAGTGTGGTTATCAGAATTCTTAGTTTTCCTACGGGGATCAGGAGTATTCACACCAGATTTCACAGCAATGTGTCAGGTAGATGTGAAGATATGTTGCTGCTGAAGCATGTCATGGACAGAGAATGCATCGATTGTGGACATGTTCATGCTCATGTTTGGATGTTTGACAAGTAGGGATGCACGATATTATCGGCATGTTATCGGTATCCGATCTTGGCTTAAAAATGAACTATTGGATATCGGCCAACAGGGCAATATCCGCACACATAATTAACCGATAAAATAATGGGCTGCTGCATACTTGATTAAATGCCCGACCTCAGCGCAATGTCCCCGGCGCGAAGCAGACCTGCGCTGCGCAGCGTGATGACGTCACGTGTGTCTACCTGCAGCATGAGAGAGTTAGAAGCCAAAATGTCCGTGGTGTGGACGTTTTTCAAAGTGTCCGAAATAGAAAGCAACACTGCTATTTGCAATGACTGCTCAGCTTCGGTGATGCGAGGAGGAGCCAAGGCAAAGTCTTTCAACTCTATCTTTCAACTTGATTAACCATCTCAAGACCCGTCACCCCGACCGTTGTAACAAACGTGATAAGAGTATCACCATTATACTGTACGCTAATTCCAATACAGAAGAGAGTAGATGATCTCTGCAATTAGGTGTGCAGGGAAAAAATATCGGTATCAGTAATCGGCTAAATTAGTTGTAAAATATCGGCATATCAGATATCGGCAAAAAATCCAATATCGCGCATCCCTATTGACGAGGAATGGCGCTGATCATAGCGACATGTACCTGCAGTACATCGCAGGACAAACGGACTTAAAAACTCATTTGTCCCCGCTGTCATCCGGCTTTTAAATCATTCTGTGTGATTTAAAATGTGACTTATTTATATTGTTTTATGTCTTTATTGTTGCACTAAATGTACACCTGCTGGATGCACAGGAATTTGGATATTTGAGTCCCATACAGATATGGAGCTGGAATGAAATTAGATGTGCACTTCCTACGCACTATGCAAAAGTTCTCAGCAGGTTGGATTCTTAAAGAAATACCTTCATTAAATAAGTATTTTAGATTATTGAACGTTGTGGACCAAGTGTCGTGAGGACCGTCGTCTGCGTAGCGTTGATGCTACAAGTGCTGCAGGCGAGTGAATGAAGACTTTTTCATATTGGTGCATATTGGAGAACATACCGATACTGATACATCTGTGACAGTCCCACATTGGTAGATAAGCACTTGCTGATATATCGGTTGGGGTTTAATCCAAAGTGTGCCGATATATTCCTGCTGACCAGGACTCTCAGTCTCATACTTCCTTGAAACTTCCCAGAGAGAGAGAGACGTCTCAGGGCGCACTAGATCTCGAACCATGGGGGGCCTCAGGGGGTGAGGTGGCACTAGATCTTTGGGGCATTAATGTGCTCCCAGACATTTGTCTCAGTCAGCATGGATGTGGATCCCTTAGGGAGGCTCCTGGCACCTTGTTGAATGTTGGCCTGAAGGCAGAAGGGGTCTTCAGTTGGGAGTTGTGAATATTGTGATTAAACTTGGATATAAACAGAAGTCTTGTTTCTCGTCTTCCCTCCTCCTCTCTCCATCTCCCTCCTCAGTGAGCCAGCTTCCCTATACATTTGCTCATCTAATGCCACTAGTACCGGAGCTGTTGCCGCTCACCTGATGCCAGTAAGTCTCAGATGACACACTCCAGCTCAGGTACAATCAGCCGGCGACAGGCCCAGGAGCCCCTGCAGCTTCACTTATGTTTTTTAGCACTTTAAGAAGCACCGGGTCCCAGAGTGGATCATTAAACTGGAGAATACCGGTGGCAGATGAACCAAAGGCGCAAGAGCTCGTTGGATCTCTCCCAAAACAGTGCTGGAGAAGAAAAAAGGAGGCAAAGAACGGGATAAGAAGAAAGTTCTCCCTCTGTCTAAACACCGCTCATTAGCAGGAACAGGTACGCCGACGAATGAAGCGATCGCAGCGGTGCAAAAAAAGAAGATGTCATGGAAAGTAGGAAGAAAGAAGCAAGAGGTGCTGACAATGAGGGAATGACAGTTCCATGCTGAATAGGCAGGAGTGTCTAATCTACTGTTAGACATCCGCATCAAAAAAATGTCTCTGCTGCAACAACTGTTCCGCTTCCTGTCAATTAGGTGCCAGGAAATTGTGCAGCACATTTGTCCAAGCAGGAGAAAAAACACACACACAAACATATACACACTTTAACTGCATAGTTGAGAGAGTACATGCATCCGCCCACACGTGTAACACACACCTCATCAAGCTGCAGCGACTGAGCCATGATTAGTTTACAGGGAGGGGGGGCGGCGAGCATGCAGTGTATGTGTGGCTCTGTGTTTGCCTGACTGGAAGTGTGAGAAGCAGCTTTTCTCTACGGTTTGTTTCATAAATAGAAAGACATTCTGATTACACTTCCTGAGGTATAGCTGTGACGTGTGGGGGGAAAAAAGGCAGCCAGTGAGGCCTTAAGGAAAGGATGGAGACGACTGCTGTATTTGTGCATGTTTAGAAAGGGTTAAACCTGAGCCAGGGCGGCAACAAAAGGTAGCACCTTCATACAGGGTTAGTCGTATACTGCTGTTATTCCTTAAAGTCTCACGCTGGTATCGGATCGGCAGGGTTAGGGTCGGGCTGCACGGTGGTTAGCATGTTCCATGCTCCTCGTGCATGCATGGGTTCTCCAGGTACTCTTCCACCCACAGCCCAAAGACATGCTCGTTAGGTTCACTAGGGAATTGTGAATGTGAGCGTGAAAGGTTGTCCGTCTCCATGTGTCAGTGCCATCAGTCCAGGGTGGACCCCGCCCCTTGCCAAATGACAGCTGGGTTTGGCTCCAGCCCCCCACGACCCTGAACAAGATGAGCTGTGCAGATAATGATGATAACGACGGATGGGTTAGGGTTAGTCGGTATTTGTCGCTTAACAAATACAGGTATTGGAATTTGAATCGTTATCTGAAAGAGAGAAAAAAGTCTCAATCAGTATCAGAAACAACAAATGTTTTCTCTAGAAATAACCAGACATACGGAGCTGCGGTTCCTCGTCTTTGTTCCCCCTAAAAAGTTCCTCGATACATCGAAGGAAAGTCTCCTACCTCAATTTCAGAATGAAACCTAATTGAGTGACGACAGGACGGAAACATCAGGTACACCAGATTTTGGCGGCAATTATGTCAGCGCACACCTAAGGTAGCTGCTGGCCTTTGCCGCCTCCTCAGCCCTAAACACCAATCAGCCATGTTGCACTTAGACATAACAAGCTCACAGAGAGCGGCTGCGACTTTTCTGTCACTTACGTCTCTCTTGTGACAGGTTTTTTTTTTTAATGAGGCAAAGGGTCAGACTCCGGATTTGACCTCAGCATGGTTGTATACCACATAAATGATGTGTGTACAGGAGGCTGCAGAGGTAAACTCCGTGTCTGCAGGGGGGATTTCTGCAGACTTTTTCTGCTCGATGCGATTGGCTGCAGCAGTGGAAGGGTAGACGCTGTTTATTTCATTTGGTGCATGTTAAGCGCAATGTGTCGGCTAGTCTGTTCTCACCGCCTGGCTGCTCTGATCTCATCCCCTCACAGAGGAGGTTTATATAAGCCTCAACTTCAACATGGCTCTCAGTGACGATTACTTCAATGACGAGGAGAGGAGAGGAGCAAGTGACAAGGAGAGGGAAGGAAGAGGAAGAAGAGGAGAGTAGAGGAAAAGGAGGGATGAGGGGACGAGCTGAAGAAAGATTGGCTGACGGTAGAAAAAGGATGAGAGAGGAGGAAGAGGAGAGAAAAGTAAAGAAGAGGATGGAACGGGGAATGAAAAAGGAGAGGAGCTGGAAAATAAAAGCAGACAATGATCAACAAGAAAAAAGGAAGAGAAGAGAAAAAGAAAGGAGAGCAGACAGAGATTAGAGGGAGAGGGAATAGGAGAAGGAAGAAGAAGAGGAGATGAGACAGAGAGGAAAGGGAGGATAGGAGAAAAGGAGGGAAGGAGATAGATGAGGAAGGGACAGGATAGGAAAACAAGGAGACAAAAAGGGAGAAGTCCAGAAGAGGAGAGATAGGGGAGTAGGAAAAAGATGAAGAAGAAAAAGACAAGAGAAAAGTGAATAAAATAAGTGGAGGGGAGTAAAGTAGGGAAGGACACATGAGGAGAGAAGAGGGGTAGGAAAAAGGATAGGAGTTGAGAATAGATTAGGAATGAGAAAAAAGAATAGGGAAGAGAAGATGAGGAAAGGACAGGAGAGGAGATGAAGGAGAAGAAAGAAGTGACGGGAAGGATACAAGAGGAAAGGGTGGAAGAAGAAGGAGAAACAATGTGGGACAGAAAGTATAGCTAACACGAAAGAGAAGGACAAGAGGCAATTAGGAGGAACGGAAGAGGAGCGTCTGAAGGATGGGGGGATAGGAAAGGAAAAGATCTTCATCTCTCCTTCCTCACACGTCCTCCCCTCCTCAGCATCACTTTTCCTCAACAAGCACAAACCGAACACCGAGAAACATCCGTCAATCACAGACGGCGCTCGCTGTTCTTTGTGTTTGTCTTATCTCCGCTGTCAGAGTCGACAGGCGTTGGTTTGTCATGTGCTCAAACAGCAGATCAGGAGGCCGACATTAAGACACTGTCGACTCCCTCAGAGTGCTTAAATAAACACGGATCTGCATCCAACGCGTGTCGGGCATCCACGGTGTTGCTGGAGACGCAGCCATGGAGACCGAGGTGAGCGTGTGTGTGAGAGTCAGAAGCTGTGGATACTCGTGTTCAACCAGTGTGCGCCCTCCGCCCTTTGCTGCAGGTCATCCTCATCCTCTGTGCTCCCTCATTTCCGGCTCTTTCCACCGTCCTGTACATTTAAGGCAGAGAAATAAGCCTTCACACATCATCTGCCTCTTCTATACATTCCACCTGCCGAGCACCTGTCAATCATCTGTATGAGCAGGAAAAAGTACCTCAAATAAAAAAAACAATCAGTGTCAAGTTGTGGCGCATATTCAGCTCAAGTCTGGGTCAGATTGTTCCCGGCAAGATTCAGGTCAACATTTGTACCTGTACCATTGAAACCCTAAACAACAGGACTGTGTTAACCCTGGACATGGACGCTGTGGTCTTGAAGTATAAATGTAAGTGAACATTCAAGAGAGAAGAAAATGCTCTAACTAATTCTTGGGATGTATGTAAGTCGGTCCCGGCTCGCTGTGAGAGGAGTGTGTTAATTAAAGCAGTGTAACTCGGGGACATGATAAGGTACGGCTCATTTGAGTCTTCCTCACATTAAGGATTTTGTTCTGGGTTTATTGTGATTATTAAAACACTTTTTGATAACTTTGCTCCTGATGCATAATAAGCAGCACTTTCAAGCTTTGCGTCCTTTTATCTCTGATTTCTTTGACTAAAGCATTGAGCTGTCAAAAATCGCAGAACGGGACATAAAAGCTGATTGAAAACTGGTATTAACTGATCTGTTCCTTTCAACAAATTTAGCATTATTTTTAACCAAAGATTGGGCACACTGTCAGTCATTTCTGCTCCCTTTATCAGCGAGGGTTCGGTCTTTAGAAAACTAAATATCATTACAGGTTTTTAACAAGTTCCTTCAAGAGTTTTTGATTCGACTCAGAACTGTGCATGGCGCCTGTTATCACTCCCAAGTCTTTATATACAGTTTGTCACACCCATGGTGTCTCGTACAGTCACACAAGGTGCCCTTTGGTATCAGCAGGATTTATGTAAACCCATCTGCAACAATATTAGTTCTGCTCCAGACATAGAGTGGCATGCAGGAAGTCAAGTGACAGTAGACTGATGTAGATGCCTGTGACGGGGTCGGAGGGATGGATGGTTCAAAGATCACAAGAGTCCCCAATGTATTATCAATACAGAAATTATGACCTTTTCATGTCAACAACGGCGGGTCTGTTGGCCCTCGGAGCAGGCCGCGTGGCGCTGGGGAATGGAGGCGTCCGGTTACGAGGCGGCGTCCAGACCAGGGGTGGTTTTATTTCTGTCAGGGCGCACAACATGTGAAGGTAGGCGCCGCTGCCTTGGAGGAAACCCCCCTCGGCGTTCCTGAGACGCTCGGGCCTCCAATAGCATTGGCACGGGTTAACCGGTAATGATCCTTCCGCAGGTTCACCTGCAGAAACCTTGTTACGACTTTTACTTCCTCTAGATGGTTAAGTTTGATCGTCTTCTCGGCGCGCCGCCAGGGCCGTGACTGACATGGTGATTCACGTCTCTTTAAATCCCATAACAAAGAGCACGGTCTAGACCTGCTCTTTTTGTAAAGTATCTCGAGGTAACTTTGGTTATGATTTGGCGCTATACAAATAATATTTGATTGATTGTTTGATTGAACAACCACATGTTGGAAAGGAAGAAAACTTTTGTACTTTGAAACAGACCTAACTATGTGTTTAAAAGGAGAAAAGAGGGCACAAACGGGTTCCTTGACACGGTCTTACAACGTCTTAGAAAGGAAGAAAACAAAACTTCAAGGGTCCCTTGAAAGAGACAGAAATACCTGTGGAGAAGAAGAAGAAGAAGAGTACCTTGACACAGACCTAACCATGTTTTAGGAAGCAAGAAAACAGGAGGGGTACCTTCGAAGAGTCTGAAACATGTTGGAAAGGAAGAAGCCAAAGGTCACCTTGAAACAAACCTAACCGTGTCTTTGAAAGGAAGAGCAGAGGTGCAAACGGGCACCTTGACAGAGACTGAAACACGTGTTGGAAAGCAAGAAAACAGAATCGGACACAGACACAAAGGGTTAATTGAAACAGACGCTACCTTGTGCATCAGACCCAAAAGGGGTCGAGTGACAAAGGGTCCGTATTTGATAACCAGGTGATGAGAAAGCGCTGCTCAAAAACACTGTTGAAACTGTTGAAACCATGCGCTCTGTCAAGTGTTTAAACAATCTAATTAAAACTTGCATTTTGTTCAGAATCGATCAGAAGTAAAGTATAAACACAGCGTGGTAAGAAAAGAAGTGTGCAGTTAAAAACACCATCAGGTGGACGGATCTTTAAGGAGCAGAGAGAACTGCCAGTATTTCCCTCCTGTATCAGTGCAGCACAAGTGTACATGAAGTCCCCTGACAGACATTGAATTACCTATAAGACACGGCCATTATCTGCATTCATAGAGAGTCGTAAGATGATTATCGAGTATGGAAACCCATAAAGTGTTTGTGCTGACGGCTGCAGGAGAGAAGGTGAGAGATTCCACGGGGGAAATCTGAAATTCATTCGCCTGTTTGGTTTTCCCCACGAGGCCACTGAACATTATAGAGTTTGTGGTGTAGAGATGACGACTACAAGCTGAGCTTTATGAGAAAACACACACGTATTAAAGGACGCAGGGAGCGAGGCAGAGCTGGAGGTGTACGTGTACACACCACACACACACACACTGAGGTGGGAACTAGTTATCAAGCCACTGTGATGTTGCCATTGATCAGTGTGCAGATCAAAGAGGAGCATGGCTGCAGAACTGTGCAGGCTAATTACCGGATCCTGTAAAGGATTTTGGTCTTTAAGCATGGCCTCTAGGCCTCACCCCCATAGCAGGGATCCTGTGATCAGGGCCACGGAAGACCTGACAGGCATGGAGATGAGGCCTACGATTATAAACACTCAGCTGGCATATGTTCGCCATGACTGATTGGCCTCAGCGCTGCCAGACTCCACTGCCTCCCTGCAGAGGAGGCATCTGCATCCTCGCACTGATGTTCGCTGGTAAATACCTCAAAAGCAAACCGTCTCTTTTTCTTTCCGTTTCATACGTATTACGGCGCCGTTTAACCGGCTTTATCGCCAATGATGGCTGCGCTGCCGGCAGATTACGGCTCTTGATTGAGCGTCGATGAGAGGATATGGGACGACAGACAGTAATATTGTTGCCTTCACAGGTCTGCAACAGGTTGGACAAATAAAAGCTGTGTTTAGTCCGTACAGAGGGTTTGATTTAGTCCTGTGTTCTGAATATTTCCCTGAATATTCGCTGGTAATGTTTTCTCCAAAGAGCATTAAAGAAACACAGATTTTTAATGTGAAACTGTTTTATTCAGTGTTTATACCAGTTTCAATCAGCAGGTGTGTTTGTTTTGCAGATGAGGAGACCTCTGTGGATAATTTGGCTCTCGGTGAAAACTCCACCGAACGCATCTTCACCTTAAAATCGTACCTAATAATGAGCCGGGCAACTAAACTCCAGCAAGCTGCAGCCGAGCTCGCGTCCCAGTCTGACGTCACGTTTGCCAAAAGCATCAGAAAAACAGACTTTTAATGTGAAGCTTGTTCGCTCAGGCTGCAGGTGAAAGACCGTGTGAATGATGATCCTGCAAAACAACAGGGACTGCACTGAGAAAATGCGAGTTAACTTAAACAATGATTAACTTTTAGGCACCCGCCCTAAGTGTCTAAAAGAACAGATTTGTGGCTTATGAAGGGATCTGAAACCAGGACAGGACGCTATCTATCCATCTATCATGTGAATGCACACATTGCTTCAGTATCTGTGTGTAGAAAGAGGAAAAGTTCTGACCTCGTAGTTTCACATTCAGGCCAGGTTCAGGCTAAAAAAAGACAAACCTGTCAGCTGTCCATCCCTCGCCGAGCCTCCGGCCTGATTGAATCAGGCCAGGTCCGGCTTGGGCTGAGACTTCGCTCCCTCTCAGTTTCTATATTGGCATAAAAATTCAAGTCCAGCTGTGGCTTCTACTCTGCACCGACCCAGAGGCCCACACTCCATACTGAAGGTCTTTTACTCGGCCGACCTTATCGCAGTGCATAAACCTAACACAGGAAATGTTTCCCCGACAACCTGTCACACATAAGCACTTGCCACGAGTTATGGAGAGCTGTGTGTGTGTGTGTGTGTGTGTTCCTGTGTGTACGCTGCCTGGCGGAGCACCAAGTGCACCCCTACCTCTGCTGTCAATCTTGCTCTCACACTGGAACAACCGGGGCATGTGGCCTCTCCTCTCTCTGCCGGTGCGGCTAACACACAAACACACACGTAGCACTCTCCCACCCGCGGCGCCGGAGCTGCTGATGGACACACGGGCTCGCTGCAGCGGTGGCGGCGCTCTCATATTTCAATTACTCTGTCTCTCTCTTCCTCTCTTTCCTCCACACTCTCCGTCTCCATCTCTTCTCTGCGACACAAAGTGCACACCTCACTTCCTGCGAGGGTTTATTTTCAACTTTTACTGAAACCCCCCCCTCCCCTCCCTCCCAGCCTGTCCATTTTATTTTCCTTCGTAGTCAAAGAAGCGTTTTCTCTTTCATCCGCGGTCCGTCGCCGACGTGCTTAAAACGACGGGCTGGAGGTAATAAAACGGAACAAAATGGAAACCCTACCTCTCCCCCCCGCCAACAGAAAGAAGAGGAAGAATAGAGAAGTGACAGAGGCTCTGATAGCCACTCATCCGTATAATCACATCCCGCTATTAGAATACTGCAGCTATCTGATGCCATTTGTTGTATCAGCGGATAAGCATTAGTGCTCATTAGTCACATGCATTAGCTCCTGGATTGGGCCTGACAGAGGAGTCCGTGTGGGATTAATACAGAGACATATGGCATGAGGTGGAAGAGTGATGGACAAAGGAGGGAGGATTGATGGATGGATGGAGAGGTAGATGTATTGAGTGCTGGGATGAGTGACGGACACGTATGTGTGCAGACAGGACATAAATTGATGGATAGAGAGGATGGATGGAGTGATTGGAAGGTGGATAAATGGACATGTGGTCAGAGCGGAGGAGCAGGGATCTACCACAGTGACGGTTTGAAGGCCGGTGCCAATTCTTCTTCATGTAAGATAATATATGCATCATCTTTAACATGCTTATTTTATGACGAAAAAAACAACTGATTCAATCTGGTGTTGATTGACTAATTGATTAATCGATCAAGAAATGTATCAAGCAAAGAAACAAACAAAAGATGCTTATTATAGACTCATCATCAGGGGGGGAATAATCTAATCCATGGAATAAGAGTGGATTGATAAAGATTAGAAAGCTCTCATTGTCAAATGTCACATCGAGTAGAAGCTGGAGATCCGTGAGTAACCGTTGGTTACTGTTGGCAGGGACGTGGATTTCCGGGAAGACAAGTGTTAGCTTCTTATTAATCTCTATAAAAAGACATCTGCAAGAAGTTCAGCTAATAATCCGTTGTAGATCCTCTAGATTCCCTTGACGCTGTGTCACGAAACCCGCTCAGTGTTCAGATTTCCCAACTTCCTCGAATGCATCGGATCGATCCGACCTCCGTTCAACAAACGAGCATTCTAAAAGTTTTCTTCTCCTCCTGAGGAGAGACCTGACAAAGCTTGGATTTTTACTTCTAACTGTGCGTTCACACCGAGCGTGAATAGACGCAAATCTGCAGCGAGATTCCAGACAAAGTCAAAGCAATGATGAGAGTAGACGCGAATGTGCGTCGGGCGGCGTGAAAGATGTGACGCGAATGAAATGAATGTAAGTGATTTGAAAAAGTTGCAGTTCCTCTGCGAATGCGCGTCACGGGGTGTAACGAAAGCCAATCAACATTGAGATTCTCCTGACGCTGCTGGTAACCATGGAGATAAGCCCCGCTTCCTCTCCTCCATTCCGGAAGCAAAGGGCAAATATTCGCCTGTTATTTAAATGCAAATTTTGATCTAGCGTTCAAACTCGCGCTAGTAATGCGAGGCGATTATTCGATTTGCGTTTGGTGTGAAGGCACAGTTACAAATCTGCATCTTAATGTTGAAATTTGGGCAAAGGTGAGTCCCGTTAATAACGTAATAAAGTAAATCACCGGTGTCTCCAGAGGCTGTATCGTCTCAGACTATATCCGATCCATTAGCTGTTTATTACTCCTCTGTTTGGAGCATATTAGAAGAGGAAGTGGCCATTGTGACGTCAGCCTTTGGCCTCAAGTTTGACACACTGGCTGTAACCATGTGATTGCTAGCTTGATTAGCAAGGTACCTCCACCACTCATTATAATAGCTAGCATAAAAACTAGCTGTGAGAAAATCGTCTATTTTACTTTGAAAGGGATCATGATTTACACAATTGCCATCGAGACCATTAACTCGTTAAGCAGGTGTTCACTTCGGCAAGAAATGAGGTGAGAAGTCGGCTCATTTGCTCTTAGCATTGAGACTAATGACTGCAGGTTTGAGGCGCTTCCACATTGGCTTCACTTCCCATGGCTGGAGGAAACAACCACTCTTTAAATACAGTCTGTGGTTTGAGTATGCCTGAAGAGCAGCACGGTTAGTGCCTCACAGCTGGAAGGTTCCTGGTTCAAACCCTGATTCGGACGCAGGTGGTTTCTGTGTGGAGTCTGCATGTTCTCCCCGTGCATGCGTGGGTTCCCTCCGGGTACTCCGGCTTCCTCCCACAGTCCAAACACATGCTCGTTAGGTTCATTGGTGACTCTAAAATTTCCTGCGGAATGTGAGCGTGATAGGTTTGTCTGTCTCTGTGTGTCAGCCCTGTGATTGACAGGTGATCAGTCCAGGTGGAATCCCGCCTTTCGCCCAATGACAGCTGGAATAGGCTTCGGCCCAGCCACAACCCTGACAGAAGCAGTATAGATAATGGATGGATGGATGAACTATGGGATTAGTCCATGGTTGGGAGACGTCAGGTCGAAGCTTGTAAGGCCTGGTTCTTATTAAAAATGTACCATGAATATCGGCCAATCATGAGCTGTGCTATTCTAAGAGCTTCACTTGATATTTGGGGCCGATGATTGGCATGTGGCTGCGGTGCTGCGCATGCCATTTTTCTGGCACTTACCCCAAAAGCAGCCTTTCATCGGGGAGACGCTGGCCCGGCTCCAGCCCAGGAACCACACACTGCCTGTACATACGAGCTGTGGCCTGCTGGTCAGAAGAAAATGGAATCAGTCAACGTAACTGTGGACTGTCGTGATGGACATCTTCTGACATTTAATAAGTGAAGTGATTAATCAGAAAAAGAAACCGCTGTCATGCTAATCAGTGATGAAATAAACACAGCAGTCATAATTTACTCACACATTACAGCTTTACAATGTCTGAGTCTGGCCTGTTTGTTTGCGCAATTCTTATTAAATCTGTTTCACTGTGTGCAAATAGCAACAGTCCAGTTCCCCACGGGCATCATTAAAGTTTAATCAAATCTGAATTAATCGTGCGTGCTTGTGTAGAAGCCGATCAAAATGTCTCATTAGAATCAATCATTCGGGTTAAGGAGTCCTCGTAAAAATAAAACAGCGGTGCTGATGAGTTCGGGAACAAATACGTAATCAAACAAACACAGTGTCACAGCAGACGAGTGTGATGCTGAAGCTTCGATATCCAGCGCTTATTCAAAGTGCAGACACCTGAAAACTCTGCTCAAGAACAGCCCTACCTGTACCTGGTTACCGTCCGTCTCTGCATACAAGTCTGTCGTATAATTCTTGACGGAGTGACAAATGTTCTCCCTCTTTTTCCAGCGGGGGGGTGGCTGGACCTGCCCCAGTAAATGTTAATCAATAGCACATCCCTATTAGAGACAAGCAGATGCCACCTCCACCTCTGTGCCGCTCTGTGTCTTGTCTAAATGAAAGCTGGGGTCAGAACCACAGCTGGGACACACACACACGCACACACACACACGCACACGCAGATCCAGAGAGTGAATGAGGGATGAAAGAAGAGACAGAAGAAAGGGACGGGCGACTGCGGGAGTGAAAGAAGTGTGTTAGTTGAAGGTGGCCGACACGACTCGGTGCAGAGTGGGAGCCTCGTGCTGCTGAACTGGCTAAAGTAATGAGGCCGGCATAGCGGGGAATACGGCTAATATGGAGAGATCAAACTGCTGGTACACCTCTAGGAACACGCTCCCTGGGATCCCTGCACTTAGATGTTACACCCCGCGGGCTAACACACACACACACACACACACACACAAATACAGAGCACACAAGTTACAGAGGCTTCATGCTAAGTACATTTTATACTAATAATGATATTTTTAACAACAAAGGATGCTTGGAAATCTCAGTAAAACTCATGAATATTTTAACATCGCAGCAACCCTCAGTTAAGGACGTAAATGTTGTGTTGATCCAGAGAAAGATGCAGAAGATGCTGGTGTACGTTTGGGACATGTGGTTCAGCTTTACCGCCGCTTTATGTGGGCTGTGGACATCCTGAAAAGTTGCTCCTGAGGTACCTGTCCACCACAGAACCTCTAACCGCTTACTCGTCCCATTGCTAAAATGATTGCTCGAGTAATTGCTTTGTAGTTGTTTTTTTTGTTGTTGTTGTTTTCATGCTGTGCAGTCTACAGAAGTTGCACAATGGAATCAATGCGGAGACAGTCTCAGCAATGGAAAGGGGAGACTGTCTGCTCGCCACACAGTTGTTGCCACCTGCAGGGACTTGAGCACCGGGGTAATTTCCTCCATATCCCTCCAGCATTCATCTCGGAGCTCCAGTGTGCGCTGGCTGGTGAAAGAGCGGTCAGAGAGGACGGCAACGATCGCCCGACTCTGTTCAACACGGCGAACAAACGTTTCATAAATGGAGTTCCAATGGAGTTTTACAACACTGTGTGAGGCTGTGCTTCGGGGGGGCCATCTGGTCCTGCTTCGGGTGGAGAGCCTGCATTGAAAGGGCGCTGTGGTGAAAATGTGCCACAAGGTGACTAACCGCTCCCACGATGCGCTCTAGGTTAGGGACAGCCTCATTGATGGCCAGCTGGAGCGTGTGGGCCAAGCAGCTGACCAAACAGTATTGCCCATAGTCTGTATAAAAAGATGGCCGACATGACAGCTCCATAAAAGTGAAGCCAAACCCTCTCTATCGCCCCCTGCTGACTGGCTGCAGTATAGGTCATAAAGCCCGCCTCCTCCATGTTAACAGATGGGACATGAGTCAAACTATAAAATCAGAATACATTTTTCTCAAACATGGTTTCTGTCATTATAGTTGTCATCATGCTGATTTATGTCCAAGTGAGAAGTTTACTTTTAATTAGTTATTTGATGCTGTAAAAATGATGATTGACAGCTGTGTTGACAAATACGGCTCCTGCAGCCGATCAGTTTCGGATTAGCAGAGTGGAGGACGAACGGTGAGAGGAGACGTAACAAAAACAATCACTACAGTCAGTGAAGTTTCCATACCTGTGAACTTTAACCTCAGACCAACACAGAGAAGCTGTTCTCCTGTGTGTTTTGGTAAACTGGAGGGGCTACCTCGGCTCCACTCGCCGATCTCTACTGCACAGACTCTGGCTCCAAATGACGTCACCATCGCAAGATGGCCGCGCCTATCACAGGGGCTATTGTGGCATCACTTTCGTACAATGGGAGCAGATGGAGACGCGTCGTCCATCTATATATACAGTCATTGGTGTTGCCATGCAAAGCTTATTTGCCGCAATCAGCCAGGGTTTCACCAGGAGCTATTAGCTTCACAGGATTCTTTATTTACCGTCCACTGCGTGCAGTTCCTCTGACGTCATCGCTGAATTCTCAACGTTGCCATGGGGATTATTTTTAAAACACAGAGAGCTACAAGCATGAAAGCTTTTTAAATAACGTATAAGCCTGCATGACACAGGGAACTTACTGGGATAAACTGTAAAACAAATACAGGACTGCAAAACAATCGTTTACTTGAGTACTCGTTTGCACCCCTAGTACTCACACTCTTGTTCTCTGGTAGCACTGGATGTACAATACGCCCCACCTTCTTTAATACGACACTAAAGCAGCACAAACCGGGCCCGCAAAGGATCATGTGGCGGTGTGAGCAGCGGCAGGGACACAGACACGCCTCCTCCTTCCTGAGAATGCTCCTGGCCTTCACACTCGCCACTGCAGACGAAATGAGCGAGAAATGATGCCAAGCTTCCGTCTGCACTGCTCATCTGACTTTATTGTGTGTCTGTCTCCGCACAAAAAGGTAAATAAGACAGATTGAGCGAGAGACAACAAAGACTTTTTTTTTTTTTTTTTTTTGTGAAGGACGCACACAAAAACCACACACGCCTGCGCGCTCGCTAAGAATACAAAGTGCGAGCTGTAACGGCTCCCGAGGGAGGCCTTGTCAAATAAACAATGAGACACGATTAAATGACATTATTATAAGAAACTAGCTGCAGTCATCAGGGAGAGAAAGAGAGAAGGAGAGAGAGAGAGCGAGAGAGAGATTTACATTTGCATCCTTCATTAGGTAATGGAGTTGTTTGAATGCTGACGCCTTGTGTCAGGACACGTCGATGCCAAAGCAGACGTTTATGTTCGCCGTGTACAGCATCCCTCTCATTTAAACTCTACAGGCCTGTCGGAGCCGCCTGAGCGAGGCAATCACTCACTCTCACACACATGTACAGTACACACACACACATCCAAAAAGAGGCTGTATGCATTCAAGCATTCTCTAAACTAATAAACCTGCCTATGGACTTAGCCAGTCTTAGTCTGAAGTGTCATTAGAAGTGGCAGGCAGCTGTGGCAAGCCTGCGAGGGGCTAAGAAGCTTGAGCTCCCACCGTCTGTAATCCCTGCAAACAAAGTGCACGCCGCGCTGCTAAATAAATATATAAAAGTAAATAATACATGCAAACATGGCGCCGCACACACACACACACACACACAAAGTCTTACAGTAGGTGATGCGAAAAAGACGCTCTCGGAAACTTCAAAGTGACAGTGAAAATGCGAAGTCATGTATATGGCAATCCGCCTTAAAAAGTAATCTGACACGCTGACGGCTACAGGAACGTGTGAGGTGAACAAACCCACGCACACGCATAAAAACACACACACACACAAAAACAGAGTGTGATTTCACTTTTAGGGAGGCAGCATAAGAAGCACATTTGGCAGAAAGACACACATAGAGCTTGCTAAGTGGTAATAAAGGCCAAGGCTTATTAATGGGACAATCTGACAACCAGCGGTGCTGTGCTGAGGCTACACACACACACACACACACACACACGCTCACACACATGCGCACACGCAGTCTCCTTCCTGATAGCTGTAAGTTATTGCAGAGGAGGTAATGTTGCCGGGCAGCGTCTCCCTACAGTCACATTTCCACTTGGAGATGAAACAGCTAATTGGACATGGGACCTTCTCAGCTCTGCAGACTCAAGTAATGGATTTGGATGAGGAGGACCCCCACCCCCCCTCCTCTCCAACCTCCCCACCCTGCTTTACTTCACATTTTATAATCCCTCTCTTGCTTTATCTGCTTCCTCAGCCCTCCCAACCAAAACACATCTAAAGCCAGTTACCCTCCATTTTAATTTAAGATACAGTTTAGCCAGCTTTTTAGTAGAGCTGGGGGATAAGGCAGGAAATATGTTTCTTCTGTGGCGATCAATATCAATTATCATTTTGAATAGTGAGATAATGCTGCCAGTTTGAGGTGTGTCCTGATCATGATGGAGGCCTGAAGAAACCAGACGGTGCTTCAGTTAAACTCCAGAATATAGATCAGGGACGTGCGTTAAAGTCATCAAGTCATTTTTCTATTTTTTAAAAGATAAGCTGGTAAAAAAACAGAATAAATGAGTCGCCTTTGCTCTTAGCTTCCTTCAGTGTTTCGACGCTCACAGGGCTTGTACCAGGAGCCAATTATATGCAAAGGTCTCCTCCTCTTCAAAACAAACAGAGCTGGCAATTAAGACCAGTAAAAGCACTGAATAAACCAGATTAGGGTTAAATTCAGTGCCTCTCCAAGGCGCTACCATGTGCACAGGATCTACGGTGAGCTGCTGCTAACATTAGCTAGCTTGATTCTGGGAGATTAGCTAGGATTCGTTCAGTGTTCATCTTTTAGTGGTTTTAAACAGGAGCCAAATTTTCCACAGACAACGGACTTGGTCATTAAACGCTCTTAAAACAGGAAATACATTAGTCTCAAGTTAAAATTCAGCGCCTCTCCTTCGCTGATGAACAGACACAGGAGCGGCTGCTAGCTGAGCTGCTGCAAACATTAGCTAGCTTGTTTCTTGGATCTTAGCTTGTTTTTACGTTAAGTTATTTTTGTGTCTATTGAAAGTAATTGAATTAAAAGCCCATAAAATACTATGTAAGTTAAAATTCAGTGTCTCTCCTTCGCTGTTGAACAGACACAGGAGCGGCTGCTAGCTAAGCTGCCGCAAACATTAGCTAGCTTGTTTCTTGGAGCTTCGCTTGTTTTTAGATTTAAAGTTGTTTTTGTGTCTATTGAAAGTAATTGAATTAAAAGCGCATAAAATACTATGTAAATTAGTATTAAGTTAAAATTCAGTGTCTCGTATGCTGCTGAAAAGACACAGGAGCAGCTGCTAGCTGAGCTGCTGCTGCACATTAGCTAGCTTGTTTGAAGTAGCTTAGCTTGTTAAGATTCCTTTAGTGTTCATCGTTAACAAGAATTTTACCTGGAGCCAAATTATGAGCTAAGGTCTCTTCTTCTTCAAAGCAAAATAATCGAGTAATTAAAACCTTTAAAAAGTAAAAGATGTTCCGTAAAGGAGCGGCTAGCCGAGCTAGCTACGTCCATATAACTGACGTCATGTCACCAGGTTTTAGCATCATTGGAGGTTAGCAGGAGTTAACTTTTACTGTTGCTCTCATGCCTCTCAGACTCTCTTTTTGTTTCTCTGTTACACAAGAAATCCACTTTCTTCACTTTGCAGCAGGAAGTGGGCGTGTAGTCCGGCGTGAAGTTCAAACTACAGAACAACTGCCTGTTGGTGCTTTTTCTGCTTTGTGAAAATATCCAAAGTTTATCATCCCTATTGATGAAACTTTTAGCGCGATCCCCTGTCCAGCTTGTTTCATCATCCAGGCTATTACGGCTAACATCCCCGAGAAAACTGAATGGTGAGGCTCCATTCTTAGTTATTCTAATGGAGGTTTGTTTAATGATGATCAACAAACTGAGGTCAAAAAGGTGAGTCACCTTTTTAATCACTGCAACATGACTAGAAAGAACATGTATTTTTCCCACGTCTGATCTTCTTTTCTCTTTTCCCGCTCGCCGTGAAGCTATTGAGGCGTTTGAGAGATTCTTTTTAAAACACTCTTGGCTATTACATCTTCTTTATGTGGAAGTGTTTATCTCTATCTCCGTCTCTTTCTCTCTGGCACTCCTGGTGTGAGTTTCTCTTTGAAAAAGCTTTCTAATTAGCACGTACAACACACAGCCGGGGTTAAATTAAATTGCTGAGATACACGGAGGTTGAGGTCAACGGCTCGGCAAAGACCGTCAGTGTAGATAATTGGGAGATATGATTTTTTCTCTCTCCTTTTTCCTTTGCTAAATATCCATGATCAAAATGACACCGGATGGCACGCAGGCAGTTTGGCAGGGCGGCGGTGTGCTGAGGAAAAAGACGCCTTATGAAATATGAATTTATTTTTAGAGATAGAGGAAGACAAGTAATTAGGAGTGCAGAGAGAAAATCACTTTCATGTCTCCTCTCAGTCTGTCTGTAACAGAACGATCCTGCGCCGGGTAACAACTTCTGTAGAAACTGATACATCAGGACCAGTATTGGCTTAATGAAACATAATACGATGTAGTCATTGGACTGCATGGACTTATGGCTGTAAACCGTAAATGTGACCTGTAGAGAAAGAAGGCTCGTTAGAGATCACATTAAAGGGTTGGTTTTGTAAGCTAATGTATGTCATTATTCAACACGTTGTGTGTTCTTGTTTGTTCCTTCTAAACTTTTCAGTTCTGAGTGGGGTTGGGCACAGTTCACAATAATACAGGTACCGCGACCGGCACCAGGTGGTACTTTTAACGCGACTTTTTCAATGATAACATAAACATAACTCTAAATTGTCATTTTGTAATGCTGTAACATGCAGTTTGACTACATGCTAATGGTTTTGGACGTATGAAAAATATCTGTCATGCTAATTCTTAGCTAACATCAACAAAGACATTGAAAATTCCGGTTGTCATTCATGGAGGTTTGAACTACTTTGGGCGCTGGCTGTTTGTGTCATTAACGTTCACTCTTACCTTTAGATATATTTAGTGTTCCATCGGGTTTTTCTCCACGTTAGATGTGTTGCCTTGGCCAGCTTGCAATACATTTTGCATTGTAAGTATTGCAGCGAGCGTCGTCTGTGTCAGGTTTTATTAAACTGCACATTTGGCTCGCCATTGCTCGGGATAACAGTGACTTGAAGAAGCTGAAATGGTGATGCAGTCCTGCTCTCACCTTCTCTCTCTACTTAATGCTTGAATTTTGTAACAGATAATAATGTCTGTTGAGTCACTATCGATCACTTAATGAGGTAACACTACGGTGATTGAGCCTATGGCCCACTGATGAAAGCCTTTGCATTTGCAGTATTACAGACTGGGTGTCTGTGGTGACAATCACAAGTGGCGCCCAGTTAGTGACGTGTTTTCCATCAGCCAGCAGTGGTTGGTCTGCCAGAGAGGGTAGGCGGAGCTAAGCGGCTGCTTTTACGGTCTCTGCAAGTGTTGCGAGTAAACAGTAATCTACTATGGCTGAACAAACAAAGAAAAGATGGATGACTACAGATACAACTTCAACAAGAAGTGAAAATCCAAAGAAGAAGAAACAAACTCGACGCTCAGATGAAGCAAACAGTCTGAAAAGGAAAGCGACCGTCAGCCAGGAAAATCAAGAGTTACAACCGGAGCCGACCGTGGACGTCACACATGCAGCACTGTCTGGATATCTGGGAAGTGTGCTCCCGCAGTTACCGCTTATCACCATAGGGGGCGCCAAAGAGAAGGAAAATAAGATACTCGAGATTATTACTTTAACATGAATAGTGGCGACAAAATTCTAAGTATATTAAAAAGTATCAAGCGCTGGTAGAACCTGAGCTTCACAAACTAACCAGTATGGTCCTCCAACCTGAGAGGACTGATAACTGACCAATTAAAGAGGCAACGTCATATCACCATTTTGTTGATGCAGCTGCAAAGAAGGAGAAAGTATGGACTCTTAATTGCATCTGTAACAGGTAAAGCTTTATTACCTCTCAGGACGACGATGTAATAGATTTGAGAAATGTAGGAAATCACAGAGCTGAGCGGTTTCACATGTAGCAGACTGAGGAGAAGTGTGTTTATCAAAAAGGCTAAATGTAGTTTTTATCCTGAAAGCAGCTCCTGAACATTTTAATTAAAGTGAACCGGAGTAAAACAATCCCTGGGAGGATTTTTCCCTCTCAGATATCCGCTTTGTTAGAATTAATGAACACTAACAGCAACACGGCGAAATCAGATTTGTAAAAACACATAGAAGCCAAACCCGAGCCTGATGCGCAGTAAATAAAGCAGACAACAAAGACGTATGCAACATGGGAAGTGTGAGGAAGGGAGGGAGGGGGGCACTCTGGGAAAATGAGAGAGCAATATGTCAGCATGGTAACACCTCTAAAAGTCACCGAAATGCCAGGTCACCCTGCTCGACGGGGAGAATCAAACCACACGGCGAGTGTGAGAGCACCTTGCATCGCACGCCGACTTTACAGCATCACACAAACACTCGAAAAATAGAGCTCCAGCTGACCGCCGCCGCTGCAGCTGTCAACAACTCTGTCATCGAGTGCCTGTGATTTCTTTGTAATAAGTATGCGACGGTACTTCTTGCCTCTGCTCTTTGATGATTATTCCTTTAATAAAGCCTCTGAAGGTGGAAGATGAAGTGTTTGCTGAAGCTTGTGTGGGCCATAGCGACTGTGTGTGTGTTGTATATGTCGCTGGCACATTGTCTCACACAGAGGAAGGTGGGAGGATGATGAAGAGAACGTGCGTTAAAAATTTATTTCGGCTTTATTAATATTTCAGGCGGATGGGTGTGATGTACAAACCGATGACGACACCCGGCTCCGGAAAAAGCCTCCCACAATGCTCGCCTGGCTCGACCCGCTGAGCCTTCGTTTGCTGCAGAATAAACAACATCTCCTCTCACCACGCTTTCCAAATGTAGCCTAACTGTTTGACTTTGGCTCTGACACAAACTTGAACTGCAGCGAATCCTTAATATTCTCTCCCCTCCCGGTCTCCCTCTCTTCCAATCTCTCATCATATCTTAGCGATCACTGAACCCTGAAACATCTCCAAGTAGAAAATTCTTGGTAACTGAAAAACGAGACGTCTGCTGGGATGTCATCTCGGAGCTCGCCCGCCGACTACCAGAATCAGACAGATATTGTGTTTTAGAAAACGTGCTGCGTTTTCAATAGAAGTAATTCAGAAGACGCCTTAACAAAAAAGAAATAAAAAATACATCTCTGCGATTGTGAGAACAATCCCTCTTTTCAAATGAGCTCCTGGAGCACAGAGGCTGCTGCTCCGTGGCACTTTGGAGGTTTACCGAGGCAGGGCTGTAAGTCTTTGTTCAAGTAATCTCTCTGCGAGGAATAATCCCTGCAATTGAATAAATGGGATATTGATTATACACATGTACGTCCTGTATCCTCAGTAATGGCAAACACAACCCAAAATGTCGGCATCCTCTGCAGGAGCCGTGCCTCATCCAAACACAGTGCTGTCTGCACGCCCTTAAACCATCCGTGTATATTTGTACGTGCATCTTCTTTCTACACCCTGTGCTGCTTTGATTCTCATGAAGCAAATATATCAGTAAATTACTGCACAAACTGTCTTCATTATTAGGTTTTTTTACATTGCTGAGTGTTGATACTTAACCTGTGTGCACAACAGACACGTAAAGTTCATCAACTCTGACATTATGTCACATTAAAGAGCAGCTCCAGACATGTTTTAAGACATATAAAATGCTCTGCTTGAAATAATAAATAGTTTTTTTCGGCAAAATACGTTTAATTACCTTTCAGGCATCTCCTCCTTCTCCCTCATTAAAAATTCATGAATCTGCATAGGCCCCGCCCACTATGCAAATTTCCAACCACCCCCTCCGTCGCAAAACTAAACACGTCTCTGCCGTCGTTTAGTGGCAACTTGTTGAAACTTAGCTAGCTTGAAATGTAGAAATTAGCAGTAATAACGTTAACGTCAGTAGTCAGTAGTGAGTTTGAAAAGATTACGATGACGCTTACTGCTGGCCTGTGCATCGCCAAAGTGGTTGCCATAGGTTACACATAATGATATACATAGCGTCACCCCGTCCTTTAACGGGATTGGCTCCTTAGGTTTGTGACGTCTCAAACCTGCCAATCTGAAAATGTGTTGTACAGCCTGTCCTTTGTACACTGCAGGTTAAAAGCAGACAGGCCCAGCCATGGAGATGACTGCTCATGTGTCTTGTAGCACATGAAAAACTCCACACGGAGACGTTTACAAGGTTAAACAGTGGATTTTCACTGGAGGCGGTCTTTAGCTATAATATTGTTGCAGTAAATTCGATTGTGACCCTCTGTGGCCAATGCCCTGTTGTCTGTCGTGCCCAGTACTCTGTCAGGACTTAAAGAGGCTCGCAGCTTAAAAAAATAACGTTCATCAGCAAACATCAACAAAAAGTTGAACTAGAGCATTGAATTTTACAACAACACTGATATTGATTTCTCAGATGCTGCTTCATCAGAAGGTCTCTATCTAATCCTGTAGGTTTGCTTGCCAACCCTACAGCACAAGTGTCTACTGTCGAGTTAAGTCAAACTGCCGGCATTGCTGGCCCTATGATTAATTATCTGTCAATCAACTCCACATCAAATTGACAAATTAATTCAGAACTAATTAGAAACACTCTTCACATCTGACACCGCCGTCTTTAGGCTGTGTATTTACTCTATATGTACTGTGCGTTTCATGCATATGCATGAGCCACATCAAAGACAAGTCGCCCTCCCTTTGTGATGCACAATGACGGTTATATGACTCTTAATGTATGTCCCACTGTTGTGCAATGGAACACACAGAACTTGTTTGTTGCTCTGTACAGTATTAATGCTTTGTAATTCAATATTTAGTCATGACAAAGATGATTGTCGAATTAATTCTAAATGAAATCCATCCTTTCTTGAGGTCTTTGTCATGAGACCACATTTTCATGTCAAACTAGTTCCACACAGAAATCCTTTATTTTCCTTTAAGTTTATATTCCACACGTACACAACTCCCGTTAATGTCTTCCTCCCTGCACAAACACACTAACGCATACACATATTAAGTAACAAAAGCACCCCCAGGACATAAAACCTCAAAGACTATTTACTCTGCGTGTTGCTCTGAAGTGCTGGGCGGAGTGGGAGAGAGTTCAGTGGTAGACGGCGGCGGAGTCACCGGGAGGAGAAGCGGCGCGGCTCTCGGTGGAATCGGCTCGGCTCATTACGGCAGCTGAAGAAGGAGCTTTGAACAACACGCCGTGTTTGGAAGCAGAAACCACAATGCTGAGAAAGCACCTTAATTAAACAGCATCAATGACACTGCGGGGAGGGCTGGGGGAGATAAGCACGAGGAAGGGGTTCATACGGTCCTGAAACCTGATACAAGGAGGAGCTTGTCGGCGCCGTTACAAGGTCACACCAGCTTTTTTTATTTATACATTTTACACGTTTTTGGTTTAGGATTTGTCTTATATTGATGTTAGCATTTATAAGGTTTTATGTGAGCTTCTTAACTTGCTAATTAGCAACATTTCCAAAGAACTAGGAAGCCACTGGTAATGGTTACACTCAGGAAACTTTGGAAAGTTTACTTTACTTTAAAATGAAACACTTGTACCAATTATTCATAACTGGCTGTTTAATAAATTGCACTTGCACAAATGCTGTTCAAACAAAGCCCATTATCAAAACAGCCAAGATTCTGCAAGTCACATTTAATTTGTCTTGGATTACTTTTCCTACCAAGTTCAGCGATGTCAAAAAGTGCCAAAAACAACTCAACTTTTATAATTGAACATGTGTAAAAAATACTAAACCTGGTTTAAAAAGAAACCCAACAGTTTGTAGGGATCTAGCAGCTAGCTTAAATTGGGTTACTGCTAACCAAACGTTGGCTAAATTGGCTTAAGCTCTGGGCAGAGTGAAGCTGTTAGATTCAAACAGCCTCCAACTCTGGACAAAACTAGCCTGAATGTAAGCTCACCCAAGTCAGCTACAAGGACCCAACCCGTAAATAATCTGTTGATATAAGCAATCATATTTCTTCTTTGGTAAAGACTGACCCACTCTGTGCTCTGCGCTAACCTAGCATGCACTTGAGCAGCTTTCCACTGAGCACACGGGCCCAACTCATTAATTCCACATCAAACTCGTGGTTAAACACAGACAAATGTAAAGGTAACAAAGCTTTAAAAAGTGAAAGCTAAAAACCTGAACATGGGCACCCAACTATGCCCAGCTCACAGAGAGAAAACATAACTAATTAAGCAGATATAATGTGTAAGTAAACCACGTTAGAGTTCTGCTTCTCACAGAGCTCTTCTGCTTCCTCCTGCTTGCAGTCTTTATTGTGCTAAAATGATGCCAAATGAAAGTGGTGCCAATTAGGATGGCAAACAAGCACAAGTACCAACATGCTGAACTGTTTGTTCCCACCAGAATTGATTCTAATAAGACATTTTGATGTAAGAAGACGCTGGTTGGCTTCAATGGAGAGTTTTAATGAGATATGATGTAGCAGAATGCTACGTTTTAAGCTTCCTGCACCTGATAATAAGCACCAGTGTGACTCACTTTTTGGACTAAGGTTTTGGGAGACGGACCTCAAAAGTCATAATCACTCATATCTTTGTTGCATTGTGAGGCGGTGACCTCTAGTGACTGAAGAGATTATGTTGACGAAGGAAGATAGGTGACGTAGTATAAACTGGAAGAAAGTCCTTTAGTGGTGGCAGTTAGAGGCAATACCTGGGTCAGAAAAACAAGGGACTAGAACCCTCGACTAAGGTTCTAGTCTCGTTTGTAACCAAATATTAAACGTTACTTTAATTCAAATGCATAAGAGAAGTTATGCCACATATATTTACTGGTGCACATTTATTTCATGCAACTGGTGCTTAATCGTTATCTGTAACTCGTGTACATTATTTATCTAAAGTAGATAGCATACTTGGTGAGCTGAAACAGCATTCCGAGAGTATCTAGCTTCCGTATCTTGACGTATTTCCGAGTGAAACAGGACGTGCAGGCGGGACATATCATTAGAGGGGTTTGATTTGATCGTTGAGAAGTGGGCGTAGACAGACGTTCTCCACAGCGCAGCAGCTAGCTGACTGACCGAGCGTTCTTGGTGCTCTGCGGCTAAATGTCGCAGATTGATTGGTTGAAATTGTTCGGTGCTAACTTACATAAGCACGCGTGAAATTTAGTTTAACCGGAAGAAAAAATGATCTGATTTTGATATAAGAATACGAAGAAATGGATTTTCTGTATTTTTTTTGGCCTATATTGTCAAATAGATTTTCACCTTCACCTCGACTTTAATGGAACCAAAGCCGGAGGTTTTTTGGGAACTTAACCAATTAGTTTTGGTGCACAAGCTTAACCAAACTGTGATTAATCACGTATACAATCACAACAAAGGTAGTTTGTTGACATATTCTAACCCAAACCACAATCCTTTTTTAAAACCTAACCGATCAGTTTTGGTCCATAAACGTTACCTAACAGCAATCCTTTCATAATGTTGACCAAACGCGTGGGTGTCAGAATTCGTTGCCTGCCATTGTTAGAGGCGCTAATTTAGGAAAAGCTCCTGTGAGTCATAGTCGAGGGAAGTAACTTCCCACGTGGTCGTACTGGTTGGAGGACTTGATGGCTTTTGGAATACCAAAGTTCTGATCAGTGGTCTGCTGAGATGTGAACGATGAAGGCAGAATCTGGGCTGCTGGAAATTGTATTCCAAAAAACCGCGGCACCAATCCCCATTAGCCGAACCTCACTCTTTATATATGGATTTATGAATGTGCGACTGTTTCATATTTCCATGCTGACAAAGGGCGCAACAGGCTGCTTGGCCACGGCTCCATTCTCCTCACTAACTTGGCCTTTGAGAATGGGAGAATTCTAATGAGTTTCTCCCCACTCTCACTTTCGGTTTGTTCACACACACACACACACACATACACACAGTTTAATGAGTGTGCCTTGCGCTTTCCTCATTAGCCACACAGAGTCTTATCGCAGGCATCAAACGCAATGCACCGCCACCCCTGACAGGAAGAGAGGGAAAATCTTCCCTCCTTTTTCTTTCCCCCCTCTTCCTCCTATTTCTTTCCTCTTTCTCTGAGGTTAAAACATTTCATTATGTAGCCGCATCCGTGCTCCTACTGATGGCAGAGAAATATACAGACCCCCAAATACACTTCTACGTCTCACTCTCTCTACGATGTTGACTAACTTAGATCGCAGCCAAGATCTTCCCTTCCCTTCTCTTTTCCGTGGGCTGAGGGAGGCTATTGTTGCCATGGCAGTGATGCATATCTTGCCATGTAGAAATGGAGAGGTGGTAGGAGTGAGTTGACAGAGAATGAGAGTGTTTGGCCACCTGCTCAACCCCTCCGAGTTGGACTTAGCTCGATATATCCTCCCGAAGCGGCGCAGAATGTAAGAAGCCAAAAAAAGCAAAAGAAACGCCGATGAAAGAGCAACAACTTGAGAAGAACGAGCGTCTCAAAGAGTTTCGAGTGTCACACATGAATGTCACAATAGCTTGAGTAGCATGCTTGTTTCATGACAGAAACATCAACATGACAGCAGCCTGTGATGCACAAAGTCTGTCATTGTAGTCGGGGCGGCGGTGGCGGCGTCAAAGGGAGGTGCTGGTGGGGAGGAAATGAATGAGAGCAAGGCAATCTTTTCATTTTGTTTTTCACAGGACGAGTTTGTCAAAAAATTTCAGATACACTTGAAAAGACTATAGAGAGGGCGGAATAATGTGCGGGAGTGACTGAAGGGTCTGAAGAAAAGGGGGTTAGTTTTTTCCAGCGCCAGACGCCTAGAGCCACTGCAGAGTCATTAGAGTAGATTTGTCACATTAACAAAGGAGGAGGAATCGGCCTTTTTTTTTTTAAAAGGGGGAAGATAAAGAAAGACGTGGAAACACAAAGAGGCAGGGTGGGGAGGGGGGGGATTTAAAGACAAGAGGGAGGAGAACAGGAGGCAGAGAGAGAGATTGATGGAAGGGGGGAAATCTGCATACGTGTTCGGAGGAAGCTGAGGTTTTTTCTGAAAGGAAATGTGTTTATGACTGAATGTGAAGGGAACACTCCCACCGGATCTTCTCTCAATCGACGATCATCCATGTTTGACTGTCGGTGCTTTCCACAACGGCAACGTTTCCACTAATTCACCTGTCCAAGTTACCTTACCTTAAAGCATCCCCATTGAACGTCACTGTAGTGCTGTTTTCCTGCTTTTTCCGACCGATTATCTCATAATACTTAACACACACGACTGCACTGCTTATAATATTGTTCACGACGAGCCAACAGTGTAATATCGAGCAAGAACAGCAGCAAGGTAACTTTACGTTTAAGAGGAAGAAACCTTGAGCAGATGACGAGGGTTTGGTCCAAGCAAGCCTGAGACAGCCCTAACTTTAAGACATCTCATCTTAGAAGTGGAGAGAGTGTCTGCCTTCTGGACCCATCTGGATGGTTTACATCCTACATTTGGAGACTCTGAAAGGACACATAGTGGCCCGGTGTTGGTGCAGGGTGGTTAGCTCCATTGCAAAGCGATACGTTTCAGGAAACGCCTCCCCTGCAGCCTGTTAGGTTGCAGTGCTAACCCAGCTAAGGTCACGTCCCATACCAGCACCGATGAGCCAAACCACTGCCCACACACGGGCAGCAGCCACCAGAAGCTGCTTCTGTTTCTGCTCCACTGTTTGTTTCTCTTGTAAATTTCCACCAGGAGCATGATGGGAAATAAACAGGACTCCAGTTGAAGTAAAGAGCAAACTGACTGTAAAATCTTTTCAGAGTCTTTTTAAAGTCTCATAGTGAACGGCAGGCATTAGTTGAGACATGTTCTATTATTCTCCTCCACCGCTGCTGCATCAGAAATGTGTCGACATCATACCATGTCATCCTGATCCTAAAATAGTCGCAGATCGCTAAGCTACCTCATTGTGGCTAAGCATTTCTAGTGGTGAGACTCTAACAGAAGGTTGTCTCTCTTCACAAATTCCCTTTGACTGTGTGAGAGCGTTCGTGCTTCCATCACAGACTGCTGACAAAGGTGCTAAAGTGTGCGCCGCATATTCACTTTTCCCGACGATCCCAGGATCACACGCGGCGACGGAGAGGAGTCTGCGTCTCCCCTTGGCTTCTCATGTTGGGTTACAGCACGAACGACAGCATTAAGAGACTGTCAATCCTTCTAACAATGGTCATTTTTGGATAATTGTGCAATAATGCTCCACGTTGACGTGGTAATTGATGTTATAATACACACTGTTGCACCTGCACAGCCTGCAGTAGCTCTCAGACAACACTGCCTCTCCTCTCCCCACACTGCCCTGCCAGACAAGCTTCACACCGGGGTAGATATCCTTTTCTCTACCTGTTAAGATGTTAAACAGTCCCTGGTTTGCTGCTCCGCCGGCGCTTTGATCCTTTGACGACCTGGTCATGCTAAAAAAAATGCAAAGAGGCGCACTTGAAAAGAGAGGATAAGGAGTATGTCTCAAATAATACACCCCGGCAGATGGATTTGATAGAGCCTCGGAGTGATGGATGCTTTTTCCCTTCTCCTGTGCAGCCCTTTTGCTCTCTTTAGAGTTGCATTTGTGAAATGAATCTTGTGGGCAGAGGAGGAGAGGGGTGAGACGCATTTCAGATTCCGAGGGCTTATCGTGCCGGCGCCTGATTATGGCGGAGGCTGTTGTTTCCCCTGGCTATATTAGGATTGCAGGGTTTGACTTACAGCTGAAATCATGGAGTATTTCTGCCCTTTAGGCAGATTTAGAGGAAAACCTAAAGCTAACACCTTATATCACACAGTTTCAAACGTTCTGTGCCTGCTGCGTCTCAGGCGAGGATTTGTGAAAGAAAATACCTTGAGCCCCCCGCGTTCCTACCCCTGCACACGCACGCACGCACGCACAGAAACAGGCTGATAATGATGACATAGCTTGTCAAAAGCTGAAACCTTTGACCTCGGGTATCAGCGTTATTGCTTTCCAGTGTTCCCACCGCTGCAGATGCAGTGGGTGGTTAAGTTGCCATCATGGGCTGAGAAGCGGGGATAAAGCAGCAACAGTATGTACGAGGTGTGTGCGCACGTGTGTGTGTGTGTGTGTGTGTGTGTGTGTGCTCGCCCTGGTAGGAGACGTATCATCTTGAGAAGCCTCACCAGGCAGGCCGCTGTTGTTTCCACCGTACGCTGCTAATAGATTCAGTCATTTCCCCGAATAAAAAACCCAAATCATCATATAAATGACATTAAACAGGAAGATGGCGCGATTTAATACAAAGAAAAAAATAGATTCCCTGCAAAAAAAGTCATTAAACTAATTTGATGCGACAGGGCAAAGTCGAAAAAATCCAGGCACTTGAGTTAATGTCTTTTTTGTTAACGTCTCCTCTTCTGTTAGCAATTAAATTGGCAATTATGAGTGTTTACGCGATTGATTCCAGAATAATATCAATTCATTTCTCATCCCGGAGTCCTCTCATCACCATAACAAAAATCTTCACACGCATGATGGACTGTTTACGGGTGAGAGAACGAGCTTGGAGCAGGAAGTTCATCCGGCATTTTGTGCCTTGTTATAACAGTTTGTCTGCAGGCAGGAAAAACACACACACACAGACGCACACACACACACACACACACTGTGGCAGCGCCTCAGGACTCATAAACACGCTGAAGCCCGGCGGACTTTGTCTCAATTTCCTCGTCTTTTTCTGCTTTCGCCACTTCAATTATGAATGAAGACGTTTGATTACAACAGGAAGAAAGGAGCAGAGATTAGAGGGATCTGCCATATTGTGTGTGTGTGTGTGTGTGTGCGTGTGTGAGAGAGTGTGCGTGAGTGTGTAATCAGTACCTTGATGGTGCAGGTTAAAATGATGCTGATTACACTGGATGAGGGAAGAGATGGAGAGAATAAAAGAGAATAACACTTGTTAGCATTCCTTAATGAATATAGATTAAAAACTATAAAGCAGTGCAGGCGTGTGGGGACGTTTGGATCCAACGTGAATATTGTATCACATCCAGAATCCTGTGCAAACCGATAATAACCACTCAACAGTGCCAAATTATTCTCCTGGTATGACTTGGCCAACCTGAAATTTTCCCTTCCTGAATAGCGCTGCATTCGAGGAAAATCGAGAAGCCTAATGACACATCAAAGGATGTGTACGCCGCGCGCTCCTGTGACCCAGATTCACCAGATGTAGGCTCAATTATTATGCTGTCAAAGGTGTGTGCGCGCGCGCGTGTGTGTGTGTGTGTTTTCTGCGTGGGCGTGCAGATATGAGCCCTCTTTTGTGTGTCCCAATGAAGTCAGTGCTTTAATTAAAGCAGGAAGAGATGTAAAATGCATGGCCCGCAGGTTCACTGCTCCTTTCTTACGTTATTAAAGCATCTGGAGCCGACGACAAACAGTCAACACAACTATCCCTTAGCTTGTTATTTTTTCATTCCTGCACAGCGACTCTTATAGCCACTACTCTGTGTGGATACTTGGCTTTCAGAATAAAAGCATTTTAGACTTGAAGGGATCGGTCACACCAGCATTTACAACACCTACATTTTCGCACCAGATTTTTATTCATTTGAATGAAAGGAGAGTTCACGTGGGGAGAGGATGAATATATTATCAGAATGGGATAAAAGAGTCCGAGATGATGCCAACTGATGCAATTTTACATCACCGAGCCACTAAAGTGAACTTTAACACAGATTTCTGCAGTCGATCCAAAAGGAACGCGCGCGAACTGTCCTCACAAACGCCGACTGCTCGATCTGCACGTGGATCACAGATACCAGAAATGGATATCCTCATATTTTACTGGGTTTCACGTTTGGGAGTTTGTTGTTCACAATGAAAAAGTAAAAACTGCAGAATTCCATGGTTTTTTTACATGTTTAAAAAGGTCGCCTCTGAAACGGGCCGTTAAGAACAGCTGCAGGTTTCTACGTAGAACTTTGCTTTCGCTGAAATCGACCATTCGTCATTCACCATCACTCACCTCAGGCTTCCTTCTTGCACGAGCTTGTAGTCGAGTCCAGATTTCAACAGTCTGATACCTCCTGGTGACTCTGGCTCGTACATAAGGCTGAATAAGCGATCCCAGAGCAGCCATGTTTTCTACAACTTTGGAGTGACAGTGCAGTGCGACCGCTGGGGGGGAGGGGCTACACGGTCACTCCAAATACTGTCAGCCAATGTGGCCAAGGTCTGACCTTTGAATGGCAAAACGTCTTGTTGGTTTCAGGCTCGGAAAAAATATTTAAATTAAAATATGTACATCATTTTGAAAACAAAACAAACTTTACCAACGTGATTCAAAAACACATTCGAATAATAGAACATTGATTGCATTGCTAAAATATGTCCCCTTAACTGTGCGTTCACACCGGATGAATATTCGCCTCACATTACTCGCACGAGTTTGACCGCCGGATCAAAATTTGCTTTTAAATAACACGCAAATATTCACCCTTCGCTTCTGGAATGGAGGAGAGGAAGCGAGGCTTATCTCCATGGTTACCAACGGCATTAGGAGAATCTCGATGATAGGCTTTCACGACACCATGTGACGCCTACGCCTACGCCGAGAAAGTTACATTTTTTCAACTCACGCGAATTTGCATCGTGATCATACGCGTCATTTGCGCCACCTGACGCAAATTAGCGTCTACTCGCATCATTGCTTTGACTCTGTATGGAATCTCGCCACAGATTCGTGTCTATTCGCGTTGTGAACGCACAGTTAAAGCTCCTGTGAGGAACTTTCGGTTTGTGTTGATTTTGGCGCCCCCTGTGGACAAAGCCGTACCTCTTCTCTCTTTGCTGATTTTGTCCTGTTCATGCAACATCTCATCCTGCTTTGTTCAACACTCACATGTATCACTCACTTTAAATGTTTGCCCTGGAAAATGTAAACAAAGGCAGCGTGCAGTTAACTGCTTCGTCTGACAGCCCCCCCATCCCCCGCCTGCCAGTGGTTTCAGGCAGGATACAGGTAAGGTAGGTCAGGAAGATACAGGTAACAGACTTCCTGAGACGCTAACTTCAAAATGACTTCTGTCTCTGCCGCTGTGATGAAACCTCCAAAATAAAACGTGGCGTCTGGGTTACGACATCCAAGGTTACCACTGGTGGAGTTATTTCTGGAGCATTGTGTTGTTGTTGTTCCTCAGACTGGGGAAATCTGGGAAATATGATTTGACGTACTCTCTGGAGGAGTCAGTGAAGATAATCGAATGTGTCAGATTATTATCAGAAACAAACCTGAATATATTCTTTCTCTTGTGTTTAGCTGCTTTTCACAGCACAGAGCACAGCTGGAGATGAAACAACTTTAGCAAACCAGGAGGGGACGATATATTTGGGCTGCGGGAGCGGCTTAAATAACTTCTTCTATCTGAGTTGAGGCACTTTAGACGTGATGCTTTTTGTAGTCGGCAGCTCTGACGGAGGGACAAGCGACGGCTGACGGACACCTGCCGAGGAGGAGGAAAAGGAGGCGAACAAATATGAAGGGAGGGGCAGATGAAAGCTCCGCGCTGCTCTGACTTCCCCCTTGGGATGGAGAGGTATCTTAAAGAGGGTTGACAAGATGAAACTGAGCACTTGTTAGGGCGAACGAACGGGGAAAAAAGGTGAAGATGAAGAGAGTGCAGGAAAATCTGAGAGAATGCAAAGAAGCTCACAGAAGGCAGGGTGTGGAGCGTAATTTAGCAGAGAAGCAGGTTATGATAAGATGTACTGTTGTTTTTATTTGCCACCCCACATAGGAGGTTTATTATTATATCCTCTGCAAGGCTGCTCTGGCACATATGGAGGCTGCCACTCAACGCTGCAGCCAATAACGCGAGTAGTGCTCAGCTATGAATTCATTCCATTCCACAAGTAGCGATTCATATTAAAACAAGCAAGGGGGAGCACATATTAAAACCTGAAGATGTCTCACACACGCACGCCCGCCCACCTACGCAGTCACCCGCCCATCCAGCCATTCATCCGTCCTGCGGTTCTGCTATGTAGCTTCACTTTTATTAAGCGGGGAGCCGGGCCAAGCTCCAGCCAAATTTGGACGGAGGCGGAGAACATCCCTGTGTGCACGGAGGCAAAAAAAAAAAAAAAGATGAAGCGAGAGAAGAAGAAAGATAGCCGCGGACAGTCCAGATGGAGACTCACTAGCCTTCTCACTTCACGTTGAGTGTGATGTGTGTGTCGTCTGCGATCCATCACCCAATCTGCCAGCGGAGGCCGAGCTCAGCTTCATCTCACACTAAAAACTGGCTCAGGGCTCCTCTAATTGGCTTGAACGTCGCTGCCATCCTTCCATATAGTTCTGTCAGCGAGGGAGCCAGTCGAGCATGATCCATTGCACTCAAACCTGTGTGAATCTACTCACATTATGTCGGCGCGATTGGTCCCACCGGGGGCAATCTTTAAGGCGCCTATGGGGAGAATTAAAACCTGAGATATCCTCAAGACTTCCGTTGCGCGCTTCCTCCTGCCATCCCTGCGTGCTATCTAGGTTTAGCAGGCCTCTTCATGCGCAGCCGCTGCTTCTGTAGCTCGGTCGCCTCCTCCTCCCTTCCTCTGCCTCCTCCCATCTTCAATCAGTCATTCTTCTTCCCCCACACATCTTTCTTCCCCTCCTTGATGTGTGCAATCCCTTAATCCTCTTCATCTCTAACGCGTTGGGGTCCTACCTTTCTTCCTCCGATTCTTCCTTCTCGCACCTCTAACTCCTACTTTCCTTCCCTCTGCTTATTTGTCCACCTCCATCCTGTCTTACCTCCAATCACTGTTATCTGCCATAGTCTGTCATTATTGCCCCGGTCTGTGACCTTTCTTCCTTCCTCATCATGGCCGCTGTCCCCTCCTTTTATCTGTCTGTCAAACATAATCTGTCCTCTCTTCATCCCTTCATCACCGCCATTCTCTTCCCTCACCCCGATCCCCCTTCGTACCCGCTCACACGCCGCCTGAGAGCGCCGTGACACGGCTTGATGTTTACCTTCATTCAACAGGAATCACCTCTTTTAATAATGTTTTTATTGGGTGTCATAAACGCCAGCGTTCCCGGATCTCTGGGCCAATATTTGCTTAATTATTCTGGCTCAGATATTGCCTTTTAATGAAATTTGAAACACAATAAAGAAATCACATTACAGAGGAGAGCTGATAATGTTAATATCCACCGACAATTTAACTGATTATATAGTGTAAAGCCTCTCTTCTCTCTGTTTGTGGAGACATCACGGAGTTTAAGAACAGTCTATTAAATGCCACTTAATTATATGATAAGACGAGTAAAGTGCACGCAGGCAAACACACGAGCACAGGGTGATAAAGATAAGTGTGATGCATAGACACAAACTGACGTGCACACACACACGCACACGCGCACACACATGCATTAATCATCATACATGCTCTCAGAGAGCTTAGTGAAGTCCCTCCGGAATCACTTTGTAAAGAGCGGCCCTCTGTGTCACATTAGAAGGAATTACAATTAATAATGTTATTATAGCAGCACGACTCTCAGAATGGCAATGACCAGCAGTAATGAAACCATAATAACTGTTAATATGGATTTAATAATGTAGTTACATTACGTGATTGCCAGTTCAAATTAAATGTGTACAACGGTAAACATAGATATCTGAGTGGAGCAGTGCGGCCCGCTACGACGTCGTGCACGCTGTGAATGTGTCTGATCAGGTGAGACGAGAACCTTCAGGCACCTCGTCCTTGTTTGTATCATGATATTGGAGCGCCTCCAACAGCAGGATATAACTACTGGTTAAATTATCAAAGCAAAAGATTAGTAAACCTTTCGTTAGCTGGTAACTTGTGACCCAGGCGTCCGTCTCCCCAGCAACATTTTCCAGTTCCTCCTGGGGTATTCCGAGGCGTTCCCAGGCCAGACGGGATATATGATCCCTCCAGCGAGCTCTGAGTCAACCTCCAAAGGGAGGCGCCCAGGAGGCATCCCAACCAGATGCCCGAACCACCTCAACTGGCTCCTTTCGATGCGAAGGAGAAGCGGCTCTACTGACTCGACTCTACCGTGTCTCAAAGGCTGAGCCCAGACACCCTCCGAAGGAAACTCATTTCGGCCGATCCGCGATCTTATTCTTCCGGTCGTTACCCACAGCTCGTGACAACAGGTGAGGCCTGGAACGGTAAATCGAAAGCTTTGCCTCATCACCACAACGGTCTGGTACAACGCCCGCATTACTACTGATGCTGCACCGATCCGCATGTCAATCTCACGATCCATTTTACCCTCACTCGTGAACACGACCCAAAGATACTCGAACTCCTTCGCTTGAGGCAGAGACTCACTCCCCACTCGGAGGGGGCATTCCACCGTTTTCCGGCAGAGAACCATGGTCTCAGACTTGGAGGTGCTGACTCTCATCTCAACTGCATTACACGCTGCTATTATGATACGTACGGTTGCATTTTGGCTTCCCTATAAAATGCAAAGTTAATGGAAGAAGCATGATGGACAAGACTGTTAGAATGTGTAGGAAATGTGCCACGAGACGCAGGGTTATATTTGTGTCTGATCTGCGGCTCCAAATGGTGGGTTTTGTGATCCATCCATCCTTATTATCTTCCGCATATCCGGGGCCGGGTCGCGGTGGCAGCCTACTCAGTAAGGTGACCCAAGCGTCCCTCTCCCCAGCAACATTTTCTAGTTCCTCCTGGGGGATTCCGAGGCGTTCCCAGGCCAGACAGGATATGTAATCCCTCCAGCGAGCTCTGGGTCTGCCCCCCGGGGTCTCCTCCCAGTTGGACGTGCCCGGAAAACCTCCAAAGGGAGGCGCCCAGGAGGCATCCTAACAAGATGCCCGAACCACCTCAACTGGCTCCTTTCGACGCGAAGCAGAAGCGAGCTCCTGACCCTATCTCTAAGGCTGAGCCCAGACACGGTTTTGTGATCCATTGCAGCCCAAATCACCTGAGACACACCTTACTCTGTGGGTGTATTATGATCTTATTGGGTGTATTGTGATCCTGAATCTTGCATTAGATGAGTTCCGCTTCAGTGGATCACAATAAATGGGCATAAAGACGAATGACGCAGGAGAGACCACCTGCTTAACTCATAAAGTTAAAGTGTAAATACTTTAATAGCCAAACTATGTTATTAAAATTACCCTGACATATTTCTTTTGTATGAACATAAGCAACGTTCTCCATCTGTCTTGGTAATTGCTACATCTGGAGAAAATGATCTCCGGGGAAGGTTGACATCGTGGCAGCTCCAGGGACTCACATTCTCTCCATCGACCTGTTTCAGAAAACTATCCTGTTCACATCTTTGTTCTTGTTAGTTTCCATGAGAGGGGCCAAAGCTTCTTTCTGCCTCCATCATCTTCTTTCCTGAAACGTTCCCGCCAACAACAGTTGAGCTTTTCTGCAAAAACCCGCCTCTCCTCAGATTTCTCTCAATTCTCAACAAATTCTATATTAAGCGACGGCAGACTCGGAGCAGACTCAGCAATCTAAGCAGACAATGGTGTAATCAACGGTGAACCAGTGGGGCACTGAATCCTTTCCTGTGAGTGGAGGGAGGGAGGAGGCGAGGAGGCGAGGAGGCGGGGGGAATGAAGGATGTTACCTGGGTGTTTGTCTGACAGTTCTTCCTCTCCGTGTCTTCACCCCTGCTAGCAGCACTCATCAACAATATTAATCAAAGTCTGATGTCTGCTCAATTAGACCGAGGCTCTGCTCGACAACAACCAAACAACCGAGAGCCTCAGGTGCACAAATATGAACGCATACATAAAGCTGCATGCATAAAAAAAAGGCTGCACACTGAGCAGTCGCAGAATAGAAGAATTTCCCCCTTGTGAGCTTTATGCACTGAAATATTTTCTCTTTTTGTCGCTGCACAAGGCTGTACTCCTGTTAGCAGCATGACACGGCTAACCCCTCTAAATTCAAGGACCACAATACTAAGAAATCATGTAGTCAATTTACTGCACATGGTTCCCTCATGACTGCAAACCTGTGCAGTCTGTGCTCATTTACAGCAAAAGCTCAACTCAGGCGGCACTTTAAAGTCCACAGTTACACATTCGAGCATCGTGTCTGGATATTCAGCTTTTTGAGTTATGAATTCTGATGAAGCTGCAAATTTCAGGGCTACAAAACAAAGCGGACACAAAGTGGCAAAAAACGGCAGTCCCTCAAATGGCCACTAGAGGGGGGCTCCAAAAGCGAGTCAATCCCCATAGAGATCATAACATGGCCAACCTTACAATGGAAATAAACATGCTTAAAGCCTTGTGCAGGGTGAATTTAGACACAACTCATCAAGTATTATTTTTAATAATACGTTAGCACTAATTAGCTGTTATGTTACTTGTTAATCAGCCTTGATCATAACTGAACCCCTCGCTCCTCCATAGCTACAACCTGTTCTCCAAATATGGTCACTTCTGGTTCCAAAACATACAGGCACAACTCAAGGCAGCAAAACTGTAGTACACAAACCATTCAAAGAAAACATGAATGAATGGATTCCTATGTCAACGCCGGCCTTGGACGCAGCTGCCAAAAAGACTGGCGACTAATAACTTCCTGGAATTCAAGCATTGGATTCATTGGGTTGTTCATCCATCTTGCGATGCCGCTAGCTTCTACAAGGCTTCTTCTATTTTTCTCTGAGTGGGCAAGCATTCGAAATAATGCAGTGGAAATTAACAGCACAGGACAGGATACGACAGAAAGTGTGTAACAAAGGTCGAATGCAGCTTCAAGGTAGAATCTGTGAAGTCACTGTGCGGGAAAACAAACGGTGCTGCTTTCACTGTCTGCTTGGATTTTAACAGCACTGACTGGTGTCATGAGGCAGAATATTGGATTGTGATGGACGAAGGATGTTCTATACTGAGATTATTTATCCTCCCTTCATGGCATGTTATTAAAAACAAACAGCTCTATACTCTTTGGACGACCAGTGTCCTCACTGCTGCAACCCCGCAGCTGTCAGCCTGTAGCTCGCCCACACACACCACGGCACAGACTGGGACACTAAATCTAATCTGGGAATACTCGACAATATGAGGCCACTTAACACAACTGACACATGTGAGTTCGTTGCCCAGGAAAAACTTTAACTTTAACTTCCTGTGTTTATGGCTAAGTGATGTTTTCAACTTTGCCTTTATGAGTTTGTATGTGTACTTGACCTGAACAAACTAATGAAGTAATTATGTAGAAACCATTATCTAATTAACCCTAATCAAAGTGAGAACACACTCAGAGTTCTACTTGACTTTGGCTGGCTGTTTTGACTGGCATGGTAACCCATTATTAAGATCTCCTCAAGGTCTCTTAAAATGTTACCTGATATGACTGTGCAGGGGGATGGAAGAAAGTGCTGCTTTAGCCAGAGGAAAATAATACACTGCAAGCACAACAACGTAGGACTTTTATTCATCTGTTTAAGCAGGGGCCGTGCATATTATTGTACTTTGATTATATTGTATTCTGCTTGTTCATACAGAGCAATAACCCGCCTGAATAAATATGTGTTGTGGAAAAAGTCACCCTTTTGGAGCAGAACTGTACCTTACAAAGCATGTGCCTTTGACACCGAAAACACTGGTTTGCTTTGTGTCTGAACTCCTCATTGTGTTCTTTTTAACCATGAGGACAGTCTTTTCCTTTATTGTAAGTATTCTAAGCTATCTGGCACAGCTTAGCCCTCTTCTATGCTAACAGAGGAAGGAAGTAGTCTTACTGTGCGAATACATGCAAATCTGCGGCGAGTTCGATACAAAAAATTGAACTTCCTCTGCGAATTTACGTCACGTGGTGCAGCGAAAGCCTATCAACATCGAGATTCTCCTGACGCCATTGGTAGCCATGGAGATAAGCTCTGCTTCCTCTCCTCCATTCCGGAAGCGAAGGGCGAATATTCGCCTGTTATTTAAATGCGAATTTTGATCCGGCGGTCAAACTCGCTCGAGTAACACGAGGCGAATATTTGCTTCGCATTCGGTGTGAACGCCCAGTTAAGAGGTCACATCTCCAGCCAAACGTATACTATAAGAACATTGTTTTAGTCAGACCAATGTGTGTGACCAATGACAAGGCCAAAAGCAGACTTCTGTTGTTCTCACCATTAAGTTATTCAACAACTGTCTCCTTCTTTAGAAAAGAAAGAGACGAAATACAAAAGACGGTGCGAGAACATGGTTCAATGATGGACGCTAACATTTTAAGTACTGGCCCCCATGGCTACCAAGTCTATAAATTTGGTGGCCAAACTTTTAAGCATGAGTTAAAACAATACAGAAATGCCATTATATTATAATGCAACTTAACACAGCGTCACCATATCAGGTTAAAGAGTGAGGGTTGGCGCTGCTGGATCAATGATGCAATGAAGAATATTGGATTATTTCACTTCTTACAGCCCTAAAGCAACCAAAGCAGCAAAGCAACCTTTGCTGTTTGCTGTACAATTGGGTCGAATACAACTACTACGCTGCTGGAGCAGTTCAGGAGTTGAAGCAGCAGCTTTCGCTAACCCAGCGGCGAAGGCTCTCAGTATTGAGCTTTACCGTGTGGACACTGTGTGGTGCTCAGAGAGTAACTTGTTGTGACTACAGGCGATTGGGCTTTGGTTGATGTCGACCCTGATTCAGGTCCTCCATTAACTGTGACCGTCAATATGTAGATTTTGTTCAGCTGCCTATTAAATGTGACCGTCAGTTTTCAGGGTTTGGCGCTGCAAGTCACCCGCTAAGCATGACCAGTGACATGCAAAATTTGATGAGACCAACAACATGCAGATTTCAGTTGTTCACCTATTAAAGTATGACCACTTGATGTAGTTTTTGGTCACCTCCCAAACCCTTAAAGTGTGACTGATTGGCTAATGTAGGAAGTGTCTGCGATTCCCCGGCCCCCATTTTTGCCGCCTGTTCTTTATGCATTAGACCGCAGCACTCAGGACAGCTCATGCTAATTCTCTCCCTGAAGAAAGCAATTAGACCACCGCACTCATCTAATGCTCGGAGGAGGAAGTGGGAGGGAGAGCGTCGGTGGGTGGATGAGAGAGAGAGTTAGAGAGAGAGTAGGAGGGTGGGAGATCGAGGTAATGGCAGGGTAGGAGAGACTGAGCGAGGTGCGTTGAAGGGAGAAAGTGGCAAGGGATGCTTTTTGACCATCACATTTCCAAGAACATTTCATTCCTCATCCAATTATGAGCGGTAATAATAATTTGCCAAGGTTTGCTCCTTAAAAACTGTTGGTCCTGTATAATGAGAGTGAAATTATTTGACTGGCAGCAAAGGGAATTGACTGTAAAAGAGAACAGCAGAGGAACAGTGTGTGAATGTGTGTCTGCGCGTAGGTGAGCTACAGTATAGAAGCTGGAGCACTTTAACTGAGTTTTAGGTTCATAATTATCATTTCAGGTAAAGTAATGTTCAGCTGACACATTTAGAGAGCACTTGGAGGCCAAATTCACATGGAGACCAAAACATTACACCTCTATGAGATACTTAAACATCTTATTTCATGACCATCAATACGCTGCTGCTGTATAACAGCTTTGTGCTTTCCACAGGATTTTGAACCTGAGTTTGCTTCCATTCAGCCACACAACCATGACTGAGGTCGGTCACTTATTTGGGGGTAATAAAGACTTACTCATAGTAGTTCAGGTCATTCCAGTTTAAAAGTTACTGCACATACAGGAAGAGGCAGGGACCACGTCACTGATCAACACCAGTTTTCTATGGATTGAGAGAATTTGAAGCGGTGGTTGGAAAAAGAACGAACAGGAATATATTAGTCAGGAAATCTGAGCCTAAAGTTTGAGCACAAGCAGAGCAAATCTAAGCGTAAGCAGGGACTGAGTGCGAGGGCAGTAGTGTACACAAACTGAAAGACTGTGAAGACAGTGAACTGAAGACCAGGCCGAGGACGATCCCGAGACTGCAGCAAAGTTAGAAGCAGACTCCTTCCTGATTTTCCATTGTATGCTGTAGCATAAAGATTTCACTTAATTGGAATCAAGGGGCCAAAAAGTAGACAATGATTTTGACAAGTGGTTCTTTGTACTGTTGGCGTTACACTGAACTGTTTCCTGATAGAAGATATTTACGGGGTTTAAACTATTTGCAAGGATGAACAATGTCAGCAGGGCACTTGTTTAATTGGAAGTAACGAAAGGAAATTTGTGGCTAAACAAAACAAAGTTTCTTGCAGTTTTGGGGTTTGTATAATCACAAAGAGCAGTTATTGTAAGTCACTTTGGACCCAAGTGTCAGCGTAACAAATGTAAGGTCTAAGGAAGAAAAACGGAACACATTTTTGACTCTCAGGAAACACAGTTCAAGAGAGGTTTACCGAATAGTTTCCCAAAAGAAGTACAAAGAAGACAAAAGCATCTCACTGGATCGGTTAAGTTCAAACAGGAATAATACCAAAGAAAAAAGGTTTGAAAGTTGAAGCCCACAAAGAAAACTTATCAAGCAAGAGCACAGAAAGTGTTTGCAATGCTTCAGGAATCCAAACCAGCCAAGTATTATCATCAAACAGTTGAGAAATAAATCCTGACTTTGAACCCAACATGAAAACTAGACGAGAAGGAAGGTCAGAGGTCATGGTCAGCTGTAGTATAGTCTACTTCTGGAGTTGGAAGTCAGCAGCCAACACAAAGCGCCTCTTCACCCTCTTTGGCATTCAGCGGACGGACACATCAATGGGAACGTTGTATTTGTAGTCCACTCCAGCAAGTGCACGTGTGAGCGCTCAGGCAGAGTTCACGGCGATGTGCTGCGTGTGACGAGCTGTGATGAGTCAGCGTCATCCTTCAGTGTGATGGATCTGATGCAGTTCGTTTGATTACACACCCATTACAGAACATACTGCATGAATATAATCGTATTAATACTGCAAGACGAGTGTCTGGTGGCCCCGCCCGGAGGGAACTTTAGATGTAAGAAGAAATGGAGCTGGAGAAAGAAGGGAACGGTGGTGTGCAGGTGTGTAGAGTTCCTGGAAAGCTCTGTACGCTGCTGTAGGCGAGAGGCGGGATGTTTGTTGGGATGGAGGGGGGCTATTTGGAGTTGAAGACGAACCTCGATTGTTTTGTGTTTACTGATGGATTGGAAACGATGGGATAAGATTGGAGATGTGTGTGCGAGCTGTGTGCCGTCCCCCTCAGTGTCTCCTGTATGTACCAGGGTTGCAGCTGTCATCTCGTATTATCACTAGACTGACACGGCGGTGAGACGGTGGGCGAACGGTACAGTGCTTTGAAATGAAAAGACGATGAAGAGAAGGGAAGTGGGGTAATAAGGAACATGTGGAACACTGCTGCTCTGATAATGCCTGGGATACACACACGCATACGAACAGCTCTTTCCAGGAGTTTTGCTTCTCAGCATCCATAGATAAACCGGATGTTTCTCCGCTCCCCAGTTTTGCATTTTGTTCCCTTTTTCCAGAGCAGATGTTGTTAATGATGTTGCTGAATGCCACCACATGCTGAGGGTGAATGAAGCAGAGTTCACTTGGTTGGATAAGCAGTGGGAGGCCGTGAAATATGAGTTAGGCGATGCGGCTGATAAATAATCGAGATTTGCTTTGATAAGGCGACATAAACGAAACAAGCGTAGTAAACAACTGCAGAGGCTGGACAACGTCACGGAAACAACAGCAGACATCGTTCCTATGCAGCTATGTGACAGATACAGCCGGCATCCTTTTAATGATGCAGCAGTCGTAAAAGTTTTCAGAGATGTTGCCGGTTGGAGACGTTGAAGGACTTTTTCCTCAAACTTCTCATGAAGCTACAGGACATGGAGACAAAGTTATCTTTATTTTACCTTTTCATGCAACCAGACCTCATATTCTCCGTCTATTCTGGGACTATGTGGAGCAATCATGAGATCTGCTGACTGCCAGCAGATTATTTTAGTACCCGCCCATGTTAGGGAGATTTGGTTTGTGACATGAGGTTTAATCATGTTTTTCTGGTGAAATGCAGGTTTTACATCTTCAGGAAGCTGTGATTGTGAAAGAAGAGAAAGAACGGGAGAGAGGAAAAAGTCTGAGGAAGGGGAAGGACTCTTTTATTGAGACGAGGGGTGGGAACCGTTCACATTTGAACCCAAAAAAGGTATTTAATGCTGGTTACCAGTGGAACTTTGTTTTTGGTACTTTAGGCCATGTCTCCTTCGTTTCCAAAAAAAACTCGTCCACACGAGCACGGTTGTAAAAAAATCCCTGTTCAAACAAAATCGCAAAAACACAACAGAAACGGTCATGAGAATGCCACACCAACAGGAGGCGGTATAACCCGGCCATGCAAAGAAGACGGAGAATCACGGCCAATCACATGTCTGAAAACATGTATCCGGCGCCTCTGTTCCTCAATATAGTGGACGAGTAACTGCACATGTGTGCAAACATGTCAAATGTCCTGTTAAGCATCACTGTTTTTGTCACGGCTGTCATTTTGCAAGGAATGTCGCCTCGTTTGTGACCCAAAAGCGGCGTTTACCCCGTCTACACGTCTCCGTGGAAACAGAGTTTCTAAAAGTCTTCACCCCTGCTGGAGTTTTACAAAAGATCCGTTTGCAGTGACCTAAAACGGCATTGGTGTGGATAAAAGAGAAACGCAGAGAAAAAGCTATGTTTTAAAAACACCTGTGTACGTGTGGACACGGCCTTAATCTCCCTGTTGGGAGACGTAATCGACTTGTACCCCTCTCTCTCTTCCCCATAAATCCTGTCAATCTCCAGCTGTCCTTTCCAATAAAGGCGAAAAGATTCCTTCCCCATCCCGACCTGCCGCTTGGAAAGGACTGCAAGTTGAACCAGACTTTTGTGAAAGTTTGTGAATCACAGTACAGCCATCAGAACCGACCGGCTTTAGCTAGAACCGAACACACCAGCTCTCCCCTCCTTTACGGTCTCCCTCCCTCTCTGTCTGCCGAGCAAAACAAAACACTCTCACGGAGCAGAGAGGAGGAGGCAGTCATTACCGCTCTCTGATGAGCCTCCTGGCCTCGGTCTGGGTTTGTGTGCTCTGCCAGCAGTGAAGTACAGTCCTACAGCTGCTGTATGGAAATGTAAACCCATAAGCGGTTAGATTATTTGCTCGAGGTGATGATGACAGTATACAAGAGATCTGCACACAATCTGTGACAGCGGGGAGGTGGAGGTTATGCAATTAGACATGAAGTGAATTCTGTCTCAGTGGTTCAGTTATAAACAGGCAGAGACAGGCGGAGGGTCAGCTACCTGTGAGACGGGTCAAACACTGCTGTACATTCACAGCGTATCTCTCGGCCTATCTCGCTAAAACATGCAGAGCTGGTGTTCGGCTCTATAAATAACGGCGGGCTGTCAAACTGTCAGGTGGATTAACGTGTGCTGAGTGTATGAGATGGCCTCAGGGCGGCCCCGGGGACCGCCACACAAACTAACCATTCGGTTACACCTACAGTCACAGCCGAGCGGGATTAAATCAAATCAATTGAGCTAAAGAATTGTTGTTTAAAAGAGCTGAACAACCTCCAGCAAGTTTTCTTCTCCAATCAAACTTGTGACCGTGAACGTTTTTGAACAACAAAAAATAAAAAGTATCAAAGAAAAATCTACAAACTCCTTCAGAAGCGAGAAAATCTAAAAAGCTTTTGGCAACCTCGACACGGAGATCTTTGCCAACAAGACGGTGACGATTGTGTCGGCTGAGACGTGTCACTTCGATCTTTATTTTCCTTTTTGTCTCTGCGCCGTTTTCTTTCTGGCACGAGCGTTAGAGTCGTTTCTTCACTTCAGACAAATATCTGATTTCTTTCTCGTTTTTCTCCCTTTCAATTTTGTGCTTGTGTTTCTTCGCAGGCAACTTTTACTCGCCTCTCTGCCGCGGACGAAATAGAAACCTTTGTTATGCGCTGTGAAAACATTTTAACTGTATAAAAATTGAACAAGCAAGTGCCGAGAACGAGAATATCTTTCTGTCTCAACACCGAGATCTTTGCCAACAAGACGGTGATGATTATGTCAGCCTTTTTTTTTGTCTCTGTGCAGTTTTATTTGTGGCACACGTATTTAAGTTATTTCTTCACTACAGAAACATGATGTTATTTTCATGAGGGGAGGAATTTCCACCTTTATTTCTATGTTAAATCCTTTTTTTTCTTTTACTTGTGTGTGCCACTATTTTAAAAATGTACTCATCATCAATCAATCATCATTTGCTGTTTCCGTTTTCTTAAATGTAAAGATTTACTGCTTTTAATTGTCACAGTGAATGAAGAGTCTTTGGGTTTTGGACGGTTGGTTTTCCAACAGAAGCAATTTGACGGCTCTCAGGAATGAGCTTTTTCACACTTTTAGTGACTAAAAGATCCGTCGATAAATCCTGAAAGCAATCATTAAAATTAATCGATAATAAAATAACTTTTAGTTGCAGCCCAGTCAGAAATTCTGACCTCGTTCTGCAGAACATTTCAGTGATAAAAAAACAAGCCTCCGCCCTGAGCTGAATTTGTTCCTGGAAACTTTCACAAAAGCACATTTTGAAGCTGCAGAGCGCAGCCAGGACGGATCATTGAACTTCTGAGGGCAGATTACGAGCACACTTCACGTGCACACGGACGTGCAACAGGCACACACACTTGTGCACAAGAACCGCACACAGATGTGGACAACAAGCGCACTCCGGTACACTGTTTGGACTTGACATTGGGAATCGAAGCGGGCTGATCGATACTGCTGGCTCCTCTGACTTCACACACACACACACACACACAGTAACATAGATGCCAGTGGCACAGATGGAAGTTTTTCTGTATCTGGAAAGCTATCAAAAAGCTTTCGGGGTTTGACAGCAAAGTGTTAGCGAGTCTATATTGGAGTCGTACCTGAGCTCTCACCAGTGTTCCTTGTTACTCATGTTTCCCTGCAGAGGTTTTTTTGATTCTTTGTTCTGTGTTCAGTCGTTTTATCCTCCTTGGTTCTGTTCTCCGTCGCGGTGTGAGCCTTTCACAGCCGCTGCCCAAGGCTGCATCCATCAAAGCAGTCAAGGCACCACAGCCAATTGATTCCCTAATCGAATATCATTATTACCAGCAATTAGCCTGCACTATGACTTCAGTTAAAATCACTAATTAACAAATGTGCGCTTGAGTGTGCGCAGAGGAAGAAGAAGAAGTACGTCTCAGTGCAACGTGCACCGTATCGTCCCGCGCCTCTCCTCTCCGCTCGGCGAGATATTTAGGAGCGACTATTAATCACTTCGCTGTCATCGCGGTGTTCGACACAGCGATCACTGAGGCGGCGGGGGCCCACCTGTTTGTGTCTGATGCTCGCTCAGCAGATGGCCCACCCAAGGCGTGGTGCGGGCTAATTGCTGTTGATTCATACACAACAGCCAACATGTTTTTTTTTTAATGGAGACACGCTTTCTTTATTGAACAAAGAGAAGAGGGGAGGGGGGGTCAGCTGTGAGACAGACTCTCACAGTGTGTACTGTCTCAGAGGCTGTTCCATTTGTTATCACCAATTATCATTTATACGACAATTACTGTGTAAACTAGCGCCTTATCGTTTCAACATATGCTTTAGGAGCCATACCGCGTGGCTGTCTGTCTATGTACACCGCTTTAAGATCGACGACTAAACGTGACTGTCAGTATCCAACTTTCATCCCCACTGTGAGGCTGGTTGTTTCACGTGTAAGTGCGCCAATTTAAGATCATTTTACGGGAGAAACAAACAAGCTATTCGGTCATATATGTCGGAGGAGTTGCCGGAAATATTCAAGCACAAAGGAAAGTGTGTTAAAGCCACACGCGCTCTCTCTTCCTCTTGGCACAACAATAACCTCTTCATTCAAAAGCCACTTATTACCTTCGGAGGGGGAAAAAACGAACACATGACTCCATGGGTCACAGGGGAAATGAAATACAAAATGAAAGTCATCCTCAAGTACACAATCACGGAACACAAAAACAGGTGTTCACTCGTCCAAAAGAGAGTTTCCTACCCGAGAGCCAGAGGCCAGTTCTTAGCGTCGAACACAAGGACCTGTTTGCTTTTAAATCATGTTTGCTTTGCTGCAGCCGCCCTCTTTGATATCACTTCTACACTTGTTATTTATTATAGTCCTCATGTCTAGTCGAAGTAATGACAGTAGTAATCTGTGGTTTCGGAGGAGAGTCTAAATTACAGGCTCTAAACCCTGCAGAGGTAAAGTTTACCGTACGTATGTTCTGAAGAGTCCGGTTTTTTGTCGTGTCACATCAGCAGCACCCAAACAGGCTGGGTTGGAACACACACTGCAAGGCACAGAAATAGAAACACATGGAAAGGAGGAAGAAAGGAAGGCCGGGGCGACCTGAGTTATTCACGTCGAGTCAAATGTCAGTGGCGGAGGGGGAGCGGAGGGGATGGGGGGGGCCAGCTTTCAGCTCGACGGCGGAGGTCTGCGATGGAGGTTGGAGAGCGGTCATGGTCGGCGGGTGTCCGCTGAGGTCTTTGTTAAAGCCCATTCTGTGTGTGGCTGCGGGGGGAAACGGAGAGCGTCGGAGGCCGGTGGAGGAGAAGGAGAGAAAATCAATGGAGCTGCTGGAGACCATCCTCTCGCTCGGCACGATGCTCGCACTCGCACGGCTTTCTGCTGCACTCTAAACCTCAGCTTGACCCCTCCTGTCCCTTTTTATTTCCACTTTCCGTCTAACAGTGTGCCTCGCTTTCTGTCTGTCCTGAGCCGGGGCCTGCATCTCTTCCTTTCCTCTCTGGATGGTAAAACTCTGCAAGCAGCAAGCCTTATGTTCAGTGCTGGGGAAGCTACTTTGTAAGCTACTAATTATGTTAGAATAGACTCAGCAAATGCACAGCAAACTACGGATAAATCGAGTTTAGCAAACTAAAGCTACTATAACAAATTCACTGTGTACATTTGATACACAATAATAACAGAATTTATTAGGATAATAAAATTCCTGCAAAAGGAAATGCAACTCTTCATGGTAAAGCGTAATGACATCAACCTTCCATCCAGAAACACAAGGTCCAGGTTGGAGCAGTCTGCAACACCATCTCTGAACATGTGTTAATAAATAACAACACAATGGCGAACGCGTTGTCTGGGCCAGTGTTTACAAGTGTAATGTTGATATAAAAAAGGGGGCGGGGCTTGTTAAAAGGGTTTTACACTAGAACCACCGATGGGTCTTTTTTTTCCAGGAAATATTCCAGCCCCCCAGACTTTGACTTTTCCTAAAAGTGTGCTCGGTAGCGCCCCCTATTGTTAAGAAAATGTCAACAGGAAGCCAGATTTTAAAAATGGCCATTTATACCTAAAACCGCCAGCGGGTCAAATTTACCCAGATACAGAACGCCGTCGTGCAGTTCATTTCACGCGTCTAGATTGATACATTGTATGTTGCTATGGCAACGCCTTTTTTTCTACTACTGTGTGTCATCAAGTTGGTAATCAAGTCATACACTCCAATTCAACATGGAAGAGGAAGAGGTGCATGTAAATTAGGCATTAGATTTACTCAGCGCTCTGAGTGAAGGTGAGTCTGACGGTGGGAGCTCTCTGTCTGCTGTTCTTTGATTTGTTTTCTGCGAAGCACCTTGTTCACAAAGTGCTTTGCAAATTAAGTTTATTGTCATATATATATTTCATTGTCATGTTGTCATGTTGTGAGCTGCATAAAGAGACTTTATTATAGAACTTTGTGTTGTAAAGTGATAAATAAATGAACCCTGTACCTTGAAAATCAATCATTCTAAAATTACGGGTAAATTTTACCCGTTGGCGGTTTTCGGTATCCTGTGACCCCTGGCGGTTCTAGTTCCAGTAGGGAAGTCATCGTAAAATAAAACATCACTTCTTTATTTTGAAGTTTAATTGGGTAACTACACAAAACAAAACAAAACAGATTCTAGTTTTGGTTATTAACTATAAAAACAAAAGTCATTTAACTTCCTGAATGCAAATGGAAAAACAAGTCGTCCACTTCTCTCCAACACCTTAATATGTGTTAAACAGCTGCCCGTTTGGATGCAGAAATCTGGATCTGCTTCTTGAATGTGCAGCTTATGAGCGGAGCTGAATATCATGAATAATAACTACGAGCTCCTTACAGTAATAACACACACACACACACACACACACACGATGCTTGTACTTGTATTGTACGCGGCAACAATTGCCCACAGCGATCATCCATTGTTTTAGACGTTTAATTGGAAACACAAAAGCAGCCCACGCTCCTGCTAATGCACACAGTGTATCCAGCCCCCAGAGATCGCACCGAGATACATTTAAAGCCCGCCTCCCCACACAGGGGAGCGGGGGGGCATTCAACCTCCATCTGTCTCCCTCATAAGGCTGCTAAGCTCGGGGACATAACACTTTTCTCCTCAATAAACAAGGTGTGGGCCACTAAGCAGCGCGCGCCGTTAAAGTCACCTGAATGTAACTGACCGCAGTTTATCTGACTGAATATCAATAACAAACATTTTTATGCTCCGCTTCCTCAAATTCGAGCCTTTTAATCCGAGACTGGAATAAACACCCGGCGCCTTAAGGTCTGATACAATATCTCTGCCCCCTTGTAACTTAACTTGTCGAGAATAATGCATGAAGGTGCAAAGTGCATTCGATAGCAGCTTCTCGGGCACACCGAACCTCTCTATCTCCACTTTATATAATCGCCGCGCACACTGTGAGAAAGAAAAGCGGCAGGAGCAGAGAATCAATGCGTTATTTAAAGAAATAGACCGAGATCATTTGGCCTAATACTCTGAACACGCCTCAGCAATGAGCAGAAGCTCTGGCTGTAAGAGTATCCAAACATTCCCAGCAGCCAATTAGACGGATAAAGTGTTTGTGGCTTTGCTTCAACAGACTGTAGATTCATAAATGTACCTCTTTTTACCAATGTGTCTCAATCATTTAACATCACCACCCACCTCTCTGTTTGCCCCCCTTTACTTACAGAATAATTAATGTGTGTGAACAGGTAATGTGGCTTTGTTTTCCTCCACGAGAGCTCCGTCTTCAACACTCGATATTGGCCCTGCGTTCATTGGTTGGAGACATGTCTAAAAAGTAGCGAACAAAGATGAACTTTTTTAAGGGCCATGATAATAATCATGAAATCGATTTTGAGTCCAGCCTCGAGTCCAAAGATGTTCAGGTTAGAGTCACACAAGCTAAGCTAATAACCAGAACGCTAGAACTGCAGGGGACGTCTGCCGCGTCTGAAACAAACAAATGCATTTAGTCAAAAATGGATTCTGTCACTGATTCCTTTGCAGCTCGCACCATGTAAAGCATGTTAAATTAATCATCCCCTCATGACAAATTTGGGCGAATTCCCAACTAATCTGTCACAGCGTGTGATCGTCGGCATCAGCGACAGATGGAGGGGCTGCTTTTTCAGCTTCATTCAGTCTTTCTTGTAACATTTGAACACTTCATTGTCGTGTGCGGTGGGTCAGGAGGGGGTGGAAAGAGGAGTCAACCATCATCTCACCTGGCTCTCATTGTGTTTGTCAGCTGGAGGCGGGTTGCAAGGCGTTTCAAGTAATTATAATACATTTACTGGCATCATGGAAACCGTTTCCACGTGTTTGTCCGGTATGGACCCGTGTAGGTATCAGGATTTACTGCCATTAGTATTGATGCTAATTTGGGAATTTTAGGAAATCTTGTGATTCGTATAAGAGGAATGGAAAAAACTACCTACAGTATATGGTTGTGCCCAGAGAATAATCAGCTGTTCATGCTGCATCTTCTACAATCGATCTGTCACAGCACCTGATATAAACAAACTTGACAGCACCTAAACCTTTACCTGCTACAGTCCAACGCCTGGATCCCACAGGATCCGTGTCCGGCGCGTGACGTCTGCGCCGCGGTTCTGGTCCGTCAGACGGCGCGAGCCCTCGCCCACAGGAAGCGTGTCTGATTCGCAGAGCAGCGGAGCGCTGGTCCAAGCAGCTGGAGATCACAGGATCGCGCGAGAATTGCGAAATCACGCGATTACATCAACGTTAAACAGAGCAACACGCAAACTACAGTTCAGTTTGCACCTCCGAGGTTGATTATCTGCTCGTTTGGAGATCATTCCCTGATTTTTGAGCTTCTACCATGGCTGAGTACACTACTTCAGATTTCAGTGTGTTGCTGTTGTGAAAATGGAAAAAACGTGAGTCTGTACCGGTCTGTACGTGGTGTTTTATTTTGAAGTGACCGGATGCTGTACGCTGCTTTCGTGTGTGACTTCCTGTTTGGAACGATCTGCTCTGTTCAGCTTGACGCGTGCTTGAAGCGGCCTCCGTCAAAAAATAGACCCGGCGTGTATCTTTAGCGGAGAAGAGCGGAGAGACGGACCGCAGCGCGTGCTGTAGAATCACAAGCTTTGACTTGAATGGGCGCGATCGACTCTGGAGATCGCGGCGCACCCGGAACGCGCCGGAGACGGATCCTGTGGAATATGAGGGTAAGATCACTTTTCAACAGGCTTTTTCGATGGCTAATGATGAGTGGTGCTGCATGAATCTTGGGTCAAATCATCTTAAGATCAACTCTGAACACCAATGGCACGTCAGGATCCGTACAGTACAAGCACAGTTATTACGTGCTTTGAGATAAAACCCATCATGTAAGTGTGAGTCAGAAATCAACGGGAGTAACGACAGAGAGTAAGCGAATGAGGCCTGTGAAATAAACTGAAGGAATAGATATTTGCTTTAAGCACATAAAGTTGTACTGACAGCTATAACAGAGTGATTACTTCAGCGTGATGATGTATTCCCTGATGACAAGGCTATCACAACAGTATGCAGATAACGAACACAACTGCTTTAAGTGGAGTTACAGGGATTAGCCCATTAAGCTAAATCAGCTAATTACATGGAGGTTTTCTTACCGGCTAATTAATTGGAATGACTACCACCACTGTGTTCAGGAAATGAGTCCTCTCAGAGCACAAGAGTGAAAATTAAAAAAAATACCACATCAGGCACTTTCTCCTGCACCTGTGAGGTAGAGGAGCCGCTTTCTATCCTCCTTTTCCTCCCAGCTGAAAGGCAAGCAGAAGATCAGCCTCCTAATTTTCACCTGTCGAGAAACGGGTGACAAAGGGGAGGCTTTGGGAATGTAACGCTCTTATTCTCCGGTGGTTCAATTAGCAGCTTACTTTACTTAGTTCAGCGAAAGGTGAGTCAGGTACAGCAAACGTAATACACACTCCAAATCACAGAACGGGACCACATAGAGAAGAAGTGCACAGAGCTTTAGTCATGCTGGATGAGTTTCAAGTCAAGGACGGCATTTCAAAATAAAACAATGGATTGGATACCGAGAAGAGTTTTCTGATGATCGATACGGTAGCTTCTTAAATGTGATAAATGTTGGATGTTCTCTACGTTATATCATCATTGTATGTATTTGGATTGTGGACCATCAAAGGAGCAGACCAAGCAATTTGTCAATTTCAGCTCGGGAACTTCTACCGGCCACTTTCAAAGCTCTCCATGAAGTAGTTGCCAGGATACAGACGAAACATCCTGAGGCACTTTTAATAACCTCAGGAGACTTCGATCATGTGAAGAAGGCTGAGGCCTTTCTGAACAACACGGATCATCCACTTCGTAGCACCTCGATGGACCAAAGAAGCAATGGTGGTGGACGGCTCTTCTCTCTTCGCTGCAGGCGGAGAGATCTAGAAGATCTTTTGTACCCACAGCCATCAGTCTGTTGAATTCTTCAGTAAATGGTGAGATGCCAGACATCTCCTTCATTTTCCCTTTGGGGATCAATAAAGTTATTGTTATATATACTACTTTATAACATGTATACACCTAACGCAACAATTTAAGATTTGGGGACCTCTAGTGGCAGCGGGCGATAACGAGCTGAGTTTTTCAAAGCTTAAAATGACCTAAAAAAACGATCTTTTTAGACACTGTTTGTGTCAATACATAACTTGAGCTTACAGTTATGTATTGGCTTGTCCCCCTTGTTCGTGCCCAGTCTGTGATGACAATGCACGGCTTTTTTTCCAACAAATATCTGCATTTACTGGGTCATATATTGAAATACCAAAAATACTAATAAAGGTGTTAACTTAGAGTTTGTTGGGGCGGGAGGTTATTTCAACCTTTGCTCTCATGTTTAAATTTATATCCTTTTTGTTGCGTGTCCCAGAACTGTTTCCCAACCTGCGAGCACACCAACAACTGAAAATGAATTTCGGCAAACAACGCCGGCCAACATCATCTCAATTAGAGGTTGCACCTGTGCTTAAGCCAATTATGCACAGCCACTTCAAAAATAAATGAGTCATTATGGAAACATCACATCCAGTAAGGCCAGGAAAAACAATGTAGAGAAAGTGCTTTGATGGGAACCAGGCAGGACAACAAGTGAGGTTATATAATTCATTTAGGGGAGATTTTGAGCTCTGAGAGACGAAAACAGCAGGAAGAGAAAAAGTGCAATGACATTTCTGTGCTGCTGTGTTCATTACAGCCTCTTCCTGACCTGCTGAATAGGCGCCTCCATCAGCCAGGTGTAACCATAAAACTCCCACTCTCACAGCATGGAAAGCGTCTAACCTTGAAGGCACTCAAGCTGTAAATTGACAGTCAAAACACCGCTGGCTTTTAACCACAACCTTGCCGCAAATACGGAGTCTAGCCTGATCAGTCGTTTAACTCTGTGAGACCACGAATTAATAAAAAGTGCTGGAGGAAAGGACTGAAGTACAGAGTGAACTCAAGAACGAGACAGGAACTGGAGAATAAAAGAACAACTCAAATAGAGGAATGAAGAGTGACTGAAGAGTGAGTTGGAAAAAAGCCAGAACCCACACAAAGACATAACTTCTACAAGAGAGGAAAGAAAGAGAGCAAGAGAAACGAACTGAGTGTACTTGGAAACTGACCAGGGAAAAAATGACAGAGAAGACACAATCACACTACAGGGACACATACATAGAGCCATGGGCTGGCTAGCTAGCTAGCTAGCTCAGCAGATCAATTGAGTCATTTATTGAACCTGTTGGAAATGAACTTACAAAGGTCGGGCCTATTGAAGTTGCCATTGTCCATCATCATCCTCTTTTCGATTTGGTAGATATCTCCCAACCCGAATACATCCTACATCTTTTAAATCAACTGTCGCGACAAAGCTAATAAACTTTACACTGTTCTCAAAATACAAAGGAAAAGCAAACAGCAACATGTAAAGACAGGACTAGCAGCAGCACGTTCCTCACTGGGTCGTATAGTAGCAAGTTAGGCGTTAGCTTAGATGCTACAGGAGTAGTTCACTGTGAAAGGCCACGCCAATGGCATCAAGATTTTAGCAAAGACAATGGATGGATAGATGGATGGATGGATGATGGATAGATAGACGATAGATGGATAGACGGACAGATGGAAAGATGGTGGTAAGAGGGAAAGATGAATGGAAAGATGGATGCGTCGATGGATGTTAGAAAAGATTGATTCCTAGATGGATGGATAGATAGATGGATGGATGGAAAGATAGATGGATGGAAAGATAGATGGATAGATAGATGATGGAAAGATAGATGGGAAGATGGATGGATAGATAGATTGATTGATGGAAAGATGGAGGGATAGAAAGAGCATTGGAAAGATGGATGATGGATGGAAAGATAGGTGATGGATAGATAGATGGATGGAAAGATGGTGGTAAGAGGGAAAGATGAATGGAAAGATGGATGTTTGAAAAGATTGATGCCTAGATGATGGATAGATAGATGATGGAAAGATAGAGGGATAGATAGATGATGGAGAGATAGATGATAGATAGATGATGGTGAGATAGATGATGGAGAGATAGATGATGGAAAGATGGATGGACTGGTGGAAAAAGGGAAAGATGGATGCCTAGACGGATGGACAGTTGGATGGAAAGAGATGGATATATGGATGGATGGGAACATAGATGTAAAGATAGATAGATGGATGGATAGAGTTATATAGTAAATATACTCTGCAGCCTGCACAACAAACTTTGAGATCAGTGGAAGGATAGATGGATGAATAGAAAGAGAGAGAAGTACAAAAGTGGAGGTAGAGAGGAGGAGAGATGGGAACAAAGGCAGAAATAGCAAAGGAAATTGGATGAAAAACATAGGGGGAGGGAAAGAAAGAGAACGACAGAAAGTGTAAACAGAGAGGCAGAAGAAAGACAGATGGCCGTATAGATACTGTAAATAGAGAGGCAGGAAGAGAGAGTGACGAGTGGCCGCAGACAGACATAGATTCATACTGTAGGATGACGGACAGATCGACGGAGCGAGAGAGTTAATTCCAACTCTCACAGACTCGTTCACAGGTGCTGGTGGGCGGAAAAGGAAGAAAGAATGAGAAAGAGAAGGGGAGGGGGGGAAAAATCAAAATGTCTGGGTTTTCACACCGTTAATTCAGCCGTGCAGAGCCCCATCGCACCACTCTCTCACTCTTCTCCGCTCCTGTCGGAAACATGCTAATTAGGGAAGCCGACTGACGTGAGCGAGGTTTAAAGGGTAATTAGCATAAAAATCCTACATGCTGTATTTTTACTTTCTCTAATCAACACCCTCACACGTACACATTTTCTGATGTGAGAAAAAGCGGTTTGACGCAATTAAAATGAAAATTAGCATCCAGGAGGGAGGGAGGGAGGGAGGGAGACAAAATGTTCTCCCCTTCTGCATTTTGTTGTTTTTCTCATCGCTGGACATTTTAAAGAGTCGGAAAGAAAAGAAAACGAGCGGATAATGTAATTGTTTTTACAAACAGAGGACACGTCGAGCGACAGGAAAGATCCGTTCTGCTGATGATGCTGACAATCTTCTGTTTGCCTCTCTGGAGCGTTGATGCACTCGACACAGTGAAAAAACCGTCTCGTACGCAGTGTGAAAAAGAATCTTGATAAAATGATGATTGCACAAACACTCTACTTGAAGTGGAGCGCAGAGAGCACGGAAACACTGTAAGTACACTATAAACACATTGTAAGTGCCCAGTAATTATTGTGCACAGAGTAAACACATCACATGTTTGAATGTTATCTGAAGATACTGAACTGAAAGAACTATCATGATGTTCCTGAGATGATAATGTGGCTTCTGATCTTCATGTGTTTCCACCACAATAAAGTTCATGTGAGTCAGAACACACTCACGCATTCTCGCACACGCTGCTTAACCTTTAAAGCTGGTCCGACAGTGCCATTGATGCTCCGTCGTTTCTTTAAATGCTTCGTATCACTAGAATCTGTAAAACATTTTTTTGTAGTATCTTCAAGTGCTACATCTCCCTTAAATCTGCACAACCTAAAACTATTATGGTCTATATTTGATACCAGTTTGAGGAGGATAATGCAAACAATCTTCCTGCAGCCAGATTGCAGTTCCCTCCTGCTACTGGTGTGTTTTCACGCCGCATATAAAGTAACCTAATGACGTCATCAGTGAATGACAAACGTGATGACACAGACGAAGGAAAAAGATGACAGCTCTAACTATTGTATGTTGCAGCATGAGGTCTGTGATCACTGGGTTAACAAAGAGGCCTGTGTGGTCGGTCTGTTCAAGCTTCTCAGCACAGCATAAAGAACTTGTCATTTCCTCGTCTAGATTCCCTCGACACCGACTCCACAACAGCTCGCTTGAAAGAAGAAAAAAAGAAATGCTTTGAGCTCTGCGGAAAGTCCAAAAAGGTCTCTGCGAGGTCGAGACGAGACAAGTTGCGCTGAGGGTTAAAAACACATCCTGCTCTTCTGCTGCAGCTCCAGGCTTCATGGTGCAGGGAGCGAAGAGTTCGATCAGACATGAAGGTTTAGGTGCTTCTCCTCGTCAGCTGGCACACATTTATCACGTGGTTATTGAGGTGACACTATACTGTTGGTGAAGTGGTGAGAGCTGCTTGATTGCACATACAGATGTATCATTCTTAAGTTAGTTGTTCTTGAAGAGAACATAATACCTGAACCACAGTGAAATCTTGATGATCCAAAACTGTGTCCTTTATAACATTTAAGATAAGAAATGATAAATGTATTTTCCCTCTAATGTATTGTTAAATAAAGAGCGAGAAAAGACTGAATATTTCAGAAGCTCATTAGACCTATAAATAGCTTTAAACTAATGTCATCCTTGGGAAGAGTTTCGCACCAGCTGTCAAATAATTTTCAATTAAGCCAAATTTTCATTTTCTCAATAACTACTTGAATTATTACAAAATCTTATGAGCTGAAATTGAAATCAAGCTTCCTTCTATCTCTGCTCAGAGAGCAATAATCTCTTATCTGTGTCAGCGCTCCACTTCTTGCTCCAACGCTACACGGCGACACAGGAGGAGGAGCACTGACTCGACCTTGGAGCTCCGTCCCCGAGCAGCATATTGCTCCACACCTGGGAGGCCCGCGAGGGATGGGAGAACCCGTCGGCCCTCGGAGCTCTGCAGATGGGCCGGGGCTGCAGCCGAAAGAGAGACGACGGGCCTGGACGAGGGTGAAGGAGGAGGAGGGAGGATGGCCTACGGTGCCTTAAGGGATACATATGCTCTGCTGATTCAAGCCAATGACACCGATGACTGTGATTGGTTCAGAAATGGGCCAAACTGTGTCAGAACACCGTCTTTAAGATTCCTTTCAAGATGATTGGAAATACACAATGTTTCTGCGAGACTTTATTCTTGTCAAGGTGGGAAAACCAAGTCTGCAGTCGGCATTCAATCAAACTTAATTGCACACGATGACGTTGGGGAAGGTTTACAGGTCTGTAATATCCAATAAGAGCCCTTATCTATTTCATGCTGGCATTACCAACAGGTTAGGCCATAAGCAAACTATATTATGTCAGCATCTAAGACAAAACACGTAACATGCTCCCTGCATCAACTCCATAAAGGTCGGGGATATGCGACAGATCCAAACCACTGGATCATTCCGGATACAGGTCCCTTTTTCCAAGTGTCCGTGGACTTATTCAGAAGGCTTGCATCAGTATGGAAAAGCTAATACACCACCTTTAACTTATGTAATGTATAGCAGTTCAGATGTTGAGAAAAGTTCAATAATAAAAAGTCTGTCAAGTGTCCCTTTCTCTACTTGTTTCATCAAAATTTCCCACTCCTCCCTGCAGTCGCTCCCTCTCTCCTCTCCGGGATTAAACCAATGACACTGTCTGACACGATAGAGGCGGAGAGGGTTGGTGCCGGCCCTGACCTTCATCTGTGGCCTGTTTCAGACCTCCGAGACGCTGTTCATACTTCAGGAATGAATACACAAATATCCTAATAATAATGCAAACTAACTAACTGAGGCAATGGCAGACAGGAAGCTCCGGTTCTTGGCTTTGAAGAGAGCGATAAAAGTTCAATATCTTGTAATTCCTGGAGACATTTTGTCAGCAGTGGACAATCTGCAGGCTCTGACAGCTCTCATGTGAGTATGAGTCATGGAGCGGAACAGATGGACACAGGCTGATAGTATCAGATGTGCCATTCCTTTGCTGGGACTTTATTTCCGTGGAACAAAAATGTCACAGAGGAGGAAGAACGCCACCTGATGTCGGCGAGCACGAGGTTGTCTGTCTCTCAAGGTGTGTGAGAGGCGTGAGACCCACCCAGCCCGTCTCCTGCTGCGATGTAAACGTTACCTCGGCGGCTCGGGCCCAAAATGCGCCGAGCCCGGCAGGTGTCTCGTGGGGCTGCTTGTACCGCTGCCTCACCCCCTTCCCTTTTCCAAAATGCCACCACCCTTCTCCCCCACCGTCCTCAGCCCTTCTCATCACCCCGTGCCATTTCCCTCAGAGCTGACTGCCATCTGTGCTCTGAGAAACACTCCCCGTTTGCTTTTTCTCCGGATCTCTCATCGACTTTTCTTCCCTCAGTTCTGACTTCCAGGATGCAGCCGCGGGCGGTCTCAGCCACTTTCATGTCAGAAACCCCCCAAATAAGCCCACATTAGTCCACAGACCCCCCTTTGATAAGATTTCATCCAAGGCGGCCATATGGGAGGATCTTTGTTGATTTAGTATTGAGTTTCACAAGTGACTACAGTGTATCTGCACTGCTGAAAAGCGGGATTACTCATTCTTATACATCCTGTAACTGGGGTCATTTCAACGGAATTGAATTATATTGAATTTTAGTTTCGTTAGGGGCCTCCGAGGAACCACTTCAGGAACCTTGGGGATCCCACTTAGACAGCCATCGCAGCTGCATATAGAGAGCAAACGGAGAGCAAGAGAGAGGCAGAGAGAGTTGCAACCTAAAACTAATGTTCCTTTCCTCCAAAGGGCTAAATGTAATAATAAGTCCTCAGGCTCCTCTCTGCAGCTGTCAGAGAGATCAAGTTACAGCCCCACATGAGCACGCACGGTAAGTGAGTGTGTGTGTGTTTGTGCAGGAGTGTACTTAACACGCTGAATTGCCATCTGCATATGTCTATATAACCAATTTGGCTGCTTTAATGAGCTAATGACCCGATGAGCCAAGAGGATCATTAAAAATTATATCCTTATCATTATTCCTAACTTATCTTTACCCTCATCTTTATCCTATTTTATCCTTCAACTCTTCCTGTTCACATCCTTATTTTTTACTCTCATACTTTACTTTCTTTTTTATCCTCAACTTATTCCTACTCTCATCTCGAGCGTCATTTTGTCCATATCTGATTCTTTTCTGATCCCCATCTTTATTTTATCCCTACTCCTTCTCTTACTTGTCTTTATCCTTATCCTATTTCATCTTTATAGTCGTACCTCTCTTATCTTTATCTTTTTTTATCTGGTCTTACTTCAGAAGTGAGCCTCGTATTTAATTGGGAAGCTTTTGACAAGCCCTGTCTTTCTATCTGAACAATCCACTTGTGATCAAAATCAACTGAATGTGATGAAATTAGGCGACGAGTCGAGCGATGCTCTCTTAGCTGTACTTAGTGCTGATATCGCAGCGCTGACATACAAAGCTAAGCTGCCGATGTTATCAGGCATAGTGGTTTAGCATGTGCACCTTTTAGTGTAGTCAGGTAATGTGCAAACATTTGCTAATAAGGTATGTGGTCAACAATAGAAGTACTGTACAATTAATCCTGGAGAAGCCATGAGTGGTTTAACCAACTTTGATGGCAATCCATCCACAGATGTCCTTGGAGGCCTGAGGGAAGTCGAGGGGGATTCATCGTGTGTACGGATAACTGGATCAAACTTTAATGCCAATCTCTCCAACAGTTGTCGGTACATACGGCATAAGTTTTATCCATCCGACCTTTGTTCACTGTGGGCTTACTCACTCTGCTAATGCTCTGTTTTCAACTGTGCCAAGCACTTTGTATGAATGGGGCTCTATAAATAAACTTGCATTAAGTGGTGGATGAACCCACTGACATATCAACCAACCAACAAACAGTATTGTGATTCCTAAAGCCACATTGCTAGAACGGTTGTGTGAAAAAGTCTACCAATGCAACCAACCAGTCCTCAAACCCATGAGACCTCCTCGGTCATTCGTTTTACCCTCTAATACGACCAACAGGTGCGTTCCCTGAATTAGCACCCCTACCAATGGCAGGCAAGATGTATAACGCCGTCTCTCAATCGGAAGGTTGGGGGTTCGATCCGTGACTGCTACAGTCACATGTCGAAGTGTCATTGGGCAAGACACTGAACCCCAAATTGCCTTCGAAGGCAGAGCCATCGGGTGTGAATGTGCATAGTACTCGGAGGTTGGAGTGTAAAAGCAGCTTTGAGTGGTCAGAAGACGAGAAAAGTGCTGTATAAGAACAGTCCATTTCCTATTTACCAAATACGTGTAGTTAACCTTTGGAGAAGTCGCACTCTCTGAGATGAAGGCATTTCAACTACTTGATAAAGAGTGAAATAAAGGGTTGTGGATTGGCTTGAAATAGAAAAATACTTGGGTGGGTTACCTCATGAAACAGGTGAAGCTGCATGAGTGGCCTTACCTACTCAAGTGACGTTACACAAGAACAACTACAGAGGAAGTCAACGCTGCCTTTGGTCTCGCACTCGAGTCTCTGGCTGTGTTTATTCGACCAACCCATCGCCCATCGTTTTATTCTACGTCGCCTGACTTCCTACTTTTCTCACATAATCTTGCCGCTTGAGGTCAACGCCCACTATAAACACAACTATCATAAATGTCATATTGTTTTAGTGGGGACGATCCCAATGTAACACATTTAGAAAAGTGGGGCCTCAGGGAAACCGTTTGAAGTTTCTGGTGCAGATATACGATACGTGTATGCACATTCAGAGAGCACCAAGAGAAGACAAGATGCACTGTGAAGGCTGCGTATCGAGTATCACAGTGTACTGAGCCGAGTAAACATCAGAATTATGAGCTCCCTTCCACTTATAGTAACTCTGTTCCTTAAGGACAGTCGGCCTCATTCAAGTGCTGTCGCTTCCTCTCCATCTCCTCCTCTGATCCCTTCTGTAACGGCCGGTTAAATAGCCAGTAATGCTTTTTAGCCTGTTAGTGCTGGATGCTAGTGAGCCCAGACAGACTGGGATGGACATATGGAAGGAGTCTGGCAGCAGACTCGCAGTCCTCATGCCAGCTCCTCAGAAGCATTCATACACACTCATAAGCACAAACACACACACCTACACACACATATCCGCACTCCTTTGTATCTGCTGTCCAGAGCTGTGAGTCGTCCCTACTTCCTGCTGTCCGATTATCTCAGAACCTGCTCCGTATGAGCATCGTGGGAATTTTGGAACCTCCTCCGTTTCCCATCATCCTTCTCGAGCCAAGGGCAGGCGTCCAGGACGAAGGCTGGACCGCTCAACGTACTCGCAAATGCCCACCCACGGAGAGGGAGGATGGGACGGCAGATAAAGGCGAAGGCGGCGGGCGCGCAGCGAGCACAAAGCTTTGTTCAAAGAACAGTCCGGCATGGATCGCCTGCCTCCCTCCCTCACATCTTTGTCTCTGTGTCTTCTGCCTCACACGGGTATGTGTCAGCTCGTTTTGTGTGTGTAGTCTGGTGCCGCCGCTGACAGCTGGCCCTGAAATCCTTTCCAAGAGTCACAGGTTGAGTTCTGTGTGAAACAGAGAAGTATTATTGGGAGGCCAGACTGACAGTGAGACCGCTCGCTGCCTCTATTTTTATAGTTCCGGCGTGAAAAAGCAGAACGAATCCTTTTCTCTCATATTGGTTCGATCCCAACTGGACTGTGTTTGCCGTTTCATACAGAGGGAGTGTCTGCTGAAGGTGGATGTTTTATTAAAGTTAATTTTAACATCCTGACCTCGTGAGTTATCCTCCTTTAAAAAATATAAACATTATTTTAAGAAGGCCGACCTGTGGAGATAAAAATGCAGTGTGTTCTATAAAGCTGATGTAGGACAGATTAGACAAACAGGAAATGAGATCATAGCAGTGCTACAGCACCACTCAGAGACTAATTCAATGAGCCGTTTAGACTATTATATTTATTCAGAGTAATTAAAAAAATAAAAGTCACAGTCACCCTTCACAAAAATATATCACTGTGTAAAAAATGTGTAGCACCTAGATACAGTATTTAGCTCCAGGCTTTGAGCAGTAATGAGGAACAGCTGCATGTGACGCTCAGCAAACATGACAAAAAACGATCTGCATTCTGTTCGAACATCGTCGCAGGTTTGCTGAGAGGGATGGTAAAAATACATCACAGCACTTAGAGAGGATTAGGGTTGGTTGTAGTGCAAAAACATTTATTCAGCTGATCAACAGAAACTTGCTGAAGCTCAAATGTTTTGCTTTTCTGTTTAATATTATTTTAAATTGGAGATCTATGGCCTGATGGATGGACCGAAAGCGCGACATGAAAAGACATCGTCTTGGGCTCTTGGGACCTGAGAAGCCATTTTTTCCATTTTTGATCAGAGAATAAAAAAAGCGAGAGTAGACCAATATATGTATGCGCCAATATTATTGGCTAATATGCAGATGGCCTATATTAAAATTAGCGCATGTGTTTCCTGAAAAAGGCCATAAAGAAAACGTTTTTACGAACTTGTTACGTCACTCATTACAAAAGTAATCTGAGTACTCTAACGGATTACTTTGTAACATGTTACCCCAACACTGTCCAGCAGCGAACGCAAAGTGAATATTCGCCTTGCGTTACTCCCGCGAGTTTGACCGCCGGATCAAAATTCACGTTTAAATAACCCAAGCCAATACTCGCCCTTCACTTCCGGAATGGAGGAGCGGAAGCGGGGCTTATCTCCATGGTTACAGCAGTGGCAGCGCGCACAACTCCAAAAATAAGTTACAAAGTATCGTTTCGGGTGCTCGGCAGACAATGAAATCCAGAAAAAACAAAAAGCTCCGGCACTCACAGGATCAAGTAACACTGACTTTAATGTGGGTCACAGATGAACGCGTTTCAGCTCTTATGCCGTCTTCAGCTTTTTGTTCTTATCTCCATGGTTACCAATGGCGTCAGGAAAATCTCCATGTTTTCGCTATACCACGTGATGCGATTTCGCAGAGGAAGTTCACTTTTTTCAACTCTCGCGATCATTTGCGTTGCGTCATTTGCGCCGCTCGATGCGAATTCATGCCGCTCGACGCAAATTTGCGCCTACTCGCATCATTGCATTGACATTGTTGAATCTCGCCGCAGATTTGCGCCTATTCATTCGGTGTGAATCCACAGTTGTGGCTCCGTCCAACTGTTGTGTAATTGTTCTCAGTTGGGTCTGTTCCGTTGGGAGTAATAAATGCTCTCAGATATTGTGTGTGATGTTTTATTCACTTCTTCCCTTGATGTTAATTTGAAGTGACTCAACCTGCAGATAACCTGTCATCCACCTGTCATTGTCAGCAGATGAAATCCACTCTGGTCTTATTGTGTGAGTGAGAGGTGGAAGGCAGAGAGAGAATAACATCCCGACCTCACCCACAGCTGTGTGAAGGTTAGAGAGCAGCGGGGGTCTGCAGAGCGCGGAGAGGAACATGCATCCACATGATATGCATGAACGCACTCAATCACACATGTAAAAACATTCACAACAGATCCTCCTGTTCACCGGACAAGCCCGGACGCTCCTCTTCACAAGCAATGACACCAAAAACACAAGCATCCATTTCTCTGCATGTCAGGTCATGTCCCCGAAGACAAAGGCTGAAATATGGAGAGAAAGAAGGAAAAAATAACAAGTGGAAACATTCGTCATGAATAAGTCATCCCAAAATCATGACTGGTTAATGCCAGCTCTCACTGAGCACCGTTTTAAAGCTGCACGAGGCAGCTCTGACAGCCCCCAGTGGCAGCGTGATGTAATAGCTTTAATTTTTTAAAGCCTGAGGACTTTACTGCTCAGAAATTATGCAACATGATACTGAGCTGTTGGCTGACACAGTTTCTTCTTCTCCGCAGTAGCGGAGGACAGACGGATGAGGAGCTTCAGCCAACATGAAAAGTTCTGTTTAAATTAAAATGGACACATTTTAAAGCTCACAACAAAGCTCTGTAACACTTTAATAAAAAACATTAAAGGGCACTGTATGTAGGATTGTAAAAATGTTTGCTTTGGCGCCCCCCAGTGGAAAGAAAGAGAGACTGCAATGATTTGCATCATTAGTTCACAAACAACATACCAACACCAGGATCAGCCTCCATCACAAAAACGACAGCATCGGTTATCTGCAAGTACACAAGTCATTTATTAGCCACCCAAAAAAACAACATGCTTCAGACATATCACCTTGGAGAATGTATAAGAAGGGGGTGTGGCCTCTTGCCAATAAAGGTGAAGCAAATGGAAGTGCCATTCTATCTGGGGTCCAGCAGGGGGAGACTCCACTGGTTGCAAGAAGAGTCCTATTGTAAGAAAATGTGCCTAAAAATGACCCAACTTCTCATGTAACATATTACCTTAGTAAACGTTTTACATTTCATTTCATGGGCTAGTTTCAGCAGGACGGCTACTAGCATGGCTAATACATTAGCCGCCCTGCACTGGTTTATCAAAGCAGCATCATTTGCAAAAAGCCGGACAGCAAACGCTCGTTATTCAATGTAAAAAAAAAAAACTACGACCAGTTCTGACCCTCTGTCCAGGGTGGCATTATTGTGCAAAGTGACCACATGAAGACGCCGAGCCGGACAGAGTAATCATTAAGAACCGCTAGCTGCACGGCTAACAGAAGCTACAATTAGCAGCGGTTACTTTAGCAAAGCTAACAGTTGATCAGGAGCCGTGTCTCAAAAAAAGTTGTTAATTCTTTGTTTTAAAGTTGTCAGTAGAACATGACCAACAGACGCTCCGCTCCAGCAGCGTCTAACATTAGAACGTCTGAGAAGTAATACATTCACTGTCTCGTCTCCCTCTCTCTCCCGTTAATAATAAAGCTGTCACACCGAGCGCCCCCTACAGGCACTTCCGTTGTGAGGGCTGTATTTGCAGCAGTTTTTTTTTGCAATGTGTTTTCTGGGTTTGTGTGTTTTTGACTTTGCATCATTTCTGTATTTGCAGCACGTTACTGTCGTTGAATTTATTTTGGACTTTTGCTGGTGTTTTTGAATTTACATCGTGTCTGAATTTGCAGCTCGTTTCTTCTAATCGAAATCGTTTGGGCTGTTGCAGCACGTTTGCCCTTGTCAGCCACCGTACTCCTCAGCTGTCCTATCAAATAAAGGCAAAAAGCCCAAAAAATAATCTTTTCAAAAAAAAAGGGAAAAAAGACACTTGCATGAAATCCTTGCAGGTGCTGGTTGGCCATTAGCAAAGATAATAAACCACCCCAAGCCGAGCCCTGCTGCTGGGCTCCAGCTTCTTCTGGAAGGGACTCTCGGGGCCATGATAGAAACACAACCCTAAACTGGTAAAACATTAGTTAGTGTCTAACAAATATTTTATATCTTCTTCCAGTGCTTCCGTCATCCTCCGGTTCTCCTGAATCATTCAGAGAACATCATCATTTTTGCATGCAGAGACATTTTTCCCAGAAGTGACCTTAAATGACTTCACCAACGTAAACAAATGTAATTAGATTTGATGGGAGGCTTTTTATCTGTGTTGTTCCATTTCATCAGCTTAGCTCTGATATGACGTGAGATGTTCACAATAAAGTCCTGCCTGCTGCGGCTTTTATACGACGCTCGTCAGTCTGCGATGTTGTTATTCGCCTTCGGTAGAAAGTTGTTGAACTTCTTATGAGATTAGAGCTTCCTCAGAGCACACGTAAGGTGACAGACTTTATTAAGCACTCAGAATAGACCTAATTTAATGACATTGATTTGGAGTCTGTTCGAGGCTCAGAGCCAATCAACAACAAGCAGCAGGCGTGGGCGTTCGTGTGTGGGTGTCACACTGACAAGTGTCGACTTATATTGAATATTCCTTTAATAAAAAGTAGATTGATTAGTTATGCTTAAGGTCTGTGATACTGGATATGTTCTTGATAATAAGTCTGAGAAAACACACGCTGGGTCTAAAGTCCTGAAGAAGTTTGATACTTTATTATGGAGGTTTTATGTGACTGTGTTCAGAGTTTATGAGCAAACAGCGGTCCTCTATCGAACGCAGAACTTACACATAACTTTTTAAGCTTTTTTATTGTTGCAGAACATTTTCCAGAATCACTGTTTTGTTAAAGCTGAACTTAAACCTCAGTCAGAGCTTTTTCTTTTCATCTTATTACGAGGAAATAAAAAATGCCTGATATTTTAGCTTGTTATGCTAACCAAGCTAACGTTACAGCTTCAGTTACCATGAATAACACAAACCTCTGCACACTCACGGGGCAAATGTGGCCAGTAGCTGCTTCAGTTTCTGCGTCATTGTTTCTTTTTCTTCCTGTGAATTTCCGACACAAGCATGATGGGAAATAATCTCAACAGTAATCTAGTTTAACTCTTATAAATATGGCCCTCCAAGGGACGCAGTCTTTATTTAATCTCACAGTCTGTGACTACAATGTCTTTAGATTTGAGACACTGTTAGACGACACTCCACTACAAGTGTAAGTTAGAAACAACATTCATCGATCACAGCCGATATCAGATGTTTAACAGATCATTTATAGACTTTCCTTTATCAAAGACACATACACATGTCCTGATGTATTACAGTAGAAGATAAAAGTAAACATTTTTAGCCGTATGTAATGTAACATCCACATCTGAAGCTCAGAGGTGCCTGCGCCCCATGTTGTTGTTTTTGTCTGTAAAATATGTACAGGCAGTGTTGTGCAGGTAGGCGTGTTATCACCCTTTCAAGCCCCGGTTGGGGGGACAGATATATCTGGGCTCAATTAGTTGCACTGTCACGGCAGGTTGGTGCGCCGGTAGCTTGATGGTCCCGGCTACAGGCAGCTCAGCTGTAAATCAGACTGTGTGTAATAGGCTTCGCAGCGGTCTCCAGGGCTGAGTGTGTGTTAGCGTCTGCATGTGTTCCTCTTTGTGTTTCAGTGTGTGTGTGTGTGTGCGTGAGCATGCCAGAGCACAGGACGGTGGCTTTCCAGCATTTTATCGGTCGTTTGGTAATGATGGCGCAGGCTGGAATTGATGCGGGCCTTTAATGGCGGCTGGTAATTTGTGTTAATGCTTTCAGCCGGAGCCCTGTGAGACTTTCAACAAGGAATTTTATGCCTCCAAATGAGGGAAAGGTCACCGCCTGCTTTATTCCATCGACCAGACGGGATCAATGTGGCTAATGTTCCCGCTGTAACTTTGTTGTTTTGCCTGGTTAGAAAATCAAACCATATTTATGACGCTCATTTTTCCCTTCCCTCTTGGCCGACCAGCGATCTGCACGCGGAGCGAGGATGAAAGCTCCAAATCCACAAATCTTTATTCATGTTCCCGTTATTTAAATTCCTGGCTTTGTCCCTTTTGTAGTAATTTCAAAGGTCTGCCCCCCTCAAATATTTAAGTGTGGACTAACCAAAGAGCAACAATTTGGGGTATTATCTGCAGAGAGCAGAGTGTAGCCCTGGCAATCAAAGAGACGCCTTCTGCAGCCGGGAGAGGAGCAAGAGATGCGGAGCGGGGAAATAATTAGATGACAGAGATCGACAAACACATCAATAAAATGAAAGGGATTCTGTGTACACCGAGCGTGAGGAATAAATTGAAGAAAACAGGAAGAGACCTCCTCATTTAGGAAAGTTCATGCATCCAGAGCACTGCAGCATTGATCAGTATTAGCTGAACTGTAATTGGCTGCTGATAAAAAATGCAGACAGCTAACAGAAACAGGTTGGAAAGTGATCCGGGCTACTGAGCGGATTTTTCTATTTACTCAGCCAGAACAAATGGCTTCCGTGCATTCGTGTCTCGCCTGCCGTGCGGGATGGCACACGAGACGTCTCTCTCCTTCCAGCGGCCGACACGCGGAGCCCTCGCCTCTCTGGCCCATGCAGTGATGCATGGCTGTATCTGTGTACTCACAATTATGTGCAGCGTGTGATTGATGGAGGTGGAGGGAGAAATCTCCAGGGTGTGCGGCTGATATAAAAATCAGCAGCAGAGGGGGAGAGGGGAGGACTGACCCTGTCACCCACCAATCTTCCCGCCTTCTTCCTTAATTCATACCTCACACACCCTTTCCCGTTCCCTCTACGTCTCCAAACCCCATTATTCATTTGTCCTCTGTCAACATGTCTCTGTGCTACACCCATCACTACCCTCCCTCACCTCCACCCGGCGTACCTCCTTTCCCCTCTCTGGCTCAGGACTGATGTGCATTTCTAAACCGTCTGGTGGACGAGGCTTATATTTCTAGCTTCGTCCCCCAGTCGGTTTAGAACTGAAGAAGCCTTTCAGAGAGAGGTGAAGCGTATTCAACAACTTCAACCAAGTCCAGTTGCCTTTTGGATTAAGCTTAGAATTACCATGCCCTGGATGAGTGAGAACCTTCACAGACAAAGTGAAGATATTTATCTGCAACCTTTCAGCCACCATGTTCACCATGTGAGACAAATGTCTCCGATGCTTTTTATCGGAGTAAGAAGGAACATCTCAGGAGATAAGCAGGATTACATTCGGAATAATAAAGTGCTTCTTCTTGCTTGTTCAAGCTTGTTAATGTGTTTTTGCATTTTTAAGGTTTTGCACAAATAAACTACTTTACCAAACTCCATTAAAAGACAAATAATCCCCACGTGTCTGGGTAAAGACGCTTGCGCAGTAAGAATCAAGCAGGTAACTTAGTAAAGTTTGAAAACGTCTTCACAGTGTGGTAACGTATATCAATGATTGGTTCTTGATGGGTTATCAGTTTAAAAGTTAAAAGGACCAGGGATGTTAAACACACAAACAGATCAAGTAGAAATAAACAGCAGAACTCTGTAAAGGTCCGACCTTTCACTGAGATCCATTCAGCAACACTTCAAGCACAACACTTAAACAACAGTTGACATGGTTACCACATCCCTGCTTTTAGGTCCTCATTTCATTCCACTGCATTTATAACATTTCCATGTGTCAAATAAGTCCTTGAATATATAATAAGTACACACAAGAATCTCAAGAAACCACTCTGATGCATGGCCAAAGTGCCATTTCGTCTGAGAGATGGTAAATGATACGAGACACGTGAGGAGCGGCAGCAGGACTGTGTTTTCCTGTAGACAGGAAGTGAGATTAATCCAGTTATCTTCTATCGATTGGTCAGCCTGTTACCATTTACTAGTAATTACATTTTTTCCTCCAACAGTAAATATCTCAGAAGGTGTCATTTCCTATTATCTCTTCTTGCATATCATCCAAATAAAGTGACATGAACTTCAAAGGATCTGCAGCCCGAGAAATCGCTGCATGATTTTCCAAATACTAAAATAGTTGGGTTTTTCTGTGGTAACGATTCGCCGGCCCAACAATTCCTCCATCGTGTACGCTCTCTTGAAATTAGTTTTCAATTTAAGGAGTAAAAAAATACGAACGGTGGTTTTCCAACGGAGAACTCTTTCATCTTTCTTGCTATAGTTTGCGTTCGATCCTCGACCCTTTGCAACTCCCTGGTGAAGTTTTGCTTTACTTATTGAAGACTGCTGGTGTATCATTAGGTACAGCTATTGTCCCATTTTTCTCAATTTCTGTTCAGAAATTATGTTCCTCTCCACAGTAAGGAGTGATGCTTCTGAAATCTGGTTGAATGACACAAGGAATACTAAAAGCATATCCTCTAGCTGTGGTCTGGATGGGAAGTCCAGGGCGACAGCAGCATGTTTTGGAGAGCAGTTGGAGCAATCCAAACCCAAAGTGAAAGTGACAGAGGATCCTGAAAACGACATCTTCAAACCACTGCAGCCCACAACTCTTGAATCCAAACAGCAGCCTGAGAGAAAATACATTATTTCTTCCTCGTTGGAAAAAAATAAATCACATTACAATTCAAATGTGTTCATTTAAAGAGGCCTTTTTAAAAACATCTCCGAGGCATACGGCGCAGCGCAGTTCTTGGCTGTGGCAGGAAATGATAAATAATAAAAGGAGCCTTACTTCATTAGAGGGTGACATTATTTTGAGAACAGATATTGCGCTATGAGACAGAGTGTACAATAACACAATAACAACCATCACCGCCGCTGCTGCCGCCACCGCCGCCTCCTCCCGCCTCAGCCTCTTCCTGTTGACAAGCCAGGATTGGATATCTTGTAGAGTGCACCGGAGTGAGCACTGTACACAATACAACAGCGCGGCTCTCGCAATAACACAAAAAAGATATTTCCCAATGTAGGCCGTAATTATTTCTCCCTGCGTAATTTAATCCGCCGAGTGCATATTCAATTCCGATCCTGGGTTTCTTGGTGCGCTGCGAGGTGCTCGGCACGATTGTCTCTGAAATTGGATTATGATAACCTGTCACCGCTTTAATTCCATAAGATATTAGAGGTGGTGGTGGTGGAGCAGAGGAGTGGAGTGTTTCAAAGATGGCTGTGGCGTTGAGAGAGATGTGTTTAATGCATGTTTCATTCTGTGTTTCCTCAGGGGGGAGGAATAATGCGTGTCTTGTCTGACCTCTCAGCACACTTTTTTCCTTGATCTCTGACATACCCTTTAAATATCCATTAACAGACACAGAGAGGGGAGTACAGGAGAGTGGAGGTGGGAGGTGGGGTAAATGGAGGCTGGAGGCCCCTCCGATACTCATTTCAGCTTGTTATGGACTGCCAACAGAGGACGGCGGTCTCTGTGCGTCTCTGCTCTGCTGTCTGACTAATGGACGAGGTCAAACGGGCTCCTTCTTCTCTGTCTGCTGCTACAGTTTTAATCGTCTCTAGCGGGCACACTGAGCCCTTTTTGATCTACAATATTTGCCGTAGAGTTAAAGGGTCAGGTCGCCTAAATTTTAAGACGACAATTTTTTTACTCAGGCCAGATGGTGTCAAGCCTTGCAAATAGATTTTGGTTGTCTGTGTGTGAAGGTTCCGAGATATCCGCTTCTAAAAATTCTGCTGCCACCCAAAAATGATCTCTGTCTCCTGCCATCATTATGCCTCTCACACATACCTCCTCCCACTCCTGCTTCAACTCGTACTCTGCTCTGCTGCTAGATTCCTGCTAGAACCCTGCACGAGCCAAAAACACCAGCCCGAGACAGACAGAGGGAATGTGTGTGTCAGAGAGAGCATTGTGTCTATCTAACTATCTGGTTTCCATCTGTCTTTGGTTCAAGGGTTGTTGCGCCTTGTGCATAAATCGGCAAAGCGCGTTTCTTAATGTTATCTCACTTTCTGCAGCAGATGCAACTGCAAATTGTGCATCCAAATATTTCAGCGACCTAGGTTGCACTCCAAGTAAGCTAGATACAGTTAAGAGTGGCCAACCCAAGCCAGGTCTAGTTTTTCTAAAAAGGCTACAAGGGAATTATAGGAATGGGACACACCTATGTTTACTCAGACTTCATACAGCATCTTTGCACTGTGCACCTTACTTTGTGCCGTCAAAGGGGAGCTTTGACAGAAAAGCACTCCCACCATGGACTTCAGACCGTGCACCAGAGATTGTTTAGAAAGACACAATAGTTTTGACACCAAACTTCATCAAAGTGGACTTGTAAGCTTTGATGGTTTGTGTGTGTCCTAATCTTTGATGAAGGAAAATGTGTTTTGCTGCTCTTTCTGACCGACTCCGCTCGTTAACTGGTGGAGCATCTTCCCGCTGCCGGCACGGGATCATGTTATTCTGCTAGTTCTGTTCCACCTTTTAGAATGGGTATTATTAAACATGGGTGTGTTACAGGCTTGATTTAAGTACCTTTCCAATTTAGCCACAAGAGAGTTCATTTTTGTTTATAAGGTTCAGAGAGGTCTTGCACAAATCAGTTTCAATCACAACCAAAATGTTTGAACCACAAAGACCTGAAGTTTTTTCAGTAAGTTGTGCTTTAATCCCTTTTAAGTTACTGCAGGCGGCTGCAGAGAGTCAGTCGCCTCTCAATCGGAAGGTCGGAGGTTCGATCCCTGACTGCGACAGTCACATGTCGAAGTGTCCTTGGGCAAGACACTGAACCCCAAATTGCTCCCAGTGGCAGAGCCATCAGGTATGAACGGGCATAGATCTGATCGGAGATTGGCACTAAGGCCTCTGCCATCAGTATGCTCTCCTTACATTACCTTGTATATTCTAATATGTCGAACTGTTTGCCAAGACGTTCCTGGTTCGTACGCCTGCCTGCTGTTCCGTCACATGCAGCAGTCGAGTCCTTCCCTTCCTTCGTCACCAGCTGCCATTTGGAGTGCATTTGGGCAGTATGTACGACTGTGATTCACTGCAGTTGGAAAGACACATCACTGTTTGGCCTTTGTGTCTGCTGTACCTTCTCAACTGGACACAAATGTGAGGCTGACATTAAGCGTCCTCATCGCACTGGCACTCTGATTCCTTTCTCCCGTCGAATACAAACAGGCAAAAACATCCCCTCTGTCCTCCCTGTTCTTTCAAATGAGCAGGGTTCTGTGGGGTACGGAGTCAAACTCCTTCTACAAATATCACTGAGCAAAGTTTTGGGTCACTGACCTTGGAGTCTTTCTTTTCCTTGCTAAAGCGAGAGATGATGGCTCATTTATATAATGCCTCCATCCTCCAGTGGGCTCCCTCTCATCCAGCTTCTGGATGGCACTTCCTGCAATCATATCCTTTGATTCTTTTTTTCCGCCAGCTGCTCGAGGTAAAAGCTCTGTTCAAATGAATTCAGATCTCAGCATATTCCTGCGAGCACTTACATTTGGTGTGTGAATTTGTCTGTACTTCTGCTTTTATCAGTCGAGGGCAATCAAATCAAGCCAGTGACAAAGCAGAGATAGCAGACCTTGCTCGCTCTACCAGCACTACCATTAGACCTCTGTAAGGCCCAGAGATCAGAGATGCATTAGGTAACACTTTCACATAGAACTGTCCATGTCAGCCATCATTTACCTCTGCTGCTACTGAGTACAAAGCTGCAAAAGTATAATGTGCATGTAAACCGCTCAAGATGGCAGAGTTGTTGAAAGTTTCTGGACTTTAAAACCCAGAGATTTGAACTGTTGCCAGGAGGAAAAATATTGTAAACACAAGTTGTACTTTTGCACAGAGAGCTGGGAACAGGCCCGCCCACAGACATGGCTGGGCCCCTGGACGGTCGGGGGAATGACCCCTCCCCAAATCTGATTTATTCATACAAATGCAAACGAATGCTCTCTCCACATTTTCTCTCCAACACAAAGACCTGTGGCCACCACAGATTACATGCAGGTGCCCCCTTTGTCCACTAAGTTTCATCCTAATTAGGGCTGGGTATCCATAAGGATACCTTAATTCGGTTCGATCCCGATTCACAAGGTCCTAATTCAATTCAATTTTCGATTCGATATCGATTTGGTTAGGGGTATTTCAGTTACACTATCAATGCACCTCTAACCTGGTGCATTATCAAAAATGTTTACAATAAGAATTGACCCTAAAGAAGTAACATCATGTACTTTTTATTTAACATTGCAAACACACAGCAGTCAATGCACACTCGATAAAAAGAGTCCATCGCCGATCACTGATGTTTCCGTAGTAGGTGCAGTAAACATGTCCGGGCACGTCTCCCTCACTGCTGTGTTTCGGGGGGATGCGCTGAGTCGTGCTGCTTTCAGGAGCGCTCAGAAACGTGAGCGATCAGACACATTTTTACACATATTTTTTAGAGATCGATCTTGGGATTTCTGAATCGATATTGGGTCATTCAAATGAGACTCAATTTGAATCAGAAAAAAAAAAAATGAAACCCAGCCCTAATCCTAATACTGCAAACCTTCGTCTATAAACTTCCTTTTTCCTTTGTGTTAGCCTCAAAGATGGCTGCAGCTCCAGGTCTCTCACTGCTGCTTAAGTGTAGCAGACACACTACAGGAGCTGGACACACTCGGAGGGCCAAATCCAACAGATATCTCAGGTCATTTGTTCCATCAGCTGTTGGGCTTTTAAACAAGCTGTAGGTACTGTTGCCATTGCACAAATACCAAGGACTGTTTATTTATATTTATATCTCCTGTCCTTGTATTTATGTCCAATCCAAAACCCTGTCCTCATGTTCTGTTGCTGTTTTGGCTGCTTTTGAGTTTGTAGGGTTTTTTCATTCAAAAATGTATTTTCATTCATTGAAATGTTACATTAAATTATCTTTTCTGTTTTGCTTCTACACAAGTTTACATTTTGCCCACCGAATAACGTGTCTTGGCTCAGCATGGGGCCGGTGCTTAAAAACAAGAGCGTCTATGCCTCGCGAGGGCAAACATTATTTTACATCACAAAACAATCCACGCACATTACACTGACATCGTTGTTGTCAATTTCTTATTATAGAATTCCTTTTGGGAAATTTAGGAAAATATAGTTGGAGGCAGTCGAGCATTAACCCGGAACACAGACTTGATCCAGTCTCTTGACAACTCAAAGAATGAATTCCCCAGCACTACATTCACGTCTTTCTGCAGTCTCTTTATTTATCTGCCCCTAGTGGTGGGTAGAAGAACTGATGACATGTTAATCATGGATTACTCACTTGTTTCCTTTTTGCATTTCTGCAGTGCAGCCAGGATGCTTTGTGTCTGTACACACTGTACATGTTACAATGAAAGCTCATCTCTGGAGGCTTCTGTCATATATATAGATACCAGCATGCACCGTGGGATCCAACGCTCCACAAACCTCTGCATGTAAACACAGAATATATTTTCGTATAAGGCATGAGGATGAAGCCAAAAAATAAGGAAGTGTCTCCCTAGATTTACTCCAAGCTACGCAACGGTATGCAATTCACATCAAAAGGAGCCTGCAGATGTCACCGGCTATTTTTGCTTCAAACGAAACATACTACTCTCCCGCTCCCAGCGGTATAGTTTAGAAGAGGAGGGCCCCATGCGTGGCGCACAGTGGAAGCCTGCTTGGCTCGCCTGCCTCTTTAAACTCTGAAAAGGGGAGACGGATCGTGACAGACACTATGATCCACATCAGTTAGCATTAGATCAAGCCAGCACAATAAAACGTGTGCTGCATGTCTCATGTTATGTTCAGGACTGTCAAGGAGAATCGAGGTCTCCATTCAGAAACCTGCTCTGAGGGCTATTTATAGCTCACTGTCTTCCAGCAATAGGTCACAATGACAATGACCACGAACACTGCAGGTTTGCTAAGACATGACATATTCATTTAATAACAACCTACTGTTTGGCCCGTCGTATCCTCATGATGTGACAGTGGATGAATGACCGAACAGGCCACAGGTCCAGGGCCCAAATATAACAAACCAAAACAACCACAGAGACGCAGCAAACAACAACAAAGACACCGATAACACCCACACAGACGTACCGAAGACAAAAGGGACAGACAGCATAAAAACAAACAACTAATAGATGCAAAACAACTAGTAAGAGATCAAAAGACTAAAAGAGATGCGAAATAACCCAAGAGAGACACAACGACTGCAGAGACTCAAGTCAACTGAAAAGACATCAACAAAGACACGCAAAACGACGACAAAGACAGCTTAAACTTTGTAGAGATGCAAAACTGTTACAAACAAGATCCAAACAAACTACAAAGAGAAACAAGACGACGACAAAGAGATATAAAAGGAATACTTGCTCTGATCTAGTCTGAGCACCAGTTTCAGATTTGTATCACAGCCATTAACTCAGGTGCTACTTGATTTGACTAAATGCTTCTTTAAATCTGCGTCAGAGCTAATGATACATGTCTGCTTAATTTGCGAGGAGACTAAGCTGAGTTGTGTAAAGAGGCCTGTAGGCTAATGGTGTGTGCTTACCTATGGTGTAATGTGCGCTGAGTAAAATCCCGTCTCCATCAGGCAGCGCTAATCAAAGACAGAGCTAAACGCATGCATGATGAATAGACTCTTACTTCTCTCGTTATGCATTGAACGACATGGACCTGATCGGCCATCGCTCTGGAGACAGAGATGTTTGCCTGAAACATTTTGAAGCTATAGGGCTACTTGTTCCTTTCATCTCTCTGCCCGTCTGTGTCTCTGCCTGTCGCTCTGTTCCTCAAAAACAACACAAAGGTTTGTTTCAGTTCAGACAAGCCCAGTTATTGCAAGGCCATGCAGAGGCTGCAGAGACGGAGACTTTTATGATGCCAACAGTCAGAGAAGATTAAAAAGCATCGCTGTGTCTTCTTTGTTTTTTTCATCATGGCAGATACATCACAAAGGTTTGGGGGGAGGGGGTGTTGTGTGTGTGGGCAAGGAAATGGGGACTGTTTTCTTCAGAGCGCCGATTCAGAAGTTGGCACCACTTCCACTCCGCCGAGTCCTCCCCCTCACAAGGCCTTTCTCTCCGTTTGATGTCTGTGTCAGTTTCTCTCTGTCTCTGTCTTTCTCTAATTTAATAATCCTGCTTTGAACTTTATCGTGCAAAGGCCTCACTTTGGTGGCTGAGCGGGAAAGCGAGGCGTCACTCAGAGGGTAGGTTTGGGGAGTGTGTGCGCGTGTGTGTGCGGGGAGGTAACAAACGCATCATGCCCTGGTCTTTATGTGCTGTGAAAAGAGGACGAGTGTGGAGACCTGCGGTTTAAACTCTCTGCAGCTGGTGTCGAACATGAAGCCACGTTGGACTGAAGCTTGATCGCTGCCGTCCTCGCCGTATGATGCATCTTAATTGCGGGAAAACAGGATCAGGTTCCTTCAGAGGCTTTCATCATGCAGACCTGAATACATCTTTTGTGTGAATACACATATTTGGCTCCAAAATGAATAAAACGGATAAGTTTGAGTTCTGATAATTGTTTCCATGTTGGATCAGGTCGACCCTGAAACTAGCAGAAAATCACTTTGGTTCCATGTGGAAGAAAACCTCCAAATGTCACAACAAATGTTTCACGTAAAAAAATCCAAATTATTTGAGCGATTCTGTTTGAATATAAAGAGTTTCTATCTTTTGTAGCTTAAAGTTCCCATGAAATGACTCCCCTCACAAGTCCGTACTTTTGGGCTGCACTAATTCATCTTTTTATGTGTTTTTATGTGTTTTTAAACTTGTTTTAAATGAGATATTTTGGCTGGTCTCTCCTGCAGTCAAATGTTGTCTATAAGTCTCTGTCCAGCTGTGTTTCACTGTGAAAAAGAAGAAGTAAAAGTGGTTAAAAGTTGCAATTGGTCTTTTTGGTGTCTGTGTTTGATTTGCAGAAACTCTACCCCGTCAAAATTCACTTGCTATCCAAGGAAGTACACATTGGGCACAGTACACGACATGGAAGTGTTCCAACTGAAGTATCCAGATTGACAAAAAGCACTAAATTAAACCAATAAAATATTCAAACGCGTTTGATTTGATAAGAAGAGATGGTGAAATTGTACCAAAGCCATGCGTGAGCACAGACTAGCAGCACCGTGTCAGCCGAACGCGGCTCCTCTGAGCTGCATTCAGCACTCTTTGAAACACCAGCCGGAGGTTATTTCAGGGGCAGCGGGGCACCTTGTGTGAATACAGCCAATCAGACAGATCTGTGCTGAGGTGTGTGATGGCTCTGGCCCAATCCGTGACCTTTTTCTGAATGTGTGTGTGTGTGCGTGTATCTGTGTGCGCTGCTTCTACCACACACACCGTCTACTTCGCCGTAAGGCCAAAGATGAAAGGAGCTTGATCAGAGACAAGAGGTTGAAAAAAGAATGAAAAAGTTGGAGTCGGGCAAAACAGAGACTTCTCTTTCTGAAGAAGAGAGACAGAGACGGAGTGACGAGGGAGCAGACAAGTAATGAAAGACACCAAGAGGAAGAGTCAAAGACAGAAGGTTCAGAACCTCAACAGCTCTTAAGGGTGCAGCTTTCTTCTCCAAATATATCATCGCAAAGTGAACTGTGAGATTAACACTGCTCACTAACCCTCAGTGCACTCTTGAACTCATTTAGAGCCGCAGCTTTCATCACAAATCACACGTAATGCGTTTGTTGTGTCACTCGCTAACGAAGCATCTCTGAAACGACGTTTTAAAACATTATACATTTCAGTGCTCAGGCTTGGATCTGGATAAACAGACTATTTATAACTTAAAACACTGTTCCTGACTGATGTTCTGACGTACCCCGTGCATGTCTTTGATTTCAGTCACAAGGCATGAATCCCTTGGACGGGTTGTTCGCAGTCTTAAAGGAGTTCCTCCAATAGATTGCTTCAGCCTGCAGCCCCGAACCAGGCTGCAATGGCTGCAACATAATCCTTGGGGGCGAGTGCACCTGATCGAAGCACGTCCACCATCAGTGCCCGTTACTGCTACTGACCGGCTCAGGTTGTTATTCTAAGTTTCATTTCATCTGTCTCTCCAAAGCCACCAGACTCCATGAGAAACAGTGTCTTTACCTCACAGTACAGGAGTTGCTGGTTTACCACAAGCGGGGGAAAATGTTTTTACACAAGTGTTGGATCTGAAACGATTCACGATAAGGTCTCCAGAAAACAGAAACAAACTGACCAATGACGGGAGACCAGCAACTCTCATATTCTTACTGCTTTTGTCAATAGAGTCTGGTGGCTTGAAGAGAGGAACACAGCGGCTGTTTCTGGTTAAAAACGGACGTCACCTGCACAATAAAGGTCAATATTTGTGGCCATTCTTTCCATAAAGTTGCCAGTAATCTGATGCACAATGTGAGCCTGTCTGTGTGAAAAACAACCACTTTTACTGGATGTACTGTATGCATGCATTCGCCCCTAAGGATTACGTTGCAGCCGTTACAGTTTTGCACCTGCAAGCTAAAACAATCTACTGGAGCAGCTCCATGTTTTGTGTTAAGAAATGTGTAAAATATAAGTTCCCCTTTAGCCAAAGCTAGCTTGTGTTTAAAGATGATCAAGAGAACGTTGAGATCTATTGATGAAACACACTGACAGTAAGAGAGAAGAGTCGTCGTTATAGGATCTTTAAATAAGAGATGTCAGAGTTACACTGTGAACAAGCTGAAGTGAAAAAACAACTTGATTTTTAATTGCATTCATAGATTCCAAAATATCTGGCTGTGGAAACTCGGCTAGCTGACCTGAGGATAAATGTCACTGATTCACTGCTGGCAGAGCTGCAGAGCGAGGAGCAGAATTATCTGCTCCTATATATTCCTCTCTGCAGACTCCAGCGCTGCAGCGGAGAGTTCATAGAAAGTACGGTGACACTTTTTCTAATCCAAACTCGCAAAGTGCTGCTGTTGCATTTTTTACTGCTTTCTGATGTTTCATCATTAGCTCTGTCATAGTTTTCAGAAATATTTGCAGTTTGATGGCCTCGCTTTTACCTTCTGCTCGTGTCTGCGGCGTCTCTGTGGGTGAACTCGGAGCCCAGGTGAAGCTCGGGCTATTTTTAACCTCTAATTTTGCTGTGTAATTTGTGTTTATTTGTGTTACACCTACAAACTATTTTAGAGTCACCAATCAACACAACGAGCCTGGCTTGCACGCCCCCTTTATCCGAACCAAGACATAACATCTCTCTCACATTGCGACACATGCATTTACACAAACATGCATTGAATAGCAGTTACAGATCCCTCAAATGTGAATATTTTCATCTGTTTAAGACAATAAGCATCACAACTATCTGAAAGATAACCCGTGTAGAAACCCATTAAAATGTCTTGAACCGTCTGCAGCGTGCCACACACTCGGCTGTCATCGAGTAAGCAGAACTGATCGGAACAGGCACAGCGATTCAACACACAGTCAGAGCTGACGCCTGGAGGTAAATCAAAGGTGATGTGAGCGTGTATAGATTGTTTTGTCAGAGCGGAGATTCTGCAGATTGTCTGTAACGGGTGCCAACGTTCGTTCTCCCTCCTCAGTCAGGTTGACGTGTCGGAGACCCGACTGTGAAATAAGTTCAACAGCGAGATTAACAGAGATACACCGGGAAGGAGGGGAAGAAGACATAAACACAGAGAGAGAGAGAGAGAGAGAGAGAGAGAGAGGGAGAGAGCAGAACCCCGAGCAGAGCTGCAACACTGACAGCATGAGAGGTTTGAGTCCCAGTAGGGGATTTTAATCCTAAACAATGCTCCATCTGACACGTTTTAGCTTCCAGAAAGACACAAATAAATCTGATTTGATGGACAAACATTCAGTAAAATGTTGTTTTGTGAAGTCACAAGAAGCCCCGGTAGTTTTAGTTAGCTAAAACATGCAACAAACAAGACGGATTCGCCCTTTTTGTCAAGCTAGACAGATGACAAAATCTGTTGTGTGCTTCTTTAAATAGCCCTTACACAGTTAGCTTTTGGTGAGTCATTTGGTTGCTTTGGTTGGCTCACACAAACAATCCCGATTTTAGCCAAACTACTCCCTATTTTTTAAATTTAAAAGTCTTTCCTCCACCGAAATCACGCACACTAAAACATGAATGCAAAAAAACACTGAATCTGAGATGAATAACCTTAAGACCTTTCCAGCAGGCAGAAGCAAACATCTGGGTAACATTCATACATGACAGCTTAATGCGTCTCTAGTATGTGCAGTGAAATTGGATTTTCCTCGTCTCTCTCCAAAGCAGGTTGCCAGGCGCGTCACTTCCACTTGTCATATTTACAAGCTTTAAAACTGTCAGTAAACACCTCGTGCCACCTGTTTTCTATCCTGAGTATTTCTGACAGGGACGTTACGATCGGAGCTTCCTGCCACCTGTTCCATCAAATATATTTGTTTCCATTGTGTCTGCATGTTTTATCTTGGTGCAAAGCCAGGTAGAAAGGGGGGACGGGGGGACATCACACGGGATGAATCATGGGACTGTGATGACGGCATTGCACTCGTGCCCTGGATTGGGGGGGTTATTTCGAGCTTTGCCTTTAACCTTTCCATGCAGGTGCTGAGATTTCTGACCTTTCCACTGTGTGGTTCCCTGCTGCCTTTGAGTGCTTCTGATAGTTATGGAGTGGACCTCTCCAGCGTGTGTGTGCGTGTGTGTGAAAAATGCACTTTTATTGCTCACATGCTATGTGCCTTTCAACTGTCCAGCCCTGTGCTGTGTGCGTGTGTGCGTGTGTGTGTGCTGTGGATTCTGTAGGTGCTGCGAAGCCATGAAGGTCTCGTGCGGGAAACTCGATTTGACACGAGCATAGCGAAGATTACCTGTGTCCAGACAGTTATTGCCTTACAGACAATAAGAACCGCCATCACTCACTTTTAAAGGTCAACGTGCTGAAACAAGGGGCTCCGCCAGGCCGGAAATAACCTTACAAAAGACCCACAGGGGAGGGAGGAAGAAGGAGGGAGAGAGGGGAGGTTAAGGTGAGGAGGGACAGAGATAGAGGGATGGAGGGTGTGTAACCCCAACACAGCAGGCGTCTATCAACCCTCTGATCTCTGACCTGGCTTTGCCTCCGCCTGCTCCAGCCAAGCTCTCTTTCCTTCATCCTGCCGTCGAGTCAAAGCTTTGGGATTTCCCTTCTCTGACTGTGCTAACCTGCAGTAACACGGGGCAGCAGATTAACATATGAACCCTTTTTAAATTCACATGGACAGCGTGTGAGCACATCTACACATCCAGCTGTCTGACATCAATATGAGCGTTCATTTTGAGCCGTGTTTCAGGTAATGTGGTGAATGTTTGTTAAATCTTTGAGCTCGTGTGCAGCAGCTGTTTGCTATTCGAGCATTAAGATCGGGCTACAACAACGTCAAACAGCTCAGCGATGAGATGAAAGCCTCCATAAAGCTCTATCATGTTGAGAGGAGCCGTTTTCACATCGTCAGATTATTTCTAACTAAGTCATTTGATCTGTTTTTACTGTAGAACTTCCCATTATACATTAAAGCACCTAAATCTGTGAAGCTTTCCTCAACTGTTTCCTCCTGTATTTGTTTTGTGATGTAGTGTTTTCTTAGAAGATGAGTGCAATGACTGTATATATAGAGGGACGACGCGTCTCCATCTGCTCCCATTGTACAAAAGTGATGCCAAAATAGCCCCTGTGATAGGCGCCGCCATCTTGCGATGGTGACGTCATTTGGAGCCAGGGTGGAGCCGCTGTAGCCGCTTCCGCTAAAGCAAAACACTCAAATAACTAATTAAAAATAAACTTAGACATAAATCAGCATGATAAGAACTAACTATAATGACAGAAATATGTTTGACGTGTATTTTGATTTTATAGTTTGACTCATGTCCCATCTGTTAACATGGAGGAGGCGGGCTTTATGAGCTATACTGCAGCCAGTCAGCAGGGGGCGACAGAGAGGGTTTGGATTCACTTTTAGGGCGCTGTCAAGTCGGCCATCTTTTTATACACACTATGGTTTGAACTGCTCGGGCAGGAAGGTTTCGGCAGTATCTTTCTTTTCCCAGGATGCACAAATGACTCCTCACAGTAGAGATGAAGTTCTCAACCAGCACAATTCTGCAGCAAAAGACACAAAACCAGTTTATTTTCTCAAACCCAAAGCAGCTCTGCTCGCTCATTAGCTGAAACTTCTTGGTGTTACTTGTTTGTGTCACTCGACTGTTCACTCATTTGCTGCGCTGTGCAAAGAAGAACAAAGACGTTGCACTACTTTAATGAGGCACAATGTGGTAATTCTGACAGCTAGCGTACCTGGCTTACTGCTAAGAAAGGAGCTTTTGAATCGCCAGTAGAGTAAACATGCAATGATAAGCAGCAAAGCGGCACTGTAAAAGCAGCAGGAAGGTCACTAGTTATGTGCACATGCATCCAAATAATAATAAAATACATAAAGAGAAATACAGAATATAAATTGCAAAGTTACGACTCGAGGATATTTATAAAAAGTGTAAATGGTTGCACACATATTATAAAATGAAATATTCTCCTTCTTCAGTTTCTGTGCTCCACATATCGGAGCGAGATCTGTGCTTGGACCAAAATACACATTTAACTGCCCCTCCTACCACCCGCCCACACACACGCACACACACAGATACACAGATACACAGCCATGCAAAATCAATACGTCTTTGAGCGGGCTGCTGTTGTGGCTTGAATGTGAATAAACAGTCGTATATTTCAGCGGAGGATCGATGGGTGTAGACAGATGAATGGCATACAAAGACACCTCTGAACAGGACGGAGGGACCTGCGAGCGTGTGTCTCTCCTACTGTTACTCAGTGTCTCTCTCCCTCCTGTGTCCAGCTGCTCTTTCACTCTCCCAGGATCAATAGGTGTGATGGATTAGTGACAGGTACCACACACTGGAGACATGCGCTATCAAACAACAACACTTCCTATTCAGACCCGTTTCAATCACTCTCTGCCAGTCATAACTTGTTTTCTCGCGCCGTTAAGGCCGCTGCCCCGCTTCACCCGCGATCGCCCGCTTGATTTCTGCCTCCGACACAAACATTTAAACGCTCGCACCTCGCACTCACACAAAAGGTTGAACCCCTGACATTTGAGTGTGTTTTTGTGGAGTTCAGCGCGCCGTGTGTCTGTCTATCAGAGGACGGCAGTGACTTTTCAGACAATGGCCTGCTGATGCTAATCGATGGTATCTGCGGTGCCGGTCGTCAGCGGGCGCAAAGGTCCGGCTTTACAGCTGTGGACTTCTGAGTGTCTTCAGCACAAAGACAAATACACAAACACAGGTATTTCATATGCACAGGATGTGTGGCTGCCTGGGTTTGACAGCTGATTCAGTTCATGGATCGTTTTTTTAATACTTTAAAAAAAGGTAACAAAACCGGACATTGGGGCGTCTTTAAAGCTTATTTAGAGAGAGAGGAAAGTGGACAGCGTCGAGGGAGGGGAAGAGAGAATGGGGGCGAAATGCAGCAAGGGGCCGAGGGTGGGAGTCGAACCCAGGGCCGCTGCATCGAGGACTGTGGGACGTGCAATTTAACCGCAGAGCTAAACCAGCGCCTCTAAAGCTCACTAACTGAAACATTATATGTCATTTGTTTACAAGATATTCTGCTGGGCAAATATATGTCCGTAATCAGTGTAAGAAATAAACATGAGAGGCTTAAAGAAAGCCTTTTTTAATCAAAATATAAGGGTCTTAAATGAATACATTTGGCTACCGTTTATATTGTATGAGTGTCTGTCTCAGTGTCAGCCCTGTGAGTGACTGGCGACCAGTCCAGGGTGTAACCCCGCCTCTCGCCCGATGACAGCTGGGATAGGCTCCCCCTTGACCCCGAACAGGATAAGCGGTATAGATAATGGATGGATGGATGGATTATATTGGTTGTAGTCACATTAAGCAGCAACTGCTGAATACTTTCATAATCAATCATTTGCTCTGTGCCATTTCAGAAAAATGGAATGTAATTCCCTCCAACTTCAAACTGCTCGTTCATCCAACAGTTTGTTAAAATCCTCCAAAAATCAGAAACATGAAACTGTTATTTACGACAGAACGTCATTGATCTCCCATCAGAGAAGCTGCTATGCTCACGGTGTTTTTGGCAGTGTTAGGCACATGAACCACTTGGTGGGAAAACACCATGGTTTGGTATCTAACATGACTTGAACCCCAGTCTTCTTGCTTAAAGTCTGCATTTTCTGACCCATTCTTAAAGTCGACGTGAAACGAAAAATGTCATTTTAATCCTGTTAGATCACATCCCCGGTAATATTGTGCATCTATTTTACAATATAGGCCAAAAAAAATACAGAAAATCCATTTCTTCGTATTCTTATATCAAAAATGCGATAATTTTTTCTTTTCCGGTAAAACTAAATTTCACGCGTGCTTACGTAAGTTAGCACCAAACAATTTCAACCAATCAATCTGCGACATTTAGCCGCAGAGCACCAAGAACGCTCGGTCAGTTAGCTAGCTACTGCGCTGTGGAGAACGTCTGTCTACGCCCACTTCTCAACGATCAAATCAAATCCCTCTAATGATATGTCCCGCCTGCACGTCCTGTTTCACTCGGAAATACGTCACGATATGGAAGCTAGATACTCTCGAGATGCCGTTTCAGCTCGACTTTAACAGCAAAACTCTCTTATGGCCCATGAGCAAGGAGCTAGCTTAAAATACACATTTTATTTTGTCTTATTATGTGAGAAATTTCCCAGCCAAAATAAGTCCAGCCCCTAACGTTGTAGTCAGCACACTAGTCTTGAAAAAGCTTGGCAACATAGTGCGTTACTTTTTAGGTGGTATCAATACAAACCGTAAAGGAGATCAGCCTGTGACGTAAGCCACGTGTTAGAAAGCAACATGCTAAATGTGTCCTTAAAACAGACCCAACCTCGTGTTACAGACACTGAAGATTATCTTTAAACACACGCAGAACAAACACGACTTGTTTGGTCTTCATGACATGCAAAAGGAGGGTCGTGACAAAGTGTTTGATGACCTGGGGATTAGAAGACAGAATGTGCATTACATTAAGTAAAGACAGGGACAAAAATAATGCTTGGGTTGATTTCAATTATTTTTAGAGCCAGTGCACTGTTGACATTTCCTGGAGCCTTCTTTGGGGTTGTGACGGCTTTGTTCACTGCAGCTTCCTGTTGGGAATTAACTGTCACCTCGTGGTTGTTGGTGAGCTCCTCTCATGACTCTGAACTTAGAAGTGCTGTTTAAATCACGTCCCTGTGTCCTATAGGAATCAGTGACGTAGAGTGTGTGAGGATGTACAATATCTCCCAGCTATGTTTTCAACACGCTCAACTTTTAAGCAATTAAATGAGAATTTGTAATTCCCCCTTCAGGGTGGACTTTGCCTTTCAATGACTTGTGGAAAGTTTGAAATGAAGCGCTGGACTGTTCTGCGAGTGAATATAGGTCAGAGAACATGTGTTCTGCGCATCGCTGTGGTGGTTCTGCTGTGATTTGAGTCCCATTCTGTGCTGATGTAAATGCTGATTGACTTGTTTCTGATGTCCCCAGCATATGGCTAATAAAGGTTTTAGTGCGGCGGAGCCACAGGAGCCCCGAGCTGCCACGATCAAAGTGACAGCCTCAAACAGGCCTTTGTGTTCTTCAGCCATTAGGGCAAAGCAACGCCAGCACCTGGTGAGAGCCATATGAATATCATTAGCACCGTTGATTTGTTTGTGTGTGTGTGTGGGAGAATAAATACATGTGAGCAGATACACCAGGCTGATACAGACCCTGTATGAATATGATTTTTACACAACCTGGGTCTTTCTTTTCTCTGAAGGCTGTTCTGTGAAGTTTAACTGAGTAAATAAACCACTAGCTACGCTTTTAAGCACAAGACATAAAGACAGCAAACACCTGAAATACATGGTGTCAAATTCTGAAGACATGTTACACTAACAATAGCTCAAAGTGCACACAGTCTTTCTCCAAATTTAAGCATTAAAATCAACTCAGGTTCACTTTTATCCAGTTACTAATAAGTGGGTCATATATTGATGAAATTGGGGATTAAGGTACGTCTGTCACAAGTACTTCAGCCAGTTTGGCTTGTCTGTAGCTGATGGGAAGAGTACGATTTTGATTTGAAGTCACAACTGTTGTCTCGGTGAACTTAAATTAATAATAATACAAAGAGTTATGCACAATATTTCGTGCAAAACAGATGCAATTATTTTCCTATATTGGTGCACTCTTTATTCTCGGGTATTCTGTAAACCCTCAAGTTCTCTGTCCGGGCTCGACCCTCCTCGTCTATCAGCCTAGCTTCCAGATTAGCTTGGCACTGCGTTAGCCGCTCAATTAGCGTTGATGCCTCATCCAGTCTGTTGTTTGCTCTCCTCGGTTCTTGTGTAATGTCGGAGAGGTGTCCTCTGTTGTCTCTTCTGTACTCCCGGAGTTCGTTGAGAATACTTCGCAGGCTAACATCGGTGCCATCTTCACCATATGGGCACCAGCCCCGGGAGCTGCTTTGGCTGTCCTGTCTTCATTCAGAGTCGTTTCCTATCACGTTTGCAGTTACCCTACTTCTAGTAGTTCTACATTTCTAAGCAGAATATTCAGTGGGATTGAAAAAGCTAAGGTTGTTGGGGTTATTTCACAAGATCGTCGGGGAGCTTGAATATTAATCCATCCTCTCCGGAACCGGAAACCTGCAGTAACGACCCTTACGGCTCATACAGAGCAAGATCTGTTTTGCGGTACCTCGAAGTGTCCGTTCCATCGTACCACTGAGCATGTTTTTTTAAGTAGCATTTTGTGCCGGTTTCATGGTACATCAATTTTAGGGTCTTCTTTCTTCCTTTCTAGCGAGCGGTTTGGTTTGGAAACGTATCCTGCGTTGTTTGACCCACCCATCGCCCCCGACTGCCACCCAACCTTTCTACATCTACTTCTCCCGCCTCAGGTATGACCTCCCATTTGTCTCCCGATTACTTTGGTTATCTACGAATTAAAGGAATTACTTTTCAAAGGTACAAGCCGTAGCAGATGGGTCTCTTGCACTAGACCAATTTCAAATATCCAGAATATCAACACTATTCAGAATCAGCAAGGAATAGGTGAGGGAGTCCCCCTGGCCCAGATGTTCCTTATAATTGCCGAGCTTTTAAATGTTTCATAGGGATAGCTTTTGGGCACTGGTGCATCAGGTTGAGGCTGCAGCAGTGGGTGCATTCTTGTATTTACAGTAGATACTTATGGAGAAGGTAAGTCCTCGGCAGGATGATGAACAAAGCGCTCCAAATTGCACGATTATTGGCTTGTTATGTGCATTGGCTCAGGATGGGAAACGCACATCCACAGGCTTCAGTCACGCACACACAGTTTGGGTGTGGAGGATTCACTGAAGGATGGAGAGATGCCGAGCAGAAACCGAAGAGAAAAAGAGACATGGAAGAACACAGGAGCGATAATAGAAGTCCCTTGATATCTCTAATGGGCAGCTGATTAGAAAGCAGAAGCTCCAAAACAGGTAATTCTTCTTCTTATCGTCAGCACCAACAGTCAGGCTCACACTTATCTCCATAATGACTCTGACTATAATTAATGAGCCTTTTGAGAGTACAGTGACTTGTGCTGAAGCTGCACACAAACAGGTGCACACACGTACACACAAACACGTGGATGGGACTCCATCTATACACGGGGGACTTGGGTAATGATGGCAGATTGGACTGATGGAAGCTGATGGAATTTCTCCTGCACTTGTTCTATTCAAATCTTTTTTCTTTCCTCTCAATCGTTTAAAAGGCCGTCCAAGGACAAGCAGCAGCTTGAGCGGCGCTGGCCTCTGATTTCTGATCAGACGGCAGATGGAAAGAGAACATTAAGTCCTCTCAGACGTCAGGGAGCCTGAATGCGGCGCCCTGTTGATGTCGCTGTGTCGTGTAAGAAAGGGTGAGAGGGTGTCATGGTGTCCTTTGAATTTCCTCCATGGTGGATATCAAAGGGCAGAAGCATCAGGTGCCTCGCGGCGTGATGACAGGTGTTCTAATGAAAGCTAAGGAAGGTTGAGGGGAGCAAAAGGTGCAGCCGAGGTCAAGAGCTCAAGAGAGTGAATGATTTATTTCAATACAAGGGAAGCCTCGATACCCTGAGGGAATTGACCCTACCCGACATCAAAAACAGATACACAAAGAATCCTGTATGTGTAAAGGACGACACTTAAACTTTGTATTTCTGATGCTTACAAATTTCTCCATATAGCAGGCTGACACAAGCGCTTGTCCCCCCGCCGCTCCTCGTATACTTTCAACCACCAGAACTAATGTAGCATCCCTTCAAATGGAGGGTCTCCACGGGTGAGTTGATGAGTAAACCTGCGCGCTGATAGGTCCACTGCTGTGTGTGAGATTGCAAAGGATAGGGAGGACAGGGTTCTTGTTCAAACATGGAGAAACATACTGTTACACTGCGTTACGCACACACCGACCTGTGGCTTTGCGTTTATAGCCGGGGCCGCACAGTTACTCAATCTCCAGTTAAGGGACGTTTGCAGGAGAATGGAAGCGACGTAGGAGGTGATCAACTCGGCTTTCCGGCAGGAAGTGAAGCAGCATGTGGAGCTCTTTTCCGCTGCAGATGTAATTGAGTGTAATTGTGTATGTGCGTGTGTTTGTGTGTGTGGGAAAAAGGTTTTCTTCTGATAAGTTTGATACAGCTGGAGTTGAGGGACTGTTACTTTAGTACCTTCAGCTGGAGCGCAGGGATTGGACATCATTTGCTTACTGTACCAGCTGGCACTCACCAGCTCCAGGGAGGCCGCTTGTTTCGCACAGTTTGTTTCCTGAATGTGCAAGAAACTGATCTCAACTCAGAGTTGTTCTCGAGAGAGAGACAAACTTTTGTTTTAGAGGAGTTTCCCTCAGAAAGCCGAGAACACGCACAGCTGTAGGATTTAAATGTTTGCATCTTGCTTCTTTGCAAAGTCTGGCAGCAGCAGACTGTTAGGATTACACAGGACACATTTATTAGCTTCTCGTTGTCCGGATCGCCCTTTTCCTCCTCGTATGAGGGAGCTGCAAAACATCTGACAAGTCCTTTGCAGAGGGCCCATTGCTGGTACTCTCTTCCAGCCTTGCTTCATTTCTCTCCTCCACTGATAGGACAGCTGTCTTCATGTACAGTCTGTTTAAATCCATGTTAAAGCAGCATCTTTACCGTCACATCTTCTGCTTTCTTCCTGTCGGACCACCGGCTCTGGGTCTGCTCTCTTTATTCCAGTCACATGATAAGTTAAACTCTGTGCTGCTGTTGGAGAACAGAGCAGACACTTTCAGTCCAAACTGAAGCGCCTGTTTTCCAACAAAGTTTTGACAAGCAGATTATAAAAACGCAAAATGACAGTTGCCTTCGGGCCCGATCAGACGGCGCGCGCTTTAGCAGCTGGGGCGGCTTTTTGCACGCTGCTTTTGTGTCGCGTTTTTCCGCTCTGAGCGCCTCGAGTTGAAAAAACTTCAACTCAAAGCAGAAAAGCCCCCAACGTCTTTTCTGATTGTCCAATCGGATGAAAGGAGAGGCGGGCCTTCTGTCAGTAGATAATACAACGGTTAGGTTAATGACAGCTAATGATTCAGTGGTTGCCTTAACAGTAAAAAAAAAGGCGCAGCGAGCTGCTCTGTTTTTAACCTTCAACAAAAAAGGCAGTGCGGTGCGCCTCACGTTTTTACAGCCTGAAAACGGCCTCTGTGTGATCGGGCCCTTAGTGGGCAAGTAATGTAATAAGTGGATGTACTGTGTTACACAGTAAACACTGACGACTGAGACACAAATATTTAGATATCTGACTGGGAAGGACATCTGACAAACGCAGAAGTGGCTGTCTTCATATCTGCTTTTCTTTGCATTCCTTCCTTCCTGCTCCTCGTGTAATGTAAGCAATGAAACTCCATTTACATTCATTCTGCAAAAACATTGTTTTATTTAGCTGAAGCATTTATCAGAAGCCACTTGCAATAAGTGCATTAACCTTGTGGATACGACCTAAAATTGCATTAATGCATGAACTTCATCAAATACGCTGAATTGCTTGAAGCACTACATTTAAAAACAATGAGGCATTAGGAAAGGCAATAAGACATGTTTTCCATTTTCACGGGCCAAGGTTAACATACAAAGGAAACGCAGGTGTTAATGTTTGTGTCATGACATTTCCTCATTTCCCTCCCTCTCTTTATTCTCCCCAAGGCTGAGCGGTGCAGTCGAGAGGCAATCAAAAACACACGCTAATACTAAAACATGACTTGGTCGACAGAGAGAATGTTATATTTAAACAGTGTCACAAAGCAGTCGATCATCTGTATGTCTGCCACACAGCAGCACTGACTGCGTCTCATCTTGAGAATCCATACAATGAACATCCGCTGACTTCCTGTGTCCTCGGAGTCAGCAGAGAGGGCGGCCTGGCTGCAGGTCGCTGGTCCAGTTAGCCGCAGCTCAGGTGTGAGATGTGTGGAGTTGGAACAGATGCTTCCACTTTAATTACCTCACAAAGAGCTAACTTTGCTGTGATGGAGGGGACGCCAGCACAGCTGGGTCCTGACGGGTGCCAGGCAGGGCACAAATAAAGCACGGCCACAAACAATCACACGTTTCATGTGCGCAGACCCGCGCTGTGATATATTCAAATCTATTCTGATCTGTCAAATGTCAAGTGAGCTAATCCGGGAGATGGAATTCTTGGCACTTGTGATGTAGAAGAAAAGGAATCTAGAACATAATGCAAATAATATCCAGGACTGTGATTTAACCAGAGGGCGGCTGTGAGGGACGGAGAGGGAGCTGCTGTCCGTCAGCCAATCATAGAGCCAGGGAAAGTTGTCAAAGTCAAAGCTGAATGACACGAGTTGAGTCAGCGTTCATTTCAGGATTCATCTGACATCCATTCAGAGATTTTCAACAAATCAGTTGTTGGTTTATGAAATATCACACAAATTTTAAAAAATGGAATACTCTGTGATGTGAAGGCCATGTCTGCACGTAGCAAAGAGTTTTTGCCTCCTCCGTTTTCAAAAAACACCCCGTCCACACGAGCACGGTTATAAATAATCCCCGTCCAAACAAAAACGCAACAGAAATGCTGTCGTGAGAACGCCACACCAACAGGCGGCGATATAACCCGGCCATGCAAAGAAGAAGAATCACGGCCAATCAAATGTCTGAAATAATCAATCCCGACGTCTTTGTTCCTCAGTATAGTAGACGATGTCAAAAGTCCTGTTAGCAATCACTGTTTTTGTAACAGCCGTCATTTTGCAAAGATTGTCGCCTCGTTTGAGACGCCTCACAAAGGAGAGGATGGCTCACAGCCTGACGTCATGACCCACAAACCCCGTTTACCCCGTCTACACGTCTCCGCGGAAACAGAGTTTCTAAAAGTCTTCATCCTGGCCGGAGTTTTACAAAAGATCCGTTTTCAGTGGCCTAAAACGGCGTTTGTGTGGACGACAGAGAAACGCAGAGAAAAGGCTGCGGTTTGAAAAACACCCATGTACGTGTGGACATGGCCTCAGAGAGACGTGACACATCCTCACTTTTCAGCTGAAACCAAGTATAAGCTGGTAAATTGCCTAAAACATTTGCCTTCTTCTTTCAGTCAACTTATCCTCCTTTAGAGGCCTAAAGGTGCACAAGGTCCATGCAAAGAGGAAGAATTGTACAGACAACACATACAAATACACACGTGCATCGAGTCCATCAAAAACAGCTTTAACAAACTACATTTAGAAATGTTTGACCTTTTGCAGACCGACCTGACAAAGCATCAATCCAGACTTTTAACAAATCTGCATCATGACACTGTTCTATCAGAATCCTCTGGACCCAGTCAATGCAATCAAGTCACAGCTACAAATGGTGATTTTGGGTTATTCTGCTGGCTTAATCCAGATTTCAGCCAGTGTGCGACCTGAATAACTGCAGCATGTGTTCATCAGTCAACACAAACAATCGGCCGGTTTAACTCGCAGGAGTAACGTTAAGAGAAAAGCGTTAGATCGCCGTTGATGATGCAATGTACCTCAGCCGATTTATAATCCTTCAACTGACACAACTGAAAGTACAGTCACAATGTATCGCCAGTCTTTAGCAGCCGCACTCCTTTCTTCTTGTATTAAGTGAATTAAAAGCTCATTTTCAATCCAATTAAAAGGCTGAATGTGTTCCTGCGTTCGACATGCTGTTCGACAAAAGAAAACAAGCTAACCATAAAGCAAACAAATAAGATGATTACAGTGTTCATTCATGTGCAGCTGGATTCACAGAAGAATGTATCTGGCGAATTTTAGGCTTATTATCTGACACAGGAATTATGTGATTTGACTTTTTCTCTCAAATCACAGTCGGTGACCTAAATTCAGCGAGCACGTCGCTATCAGCAGGTACAACGTTTTCAGAGCATTATGATACGTTGATTATGTTTGCCATTCCGGTGAGTTGCTCACCAAACACTCAGAGGGGGAAATAATTTAGATTACCAGCTCAAACACAATGCAGCGGCATCTCTGTCTGTTTTGGCTTTGTGAGGTTATGCTCAGATGATTCCGCCGTGTGCTCTGAAATGAATTTCACTGATATGAATGGCAAACTCCACCGAGGATAGATACGGTGCATAAGCAGGTTAAAGCATGTAGGAACGGAGTATCTCTGCAATAAACTGTACATTTCTTTTGTGCGCTGTGTTCACCTCATTTTCAGAGCATCGAGTTAAACTCAAAAGTGTTTGGATTAGATAAATACGGCCAAATGCACTCAGCGAAGTTTATTTTCAAAAGCTATGAATAAAGACCGGTGGATTAAAAGCAGGGTAACATCCACCAATTCCTCTAAACTCCACAAATTTGACTGGATTTCTGTCCTGCTGTCTACTTTGAGCCCGACCAGCTGGCTATCAGTAATGATCTATCCCTGAACCTGAGCGAGTTTCACAATGAACCAACTTTCTATACGAGGGGAAATCTAATGTTAATACTGTGTCAACAACAAAAGCAATATGCACTTTGAAACGACTGACAACCTCTCACATCTTAAGACGTTTAAGTCGCAGAATATATGATGCAAAGACCGGCTTTCTCACAGGGTTATGAAGACTTCAGCTAGATTCCTGTCAGGTTATTTCCCATCATGCTCCTGGGGGATCATTTCAAAAACAGTGGAGCAGAAACAGAAGCGTCTTTTGGTCGGAGCTGCCTTAACGTATGTTATTGTGTTTTATATGCAGTGATTATGGCCGTAGCGTTAGCTGGGTTAGCAAACAGAGCTAGCAGGCCGGTTGCGATGCATTTCCTTCTTTAAACACAACAACTTTCACAGGTTCAGTTGAGCTAACCGCTAAGAAATGGGAGCATCCGACCCGGTTTGCTGCTTCCTGTTTGGTGCTGGAGAGAACGCACCGATTGGATGTGGCCGATGTTCATTTAAATTTACTCGTTGGAAGAGCCACTTCTAAACACTTCCAACAATTTTAAATAGGGATGCACGATATTTTACAACTCATTTAGCCGATTACCAATACCGATATTTTTTTCCCGCACACCTAATAGCAGAGATCATCAACTCTCTTCTGTATTGGAATTAGCGTACAGTATAATGGTGATACTCTTATCACATGTGTTACAACGGTCGGGGTGACGGGTCTTGAGATGGTTAATAAAGTTTGTAGTGTTGACAGACTTTGCCTTGGCTCCTCCTCGCATCACCGAAGCTGAGCAGTCATTGCAAAGAGCAGTTTTGCGATCTATTTCGGACACTTTGAAAAACTTCCACACCACGGACATTTTGGCTTCTAACTCTCTCATGCTGCAGGTAGACACATGTGACGTCATCACGCTGCGCCGCGCAGGTCTTCTTCGCGCCAGGGACATTGCGCCGAGGTCGAGCATTTAATCAAGTATGCAGCAGCCCATTATTTTATCTGTTAATCATACCGGCGGATATCGGCTAACATGCCCATATCCGATTCATTATCATTATCCATATCATTTTTAAGCCAATATCGGCCGATACTGATATTGGCCGATAATATCGTGCATCCCTAATTTTAAACATATTTGATTTTATCGTAATGTCTGCACATGTTTTATTCTCACCTTACACCACACAATGGAGACGCAGCTCATAAGTTAAATAAGGCCAGCATTAGTCCTGCTCAGTACTTTAATTACATTACAATATCCCATTTGTCCCACTATCCTAACAAAGGTGTCATGACACAAGTACCTTAGTGTACATACTGTATGGAAAACATCTGGGGTATGATTGTAATTAAGTTTTTTAAAAGGCCTTTAAAAGAGAACCTTGCTGCATGAAGTATTTTGTGCATCAGTGCTGAAATAAAACTGTGTCACGTACTGTCTGATTGTGTCCTGCAGAATCATATCAAAAGGAAAACAATGGTCCCCAGCATCCACACCAATTCTGAGCTGTGAGACACATTTTGTAGCTTGTGACTTCAAACCGAAACAACAGATACCAGAGGCCATGATCAAACACATGTGCTTATTCTGGTTTGTCATCATCGCCCTGTCTACACTTCCTGACCTCACGCTCCAACAATGCTACGACGGTTGGAACGAACTCTGTCGCTCTCTGTCAAATGCATCATTATCCTAAAAACAATATGTCTGGCAAACAATGCTTCTGTTTGTCTTGTTGTTGGTTTCTAACAATGCCTGTAGTTTTGCAATATGGAGCCTTCCAAAGCTCCCCCTGTAGACTTGTTGTTGTTTGAGGCCAAGGTTGGGCAAACTGAATGTTTACATAAATGAGCCAATTTAGCTGCATTTCAGAGAACTGGACCGGCTGGCAGACCGACTGGCTGCTTCAACCGCACGCAGACAAAAATGGACCCTCACAGGAACTCACAATAAATCACATAACAGAGCACAGAATCCGACAGTCCAGTGGGCCCTGTTAGCAAATTACCAAGTGGCAGAGATGCAAAACAAGATCGCTTTATTCAGTGGTGACAGCGCGGGTCCTGGTGTTCTCAGACATTTCAAGAATCTGACAGAACACAGACAAAGACGGGAACAACATGGACCATCATCAGAAATAATATGAGAGACAGACGGATGGAGAGAAAAGCATCATGGTGTCGGGATATCCTGATGTTTCTGGTTGTTGGTGTCAGCTTGGCCCGTCATGAAAGAACAGCGAGAGGGCACCACACCAGCGAACCAAGCCATGCCAGGCCATGACAGGCCAATGACCGGGGTAGAGAACAGGCGAGAAAGATGACAAAAAGCAGGAGTAAACTGAAATGAGCCCAAACACTCGCGCACACACACACTGATTGTGCCAATCCGGTACCAGTAAATTGCTCTGTGCTGGAGAGCTTAGGGAGGCATCAGAGAGCCTGGGCAGCATCCCGCTCTGAGCTGCGGATCCCGAGCCGACTGAATGTGGATGCTTGGCCCAGTCGGCTGGATCAGCCGCTAATACACAGCCTGGGACCAGGGAATTACTGAGTAAGCACTGAGCCCCATGCAGCCGCTAGCAACACGCACGCTCAAACACGCACATGCACACGGGGGAGGGGACGGGGGGGGCATGCTTGGTCACAGGAATGCACGGCATGCTTGCAGACTCTCGTGCCATGAAGACAGAAAAGGATGGAGCGAGATACTCTGGTGTAAAATGTAACTACACTACAGTTGTCACAATGAATGCACTCATTTTACTTCCTGACAAAGCTAATAGGTTTTCAGTCCTACAACAACACGAGTGTCAGAAATTAGTTTGTGTGGGAAAAAAAGAGCTGCTGAAAACCGTGGTGTTTTTGTCGACCTCCAGTGGTTTAACCTGTCACTGTGCAGCACCTGAACATGCAGTACATTGTGATGTCCTTGCAGGGTGTGGCTGCAGGTGGATTCCCCCCTTACATTGATAAGGTCCTTAAAAAGCAAACCATGATCCTTTTCCTAAATGAAGAGAAGTCAACACTGACTGTTGTTTTCACAGGGCAATTAAACACTGGACGTAAGTGTTTGACCAATCCGTCGCCCCCTCAAGCGTACTTTTCACATTCGACATGCGACGTCACCTGACTTCACCTGCACATGGAAACAATAAGAAAGAAAACAGGGTCCAGAAGTGATGCAGGAGGAGTTTTTTTCTCCTGTTAGTCTTTCCAATTTAAATCGTGCTGACTCTATAAGACCCCCTATAGACGCCACTTTTCCTAAGCTTTGAACACTTAATTTTCCTCTTAGTAGAGAAAAATGGAAAGGTCTCTTGTATATGACCGCCCCCCGCCAACTTCATTCGAAGGCTTCTTCTTGTACAATACCCTGGCTGAAAATAACCCTCCCTCCTGCCAGGATGCATTGGCCTACTTCCTCAAGTCCTCACATCTGGCAGAGAGTCATGAAGCCCCTGGAAGGTGCTTTAGAGACCTGGAGGTGCTCTTATTCCCTCAATGTCTCTTGTTCTAGTTCCTTCCTTCGTCCGACTCTCTCCTGCTTCCATCTATCCGTGTGATGTGTGAGACTTCATGTGCTCGAGCTTTTTGATTGTGTGCTCTTCTTCTGTGGTTTCCGGACTCTGAGGAGCAGGTGGATCGATAGGATGTTTAACATACTCCCTCCGCTTTTTAGAGCCCGCAGCGAACAAGGCCCCCACCATCGACCCCTAACCCCACCCGCCGGCGCAGATCGAAGCATCCCCCCCGGTCACGTGACTACCTTACACAACACTCACGGGAGGTCCCTCTTCTCACCAGGCCGCCTCCCACTTCCTGCTCGGCTGCTGGTTACCGAGGTGAACCATAGCCATGGGCAACGGACCAAAAGAAGAAGGAGGAGGGAGGTGAGTCGGAGAGGAGATGTGAATAGATGTGAGAAGAGGGCATGAAATCGATGAGGCCATGCAACAGCTTTGCGGCTCATGTGCCCACACACCGAGATAGAGATGCAGACGGGAACACACACACACACACACACACACACTCAGACACACACAGTAAAGTAGAGAGTGAGATGACCTGGCATTCATGACTGCCAACAATCTCCGTATTACAAGAACGAGCGAGAATCACACACACATTCCTCCCTCACAAGTTAAATGTTTCATCCATTTTTAGACTGCGCAAATTAATCTTCTCCACCTCCACTGACATGAATATGAGTTTTAACTTTAACTCTCCTATAATTAAAGCAGAGCTTCAGCGTTTCATGCAGGAGAGATGTTCGAGAGTTTCATTTCTCACTGAGCCCGTGTTGCAAAAGGTCTTGTGTTTCTTTTAAATGTCACTCGGCTAAAAACAGGGTTGCATTTAAGCAGCAGTAGGACTAGTGATATTTAACAGGGAGAGAAATTAGAGAGGCTGTGAGAACACTCTGCTTGTCAGCCTCCCAGCCGAGGATGTATTTATAAAGAGACATCTATGGTTACGGCGAGTACCTGTCGGAATTAAAACGTGACTCACAGATACAAAGTCGCTAAACAGGTTCATGGAGGGATAATTTAATCAAAAGTTTCCACTCTGAACAAGTCAAGAATCAGTGTTTATAAGACGAGATTAAAACACTAACTACTTTATTAAAGATGTATTTTTTAACTCCAATAAAAAAAAAGAACAACAGCGGCAGTAATTCTCATTTGCTTTGACAATAATAGTTCAGAGAAAGTCAGCGGTGTGTTTACCTCCTGCTGCTGGTGGCAAAGCCTCTGAGCAGCCTCTCCTCTGAACACTAAATGATCATTAACTTTTGACTTTAGACAAATACAGATTATTCCTTCTTCACTTTATAGTCCTCTATGAATTGTGTTCACCATATTTTGTGATACAAGAATTATTGCATCCTATAGTGGACCAAAAATGTCTCGCAGTGTAAAAGGTAGTCTACAATCAATGGCCCCAAATCCATCCATGCATCATCTAAACCGCTTATCCTGTGGGGCTGGAGTCTATCCCAGCTGTCATTGGGCGAGAGGCGGGGTTACGCTCACACGCTCACCTACAGCTTACCAATTAACCAAACAAATGGGTTATTAATTGGGTTACCAATTAAACTAACCCAACCTAATAATAACCACCAATTAACACATGGAAGGAAGCCGGAGTACCCGGAGGGAAGCCATGCCTGCACGGGGAGAACATGCAAACGCCACCACCGCTCAAATTAGGAACCTTCCAGCTGTGAGGCGACAGCGCTGACAGCTGCACCACCGAGTGCACCCTGGCCCCGTTACACGTTACAAAACAGCTTTGTTCCAGTTGCAATCACACTGGTAAACAAGCTGTAGAACCTTTGCACAAAACTGCACGAGTCACTTTGGAGCATATATCTTATATCTTACTTTTTATGTATTGATTGATTCTTATCCCATTGTTTTATTCTATTTTATTGAACTGTTTTTATTCTTTTAACCTATGTCTGGTAGGAATTTTTACTTCTGGCGTTTTTTAATTATCTTAACTATTTGATTTTATTCCATGCTTGTGTTTCATGGATTGCAGCACTCTTGTTTCTTGTTTATGTTTCTTGTTTTATGTCTTGTCTAGATTGTCAAACTGTGTTGGATGTTTCGACTCTCGACTGCGAAACTAGTTTACCCTTGGGTATCAATAAAGTAACCTGAACCTGAACATTCCCTATTGGTTTGCTGACGTTTTAACGGCTCAAGTTTGGCATGTTGGCCGTCGCCCTCTTGGTTACTGGAGTCAGAAGTGATCAATTTTGCATTCTGACGCCTCTATCCTGATTGTACACTAACTGTGTTAGCAACTTGTCCATCACGAGGTAGCCACAGCTGTCCATCAGAGGTTTTTTGGCTGGTTTGGTACTTATTTTCAGTGTCCACACGACTTCATAATTATTGAACCTTTAAAACAAAGACTTATGGAAACACTTCTGATTCTGTTTTAGTATTTTATAATGCTACTACTGCCTACATGTGAGGGGAAGCAAGCTATTACTTGAGTGATTTGACACAATCACCATATCCAGTGCTGTTTTTCCTTATGCTAAAAAGGCTCATCAGAGACAGCCTGGGACACTGCCTCCACACAGGACTGTGTGTGTAGAGAAAACAAACGTAGTGCATTCCTACACATAAAAGTGGGTCACATTGGTGGGAAATCTGAAGCCTCCATCGACTGCAAAGTAATCGTTCAGAGAGTCTGATCTCCCAAACAACAGCTGTGTCAAGAGAAAGCTGAATCAACCAACATTAAAGAATCACAGAGCGGCTGAGTCATCGCGCGTGAATTCTGGCTACTTCGATTCAAATGCTACTTTCTCACGAGGCTCACGGGTCGGATAAATGAAATGCCGCTCCAACAGTAGATGGAGCTGCCAAGGATGGAGATTTAAAATGTATCACCAGTATTTACCTGCCATCCACTGCTACAGTTTATTATTCATGTGGTTGTTATTCAGTGGTGTCCGCATTGAAAGCAGCGACGTAACAGACGTTTCTGGTTTCAAAAAGAGCATCCTACTTTTTAACCAGGAGGTCCAATTCTGTAGGCACACTTCGGTTATAGTGTCAGACACTTCAAATAAAAATACAAGCCGGTCGGTGGTAAAAGTATAACCACTTTCAGTGTAGGTAACTTAATGGGACCCACTGGCCCTTAAAGATTACACTGCCGCACCTACAGCCCGTCCTGCAGCTGCAAGCTAAGGTGTCAAAAAAAAACACATTGGCGGAGAGCGATGAAAACAAACAAAGCTACATCTTACAGGATAATTTGAAATACTTTATCATACGTGAAATAAAGCAGGAAGTTACCTAGAAGCTCCACATCACATTCAGAGGAAGGACCTAAAGCGAGAACAGAGGTGGCTGGCTGGAAGGCAAACAAATGAATTGAAAGGCAAATGTCAGCCAACAATACATATCCATCTAACCTTCTACTAGGTCTAGAATATTCCTTTAAAGAACCTCCTCCGCACACTTTCCTGAGTGACACACACTGTGAAAGCCCTCTGCTCCGTGACCAGCCGGCACAATAGCCTCACTGTGTTTGGAGCACCTCGGCGGCCACTCGGCGGGGGTCAGCTCTCCAGCCGCACAGTTTCAGCTCAAGCCTCTGCCGCGCGGAGGGGAGACGAGCACAACTGCACAAGAGCCTCCATTACGGCTCCGGCACAAGAGCCCTGCTCCATTATGGCTTTCACATAAGGGCCTTCATTCGGGCTCTTAGTCATTCTAATGAGCTGTGTTTTGCAGCTCTGCAGAGCCTCTGACTCGGTCTGTGCCGGGGCCCCGCGTAACAGCTCCCACGCGACTCCCGGCAGCCCCCTAATGCAGAGGAGCGCTCAATGAGGATTGTGATTTTTTGATTTCTGTAATTGTGGAGCTTCAGAGGGCTCTTAGGCAGAGATTTAATGGCGTCTAATGGAATCTCATCACAGAACAACAGAGAGAAAAGGACAGAGAGGGAGAGCACTGACTAATGTCTCTGCATACTTTTGCTTTGCAGTTAGCCCTTCATTCTGTGAATGCAGTTTCCTGTTTAACTCATACTTTGTGTGACACATATGGCACATATGTTTGTGTGTATATTTAGAGGTTCACCCTCCTTTAAACGATGACATACATTTAATATTTATAGATGAACTCACTGGATACAGCTTTTGTTGTTAATCTTATGAAAGACGCCAACTGGGAGCAATAAATCACCCAGCATTTAATAAACAACATTACTGAAGAATATCTGCGATTTTCTGTCTCAGTCTGATTCTGCATTAAAGGGGATACCAGCATTATAAAACGTGGGCCATGAATTTACACAATACTGGGCTCTAAACTGGACGCTAAAAGGTCTGTAGTGCAACCTAGTCTTTTGGGCAAATGGGTCCAATTAAAGTACGGCAACTAAAAGTTGTTGTTTTTACCAGGCAGGCTGGATTTGTTATGAAATGAATGACAGCCTCTCTAACTCTCTTTCACTCTGATATCCTCCTTTATCCGCTCTGCAACCATCTCGTATTTCTGTAAGTCTTCACCAGGCGAAAACAGTCTCTGCAAGCCGGTTCAGGTTAAAGGCTCCCACGCCACATCTTAAAAATGTGCCTCTATGGCCCAGTAAAATAAGACAAGTTATTGCAGTGTTAGCAGCCGTGCTTTAATGCCACCTTCCCTTTTTTTGTAGGTAAATGCACATGTAGAAGACCACGCATCCAGACGGTTGGGTACATTTCTAAGTGACCCGTCTTAATAACAGGCTGCACAGTGGAGAAAGTATCACCGTCATCTGAAAGGTAGAGAAAGAGCGCTATGAATAGTCTGCTGCTACGTAAACCTTTTAGACGAGGTTACAAATGGAGTGTAGAAAATGCAAATCTGCAAGAAATTCTCTGCTGCAAGAAAAGCGTCCTCCTTCAGTAGTATGGAACACATTTTCCCCATCTAAGTAAGTTCTTTAGAAATGTATGGATAATAACTCGTCCTGGACCAAATTAGAAAATGACTGTGTTTCTGTCTTTAACGGAAACAGCAGGTCACAAAAGCAGCAGAAGCTTTTGTTTTATTTAAATGTAGCATTTCTGAGCGTCTTACATTATCGTTCTACAAAAGCTGCAGCTGGCAGCGACACAATGACACGACTTTTCACAGTTACTGTAAATAAATTCGTTCTGCCTCTGTCTGTCTTCTCCCTTGAATTTTCTAACGCTACCACAAAAGACACAGTTATTACAGTCATTTCAGCAGACAACAGTCTGACAGGCACTGCACCGGTGTCTGCACCCAGCTGTTCCTTTCCATTCTTCACAGCAACAGACAAACCTCGTATCATGGAAGCACAAAGCATCACTGCGAGGGTTTGATCCATAAAGATGTACACACAAATCAAAGACATTAGATTGGAGCTGCTGCGTGTGTGCTGAGTGTGCACGGTTTGGGGAAAATCTTGAACCAATGATATGATATCAACATACTGTTGATATGTTTAACAAAATACTGCTATTTACGTTTACTGCAAGATGGCTGCCTCTAGTGGCCATGGAAAGTATGACAGGAGCAAAGAAGGAAGTCAGGTGATTCTGCGTTTGGGAGGCCGAGGTGGACAGACAGTCCGATAAAACAACATGGAGGCCGGTGTCCAGTTTTTTAGGTGAACCACAGGTCAACGTGGACTATTTGTTATCGCGTTTTATACGTTATTACAATATAATATATGTTATATGGTTACATATGTTGTCATTACTTATCCACCGATGACTGTATATATAGATGGACAACGCGTCTCCATCTGCTCCCATTGTACGAAATAGATGCCAGAATAGCCCCCATGATAGGCGCTGCCATCTTGCAATGGTGACGTCATACGGAGCCAGAGTCTGCGCAGTAGAGATCGGCGAGTGAAGCGGCCGTAGCCACTTCCGCTAACCCAAACACACACTAACTTACCGAAAAAACAGCAAGGATCCGGCACGGCGGCGTGTTTAACAGCAGAACAGCTTCTTGTGTTGGTCTGAGGTTAAAGTTCAAAGGTATGGAAACTTCAAAGACTGTAGTGATTGTTTAAATTACGTTTCCACTCGCGGATCGTCCTCCGCTCTGCTCACCCGGAACTGATCGGCTGCAGGAGCCGAATTTGTCAACAGAGCTGTCAATCATCATTTTGACAGCATCAAATAACTCATTAAAAATAAACTTCTCACTTGGACATAAATCAGCATGATAATAACTAGCTATAATGACAGAAACCATGTTTGATAAAAATGTATTGGGCGTGTATTCTGATTGTATACTTTGACTCATGTCCCATCTGTTAACATGGAGGAGGCGGGCTTTATGAGCTATACTGCAGCCAGTCAGCAGGGGGCGCCCGAAATGTTTTGGCTTCACTTTTGGGGAGCTGTCATGTCGTCCATCTTTTTATACAGTCTATGTTATCCACCTATTCTCTTGTTAAGGTACGAGTACGAGCTGTAAAATCATGGCCCCAGATATTACAGGGACGCTGTAGCTATGTTGACAAATGGTTGAGGAAATTGTCCTTGACTTGTACATCAAAGAGACGTCAGCAGCAGAAATATGACTGTAGATGTACCGCAGCTAAAAATGGGAGAAAAGGCAGAAGTCAGGACATGTAGCATCAAGAGGTTTCAATTCAGTTTGGGGGCAAAGTAGGGGTCACATAAACAAGTAAGCCAGAAATCGTTTCCCGTGTGAGAGTTAGGTAACTTCGAACGCAGGCCAGGCTGCTCCTGAGTTTTCCCCAGAAACACATTTTTTTGTGAGTTATTTACGATCATTGGCGAACGCCCGGTGCCCTTGTTTCTCTTAGCCGCGGTATGAAAGTCAATTTTAAGTGTCGAGCCTCCCTCTGGTCCACACATTAAAGTGTACCAACCACCAGCCATTACCTGCTCCCTCAGTCTCCTCCATCTCCATATACTAATTCAATTATTGAGTACACTTTGCTATAATCTCCTGTTCTGGTTTCCCCTTCACTTTAATGAACTGACATTGGGTGAAGACACTCGCAGAGATGAAACATGTCTCAGGAGACGGTGTTCAACATCGGCCTACACTTTGTTATTTACAGTGGGATTCATTCATCGCGGATATTAGCAGAAAATGCAATTATTTTCCCTGCAACCATACGGAAAATGTCATCAGTGTGATATTAGAGTCTATAAAACATAAGGTACAGTACATTATGGTGAATGATGTTACAGCAGCGGCAGAGTACACTCAGCAGCAGGCTATTAAAGATTAAATACAGAAGAGCATTTTCACTTCCTGTATCTACATCGAGACGCAGCCGAGCAGAAATCTAAACAAGGGGAGTGTTTTCTGCTCCGCACGGAGATATCATGCCGCTGTGGCGAAGAAGAGAAAGACGAATATCGAGAGAGAAAGAAGACATCGAGAGAGATCAAAGGTTGACACACTGACAGCTGTCTTTGATTCACCTGCGTAAGCATTGACACGCTCAGGAACACATGCAGGAAGCACACACTCCTGCACGCAGACGCACGCAACAGGGGTGACAGCACGGAGCGCCGAATTTACATTAATAAGACTTCTTGTTTTTCCTCTCACTTAGACAAGAGATATTTGAAGCATTTATTAAATTATTAATCTATTTATTTATTCATTTAGTCAGTCAGTCACTCAGTCATGTTTTTTTCATGCCCGAGAAGCTCAGTGTAATTTCATTGAGCTACCAGATGGTTGAGGGTTTAATTAACAACTTCAAAAGCAATAACTGGAGAGCCGGCCAAATACGCACGCTCGCACAGACACACACACAGACATAACATGAGCTGCCTATGCAAAAGTCCCGCATAAGCACATCGTCCACACTCGCTTATTAATTCATACTGCCGAAAATCAAACGGAAAAGCAGCCATTGTACTCCCAGCGTGTTCATGTACACTTCCTCTCTCCTCGTTATGAGGGCTGCTCCCCCCTCAGCTCCCTGGATGCTCGGTGAAGGCGATGGTTGGAGAGGAAGGGAGGTGCTAAGGAAGGGCTCAGGGCTCCCACACTGTAAGTCACACCCTGTTGATTGGATCTTACCGGCCTCTCGGGAACAATAAAAACACCCCGTCTTCCCTTCATCTCCTCCCCTGCTCTCTAGTTTTACTGGCAGCCATTATTCCGCTATAATGACATTATTTTGATTGGCGCAGACACAGTGGGCTCCATCTGCTCGCATTAGGCATTGTGATCAGACAGCGCTGGGTTATGTTAATATGAGTGACAAAGGGCAAAGAGCCATTAACCCTGCCTGGGTGTCAGACGGCCTCTGCGGTTTCTGGCTCTCCTTCGGACACAACACAGAAAATCAGCAGATATCTGCAATATGTTCGCCTCCTTTGGTATACAGTCCATTCACTCATGTTCCTGGCTATAAAATACTCTTGAGAGCCAATAGAGGAGAATAATCCTCAAGAACAGCTGGCATCAATTCACTAAAGCTGATGGTGTGGCAGCTTTTAGGCACCCAATGCCATTTGCCAAAAAGCTTCCTTTCTTCTCTTTGTTGCCTCCAAAGTTTTCAGGACAGTGCAGGATTATTTCAGCCCCATGAATGCAAATATGCCATCACTGGGTCCAAACTAATCAATACAAAGGTCCAACATCCAAAACATGATCGCAAAGGTCGCTATTTACGACCCATATATATATTTAGAGTTAACTGGCGGCCTCATGTGGCTGCAGCAATGACACGACTCTCAACCAGGAGCGTCATTGAAGTGCTTAAGGTCACATAAGTCGCACACTTCCACAGTTCCAATACATTAACCACATACTTCATGTCTTTGTCCAACAGTGACGTGTGCACGTGTGCAAGACGGGGCAGGAAACCACTGTTCGTTGTTCTTTGAAAGGACATTGGTCTGATGCAATCTCCGGAGATCAGGAGGATCTCGACCCTGATTTGCTTCATGATGATACATTTCTCACTCAAAGCGAAACTTGCTTTACTTCTGGTCTGAACACTTGAGTTGATTGAAGCCTGTTTGGTAGACTCTCTTTGTGATTGTGATTGTTAGTTAAATACGGGGGGAAATGTAACTGTAGTGCAGTTTTAGGGCTAAAAGGGAAATTGCCCTCCTCTTCACCCCTTGTGCACACCACGGTCAGAAAGGGTCGGTCTTTTTTCTCCAGGGATAAGAGACGAGAGGAAGAAATACTGGTGCCCACATTAAATAAATAAGTAGAGGACGTGTATTAATAACGATAAGGGAAGAATGGGCTCAGTCATTTTATCTGCTTGCCAAAACCAAAGGACATCGAAAAAGTTTGTTTGCCGAAAATTGGCAACAGCCTCCAGTCAGCATTTGTTAGCAATACTAGACCGAGTCGACGGGGAATCGAGACAGTTGGCTCGTTTAAAACTTCCTAAAAAAGTTCTTTTTCTTGTTCGGCGCTCTCACTGTGGGTCAGGAAACCAAATGGCTTGAATGTGTTTGATTTCCAAAAGAAATAGTTTAGGTCCCTGTTGACTTTGACTGATGCCAACTAATTCTATCGGCGGGCGCCGGTCCATTTCTAAAAAAACAAACAAATAAAAAGGGACCAAAAATCTCTTTAGATGAAAGAACTCCTGATTAATAACAAATATAGTAGCTTATGAAATTCTGAGTTTGCCCTTTGGATTAGTGAGAGTGTCTATGTGTGTGATAGAATACATATTTCCTCGCTGTCATCCTTTGTTTGCAGGGTAAACAGGACAATGAGGATCTTCAGAAGGCCTCCAGATCAATGTCCTTCCTGCTGGAAATGTCAGTCTGCTCTGTTCATTAATCTTTTGCCACCAAACAAAACAAAGAGCTTTGTTAGATATTGGACCATCCGCCATCGCTTTGATGAATAATGCCGCTCTGCTCACAACAAAGGGGAATTGCTTACAGTACAATTCCAGCACCGAAACCCGAATCCTCTGCGCCTACCTTTGCTTTTACATTAAGAGGTGTATGGAACGAGCAGCGCGAGAGGTTTCCAGGGACTCTGTGTGGATGCCATAATGAAGGCCCACAGGTTTTCACTACATCTGCAATTTATCTGACTAAATTTCATCATGAATCATTTTTTAAATGTACCGACTGGTCACCTCAGCAAAATCACACAGACCCGGTTTGGTCAGTTTTTGCAGGATGGACTAAAATTCAGCAGAAGCAGGTTTTTTTTAACCACCTGAACAAATGATCAAAGCTTGCTGCTCATCAGGTCAGGACACTTTGTTAACAGTCTATCAAAGGCAAAGGAAACACCTTGTTCGGGGTGACTGACTCTCAACATTTTAGGTGAAGAAACTTTGATTAATGGTGATGCTGTGGGACACAGGACGAAGAAATGTTCTTTGTAAGGCTCTTTAGGGTAAATTATGTTCCTGTATGGATTAATACTTTCAACTGGGGTGCTGTGGTAAAAGCGTGCGTGTATAGAGGCACAGTCGATGGCGAAGGGTTTGACTCCGACTCCGAACCTCGGCCAGTTGCTGCAGGTCCTCCCTACTCTCTCTTCCCTAATTTCCGACTCGATCCACTGTCCTCTAAATAAAGGCAAATTGCCCCAAAAATAATCAGTTCAGTTCAGCACCACACCCAACTCCAATATCAGCCTAAATGAGTTGCATTCAAACATTTCCAGCTGTGTGTTTCTGCCCCGTTATCTTCAATGTTTTACAATATCATTTAACAGTGTGAAGGATGTTAGTCGGTTAGTGAGCTAAAGGTAGCAGCAGCTCAGCTTGCAGCCCACGTAGCCCTGCTTAAGAGTGTTGGAGAACTCTGATTTGGAAGTGAAACTGCTTTATTCCTTTTTAACTTCTTTTTTTAGAACCAAATTTGTTTGTTGTGGAGAAGAGAAGGCCTCTGCAGATAATTCAGCTCATGGTAAATTCTTATGGACGAGAATCATCGAAGACATCCGAACCTAGAAACAAGCCGCGCTCCTAAAAATAAGCAAGCGGACGCTAAGCTTGCAGACTTCCTGTTTCCACGGAAGAAGAGCGCTGCAGCTCCAAGTAAAAACCCTGTGAACTATGAACACTCGAGGGTCATTTTTAGACTCAGTTTACAATGTTCACGGCCTGCCGTGGGGGTTGAGACGGCTGTTGCTTCAGCCGGCAGCCTTAAGTGGTTTTTATTTCATTCTTTTCTAATGCAAAGTATGTGTCAAACATTTAGACTCAAGATGCACAGAACACATTCTCTATAGATCTGACAAGCTTCTTACGGGCTCAGCGTTGTGGCTGCTGTGAAGAAAAGCCCGTCTTCCTCCAGTGAAGACCGCTGAATGTCACATGTGCCAATGTTAAAGAAAGCAATTAGCCACTGTTGGCATGTCTTGGTCTGTGGATGAGTAATGGCTGCCGGGGCGGGAGTGTCTAGCCCTGATAAATTCTACTGTCCCCCTGCCTTATTAGTACAATGAGTAACGGGGAAGGGGGGGTGGGAGCTAAGGTGAGAGACCATAGGGGGTGTCAAAGATAAACCCAGATTGACAGCAGAGCGCGGTGGCTAAATGCTAATGCACCGAGTGACATTTCCGATGCCGGCCCGGGTTAGCTTAGATGCTGCTGGCGTGCTGACAGACGGAGCTGCACAGACTGGGGGGGGGGGGGGGGACACCCAAAATACCAGAGCACCAACTCTTTCTTCTTCCTCATCCCTTCTTCATTCTTCAAAATGAAAAGAAGGTGAAGGTGGGGGGAGGGGGTTGAGATGTTGTCACGAGGCTTTTATCACGAGTTAGCAGGCTAGGCTAATAGCAGGTGCTTCAGTGGTTGATAAGGAGAGCGACTGGTAAAGATGGCAGCATAAGTAGACTGAAGGGTTGAGGAGAGGAGGAGACAACACTGATATTTAGCCTGAGAAAAGCCCCTGCTTTGCCTTCCCATCAGCCACCTGGAGTGTTCAGCCCGAGTCCCATACTTTGTCTGCTAAATCCCCCAGCGCTGCTTTTGTTGATAAACCCTCTGCTTCCTCTTTTTCGCCCCCCGTGAGGATGATCTCTATCTCTGCCCTCAATTTCCAGGAGTTGGCAGACCATTACAGACAGGAGAAAAACTTGTGTGACTTTTTTGGGGGGGCTTGTGGTTGGAAGTCGAACGCCTGTCGAGGCAGAGCGAGGAGGTCTCACCTTTCTGGGTGGTCGGTCGTGATGCCGTGTTGAAGCTGTGTCTAATTGGCGGTATTTTTAACACCAAGTGGTGTGTCAGCTAAAGAAACCTACCGAGTTATGAACGCCACCTTTAATGGAATCTAATTAGTAGACGGCTGTGCTAACAGAAAGCCAGTGAGCAGAACAAGCACCTCCTGTACGTGTGTGTGTGTGTGTGTGTGTGTGTGTGTGTGTGTGGGAGTGTGTGTGCACCTCATCTGATTGCTCACTGAACAGTTCTGAAACCTAATGCATTGTGACAGAAAGTGTGTGTGTGTGTGTGTGTGCATGCATGTCTACGAGCGCAGGCATTACCTAACAGAATTTAATGATTGTTGGACTGTATATTATATACAGTAGAACAAAAGTTTTATACTTAATAAGGACTGCAGCTAAGAACAGTTTTATCAGAGATTCATCAACTTCATGTTTCATCAATTGTTGAGTGAAAGGGGGCTCTGCGTTTATTTGTCCTTTCACAGCTTGTCGCAGCTTTTCTGCTGACGGTGCACAGAGGTCAGCCCCGACAGCTTTCTATACGACTCGAAAGCTCATAGGAAACATATTTTGTGTATTTTTCCACCTTTCAGCTCACCTGTGATAATGGGAAATGTGACAAGAAGATCCAGTGTCAGTCAATCCGAGGCTATGACCCTCGACAGCAGCAAACACGGCCTACAAACACACACACACACACACACACAGACAGATTACAGTATTGTTTTTGGAATTAGCCGAAGACAGATTCAAGAGAGATTAGTCTTCTCAGGCGACATAATCAGATTTGGTTTTTGGCCCCGGAGCATCCTCTGGAGCGGCGCTGATCTGATCTGATCCAGCCGTTGAGCAAAAAACCCAGAGTGCACCCTGCCCTCCTCCATCTTACTCTGCTCCCTCTTCCACAACTCCATCTTCTTCTTCTTTACCCTTAAACTTTATTAAACTACCTCATTTATTTCCCTGCTTCCTCGCTTCCTACGTCTGTGTCTCTTTCCTTTCTTCTCTCAGAACCGTACCTTCTCTCTAAACATTTTTTGCTCATTACTGCCTTCGGGAAAGCACAAAAGCGAGTCTAAAACAAACATTAAAGACTGTTGTGTTTTATTTGTGTATTCAGGGTGTTAAAAACGCCAGCTAGCCCGGCCAGTAATGTCTGTTTTCATGATGAGCCTTCCCATGGAGTTTACACCACACACTGAGTTCATTACAATAGATCAGTGAAGAAAGAAAAAGGAAAGGATGGTAAAAAAAACACACACATACACGCTCACACTGATATGTATAATGGGGCTTTCTTTTATGATGAGCAGCGGTAATTAAAAATGCCACTCTGTGTGACAGGGCAGGGGGGAGGGAGAGATGGGAGATGGACATAGAAAAAGGGGGAGGGAGGGAGGGGAGTCTGGTCTGGTCCTCTCTTTAATGAGGATCCTAATCAACCCAGCGGAGGATGCCCTGAGACCCCCCAGGTTCATTAGACCAGAAAAACCAGACTGCCATTAAAGGAGGGGAAAGGGAGGAAGGGGAGGAAGGGAGGGAGCTGAAGAAAGAACGAGAAAGTTTCTGCCGATTGATGCAGCAAAGAGGTGTTGGAGGGGAGGCGGGGAAATGCAAAAAAAAGAAGCGAAAGGGAGAGGGAGAAAAAGGGGGAGAGATGGGAGGATGGCCAGCGGAGATAACAGCGCGGGTCATTGGGCGAGTCACGGCTGCCATCGATCCCCTGATTGGCTGTCTGACGGTTTCAACACGGCTGCCAAACCCTTTAATACGGGGCGTCTCCTGCTGTGTGTGTGTTTGTGTGAGTGTGTGTATCGGTGCCATATGTAGTCCACGTCTTTGCCACCAGAACCGATCTCTGTCCAACTTCCTCCGGAGGCTGATAAGAGCACCTTACAGCTGCACAGATAAACACACACACACCATCCTTGTCCCCAGCGAATGAGACAAAACCTGGAGGTCTGCGTGTGTGTGTACGTGTGTGTGTGCGTGTGTTGAGAGTAACGTTTAGTGACGTGTGCACACTGTGAGGTGAGAGTGTTACAAAGTGTTATACTGGCCCTCAGCCCTTCCTTTCCCGTCCTCTCACATTGATTGGACAGCAGGACGAAGAACACACGTCGCTTCCAGCAGCCCGCTCCGCTCCTCCCCCCCCCCATCTAAATGCCAAGACACAGTGTGTGTGTGCGTGTGCGTGTCACTAGCTATTTTTGTCCTGGACAATTTCATACAGATAATAGTCATCAAGAGCAATCGTTTGATGGTTAACATGACCAAAAAGAGTTTTTCTAGTTCTCACCTGAGGTTGGAATGACCAAAAACAAGAACAACAAAAACTAAACATGAAGCAGTAAAAAGATGCAGAATAGTCGGCTACTTCTGTTGGTCTTTAATGGAAAAAAGAAACACAACAGAAACCAATGCTACTCTTTGTAAATATTTACTTATCATTGAGATCATTTAAGAATGTTTAGGTTTCAGATTGAGGAGAGAAAAGGAGAGGAACAAGATTTACTGCCTCATGGTTGTTGGCCTACGCCAACTTGTCAACTTGCATCCATCAGTATTTCCAACAGAGGTACTGAGGCCTTGACAGCAGATGGGATTTGTACTAGAGCTGTCAAAATTGGCCAAAAATGACGGTTGATTATTCCTTAAAAAAAAAACACAAATGTTCGAACTATTCGAATATCTATTTTTGCACAATATGTCCACAAGAGGACATACCAACACAACGAGAGACAAACTTACTTGCAAAGATTTATTGATTTAAACAGAAACGTGCTTTTTCAATATCCTACAGCTTGCACCTCGTTTTAGTGAGACTAAAGTTAATTGTTAATGTATCATAGTGACGTTGTGATGCATTCAAGGATGCTCCGTAACCAAGAGTGCGCGTGAGGACATATCAGAACTTGGGAGCTCGCAAACAGCCGCGGTAGTGCTGATTTTTTTGTCACAACGAATATTAAATTTGAATATCCGAATATCCGTTTTTTATGACAATTCGATTATATATTCGAATTTAGAATATTCGCTGACAGCCCTTATTTGTACACTTGAAATGTCTGACAAAGAAACTGCATTCACATAAGTGGGAGGGGAGTAATGACCAGAACAAATGATTGTTGTATGAAATTCTCTCATGATTAGCATTTGAATCTTTGACTTAGCCTACTTCTGGGAGCAGTTTTTGACTATTAGTGAATGTGACCTTTGACCACCAAATTCTAATCACATCCTTGTTGAGTCAAAGTGGATGTTTGGGCCAATTTAAAGATATTCCTTCAATCCAAATACATAAAGCCTCCATACGGGGCTGCTGCCACAGCAGAGGCATGAAAATAAAGTGTTGACAACACAACATAAACCTAAAACACTTCATCATGAAGATTTCGGGATGTTTGATTTCAGGTTGTAAAGGAAATGAGGGTAAAGCCCTTATGGAAGCATGTTCAGAACAACCATTAGAGTGTCCAATCACAGAGATGAGAGAGCATGAGAGCAGGCGCGCACAAGTGCAAAGAGAAACTCACAAGAAAAGTCTTTAAACTCAAAGACGTGGTAAGCAATGCGATCCATGTCAGAACGTTTGCGGTCCAGAAAGACGATACACGACTTGTTTATCGGTCGATCTTAACTGCATCTGACGGCTGATTTAGATTCAAGTCTGAGAATGTAGCTGCTTTCATCAGCGCTGTGTACACGGTGGGTTTTAAATGTTGTGAGGAAAATAAACGGGGTTAGCGGTGGAAACGGGTAGTGGGAAATGCTTACTGAGCAGGGCTGCACGATGAAAAGGATTCAAACCTCGGTGGGTGTCTGGTTGGTAAATTTAACCCAGCTACGACTGCACCTTGGGAAATGTCTTGGCCTCGTATTCCTTGGTACTTCTATGACAATGCAAAGTAATTTTTATTAACGAATTCCTTAAATCTGACCACAGATGAACGCTCCTTTTGAAAGTCAAGGTGGCTTTATGATGCTTTACAAACACATCCAGCATCTAAGTTTACAGTTAAATGGCATGTGGCTTAATATGACTCATGTTGTGCAGCTTTCATTGTTTTTGTTTTGTCATTGCCATGTTTCTGGTGGCACGCGCAATATTTGGAATTACGTGGATGTTCACTTTGAGACACCAGAGCTCAGTGTGAAGTCTCTTCAAAGGTGATGTTAAAACAAGAAAAAGGGTGAAAGAAGAATAAACAGAAGAAATGCGTGATCACTGAAAGTCACCTACAAGATGCATTAACGGCCTGAAGAAAGTCACCAACACAAAGCACCTGACCCGCCCACAGCTACGATACTGTGACGACTCCACAAAGATCTCCGCGCCAGACAACAAACAGTCATTATGCTGGAGACAAACAATTCAGATTCTCCTCATCTAAATAGGCATTACAGCTTAGATGAGTAAACAGGATTCACAGAGGAGCTTAAGTCTTTAGGATGCTGTTGTGCTCCTCTTGGCTTGGAGGATATCGAGGCACCTCTCAGAGCTAAAAATCGCTCCCTGGGTCGTATGCATCTCGCTGCATTAGAATAATCACCTGTTTTGTTTAACTAAATTATGGAAAGCAGGACGCTATTATGAGTGAGCAAACAACTATTTTTAATCCTGAATGTGTAACTCGATTAAACGCAATTAAATGACACCGTTTTCCGACGGTGTGGGCGCAGCTACAACGATACGTAGTTTACACAAAAGTTTGCCGCTTAATAAAATTTGTGCATTTAATAAGCAAATTATTCTAATCATAAACCTCTTGCCAAAGCAATTAGTGATAAATTATAATCTTATGATAAATTATCTTGTGTTGACAGCCTGGGGGAACGCTGCAATCAAACATTAATTATTCATTGGGTAATTAAGTTCATAGGTGTTTCTCCCTCCCTTCCTCCAACACTCTCTGCCTTCCTGTCTTTCTTTCCGGGGGATGTAGGTGTCCAGAGTTTATTCATCAAAACTTTTCATTAGATCAAACCGAAAATCAGTCCAAGAAGTCCCTGTGTTACAGCACAACTCATGTGACAATTAGAATATTGAAGAGGTGCTTATAAGACAGCTGGAAACCCATCGGGGTCGTAGCTACCGTTGCAGACATGCTGACATGTCTTCATTATTGTGTCTGGGACTTTGGGAGTCTGCGGAGAGTTTAAAGCCACATTTTGCACAGCGGGGTTTTCAGGCTTTTTTTAAAGCTCTTTAAAATCTTAAAATGTTTCAGTGAGGAAGTGACAGGAGATTTATCGTCTTTCCAGTGTGGAGAAGCTAGAGTAGCTCCCAACTAAAACATTGGTCAACAGATACTATTGGCCGATATGGGCATATCACCGATATATTGGTGTTTGCGTATACGTTTCCAATATATCCATCCATCATCTATACTGTTTATCCTGTGCAGGGTCGCGGGGGAGCTGGAGCCAATCCCAGCTGTCATTCATTGGGCGAGGAGCAGGATACACCCTGGACTGATCGGCAGTCAATCACAGGGCTGACACACAGACAGACAACCTTTCACGCTCACACTCACACCTACGGGCAATTTTAGAGTCACCAATAAATCTAACAAGCACGTCTTTGGACTGTGGGAAGTATCCCCGGCTGGAACCCACGCCTGCACGCGAAGAACATGCAAACTCCACACAGAAAGGCCCTCTACATCCGAACTGGGACTAACCACTGCACCACCGTGCCACCCGTTTCTAATACATGCTGATATGAAAACTTTTCTTTAGAATATATGAGGCAGAAAACAATGCTTGGGGTGATAAGCAAATGTTGTCATCACATATTTTGTCCAGCAGAGTGTGCTAAGAACAAGATCTCAGCACCAAGTGTTGCTTCTTCTGAGGAAAACAGCCCTCTGAGTGTGTTTCCATGGTCATTTAAGCTCAGCTCAAATGTTCAATATGTAGGCGGCCATGTTGGTAATCTGGAAGTTCTTTGCATCCAGAATCGATGTCATCTCTCTCTCTCATTTCGAGTTATCAGAGGACAACAACAAATGTCATCAATCCACCAGTTTCAAACCTGCTGACTATCAGTCCAAAAGCAGACGGGTGTTTCTCACGTCACATGGCGGACACAGAACAACAGCATATCCTCACATTCAATAAACTGTTTGGTGTAAATGGAGCGACGCCTGCGAGCTGGTTCAGGTGTGCATCTCGAGCTGCACTGAATTGCATCATTCTCCACCATCACCTGACAAACACTTCCTCCCAACGTGGCGCTCTATTTAAGCTGCAAGATCTCCAGTCTCTCCCTCTGCTCTGTCATTGCCACTGTTGCCCTGCGCTCATACTATCAGCCCCACCACCACCCCAGCATGCACCTGCAGGCTCCGGCTTGGGGGGGGGGGGGGGTTTGAGATTATTATCTCATCACCCCTCGAATTTCTGCATGAGTGAAGAGGTTGAATCCTAGACGCCTAACGTAAGCGACGTTCTGCTGCCGCGAGAAGCATTTCCAACCATCACAAACATGAGCTGTCTGACTGAACTGCTTAAAAAGATCACAATAGTTTTGTTGATCATCATTTCTCAGTGTTTCTGGTGTCGAGCCAAACGTGTCTTTGCAGCGTGCAGTTGCTCTGGTTGAAATTGGAGTGCTTTCAAAATCCTGCTCCGGCTGTGAAACTCATACATGAACAATAAAATACGACTTTATACAATGCGATGCATAGGTGCATCACTAGTGCGAGAATATAACCCATATTTTCCAGAGACGTTTTATTGCTATAGTTTCCCCTGTTTTAATTATTACACGGCATCTGCTGCAATGCTTTCTTTTGAGCATTTTCAAACCCTTCCTGCTGACTGTCGGCATCTCATTTAGGCAGCGCAGGCTTCACAGAATCATACACATTTTCCTCCACTGTATGCATAACCTGCAGCTGCACTCGAAAAAAAATCTACTTTCTCATGACTACATATATTCAAAGGTTTGCCAGACAGACAGGTACTGAATGGTGTTCTGAAAATAACCGGCCGGCCCAGATATGTCAGACGGGGTTGAAAGGACAAAGCGCGTTGGCGGTGAAACAACGGCAGCATTCATCAAGTTCAATTACATGCAAGAGACATCAAACTTAGACAACAAGACGCGCGAGTGAAGCAGCTCCAGCGTAGGGATTTTTCTCTTCGTATTAAAGGTATTTTTCTCCCTCAGTGCGAGAGCTTATTACCAATAACAACCATTTGGATGAAGACATGAGGAAGATTAAAGAATCAAAGAAATAATGAGCTCTAACTGTCCCTCTTTGTTTTGGGCTTTGCTGTAGACATCTATAGATGTCTCTGTGTGAGATAAAGTGGCATTCTGCTGCCATCTAAAGGCGTTACACGACTCTGCTGTGCTGCTGCGTGTGTGACAGAACTGTGAAACACTTCATTACAGGTTTATCCAATACATCTGTCCTCGGTCCGACTGAAATACTCGCGCTGTGTAAAACATAAATGATCGACTAATGGCTTCAAAGTGCCACTTGTCACTGAGGATGTATGGCTGATTGGCTGTGGGAGGGCGAGAGGTGGAGAAGGACGAATGTGAGGGATTTAATTAGACAAATAATGGTGCTGCAGGCGGGAACACAAGGTGATATGAGTGTAATCCCCTGTAAGCTGTGGCTAGGTATAAATGCTGGACAAACACATGCACAGAAGTGTAATTAAACGGAGGTCATCGGCCTTTCTATGCATGTGTTAAACCACACGGCATGTTCTCAATTAAACATTAGCTTCACATATAATTCACAGAATTGGACACACTGTGAATAAAAAGCTTTCATATTGGGAGAAAATAACGTCTTGTTGAAGCTCCAACATGAATGTCGGGTCGTACTTCACATCCTTTTGATAAACATTTGACAAAATAACAAGTAATTCAATAACTGATTCAGACAGCTGCACATTCCTCATTCTCAAGTGCTTCCTCTTCAAGTTCCTTTTCTCTACGCCGTCTTCATGAATTTTCTAAACTTAAAAATCAGACGTCTTATATCAGTTTCATGCTATCGGATAAAAGCTACGTTCTACAGGAACTGGAATGCAAAGATTTAGAGTCATGTTTAACTTCTGAGTTAGTGTTCCGTTATGTGTTCACAAAGGACACATCTCATTGGCTGAGCTGGCTATGATGTATTCTTAGATAGTGTTCCAAGCTTGCATGAGAACCTCCTAAGAATAATACAAACACGCTGAATGAATATTGCATTCGATAACTCAGCCAATAACACTTTGGACTTTTAATTGGCATAGCATATGTTTCAATTGCTGTCAAACGGTACACAGTATATGGGGTAAATCACTGTGATCCCTGCCGTCAGTTCAATAATCAGTATTCAGGAGAAGTGCTTCGCCTCGGGCTGCATATCAGCAGAATATTTCAGTATTAGTGTATATCACTTTAAACGTGGTTCTCTTCTCTTAACAAAAAGGCATCTCACACGACAAAACAAGAACTCACTGATAAGAGGCCAAAAGAGATTTAAAAACTAATAGTCCTTTAATCTCGGATGATACAATAACAAACCAACAATACAAACACATTTTGGTCTATAGCAGAAAACTGGTCGCAATTACTCAAATATGAAAAACATCACATGTAGACTTCCATACTTTTTGTACTCTCTTCTTCACTTTATTGAGTTTTCATTCACAATCTACTTTAATCTGATTCTGTCCTCTAACACACCTGCACCTCTGCTCTCTGCACAGCTGCTGGCCCCGCCCCCTCCTTCTGTCTGTCTCTCTGTCTGCTGTGTGGACTGTCTTCATCAGCAGTCTGTTTAATTAAGTTACAAAAAGTTAAATATTTTCTAGCAATCCAGTTCTCACAGCACGTGAGCCGCATGTGCACGAGGGACGTTATTAGCAAGTGAAACGATATTGATCGTTACCAAATGACACGTGCACCTTTTATAAGCTTCACAAACAGCAACAATCAATGTACAGTAGGGACGTACGATACACAACAGAACTGCATATGATGTCCGATGTCGGACCCTCTTTCGCCGTTAGAACACGGTGTGACGAGTAAACTGGTCCCGCTGTTGTGTGTTTGGTTGCCATGACTTCACATGTGATTGACGTCCTGTGACTCCTGTCACTGTTTCAGTGCTCTTCCTCAACGAGGAGAGCGGGCGAACGACCGTTCATTTGGAGCGGAAATCTCCGTCGTTGTATTGCAACTTCGGGACACGTTGTAGAAATCTGAAGCAGTGGCGGGCCGCCGCTACAGGATGTATGTAGCAGAAACACTGCTAATTCTTTTTGTTAGCATGTTGCAGAGAAAATAGAAACTGAGGCTTATTGAGGTCAGTGGGCAACACGAGACAAGAAATCAAACTTGCTCAGATTGACCAGTTCTTTGCATCAGTTTGTGTCTTTGCATTGTTTTGCGTTTGCGACAAACTCTTTGCGTTTGGTCCGAACACACTTTGCAAGTAGACCATCTGTTCTGAAATCTCTATAGGTGCCGGCGCTGTCAACATGCTACCGTGTTCTGTTATACAAAATAATACAGGCGAGTTAGCAGAGAAGCCCATTATTTCCTTGTATAGAGACACATGGGATGCAATATCACTTATGACTTACCATAGCAGCCTTAAACAAACAGCCAAACTTTTTCCTGCTAATTAAAAGTAGGCAAACTCTCCACTACATTTCAGAGAACATCCACACACACACACCCACACACACACACCCACACACACACACACGCACACACACAGACTCATCATGGTTTAATCAGTGCGGATGTACTGTGGAGGCCCTTTTCCCCTTCGGTGCCAGGCGCTATTGTGGTGATGACTGCACTGGCATATTGATGTCAAGTCTTTATTGTGTGGGTTTACGGCGGAGAGGGAGTGTTGATTATCTTGTAACCTCTCCACCCCTCTCTCCACACCTCGCTCGCTCTTAGCTAACAACGTCAATGTGTGTGTGTGTGTGCGTGTTTGTGTGTTTAGTCTAATGAAAGCTACAGGCCCACAGCCTCCTTTCGTGCGTTCTCGCCACAGCCTCAATCAGACACTCTCACGGCTGTGTCTATGTGCTGGGTCTCTCTTATCCCTCGCTTACATAAAAAAGAGCTTTGAAGGGTGTTTGTGTTGCTCCCCCATGTCTGACTGTCACTGAGCCGCTGCCTCTGTCCTTGTTCTAAACCCAGATATTAAAGTTACACAGCGGCAGAGATGCAGCGAGTGAAAAGAGGGAAGATGAGAGAAGATCTATACACAACAGGAGGGAAAAAAAGTAAAGCGGGGTGTGGGAGAGTAAAAAGGAATAGTTTCTGAAAGTCAGACATCCAAATAGGCAGACGGATCACAAAGACGCAGTCGTGGTTAGATGTGCAGACAGCTCACAGGAAAAAAAGAGATGTTAATAGAGAAGGAGAGAATGAATGAGCAGAATGTAAAAGATGACAGGCTTTACGCTCTTCTATCAAAGCCTATTAACGCAGCACCCCACCTTTATACTGTAATGTACAGGGGGGACAGAATGATAACAACACTATACCATGCATTGCCTCCAATTCTATAAATACGAGCTTTGCAAAGCTCATTATATTCCTTTTCGTTGGGGAGATGATTCACTTATTTCCAAGCTGCAGTTTGTATTCTTCCTGCAGTTTTGACTCACAAGCTTTCATGTAAACTTGAAGGGGTACTGTACAGCAGGTGTACCCTCAAATGTTACGCATAAACTCGGCCGGGACGACAAGACATCAGCACAATAATGGCTCTTTCTAATAAACACGGGGCGTCAGGAATGTACAGGTGTGATAGTAGACAAAGATACTGAAGGCCTCACGATGCCTTGTCCTGACATATCACAGGACGTTAGACATCAGAGAAGGGTTTCTAATCGGACAGTGACCATCTTAAAGAACTTTACTGTAGATTGTATGCAAAAAGGTTGATCTAGTGACCTAGAATTCAGCATTTGCCGTTGCCATCTTGTTCTTTGCAGCCCAAAATGACCATATTTGGACGAGAGGAAGGATACGCATTACTACGTCTCTTTTCTGATTACAAATCTGCGTTATGGTAACATTTATAGTAAAACAGAGAGCAGGGTTAGCTATATGGTGCGGTTACTTTATGATTGAAAAGTCACAACCCTCCGTGACCAGAAAAATGTTCTTTGCAGCCTTCAACTGTACTAAATAGACTTGTTTTTCAACAACAAAAACTCAAATGGTAAGGTGGTCTTGCAGACTTTTGTCTTTAACTTAATAATACAAAGCATTAGATTGATAGAAGCAGCTTGAGAAAAAGGATGCCTGGGACAAGGGCAAAAAAGTTCCTCCATACAGTCCAGGAAGTCAAATGTTGAAGATGTATTAATTGGAATATGGTGTATGGTAAGAGTTTGTGGTCGAGCTGCGGTCTCATCAGTCCTGTCCAGGATACATCAAGCCCCCAGCAAACATTGAGGAATGAAAATAATAACCACCCCTTCCTGGCACAATGTGCTGTTATAAATCTGCTGTGTGTGGGCCAGCAGGCGGCAGTGGATGCGTGGTCATTCCTCTGATAAACCACAAGTGGAAGAAGTTATTAAGTCTGCACCTGCAGCAGCACTTCAAGACATGCCACCAATAGATTGTATTTAATAACTACAGCACATTAAAACCACGAACACTTCTTCCAGCACAAGAGTCTCGTATAATGATATCTAAATGTAGCATTGATAAGCAGCAAATGTCCATTAATAGAGGCTTAAAGACGTCAGTGAGTGCAGCTTCATGTAGCAGAGGGAGCCTATTTTCTGCACAACAAGAGCTTAGGTGCTAAGATGGAAAAATAACTGTTATACATAACAACTGAATATGAGATGTGTAAAGCCAATGTGGATGTGACCACCTACGTTTCTAATGTTACAAAAAAATCGTTTTGAAGCCATTGTTAAGTTAAAACAATCACATGAAAGGTCTGTGTGCACAGTAACAGTCATATTTTCACCCAAAAGGCCAACACAACATTTGTATCCACTAAGTTAACCAGAGTTTACGCTGAGCCAAGGAGCAACATGCCAACATGCTGTAACTCACACTAACACTCAAATCACCCAACCTCTAGTATTCATATTTAACCATTAAATAAATTAACACCTGGAGAGACTTGTGTCAAAAAACAACGACCAAAAAATAGCTCCGTAACACCGGAAAACAAACCAAAGCGAAGTGACAGCAGCGTAGCCAGAACTTAGCCGTTAGAAACCGTTAGTAGCATCAACCAGCCTCCCTTCATGCTAATGTTTCCAAATACTGAAAGATCAACTGAACAAAACCAAGTTACACGTCAGCAAAAGCAGCTCTTACCTTTCTGACGTGATGAATAAATCCTTTGGGGAGAGTTGTACGAGGTCCCAACAGGTGTTCCACAGGTGAAAGGATGGTGACGCCTCAACAGATCCTCCCTAAGCGATGGGCTGTCAACAGGATAAGTGAGCTAGCTTATCAAACAGTGCACAACTTGCAGTGCCAGCATAAAATATTTTCGGCAGAGTTAGCCAAAACAAAAACGGTTCGGTCAGGGGGGAAAAAACAGGTTGACGGTTGACGTTAATCACCTGCAACGTTCCACAGGTGCGTTTTATTTACTTAACAGCTCGTACCGGGTGTCACGTGACGAGGGGTCTGTCTGAAGTGAATTGCAGTCAAACTTTTAAACTGTTGAAAAACGAAAAAAACGAGTTAATGTTAGAATTTAATTTAAAATTAAAGTTGCAAACAAGCTAATTAAAAAAGATAGACGTTTGATTAAAATAACAATAACTTTATTTATAAAGCAGGTTATTTATCTGTATGATGTCACAAGTTTTTAGGTACAAATTCTGTAAATTATTATTTTATAACGTCTACAAGTGATAGCAAAACTACCGCTAATCTGCCTGCTATGTAAATTTGCTGGTTCATTTTCCCTTTCTTTATTTATTTATTCTGTCTCATATAAATCCATTTAGACAGAATCATTATGACTGTATCATTCGTGTTCGTTTTATATTCCGTATGTTTAATGTTTGTTCTTGTATACTTTATCTCCACTTCCACACTTGTTTTGTTCTGTTTTCTCACCAATAAAAATAAAAAATTAATTAAAACAAAATCTTTAGACGTGTCATTTCATAATGTAAAAGCTCCCTCTCAAGTTATTAAAATAAGCCCCATCCAGCCCTGCCTACAGAGAGCCTACAGCAGCTATACATTATCATAGATGCAGATAAATTGGGCCTTACATACTGAAATATGAGTTCTAAAGGCTAAATTACAGCCCAAACCTACAGAGTCAAACGAATCAGAGTGCGGTTTCATTCAGTTCTTTACAGTAATTGCCCTAATTCCGCGTTTAAATGTGAGGTTAGTTGTGTACCTTCATGTGTGTCTATGTATGCGTGCAGTCGTGAAAACAGCCCTCTTTATTTGTCTCACTTGCACTTCCTTGTGTTCGCAGCTCTCCATCTCAGTTCCGGAACACTATACAGCTGCGGTAATTGCCACCGGAGCGATTGCTCCTCATTAGATGCTATGGAAGCTGTAATTGGCCATCCCAGGCACAGCGATCAATGCCACCGTTATTACCGGGCTTCCAGGCACCGGGGCCCCAGACAGCAGGCCCAGCCGGGGCCAGAGGGGAACTGGTGGGGGGAAGAGGTGAGCCTCTACAGCTTGTTATGGCTGCACGGAGACTGGACAACTGCTTGTCTGGGTGTCTATCGACAGCTCGCAGTCCAACATGCATCTGCTGCCTCCATCCAGCTCATTGACACCTTCCCTCCACAGATTCCGTCTTTCGGCCTCATCCCATCTCTCACCCTGTCTCATTAATGGTACTCCTTTACTGCTGTTTCTTGTGCTGCCATACAAGCCCTGTCAAAGGGTCATATTGAGTCCAATCTACAGCAGGAAGTTACAACTATTACTGTGGGTGCATTTTGCCTCACTTTAGCAGTCAATGTTTTCAATTTCTGCAAGTTTTTAGGGAACCTATCGTGCGTTTTTGATATTTCTTTTGTTTATAAATGTTTGATGCGTATATTTAACATGGCAAGAGTTTCAAATAACCAGGTAAAAAAGTCTTTTGAAAGGGTTCCAAAGTTTCTCCTACTTTCACAATAAATGACCCCACTTTCGAAAAAAATCAAGAAAAATGCTGAATTTATTTAAAAGTTTGTGTCATACCAAGGATGTTTGGGTCTATGAGTATGAGTAGTTTACAGATCATATAGTCAAGTGTGTACAGAAGAGTGTCAACAGGAGGTAGGACCCAAATGCAGACAACACACAGCATGTTTTTTATGTCTGCGTAGGCTTGATGAACAGAGTGGGAACAACAACAGTCTTAATAGGGTCTCTGCAAGTGTCAGCAGCCGTTAACAACCCACAATGCAATGTTTTGGTTTGCTTCCTAAATTAGGTCCTACTTTAAGTCCGTCTATGTGCTCACCTGAATCGAACTGAACCTGGGCTCACTTGGAAACGACTATGTCCCGTCTTTTCTATCATGGTCCGGTAGTTTGGTCCGCACCAGAGTTCAAATGCGTGTACACTTGTCCAAACATTCTGAGTAAAGTCCGAAAGTCTGGACAAAACTGTCAGGTGTAGCAGCGCCCTAAGGTCCTGATCAGACAGCTTCTTTGTAGTTGTTGCTGAGCGCCTCGCGTTTTTGAGGAAAAGCACTGACGCCCCGAGTTGAAAGAACTTTAACTCAAAGCAGAGAAGCGCCCGACGTCATGGGCGTTTTTCCTCATTGTCCATTCGGATGAATGGAGAGGCGGGCCTTCCAGCTAATGATTTCGGTGGCAGTGCGATGGGCCGGGCGTTTTACAGCCTGCAAAATGCGCTCTGTTTGAACAACTATGAAGGCTTGTTCAAAAGTTGCCGGGTTTTTTTTTTTTTACAGTTAATGATAGAACAGTGTGTGCAGAACAGTGAGAACAGAGGTTTAACAGGATGGCCTTAGAGATTTCATAAGAAACAAGGCAACAACATGTACAGGCAGGCGGGCTAACAGCTAACAGGGAAGAAGATTCACTTCATTCACTTCAGACCAAGTGATAAACAAACCTTTTTCCACTTCTACATTATGTATTGAAAATAATAATTTGCTCTTAGAAGCAGAAACATTGTTGTAAAGCCTCATTACTTCAAGACATGTTGTAGACGAGGAGACTAAGTGGTATACGAGAAAAGATGGCCGCCCTTTAGTCTCCCATTGAATCTATTATCATTACAGGTCATAAATTAAGTTAATTAATGCAAGTAAAGCTGTAACAACTTCATGACAATATTTTTTTATTGAACTCGCTCAGACTGAACTCAGAAGGCTTTCAGAAGTGTGATTCATGACGTCCTTGATAATCCTTCACAGAGAGGTGACGGCTCCGCAATAGAGTTTTACTTTCTCCGAGTCGAACACGCCATTATCGCTCCCTTTTTTCACCCATTACCAGACGTGCATAAAAGCCGTCTTGCAGGCAGACGCATTGTTCCCAGTGTCGGCTCTCTTTCCTCTTTCACCTGCCTGCCTTTGTGGATTCGTTTATCTCACCATTAGCCGACAATCTTTCCTCGAATAAAGGAGACTGTACCGGAAAGCACACTTTTCTTCTCTAATGCTGTAACACTTTATTAAGTGAGAGTTATTTATACATCATTATACACCACATGATGGAGGTATTGAGTCACTTTGAGCCTCTGCATTGTCCTCTAAAAACTCCATTACCTTACAATTCTTAGGACTCTAAATGTATCGTGTCTCATGTCCCGAGAGTCTCTGAGATTTAAACTTTCAATCACATTGCAGGAAGAGTGCATCTTAATGTAAGCCCTTTTTGGAGTTTATATACCTCAGCCTATGTTCTGCATGCATGGAACGGGCTCAGGTGATTCCTTTTCCCCAGCCAGAGGATTTAGAGCCCCTGTGGGACGCTCCACCGGGAATTTCTTTCTCTAAACAAGCTGTATTTAGATGCTTTTTCATGCACTCGTCACCTGTTATTCAGATGTGTCGGCATACCTCAGAAGCTGTTGTTTACTTTGGAGATTATCAACTGTAATGTTTAAAATATTAACAGTTGTAAATTAGTTTCAGTTGACTAGAGACCGGATTACTTCATGCTAAACATGTATTTACAGAGCAGGGAAAACAGTTAAAGCTATTTATATGAACATTAGATAACAGGAATATTTATTATTAACACATTCAAGGCAGACAAAGAGCTGATATCAGGTCAACGCAAAGAGGAAAGGCTGCACCTCTCTGCTGGTGGACGGTGAGGATGAGGAAAGAGAGACAAACAGGACAAGACAAATAAAAAGAAAGCACAAGCAGACATCCCATTAAATCGTCGCGTTGTAAAGTGGGATAAAGACACATTTTAAACCCAGGCTGTAAAAACCGTCCCATAACCTCTTTAATGCGCAGTAAAGGCCGGCTAATGTGTTGTCTGTCAGAAACGACCTCCTTTAATGTGACGCTGAACACGGAGCGGTCTGGTGTCCGAGGAGCGGGGGGAACATTTTATCATCCGTATCATCCTGGTGTCTTTAGGAAATGATTTAGATGAAAGGCATTTCCATTGATCACTGGAAGATTAACTGCTGGTTATTGGGAAAATATTGGTTCACAAGAGTTATACGAAAGGATTCTGACATGTGTTTTGTGTTGTGTGACATTGTGTGATATGTGTTTTTACAGATGAATAAAAAAGTAACAAACAAATCAAAGGAAACTTTTCCCATCGCTTTTTTAAACGATTGAAATTAAAGAAAAGAAACTTAGATCGGAGACTTTACTTGTATTTTTCCCACCTGTTCTACAGTCATAAACGCCTAAGAGAAAAGTTTTCTTGCAGCAGTAACAAAGTTAGCGTTAAGCTTTCGCTTCATAAACTGAAAATCTGTCTCGTTGTTTCTCAGATCCAGATTTCCTTCCATGAGCTCACATGAGGCTGCACGGTGGTGCAGTGGTTAGCACTGTTGCCTCACAGCTAGAAGGTCACAGAAGGTCAAAGTGGGCCTTTCTGTGTGGAGTTTGCATGTTCTCCCCGTGCATGCGTGGGTTCCCTCCCAGGGTCTCCGGCTTCCTCCCACAGTCCAAAGACATGCTTGTAAGGTTAATTGGTGACTCTAAATTGCCCATAGGTGTGAGTGTGAGTGTGAAAGGTTGTCCGTCTCTATGTGCCCGCCTTTCGCCCAATGACAGCTGGGATAGGCTCCAGCCCCCCCGCGACCCAGGATAAGCAGTATAGCTAATGGATGGATGGATGGAGCTCAGACGACCTCCTCAGCTCAGGAGCACGTTCTGAGCTTATTGAATGCTGAGGGACAAACCTTCTCCATTGCGTCCATTTCAATAGCACACAGTTTGGTCAACGATTGGCAGTGGCCTCTGACGATACGAAAGCTCTGCAGTGTTCGCTGTGATTAATAGCATCACCACATGGCGGGGCGGCTTATGATCAATGTGCATGAAGGCTGTAATCACCGGCGTCGCTGTAACAGTCGATAGAGTGCAGCGCAGGATAATGACACGTGAGCAAGAATGAGAGGATATTGAACGTCTATAAAGTGTGTTTCAAGCTTTCATTACAGGGGATGCAACTGTTTCAAGGACTCTTCTTTACTGTTTTGACCCTATGTTCTATAAGGCACCTCGTCTGTACAGAGCAAGACGAACGAATGAATGCAGGGGAGTATATTTGTTGTGTCACACTGCCCTCTTTAGGATACACACTGTATGTATCATGTATGTAAGATACAGCCGCAGCTGGCTGAGCAACATCACTGACTTCACCACAGAGGGGCAGTATGGACATGTAGTTCAATACCAAAAGAGCTCAATCAGTGAGTTTATTCTTATTTGATCCCCTAGTGCTAAAACATTTATGATCTCCTCTCAGACATGTGATGTTTAGACGCTTTTAATTTAAGAGGTAGTGCATATTTAACACTTTACATGAACAATTTATACACTTAAGTATGCATTAAATCATCATGAGTCATGCATTAGTCATGCACTCCACATGCCCCATCTCATCTGGAGGAATCTTATGTGAGAATCATGTTCTTGCACATTCAACACAATCCAACCCCTCATACTCAAAGACAAGCTCATAGAGATGGGAGTGGATCCTTCCTCTGTTTCCTGGATCACAGATTACCTGACAGGAAGGCCACAGTTTGTCAGGTTGGGGAGCTGTGTTTCTGGGACGTTAATGAGCAGCACGGGGGGCTCCACAGGGGACTGTCCTGGGTCCACTCCTGTTCAGATTGTACACAGCACACTTCAGATACAACTCTGAGTCCTGACACATCCAGAAATACTTGGATGACACTGCTATTGTGGCGTGTATCAGGAATGGACAGAAATCAGAATATAGGGAGTCACAAAAAAGGTAGGTGTACACCTGGATAACAAGCTGGACTGGCCCCTTAACACAGACGCACTCTACAAAAAGGGGCAGAGCCGCCTCTTTTTCTCAAGGAGGCTCAGATCTTTAGACATCTGCAGTAAGATGCTGCAGATGTTTTATCAGTCTGTGGTGGTGAGTGTTCTGTTTTATGCTGCAGTCTGCTGGGGAGGCAGGATAAGACACAAGGACGCAAGGCGACTGGACAAACAAAAGCTGGCTCTGTGATTGGAGCCAGGTTGGACTCACTGGGGGATGTGGTGGAGAGATGCACACTGAAGAAGGTCGAGGCCGTTCTAAGCAACACGGATCATCCACTTCATAACACCTTGATGGACGGCTCCTCTCTCTTCGCAGGAAGGAGAGATGTAGAAGATCTTTTGTTCCCACAGCCATCAGACTTTTTCATTCTTCACTAAATGGTAGATGAGACGCTAGACAAGGGAATTTCCCTTTGGGGATCAATTAAGTTATTGTTATTGTTAGTTAAGCATTCAGTATTACTTAAGTATATAAATTGTACCCTTAATGTAATGTGTTACAAGTGTTTTAAATGAAGTAAATGATATAACCATACTGTAATAAAACACATCAAAGCCTGCAGTAAGATCAACATTTCTTCAGCCTTTTGTTTGTTGGATCAACATCTTTCGTTTCAAATCAGCCCTGAAACGTTCAAGGAAAATGCTGATGTGGAGTCAAACAGTCAGGACAAGTCTGCATCAAGAAACTCATTCACTCTATCCCGCCTCACATCACAACCAATTTGGTGATACATTTAGAAAAGAGAGAGAGTCTGGAGCGCTCCTAAATTGGATGAGGGTGCTCTTTGCTGGGGAACGAACCCTCTGCTGGGTGAAGCAGGCTGTTCTTGCCGCTTTGTCTTTGTTGTTTATTAGCTTACTCTTAGCATTTTAGCATTCTAACCATGAAATAGCCAAATAATTTAATTGATAAGACAAGAAATGTTGGGAGAGGCAGGAAATCTTGGGAGACATCCAGCAAAAGGCCGAGGGCGGGAGTCCAACCTGCAGCCTCTGCGTCGAGGACTGTAGCCTCTCTATATGGGGCACCTGCTCCACCAACTGAGCAAAACCAGATCCCTGAATAAAGACTTTTTATTTCCAAACGGTGCCTTGTTTTTTCTCTTTTGGATTTTGTTATACTTTACATGATGTCCCTGGCTTCACAAATTGGGCTAGACTGTCTCATTTGGAGAGGATGTGCATGTTCACCCTGTGTTTCCAAAGCACACAGCTTCACAGGACAAGGCCTTTGCGAGACAATGCCACGAAACCGGGATAAATGCAATGACTCTCAGAAATCCTACAGAATCAAATCAGATGTACAGACATTGATCCTCTGCTGTGTCCCCCTGCAAGACTCCACTCCTCCACACGATGCCAGTGTTGCGCTGCTGAACTCTTCACTCTGTGCAGGCTTCCTCTTCTCCTCAGTGCAGCCTCCAACAACCAACACATTGACTGACACAAGTGATACCAGTCGAATGCAGTCAAATATAAGGTGCCCAGGCGGAATATTTGGTGGATGTGCTTCTGAATTAGCAACACTTATCGAAAGAGAGCGCTTGTTTCATTTCACAGATAAAGGCATCACTTCAGTCCAGCGCTGGAAACGTCTTTCTTTCTAATTTGTTTAATACACAATATCTATGAGCACTTCTATAAAGCTGATGTATGTGACTGTGCTCATGTTTGTGTGAGAGTCTCCTCCATCTTTAGTCCCGTCAGTCCATCTCTCCCCCCATTCTCATGTGTTATTGGTCCAGTCTGCAGAGGCCCAGGAAGCACGGTGCGATAAGGAAAAAGGCCAGGCTCTGCGATCCCTCAGATAGCTCCTAATCACATTCATTACATCAATTAGGGCAGGCCGACACAACACCGGGCTGCGAGTCAGACCTCCATCTCCTGCTGATCGATGCTAAACACGGAGCACATCCTCCAGTCTTCCACCTCCAGCCTGTGGACCTCCATAGTACCCTCACCAAACGGGTCCTCACCCCCAATGTGATGTTTATACCCTGTGGTTGTGCAATCTAAAGAGCTGGTACCAATATTTATTGCACTGACAATGCTGTTTCCAACTTATGCATCCTTTTTGGGATCTAAACTCCACATTATTGCAGGTGTTAAGGTGTTTAGGTGCTTTTTATTCTGTGTAGAAACACAACCACAACCACAGCCTAGATTTGCAGTTATAAAAAGGCCAAATTTTGAGTTTAAAACTTGGTTTTCTAGATCATTAATTAATGCTTGTTCAAAGATTTTAAAATGACTATATTTCAGTGAGAAGCATATTGAAATATACTCATTTAAACGACATTTATGAGCATTATAAACGTCCAAAAACTGTTTATATTCAACAAATTGAACCAACCCTTAGCCTGCATGGAAAGTTGAAGGCCCCCCAATGTCGAACAGATCAATAACACAGCAAAGATGTAATAAAACATATCTGTTAAATCCAATACAGTATATGAACACAATCCCAGTGTATTGGCAAACCGATCTGTTCAACAGCAGACCTGTGGCGCACTTTAAGTGGAGGGGATATGAGGTGGTTTAAATGGAGAGTTGAATGCACATCCTGAAATCCCCCTGTGTGCCGCTCAATCCATATAATGATTACTGAAGTCGGACCTTTAAGAAGGTAACGTTTGCTATCATATATTTTAAGTCCACGCAGCCGTTAAGCCCTGCACAATGGCTCCTGTATGATAAATATAAAATCATAATCTGGGCTGGTTGGTCATTAGATGTAGTTTTAACAGAATCTTCAGCTTTTTCTTTCTGCTGGTAGATAACAGAGGCTCTGTGATGTGAGGCATTCACACTCAGGCTGGGAAAAAAGAACTCCAGTGTCAGGTAGGAAATACTGGTTCAGTAATCTCTGCAGTGGAATCCTCTTTAAGAGAACCAACTTAAACCAAATACTGAAAATGTGTTCATTTAGTTTTAACTAATAATCCCTCCATCCAGTCCAGGTGACTTTAAAGGACGATCCCGGTTTTTTTATACCTGGCTCCTATTTTTACATATTTATGTATCTAAATGAGACGTAGGTACAGACGTTTTCAGGTGGATTGCTTCAGCCGTCAGCTGCGAGACGGGCTGTCATGTCTGCAACATAATCTGTCTTGGTTTTCTTGTGTGACTTTGGGGTTTAAATAGTTTCAGTCTAACACAATCTTTGTGTAAAAACAATACGAACAGGTCGAGGCAGAGGTAGACCCGCAACTCTTGTGTGCTGTGTGGTAAAATCACTGTTTTTGTCAATGGAGTCTGGTGGCTTTGGAGACAGCGATTTGTTAGTCTTCAGACAACACTGATGGCAAATTAGTATCCATACACATTCATACCGGATGGCTGGGTTAACAATGCCTTTCGGCGACTGAATTTGGGGATCGGTGCCCAAGGACACTCAACATGTGACAGCAGCAGTCAGGGATCGAACCCCCAACCTTCCACCCCAGAGACAACCGACTCTACCACTGAGCCACAGCCGCCCCAATAGAAAAAAAGCACCTTATGTTAAAAGTAGGGATCCTTTTCATAAAATCATTCTTTCAAGAGCCACCAGACTCCATTGACAAAACAGTCATTTTACCTCGCAGAACGTGGGAGCTGCTGCTGCCTTCATCCGTCGGTTATTTTGTGCTATTGTGTGTTGAACAAATATTGTGTTGAATCCAAACTGACCGTTTAAAACACCAAAGTCGCACAATATCACAAAAACCTACATGACTGAGGCAGATGTAGACCAGCAGCTCCCGTGTTCTGTGTTTGGTGAAACCACTGTTTTTGTCAATGGAGTCTGGTGGCTTTGAAGAGAGCGATGTAACGGCTTTCTGGTTTTAAAAAAACTGACAGGAAATAAATGTTATGTACGATACATGCAGATGCCTCATTCAGACAGTGAAGGTCACACAGAGTTTGAGCTGATGACACACACGTAAGATGTCACAGGGTTACAAGGCCACGTCGCTAGCATGTTCTGTACTTCCTGCAGGTGTTGCGTGTGTACGAGGAGCATGTGACACGCTCAGGTATGGTTTTCATTCGTGGAATGCTGCCTCGAGCCTTCACAGCATCCATCAGACGTCGGAGCAGGACAGACAGGTATGCCTCAAAATGCTCATCTCTTTTCAAAGCTAAATGACTCGTGACCATCATGTGCGAGCGTACAGCGTGACACCAGCGACCTCCTGACTGAGCCGGCTTCCTCGAGAAACCTTTTTCTGCCTTCTTCCTTTCGGCGACAGAAAACCTGGTGAAACCGGGATGAGCGACAGGCGAGGAAGAGGAGAAATGGCGCCGAAAACTGGAGGGAGATAAAATGGATAGATAAGGTCGGGGCATCTGAGAAAAAAAAAAATGGGAAAGTGGATAGATTGCGACAGAAGAGAGAGAGAAAGAAGAAAGCGAAAGAGGGGGGAGGCGGATGAGAAGAGTGATGCTATTGATACACTGAAGCTGCAGAAAGAGGAGAGGAAGGTGCACTCCATTTTTTCAAAGTGTTATCAAGAGACATACATTACGATGACAGCACTGTGACCACGCCAAGCGCATAAAAAACACACCGCCTTTATTTCATCTCCCACAGATAGTTATTAATAAAAACCAGGACGCACACTTGGAAACAGAGAGCAGAAACAGATGGAAAGGAGCGTCCAAAAAGGAGAGACGAAGGAGGACGATCATGTTGTGAGGAGGGTTGTCCGCCTGACGACGTGAAGTCGAGAGCGATGGGTCTCACACCTCGATTTGTCAGTGTGATGAAATAAGCTACCGGCCACAATCCCATACTCCACACTCTCCTCTGACATCTAAAGCATCTCTTTTTCCTCTCTCCTCCCTCCTCTCCCCTTTCCAAGTATTCATGTCTGCCCCTTATTTCTCTTCTTCCTCCGCTCACAGACTCTCTCTGCCTTTCTCTCTCTCTGAGTCTCGCTGTTATCAGTATCTGACACACAGTGAATCAGGGAGTATCTAGCGGCCCGCTATCAGACCTCTCTTCATCTCCCACTGCCCCTCTGTGCTCAGGCCTATCAATCAGAGAGCCGCTGCCAGGACAGATGCCACCGACGCAAACCGCAACCACTGACACAACCAGCGTCTGCAAGAACACAACTAAAACAATGAGCGAAGCGCAGCTGAGACTAAAGTTTAGCATATCTTGATGCTTAATGTTGTGGAATGTGAATAAAAAATAAAGTAAAGTTAGACTCTTATGTAAGCACATATTGAAGCCGTTTTTTGACACAAGAAACAGCCGTTACATCACTCTGTTAAACAGCACCAGACTCCATTGAAAAAACAGTCATTTTAAGTTGCAGAACATGCTGACATCTACTGATCTACTGGTTGCATGGTTTGTTTTGTTGTTGTGTTTTAATTGTATTTTTCTTTACATTAATCAACAGCTTCAATCTACACTGAATCACATGACATACTCTTTGAGCTGAGCGTATGAAACGCACCTCTAGGTGGGATACTTAAATGGCTGATGCCCCGCCCACTGTGTTGCTAAGCCAGGGCTGCGTTCAGCACCAACAAAACATAGCAAAACATGTATTCAAACATTGTGTTATGCAACAAAGCAACCTTTCCTTGAACGCAGCCAAGCTAACTCTAGTCAAAGATACGAAATAAGAGCACCAAACATTGATATTCAGCGGCTTCAAACTAAACTGAATAAAGAGTGGAACACTCGACCAACTCTTCTGTATGGCAACATATCAAACGCACCCTTAGTGCAATAAGGCGGGCTATTTAAACTGCTGAAGCCCCGCCCACTGGTTGCTTGGCCTTCATTCCATGAAGCCAACCTGTCCAAGACCGTGCCAAGCTAACGGCTAACTCTGATTTTGGTGGGAAAAACTTTTTTATTTTTATGTAGCATTTAAGCTTGCTAGCAAACATTTCCCCTACAGTCTCACTTTGCTACTGTAGGAGGTGTTTTAGGAGGACATTTCTAATGGACCTTTATTATTTCTTTTTAGTTTCCTGCTCTGTTGTTGGCTGTTTGCATCCCAAGAAGATTATCCTCCAGAGATTGGTGCTTCACTTCAGCCAGGTAGGAGCTGCCTGTGCTAACATATCTGCTTCTTGCTCGGCTGCTGTTGTTTGTGTTTGGTGTTTGCTAGCTCTGAATATCTGCTTTCTGCCGCTTTGCTTGCTGTGTGCAGTATTTGTTTTACCATTGCTTGTTGTGTGCATTATGAGGCCTTGAAACCCGTTGAATCGCATGGTGGTGAAATGTGAATCATCAAGTGTGTTCACCTGAGTTGGTTGTGCTGCAGCTTGCGGCCTTGTTCTAGTGGTTGTTTTATGCCAGCTTTATGGATGTAGCATTAGCATTAGTGCTACAACTCTATGATTTACACTGCTGCTACACTCACTTACACTCATTCACATTCATAACCCAAAATACTCACACGCTTGAGGCCTACATGTCAGGACGTTACTGCTTCCTTCAGGGCAAGGTCAGTGCTGCTTTGTGTAATATATATACTGTATATGTGTTGTTGTTTGTGTGGTTTATAAAAGCTAAGACGATCATGATGCTGCTGTTTGTTTGTTTATGGGGCCTGCTAGCTTGCTTGTTTGTATGCCCTTGTTATTGACTTTGATGGAAATAATAATGTGATTTATTCGGTTACTGTTTATGATACTTTAATACTGATTTACTTAGCTTTGGATGCTTAAGTGTTACAAGCTGAATAGGTTTTATTAGCATGCTGATGCTGTGTTTAGCCTGCTAACTCAAACCTGCTGCTTCCACTGCTGCTGCTTCTGTAGCCTTGCACCCTTCGGGGCTACTGTTGCATATGTAAAATCATGTTATTGCACCATGCAACCTGCTGCTGCTTCTGTCTTCTGTAACATTATTAATGACCCTGCTGTTTAAACTTGGTTTAAACTTGGTCTTCCAACTGATACTGTTTCCTGTTTGTGGTGTCACAGCTAGAGCTGACTTGGTCATGGTAAGTGCTGCTTCTTATATTGCTTTTTTCTGTTCAATTGCTCCATCTGTTTGCTCAGTTATGATGCTGCGCAGGCATTGGGCCAATCTACTGCTGCCTAACAGATCTGCTTGTGGTTAAAATTTTGGTGCATAAGGGGCGCTGGTTTGGCTCGGTTGGTAGAGCAGGCGTCCCATGTATAGAGGCTACAGTCCTCGTCGCACTGATCGCAGGTTCGACTCCCGGTCTGCCGATCCATTTGGTGCATGTCATCCCCCACTCTCTGCTCCCCACATTTCCTGTTTGTCTTCAGCTATCCTATGAATAAAGGCAAAAAAAGCCAAAAAAATAATCTTTAAAAAAAAAAAAAAAATTTTGGTGCATAATGTGTTTGCTGCTGCAATCTACTTTTGTGCGTGTTTATTGCGTTCTTGTTCCTTTGCTTTCTCGTTGGGCTGTTGTGTGCAGTACGATGCTTTTTAGATATTCGTTGTGTTAAGTGATGAGTTGTTTTGCTTGTTGGTTCTTTGCAAACCCTTGTTGCCATCTCTTACTGCTCCTTCTGCTGCTGTTGATGATGCACTTCATACACTACACCCCCACACCAACTTCCACCTGTAGGCTCTGAATCTGACTCATTTTGGGGCTAAAGAATTTAATCATCATTTTGCAATCTGTGGTTTGCAGAGCTGAATTTCTAATGACGTCTAACTTTGATCGTTTTCTGGTAATTTCACTGATTGAATTGAGGTTGATTAGGACTGTATCTACATTGGTTTTAAGATTTTAGATAGAAAATTGTATTTTTCTGTTGAATTTCTGTTGCATTTTGTTCTTTCCTCTGGCTGCATGCTATCCAAACCCTGGAGAAGTTCAATTTGTTTGCTCACATAGTTTCATCATTCACCATTCTGCCATATGTACCACAGGCCTTACAGACTGACTGTCTGTAGAGGCATAAATCACTCTGTTACATCTGCTTTAGCGTTGGCCTTGAAAACTCTCCTTGTGGTCAGACCCTTGACTCTTGAATTAAGTAAAAATCTAATGCACAAACGTGACGAAAGGATAAAAGTATGTTTGAGACGCTCATCTATTATTGAAGAGGCCACCAGATCCAGATCGCATCAGGCCTGGGACAGTAGATAGTGTTTCATGGTGGCTTTGTCTTTAAATATTCTCCTAGATTGAAAGCTTCAAAGTAAACTTCAATTACTGCCGTGATTAGATCTGGCCTGCTCCATTAGAGGACATTCTAGCTCGGGGGGGGGACAGACAGAGAGAGCGGGGCGAGGACTCTCAGACCCCCAGCCAAGGAATTACTAACTATTGATCTTGCTGCCACAAGCCATCTGACAATGACATGATAGTTGTGTAGCTTCAGAAGCAGCAGTACAGTCCAGCACAGGGCTGATGTAGTCCCAGCAAAGCACTCAGACACGGGGATAAATCCTGTTTCATTTAAGGAGGGATGGAGAGCAAAGGGCTTCTGCTGGCTGGAGGTTAAAGTTCCAATTTGATTCAGTTTTTATCATGTTGGTTTGAAATACATGATGGCTCAGCGTAACAATAGTGCTTCTTATGTTTTTAACAATGTGGACTTCTTCTATTTCGGCTGCTATGGAAACATTTGTCTTTTTGTTCCTTCTTCTGGACATGTCGTAAACGGATGTTTTGCTGCTTAACAAGCATCACTAGGTGTGTGTGTGCATGTGTGCAACGAGCAACAACGTTCTTCTGAACATATGCTCTAATATATTCTAAATTTGTGATTCCCAAACTGTGGTATGTGTACCAATGGTGGTACCAAGAGCCGGGCTTAAAGGCCTACCATTTGCACTTCAAGTAAAATCCCCAAAAATGTCATTGGCTGTAAAGAAAACTGGTGATATTTACAGTATATGAACACCACAATAAAGTAAACGAATGCAGCAGATCATTGAAGAAATGGAAAATAAAATGTGCCTGTGCTTGACAATGTGACCGGGCCCGATGTCCAACATCACATGAACCAGTAATGCTAACGTTAGCTAAACGCTGTTAGATTCAGACTCCTAGAAAGCAGTTGAGAGTGGTTACTGGTTCTTCCACCGCCTTCCACTAAGTTTCCTAAACATCAGACTTACTCTGTAATCCTGCTGACAAACAAACGGCAGCAGAAACACTTCCTCTTTGTGGAGGAAATAAGCCCAGATCTTCTATCCTGTCAAAGTCTTACATGCTTTATTTTTTACAGTCTATATATCTGAAGTCTGTCAATCAATCAAACTAAACCAAAGAGCTGTCTTAATGCCGCTGAACCTCCCGTTTCAGAAACAGTCATAACGTTTTGTACTGTCGATCTTTAAACCGGCAGATGGAGTAAAACGATAATGATCCTGATGGTTTTCTTTGTAACAATGCCAATACTGTTAATAATGACAGTGATGATGATGGATACAGTGATGATGATAATGATGGTGCTGGCGCTGTCGATGCTGCTGATGATTGTGGAAATGAGCATGTTGATAAGGCCCAAACATTTTCTTTGAGCATGCATGGCTCCTGATAACAGTACAGTTAGTCTGCTCTGATAGTCCCGCTGACCATCTTATCTACTACATCTCACTGTCAGACATCCACTTCCCTTTCCTCTGTGTGTGCAGGCTCCCGAAAACCATTACAACAACCTGATCAGCTCTGTGCACACATCCATAATCATGAGAGCATCATGAGAGCATCATCAGAGCAACGGGGCTAAAGGGTGAAACTAGAGGCAGAGGCCCCCCTCATATGGCAAACAAAATGTTATACAGCCTACATGTAGAGACTATGATCGGGTTTTTATATTGATATAAAAAACTATGATATTTTTCAATGTTTCAGTAACTCAAGTAAGGATGACCTTTGACCTCTGCTTCTTATGCTGTTTGATTGGTCGGTTCTTATCTCTGCAAGTCTGGCTGCATGTGCAACCGCATCATATGCTACACTAGTCCAGCAGTTTCTTGTCTAAAGGTTCCTACAAGTGTCAAAATGATCCGTTGAAAAGCAATAAGTTTATACATTATAGCATGTAAAATAGTTAGCTATTTCAAATAGCTAATGAGCTAATAATGCAGCGCTTCACTGTTGTTCAACGTGTTGTTGACGTCCTGAATCTAAACATGGAGGATAATGGGGATGTTAAAGAAGAGGACTGCCTTAACAAGCTGCATTAGCTTTGTAAGCTAGTGAGCTAAGTTAGCTGAAAGTAAGCCACATCTATCATGTGCTGTGAGCCTTGGGCTAACGTTAGCTACAGCTGGCAGGCAGCTGCTAGCTAGCAGGAGTTCTGTGTCACTGTTTCTATAAAGAAGGTAGTCAACTGAAGCAGTATGACAATTGTTACTGCTATCACCCAGTATTTTTTAACACACAGATGCTTTTTGTGGTGAATTTTGACTGTTAGCTAGGAGCTAACGCCTTTCCTGTCTTACTGTGTAACACTTTCAAATGGTGACGTTAGCGCTTTCCCAACGGATGGCCTCTAGATTTTCACTAACTGTTGCCTTTTTTGGTTCCTGATTAATCCAGAAGAGCTGAAGTTACTGCTATTTGATAGTTTCCATAATTATAATGGTTTGCAAACCTGGAACACGGCGGTATGACATTATAGCAGCCCTACCTGAATGTCAGAAAAATGGACGCCATGTGAATGTGGTGAAAAGCAATTAATCGCTTGCGTCGTGCACAAGTAACATACATTTCAATTACATATAGCCGACCTGGAGTATTTTAATCTCCTCTTGCAGTAATAATATTGGTTGTTGTGGCTAAAATCATTAGCTCCAATGCTATTAAAAGAGGCTAAATTAAAGAAATCAGCAGAGGAGGAATTTTGCACAGAGGAGTGAAGGAAAGAGGTCTTTTGGGGAAAGTGAAGAAGAACACTCAGGCAGGAGAGGGTAAGATGGAGACAGAGAGGCAGAGAGGGGAAAGAAAGAGAGAGTGAAAAAGGCAGGGGGAAGATAGATCACGGTCCTGAGCGATTGTGACAAGCATAGACCCTATCAGCCGCTGTTTGTTTGCACACTCCCCTCTCTGCATTAAAGGAGCCGTCCAGGCCGCCGGCAGGCCGCGAGCGCTCCATCTCATCACCTGACACGCCAACAGATGTTATGGGCTGATAAGAGCCCCGCGGCCCCCTTCCCTTTGCATCTACGATTACCTCCGCACAAAGGAGAAGGGGCGGCGGAGGAGGAGGAGGAGGGAGGTGGAAGGAACGGAGAGAGGGAAGGAGGGAGGAGAGGAAATCAAATACTTCATTTTGACCTGGTGTGTAAAAAAAAAAAAAGGGAGAAATGAAATAGATGGAAGTGTGTGTGAGATTGAAAAAGGGAAGGAGAGGAGGAAAGATGGCGGGGACACACTCATTTGTCCTGTATGAAGTGGTAAATGGCCTCGCCGGGCTTCCTGGCCCCTTGCTGTTTGTCTCCGTCCTAATCGGCTTATTCCATAAGCACTGCTGCACCATCGTCATTAAGCAATGATAATGATATTATTTAACAGGGGATGAGAGAATTAAGGAGGCGCGCTATCTGATGGCTAGTTTTACTCGCCGCCTCATTTCCTCATCCTCGGAAAATGTTGCATTTCCCCGTTGATAAGAATTATTCTGCAGTGCTTTAATAGCAGCCACATCCATTGGCTTTATTGCCTAAAAACATCATTACTCCAACTTTTATTGTGCATTACATGGCTGGTTTGTTCTCCAAATAGCACTAACTAAATTGGGATGTCAAAAAAAAAACAGTGCTATGTGGAACATTGCTCTTGTTATGGCGAATGTAACCCAATCACTGCAGTAAATACACACATATCTCCGTCCCTGCTTCCTCCTGATCACTAATTTATGATATAATTTAACAACGTTTCTATATTTGTTCCGCTAAACACTTTGCGTGGCATCAAATTACGGCTCACAAAAAGATCATAGAAACCCAATATCATGCATCCTATTCTCAGCCAATCTGAATGGAGAGATTGTGTTTCTTTTCTTTCCCCCCCTCTTGCTTTTGCTCCAAGTCCAGAGGGGGGGTAGATGACATTACTAAACACAAATCAGCCAATAGAATAAACAAACTCGGGGGGGATAAACAACAATGCAATCTCCATCTGCAGCGTAAACAATGCAGAGCGTGCGAGCATGTGTGTGGCTCCTCTTGATGAGATTGAATATGTGTAGATGATAAGCCAAGCAAGGTAATCAATGCAGTAATGACGAGGGGTGGGGGGGGAGAGCGGGAGGAGGGTGAAACCAGGTCCTATCACAGGCAGTCATCAATGGAATTTCTAAAGCTTGCCCTCTATGTGTGTGTGTGTGTGCGTGTGTGTGTTTCTGTGTGTTTGTGCGTGGAGCAAAAGCGTGACAAACGCGTCATTTCGTGTGCGAGGGAGATAAGCTCTAAATAATTGCAGTCTGACAGGCCTGAATAATGGCCAAATTAGACAGAAGGTGCACATTATTACGAGCGGCAAACATTCAAGGCTGGTTTGAGATGTAACTGGGCCTGATTAAGGCTCCGATGATGATGATGGTGATGATGGCGGTGTTAGCAGAACCCCCACACTCCATCCTAATCCTATTTCCTCTTCTCTACTTTCTTCTTCTTCTTTTCCGAGCATTAGCATCCGAGCCGCTCCTCCGAGTTACCTGTGGACGACCTCCTGTTGAGCGGCAGCCCACACACTGAGAAAAAAGTGGGATGAGCAAAGAGAAAGAGGATGAGGGGGGTAAAACAGCCACGGCCGTTGATAATCGGCGGATAAAAACAGAGCGCTGCAAGGTCAGGGAAAGGACGGGGGAAACAGTTGGTTGAAGCTGGCGCTCGGTTTGTGTGAAAGAAGCGAGAACAGAGAGAAGATAGAGGAACGCTGGCTTTGATGTCGATCAGCTTTGGACTTGGTGTTTTGTCTGTGCCGCGGTTACGCCACGCTCAGGTAGAAAGATGAGAAAGGCCTTTTGCGTGGTTGGTTTCTACCTGAAGCCCGACCAAAACAAGGAGCCTGTATCCGCTGTACGGATCAGAGCTGCGGTGCAGCATGACCTAATGGCAGAGAGACAGGCTGGGAAATGACACAATCGAGCATGTAGAGGAGAAAAAACAGACCTAAAATCAATTTCTCCACCTGACATGAACCTTTATGGTATAAATCAGAGCATATACCAAACTAAATTACATCAAACTGAAGTAATTTTAAAGGAAATCCACAATCCATGCTTTTTACAAAAAATAACATGGATTTTTCTTCCTCTCTGGTGGTTAAACATCACTCTCGTACTATATTTCACTGCTCCTTTAGTAGTTTTCAAACAGAGGGCAGTCGCCTTTGACACAAATTATGAATGACAACAAATGTAAAGAAGGGGTTACACGATATACAGAAACACACGAGCATGTAATGGGGCAGCCTGCTGGCTCGTTGTGAAGTGGTTAGTCCTCACAGCAAGAACTTTCTTCAGGGTCTCTGGTTTCCTCAGAGTTTAAAATGCACGTAAGTTGGCGAACTTGAAGCCTCGAAACATCCAACTCATAATGTGTTTGTGGCTCTTAAGACTCAGAATCTATGATTAAACTCGTCTAACATAGAATATCAGGAAATAGAGCGTAGAGTGGTGCAGTTAGGAAGAAAACAAGGTCATTGTACGCAGATAAAACCAATCACTGCTTCACAAACTTAAAACACAAGAATATTTACCTCACATTCAGGAGGTCAACAAGGTGAACTTTGGACAATGCTTGGTATTGAATCTGTCCGTCACATGGCCTTCAGTGGCAGTGAATACCTTGAGCCTGCTGCAAGACATACGCCTGTCAAATGCTCACCCCACTTCTCATTCAGTGCACAACCATGAGCACAACGAGATAGTACTAAACCTCCTACGTTCCTGATAACCTATTTAGACCCCATTTGAATTGTCATTTCGTACATGATGCATTTTTATTGAAGTATTGATTATAAATGCTCAACAAGAACTCAAGCAAAGGTGGCGTTATTGCATGCTTGAAAGTAGAGGCTGTCAAAGAGCAGGTCATGTTTTAAGAAATACTCTGCTTGAAATATAATAAATTGTGTCTGATAGTTTTTTTTTCCTGCAAAATCTGTTTCATCACCTTTTAAAAATCCTCTCGAGGCATCTCCTCCTTCTCCCTCATTAAAGATTCCAGAATCTGCATAGGCCCCGCCCACTATGCAAATGTCAACCGCCCCCTCCGTCGTGAAAACAAAACACGTCTCTGCCGTCGTTCAGTGGCAACTTGTTGAAACTTAGCTACCTTGAAATGTGGTAATTAGTAGTAGTAACGATGATGGTTACAGCTGGCTCGCGCAAGTGGTTGCCATAGGTTACACATAATGATATGCATTGCATCACCCCGTCCATTGACGGGATTGGCTCCTTAGGTTTGTGACGTCGCAAACCTGCCAATCTGAAAACATGTTGTTCAGCCTGTCCTTGGTACACTGCAGTTGAAAAGCAGACAGGCCCAGCCATGGAGGTGACTGCTGATGTTGTCTCTGATATGTCTTGTAGCACATGAAGAACACCACATGGAGATGTTTACAAGATTATTTGTTTTTACTGGAGGGGGTCTTTAAGAAACTCAGACATCCAGATTCTTTGCTAAACAAGCTTATTAGCTTTAAACTTGAGTTTACATTTGTCCAGATTCCATGCATAATAAGTTGTATTGGACGGACGTTAATGAGTTTGAATGGGACCATATTCTCTGACTTGTGCTTTCCGCTCAGTGAGATGAAGTTTCTCCACAAGCTCTATATGCTCAGTTTTGGAGCAGAACTCCCCAAATCTATTTCCAGCATCCCTCCGATATCACCAGGACGGATCGGATCCAGATCACACCCATAATCTCCGCGCTGATCACTGCCCAAACAGACGGTTATCTATGAGCGTTCATGATTGGGAGATTAGTGTTTTTAAATGCTTATCCGTGTAGACCTCCCTGAGGTAGACTCTCGTCAGAGCCTCGGTTAAATCGCAGCAACAAATCGGAGACTCAGACACACAGATCCGACATGTTGGCTTTTGGGGCAGAAGGGAGATGATGGAGTGGGGTGGCTGGAGTGGATCATGTACATAATCACTTGTTTATCACCAGAGCATCTTGCCAAATCACTAAAGCACTGCTCTAATCACAATAACCAGAGCAGCTGCTGATTTCCTCCTCTGTGTGCATCTTAAACCTGTACGGGGTCAACATAGGGTCGCATACGCAGTGTTTTTTTCTAATAAGCACACTTCACCTTGCCTGCCTTGTGGTCCAAAAGTACTGTAAGACTGATCCGAGTGTATATGACTCAGAGTGAGAGTGTGCTTCTGTGTTTGGAATCGGGACGAGATCAAATCCTCAATGCACAAAAAGCTTCCTGCTATGTATCTACTGTCCTCATCTACCTTGGCCTGGTAGGAGATGTTCTAGTGCCAGTAGGACTGAGGGGAAACTTCAAACACTAAATAAGCCTTATCTGCTCCCAGAGCTTGGCTGAGATTAGGAGAGGAGAAAAGGAAGCCAGCAGAAAGGAAAAGAAGGGAGGAAAGGAAGCAGTGAGGAAGAGGCGGAAAGTCAGTGGAACGGAGAGGACAAGAAACCAGCGCTGCAGAAAAGGAGGTGAGTAGTAAGGAAAGGATCGGACATCTGTGGAATGGAGAGGAAAGAAAGGGAAAATTAAGACAGGTAGAAGGGAAATTAGGACAGCAATAAGAAATGGAAAGAGGATCTGTGTCTGGAAGAAAAGGAAATAAACCAGAAGAAGGAAAGGAGGCCGACAAAAAGGAAGGAACTCTGTGGAAAAGAAAGAAAAGGAAGCCACTAGAAAGGGAAGGAAAGAAAAGTAGAAAAAGCCTGTTGATAGAAAGAGAAAGTTGTAGAAGTAGAAGATATCAGTTGGCAGGAAAGAAAAGGAAAGGAATTAAATTAATGGAAGAGAAAAAGAGCAGAAGAAGAAATAAAAGGGAAAGATGTCTGACAGAAGAAGGTGAGGATACAAGCGGAAAAAGTAAGGACTCGAATGAAATTGAGTGTAAGACAACGGAAGTACTGGCTTTCTCAACCGATTCCAAACTACCCCACGCTTTCTAACTGCCCACTAAAAACCCATCAGAGCCAACCCAGCCTCCTCTTAGAAATGAGTGTCTATCTTTGCAGAGAAGCGCTTGTTTTTGATGCCATTACCCAATGCGAGGTGTGGGGTGAGAGGGTGGCAAATGGGGGAATTTGGGAGTGCTTGGCGAGCAGGCGCATGGGGAGAAAAGCCAGTTTGGGAAGCAGTGGTGGAACCACAATCTCTGGAGTCCATTCTGTCCCTGCCGCCCTGTGATCCCCACACCAATTAAAGGCAAGGAGAGAGAGGCCACGGGGAAGTCCAACAAATCACGCCTACGTGAAGATGCACTCGAGCTTACGAACAAATGAATTACATTGCGCACATATGAAGGTGTTGAAAAAAAAGACAGTGAGGGCGTTCGAATGCAGATTTGTCCACAGAAGCCTGGTAACAGTGGATCAGGATGTTCACAACAGAATGAAGAGACCCCGATTTTGTTGTTTAATAAAGTAAAAATTCATCGGACGTGGACAGGGTGCCGAATACTTTACCGAAGAACTCCGAGCAACTCATGTACCCAGCTCAGGCTGTTGGAAGGCACACCAACAAAAGATAACGCATTATAATTCATGTACAACCCAATATCAACCAATTCTCCACAGAATAAGGTGCTCGGGGCAACTGCTCTTGCAATGCAGGAAGTGAGAAGTCAGGTGACATGATAGAAAGACTGATGGAGTGCTTGGGGTGGAAGTTGGGGGGCGATGGACAGGTCAAACAAAGCATCACTTTTACCCAGTCAACACAGAGCTGGTTCGTGTTCAAAAGAAGATTTTGTGCCTAAACTTAACCAACCAGGTGTTAGAAAGGAAGTTAATAGACCTTGAAGGAGACTTTACAGGATACCTTGAAACAGACGCTTAGGGATACTGTCAAACAGCCAATAAAGGACAGACAAGGTAGCTTAAAAGAAAAGCTAAAGGTTACCTTAGATGGCAGGTAAAGGGTACCTTGAAATGGACGCTGGACAGATGGCTAAAGTAGCCTTAAACAGACTCTCAAGGAAACCTTTGAATGGACGCTTAAGGGAACCTTTAAACAAGCGCAAATCCATCTCTAAGAAACTCTACCTACTGGGTCTGTTGGGCATGAAACATTGTGCAGAATCTTTCCTAAGATACCACGCCAACTGTTAGGTTACAGTGGTACACCACAGCAGAAACACTTGTGTTCGTGAGAATACATTGTTAAATCTGGCTCATGCTTTCCATGAAAACATTCACATCAGTACCTCATGAGAGGACAACAAAACAAAAATACAGTCAAAGCTTGAAAGAAATCTCACACTCCCCCAAAAGATCATCAGAGAGTAAATCAGTATTTCAGAGAACCCACTGAATTCTCACTTTGTCACACATTGACATCACTATCATAATAACTTTGATATCTTCTGTGATTTTCCCCTGTTGGATGTGTCACATAGAAGTTGTTATTTTGATCTCTGCTGTATTTTCGTACTCCTACGCTGTCCTCGAAGAGAAAAAAAACAACACCCTCATCGGACCAATCGCAGAGAGCGATAGTGAGATTGTCACCATCCTTCATCATAGGATGATCCTAAATCACATCGCTTCTCACACCCCCAGTTTTCACTTTAAGTTGAATATCACCACTCACTTTCTGCCGGAGCTTTAAAGCAGCGCCAGTGGCCACCCACTCCAACTCTTATCCCCTCTTCTTCCCCTCTCCTCCAATGTCCATCAGTCATTGTTCCCTTCCCTCCCTCCTCCTCTCCTCTCCTCATCCTCCGCCTCTCCCAAACCCTCGGCTTTGATCTTGATTTCTTACCAGGAAATATCTACCAAAGGGGCCGTCCAGCGACAATAACATTCAATAAAAGAACACAAGGGTGGCCAAGACCGGACCACTGATAGTAACACGATTTATGGGCCCTGCTGGCTTGTTTGCTACAACACCCGGGCACTCGCACAACAACAACAACGAACACACACATAGGTTTGTACATTCCCGAGCACATCGCTTTACACTCAAGCATGCTGTTTGTAATTTTGAGTATCTTGTAATGTCTCCATTTCAGTGCAGTACATGAGGCCTAATATACCTTTTAATAGAGGAGCTTTATATCTTTGGTTCGTGGGTTCGGTTTACACCAACGCTTTAAAAGACATCGACAGGTCGTTTTGGTTTCATTCTTGAAATGGTCATAAAATTGGTCTCCATGTGTTTCTGTTCAGGCCAATGCTATACAGTGATCGGTTGGTAATTTAGTGACTTGTTGGATTAAACTAGTCAGATTTAAAGATGTTCAGACCGGCCCAGATTTTCCACCATCAGGTACTGCAATGGAAAAGTCCCCCTGTGGGTTTTAAGGTTCTTGTTTCAGCAGAGAAACTTTCCATCTGACATCTTGGTTGGGCTTTGTTTCTTGATGCTGTAAGAATAAAAGCACTTGCTTTGGCCCGAAGCAAACCACATCAAATCAAACACAGGCTGGGCTGTAGTTGTTGTTGTTGCTGACACTTGTCTCAATCCCTTTTGTTCCAATGTCCATATCACCAGCCCACCGCTCGCTGACGCCTGTCCAAACAGGACTACATATGGCTGTCGTCCCGCAGTCCTTAACATGGTGTGGGTCTGTTCACGGCTCCTCAGCCTGCTCGAGAAATCCACTGTGACCAACTCTGTCCAACCGGACAAGAAAAGACAGCGTCCCCTTCCGCCTCGACCCCCAAGGGCTGGAAGAGAGTGTGACGCTGCTACCCACAAACCACTGGGGTATCAGCCCCTTTGCGCCCACACTCCCTCGGCCGGAGCAAAGTGCCGCTGTTTCGGGACGCACCTCTGGGATTCGTTCCCCGTCCCGCTTGCGGCCCCGCCGCAGTTATCTGCTCAGGGCCAGGGAGCGGGGACAAGCGTGGGACGGAGGGGTTGGACTGGGGTAGGGGGGGCAGCACCGATCCATTTTAGGCGATGAGGGATCATCATTGTCTACCGTCTCACCCTGTCACTTACTATTACCAAACCTCTTGCTGAAATCCTGTGTATCTCTATGTGTGTGATTCAACTAAAACAGTACTGGATGTGTGGTCTTGGCATCCAACTCGCACACGCGCACTTTACAAGTGAGTACACACTCTCTCTTTCTCACAAACACACTCTGCATGCACAGACGTACTGTCATCACTACAGGCGCTTCTCAGCAAACCTACACATCGGATTGTGAGTGGTACAGCTCTTACTAGCAGACTGTGTGTGGGAGGGACAGAGCCACAGGCGCTAAGTGTCTCTATAGCCCATGTGAAATCTCATGTAGGCTGCGATGAGCCTCCAACCATACCAGGCACAATCACATGGAGAAACAGAGGGAGAGGGAGCTTTAGAAGACCACCAAGGATAGCAGCATGGCGCAGGATGCTGGGGCTGTCTTCATGTTAAGGCCTTTTTCTTCACTCTTCCAAAGTATTCACCACTTAAAACAGATTAAGAGCTTGAGGAATAAACAGGCCCGATGCTGCGAAGTGGGGAAACACAGGAGGAGGGTTTCAGGAATTAGAGAGCAGGACGAAAGGGAGAGAAGCCTTTCAGGAGATAACGCCTCGAGAAGCAATCAGGATTGTTCTGATATTAAGGCGCTCGCGATGAAAACAGATGAATGGATGAGCGAAAGGAGACATTTAGGTTGCTTCGTGGGAAAAGAGTGACTGCTTGTTACTTCTTCAAAAGCTTTGGACTCAAAGGAAAAGATGGAACTGCTTGATTGTGTCTCCTGTTTTGTTCCTGATACAATAGCATTACTTAACTGTGCATTTGAACTAAAGACCGCCATCAGAAGTCAGCCCATGGGCGATGCGGGCCGCCTGTTCATTTTGGCTGGTTTTTACGGATGGAGGAGGTGGATGGTCTGAGCGTGATGAAGCTCTGCTGGCATGTCCCCATCCTCTTCCTCCACATTTTCCCTTTCAGTGTGTTGGGACAGAATCCTGAGAGTGGGAGAAATGCATCAGATTAGACTCCTATGCATCTGATAAGGTCCTGTGAGACACGGCGATATCATGGTTTTTGGCCTGTTATTAGTCAAACCCTCAGTGATGCCACGTCTGATATAATGACTGTGATGTTGTTTTTTTGATAACATAAGCTCTTAGATCACACAGTTATACGTGGGAATGTTAATAGTAAAACAGATATTTGGTTAAAGCTGCACTGACTCATCTGGCCACCTTATTTCACATCGTCTTCTTTCTTTATGTGAACAGCGACCGTTTTAATTCCAATTTAAAACTGTTTCCTGCAAACAAAAACTAAAGTTACATTTTGATCCATGTACACAATTCTATATATTATAATTTAACCACACAGGCAGCCTGAGGCGTTGTATTTGATCAGTAAGTATTTATTGATAAGTTTATACCGGTGAAAGTAACAGGAAGGCACGACCTTATATAGTTTTGCTCCAGTTCTTCCCTGGGCCTACATTTTGAACGTACCTTTCTTCAGTTGCAGCACAGAGGTGAATACTTCTTAGGAGCGCAGGCCCCATTGTTATTTTCTCCAAAGACAATGTAAGGTGACGGTCAGGTGGAGCCAATGGGCATGAAAGCCGCACTGTTGTACAAAGAGGAGGGAGCACCTGTGTGTAGAAGATATCTGGCTCTTTGACAAATAATTCAACACACCATTTCTGTAACAAAAAAACAATTTCCTTCCTTAAAACTCTGCTTTATATTAAAACTGAAACTTAATACATTTTTAAAATATATTTAGAAGTTTAAATCGCTTCATTGTCGGGTTCTGGGCCAGGTTTGGATGAATCCGGCTACGATGGTTGCAGAACTGTTTCCCAATGCAACAAGTAAGCGCTGCGAGTTTCCTCTGTTAGCATATAATTCAATTATACAAAAGAAGAAAATATTATTTACTTATCTTTTATGTGGGGAATTATGAGGTTGGAACACCTCCAAACTCTCTTCCAGTTACAGGTATTTTCTGTGGCGATGAACTTGATACCTTAAGTGTTAAATACAAACTTCAGGTTTGGTCTTAATTATAATTGAAGGCGTAAAGATGGAAGTAAAGTCACAAACTTCTGACTTCAGGTCAAATATGACAGTATCAACACAAACTTTGCCTGTTACTTCATGTTGTGGTCAGCGCGCCCTCAGACAGACGTCATGCGTTTAAACAGAAAGGGTCAAAAGTGGGTCGCATCCAGTCGTGGCCACAAAATGAATCTTTTGATGAATCTTTTTGAGAGTTTTGAAGCAGCCGCAGATAAACAAAAGAGCGCAGACAGTCGGAAAGTGAGGGGGAGGCTGAGTGAACAAAGTGGAAGCTGCTGTTAATCCCTCATCGATTCAGTCATGCTTTTATTTTTTATCTGCGGGGACCTACAGAAAACACAGCCGGCTTTAAAAATAACATTTAACTAAGTTGCCACAATGATGCTGACGATAATGGAGAATGCCACCAGCTAGCGCCGAACAGTGGGCGTTATTATTGTGCCTTATTGGGGCCCCCCCCTTACTGATTTGATTTGCACAAAAGATGTGAGCGGGAGGAAGATGATTACCATAACAAACACACAGTTGCAGGCGCACTCTTCCCCAGGGAGGTGTCAATCTAAGTGGGAGAGTATGTTGACATTTATAACCATCTGGGGGGGACATGGTTGCTATTTCTCAGCTGTTTAACTTCAATTAGGGGGAGACGGGCGGGAGAGGAAGGGAGGGAGGACCGTGGACGACTTGTTACCGACTGGTTAAATGGCGGCAGAATGGGCGCTAAGGGGGGAAACACATTTATGGTGTCTCCTAAAGAGTTTGCATTGTGGCGCGGCCTTTGTGGCTTCACGGTGATGGAGGGCTGCTGATAGCTGTAGGAGATTATGTATTGACGGAGGATGTTAATGCAGACGTGGAGCTTCTTTTTTAAGAGAGTGATTACACCGGCGAGGCCTCACACTGCCGGGAAGTTACATCCATTCACCTGAAAGCCAAACAAATATCCCACACCTTTTCTTTTTTAAGGTCAGTGTCAGAAACTGGCGCCCCAATAAAACCGAGATGGTAGATCCCGGCGGAGCGGACCAAGAATGAAAGACGGACACCAATAATAAAATGATGAGGAGGGAAAAAAAGGTCCTATTGGACAGGAAATAAAGTGTGCTGTCAGTCAGTAGCGGCGGCGCTGCCAGAGTCACATCTCCCAGGTTATTGCTTATTGTTTACTCCTCTCTGCAAAGGTCAGAGGTCACCGAGACCACATCTATTTTCCTCTCCCACCCACGTTCGCCCCATTCTTCTCCGAGCACGAGGAGGAACAAAGAGCGACGGTGCAGGGAGGGGGTGCGGTTGGAGGGCGAGTCGGTGGCGGCAGTGGATGTGGAGGTGGGTGAGGAGGTGGGTGAGGAACGGGGGGACGGAGGTGGGGGAGTGGAATTAGAAAAAAAAAATAGAAAGGGAGAGCAGCGATCAGACAGCGCTGATAAGGAGAGGAGGCAGGGGCGGCGGGGGTGTTGCTGTGAGCTTGGTGGAGGAGGTGGCGGTGGGAGGGTGAGGGGGGGGGTGATGTGTGTATTCAACTCCGGGCTGACTCCTCTTATGCTAATACAGCCAATTTCCTCTTTTATTTCATTTCTGGAGCCGAAATCTGCGATCTGCGATAAGGTTGCCGTGGCGACCGCCTGTTCCCCGGGCGGATGCGGGCAGCCATGTGATGGAGATGTGTAAGTCGGCGGGAGCAGCAGGGAATGAATAATTTAAAACTCCACCAAGCTGGAGAGATAAGAGAGAGCAGGGCTGAGGCCTCTCTCTCTCTCCCCTCTTCCTCACGCACTCTCTCTCACACACACACACACACACACACACACACACACACACACACACACACTCGCCCTCCATCTCTCTCCCTCACCCTTCCTCACAATCCATCTCTCCACCTCACCCCTTCTAACTCTCAATCCCTCCTTCCCTGCGCTCTTTTTTTCCCTCCACCCTTTCTATTTCTCTCTCCGGACATCTAAGGCTTCATCCTCCAAAGCAGGCTGACCTCCAAGGTCAAGGGCATGATGGGTAATTGAACCGGCGGTTTGGGGCCTCTGGATGATACAGCAGAGAGACGAGAGCAGAGGAAGGCCCGCGCGCTCTCTCTCGCTCCTAACTCCATTTCTGTCTCTCCTCCTGCTCGATTTGAACGAGATGAATCCCGACTCGCCGCTGCCAAGTGCACGAGCGTTCAGCGACTTGGTTTTACTTCGAGTTAAGCCCACTTGGCTCGTGTCGTTCTTACATTAGTCACTCGGAACAACAGCGGCTCTCAGGCGCACAATGGCCCCGACACTTGAATGTAACACATGCTTGGAATAGTTGAGTGTTCAGGCTCAGCGAAGCTCCTGTGTAAACACACTGACGCTTCACGGTTACTCCGTGTCCTGAAATGCTTGTGTGTGTAGGTGTGTGTGGCATCAGGGTGTGGTTAGTACAGGTGAGGGCGAAAGAATTTACTCTGAATTTACCTGCAAAACAAACCTTCTACTCCTTTAGTTAAACCACTTTGGAGCAGTAATAACAACATATATATCACTTAAGTTAAAGGTGTGCACATGCTCGTTTCCCACTTTGCAGTTAGCAGAAATCTTTACTAGAAAAGGAAGAGACAAAGTTTGTCACCAGCAATAACAAAACTGCAGCGATACGCGAAACCTGTTGCTGTTTCAGGAAGCAAGCCAAGGCAAATTTATTTATATCGTACATTTCATGCAAAGAGGCTCCTAAAGTGTTTTACATGGGCAGAGAAGAGCATTAGAGGGACCTGTTAAGTGAAGTAACACTGAAATTACAGTTACAGTGCAGACGCCAAAGCAGTGGATACTGTTGCCGACATAACTTATGGAGGGGAGGCGGTGGTGTGGCTTGGTCTTCTTGCGATTTGTTTTACGTACCCGCTCAGGGACTACGGGCGGAAAGTAGCAGCTCGCTAAAACCTGGCAGAACACATCTCTCCTTGTTTTATATAAGGTTCTTTGTGCAGCGTCCCTGCTCAAACAAACAAACAGATTTCAGTGTAAATTCTAAGTTGCCTGTAACGCTACCAAAGAAATAAAAGAGCAGCAGAGAAAACAATCAATCACAGGTTTTTGATCCCAAAAGTTTGAACCCCACTTTTTGCAGCGTCCTAGCTTAAAGCATCTTCTTCCTGTTTGGTGCAGACGTGAGGTTCTACCGTCTGACTGCCAAAAGATCTTAAGGCCTCACTTGGGCGATGATCAGAGATGTATCTTGCCAAAGATTGTTTAGTGATTTATAACCCGACAGTAGCACATTAAGATTCTGCAGGTCACCAGACGCCAGGGTAAAGATTAAAGAACATCAGGAATGAGCTGAGCTGAAAACCTTTACTCCTCTCTTACTGCATCTTTATTTTTAATAGCAAAGATTGAGTTTCAGGGACATCCTCCGGGACGTCTAACAAACTAAAGCTGAATAAAAAGACGTGAGAGGATCCTGCGGTGGAGTTTGCGGAGGCGATGATGCAGGTCACTGCCTCGGCCTCTCAGCTGCTCCGGCCTCCGTGTGTTACGTTACATCCTCGACTCCTGCCTGTCTGGAGTCGCCAACCTGTTTTCATTCCTCAGCCGCAGCACAAGGCTTTATCGCCATGGAGATAAAACCAGACTTATAAACACCCTGCGGGTCACGTCCAGGTGAGGGGTTCACGGCGAGGTGTGGCAGGCCGACGCCCGCCTCCCCCCCCTCCCTCCTACCTGTTCTCAAAGAGTCACAAGCGAGGGGAAATTCAGAACAAAAAAGCTGATTCATAAACGAGCCACACAGGGCGCCCGCACAGGTAATCTCAACCCGAGCGTGAAGCCTTCATCCCTGTGGCGCCAGGAGGCAGCTCGGCCCGCCAGGTCGCACACACACACACGCACACACACACACACACACACACACACACACACAAAGTTAAGAGGAAGCTTAAAACAAAATACTTCACCTCGTTCTCAACCTTTATATTTAAACATTTAACATCAGACTTTAAACGCTCTGTGATGATGATGTTTCAGGAACGTCACTTTTACTGGTTTTATTTTTAATCTTACAATAAAATAACTTAAAATTGAAGCTCATGTATCTATAGGACTTATTTATATATTTCATTCTTATATTGATTTATTAATAATATCACAAAACACAAAAGAGTCTAACTCACTTGAATGGTCGTAGCGGTCTTAATGACCACATGACGTAGTGTTTAACTCCTCTTCCCTGCAGCCCACTGACAGGGAAATACATCTATTGGGATTTTATACTAAAGTCTGATATTTGCATTTTAAATGTACAGCATGTTCTTGCTCTCTTAAAAAACATTGCACTCTTTATTCCTCACTTTTCTGCAGTTTATCTCATTTTCATTTTCTTTTCCTACGAAGCTCAGGTTGCCCCGATTTGGGATGCAGGCGTTCCCTTCATGTCCATAAACGCGTTGTTGTCGATGTTTCATAACTTATTGTTTCCTAACGTCCAAAAACGAGTGAATTAGTTTTTGTTTTAGAAAGAAAATGATGATTTAATCCAAGTGTGTCTCATTTCTGAAGGTTCTTTAGCTGCAGATGAACTGACACTCTTATTATATCAGCAATACTCGCGTCACACGTCCATTTATTCTTCGATTCTTTATTGGTTATTGAAGTTATATACTTGCAGTGTATAAAGAGTCAGATTGACTTAAGCGTTAACTCCACTCTGTTGCACATTGTCTGTCAGAGCATCTTTCATCTCAGCCCTCCTCCTCCTCTTCTTTACATGCAGAGGATAAGAGTCGTGTTTTGTCTGCAGCGTGCAACATTCCTCCATCTGACCCGAAACGCGCAGAACGACACGTACAACCGAGCAACAAACAAACATCCTGACGTGCAAACATGCAAACATCCAAACATGCAGGTTCCACCTTCTCACTCCTGCACCAAACACCCTGCAGTCCCTCCACCGGCCACATGGTGGCACTGCATACTTAGTGGACGCCTTCGGCTCCCTCCGTCTCCATCCTCCATCCTCCTGCTTGAACATGGAGTCCCACCAAGCAGAACAGAGGTAAACACACACACACACACACACACCTTGCAGATACTCCAGATTACATTGATAATACCAAAAATATTGGCCCATAGAAATAATACAACACGGCGATAACAGAATGCTATCAGGTTTGATCATGATACCACAACTAAACGCGCGCAGAATATCAACTCCCGCAAACAAGAAATAAGAGCCGGGGCCTCACATCACTGCGACGCCAAAATAAAACAACACAAGTGAAACTCAGCCGCTCAGAAATCCGCCTGATAAACGTTACAGTGAATTTTTTAAAGTGTAAAAGTGCTCTCCTTCTGCGTGACGCCGTGTAAATAGAGCAGTTTTAAGAGGCTTTGGTGTGAGCAAATATGATTTCATTAAACAGGATATGAGCTCTCTTTCTCTGATGGCTGCTAATCTCGATTAAGGTTTGTCTGGGATGTGCACAAATAGAAATTAGACGGCACTCAGTCTTCAAATCTATTCAAACAGGGTTAAAAAATATAGAGGAATTCTGCTTCTTTATTATTCAAACATTATTATCTCTTTAATTAAATTATTCCCAAATTATTTCTGTGTTAAAATTATAATCTATATAAAGGAATCGTAATAATAACTTTTAATATATTTGTTTTAAATGGGGGAGATTTGGCTTGCTCTGTTTTTTATTTTGAAAGGGAATGGTAGATTTACATTCGTTTAATTATGGAAGCTCGCGATCGTCTCTATCTGAACTGGGGGGGAAAAAAAGAATTGTAGGGCCTCAATTAAATCTGATGTTAATTAAATCTGATCTTGTTTTGTGTATTAATCAAGCAGCAATTTTAATCTAGTGAATACACAGACTGTAATAAGAAATGTGGATATAGACGGAGAGAGACAGAGAATTATTTTAATTTCATGCTTGTGATGAATGTTTTTTTTTTTGTCATATTTTATTTAGCTGACTTGCATTAGTTCCTAATCTCCCCCCCTCCAACACCCCCGCCCTTCTCTCGGTCTCTCTTTATGCAATCTGAGCATCAGATTCATGCAGAGCTAAACGTCTGCACACATATAAAGAAGAGTGAAACATGCTGCTTAATTTGGCCTTCAGTCAGCGAGGTGTCTTAATAACTGCAGCTCACTTATTATGTGGAGAAGTCTTACTATTAATACTGACGTGTAAAAGCCGATTTATTTAAAAAAGAGACTTTTCTGCATCTGATTTTTCACTCACTTGAAGTTTGATTCATTGCAACATATTAAATGTGTACGAAAATATAAACATAAATGCTAAAGATGTTAAATAGGGGAATTTAGAGTCAACAAGGAGGAAAAAGTTCAACTTCAATAAGAAAAATAAACACTTATATTCTTATGTAATCTGGGCTTTTGTTTGTGCATCGACCTACAGACTGTGTGTGTGTGTGTGTGTGTGTGTTGCTTGTAAAACTGCAGCTCTTACTTTCTAAAGAAAATAGACGCTTGTTTGCACGTAAGGTCCAAGATGTTCCACTTTTATTTTGAAGTTAGACTCACTGTAACATATTAAATGTGTACAATATAAATGATAAAGATGTAAAAGTAAATAAAAAAGAGGATTCACATTCAACAAGGAGGGAAAAAAGTCAGAATCAAACAATAAAAAAGTCGATTTTACACTTAAAATACTTCAATCTTGAACACATTCTTATGTAATCTGGACTTTTATTTGAGCATCCACCTACAGAGTGTGTGTGTGTCAGAGAGCACACAACTGCAGCTCACATTAGAGTTTTACAGACATGCAGATAAAATGTACAGATTTGATAAAGGAGGATTAAAAATCTAAGAAAATAATAATAAAAAGGATGAAAAAAAAGTCCAAACCAAACAACTGTTTTCACTATTTAAGTTTTATTAACAAATTAACTTTGTAAACACTGAATTTGTCCTTATTCAGTCTGTATTTCTGTTTGTGCATCCACCCACAGAGCGTGTGTACGTGTGTGTGAGCGCGTGTGTGTGTCGGGGTGTTAATTATGTTTACATCAGCATTAAACTGCACTCTTATCAGATGTTCTATTCCTTTTCAGAGGCAGCTTCTTGGTAGAGCGACACCACAGATAAGTAGGGAAAATTTACTCTGTGGTCAGCAACTCTCTCCGCAGATACGCGCACTTTTTATTTCCTCTGCTTTTTTTTATTTTAAGCAAACGTTCCCCCTGAACGCAGAGATACGGCGGAAGAGGGGGGAAACACACAGCGTCTATCCAAACCACATTAGGCTAATTAACAAACTCATTTAAAGCCGGAGAAATATTGATTGCCATACGTTTGGAGACGAGGAGGATGGAGGAGGAGGAGAAGGAAATAAATAAATAAGATTCTGGCAGGTGTATGTAAATTGTTTGTTGGCAATGGAGAAATTTAAATTACAGTTCAATCAGAGAGGAGAGGGGAGAGGGGGGAGAGGGGGGGAGGCAGAGTGGTGAGCACCCTGTGATTTCCCGTCTCCACGCTTAGTTGATATTTCACTGGGTGAGGATTGAGCGCTACGGGTGCATTTCACACCCTGAATGAGAAAGGCAATCTCGCTCAGCCGACTAGAACAATAATTAGAATGGAGATTAAATAAAAATAATTAGAAAAAGTTCATCTAGTTTTGATGTATTAATTATTCCGCCCCTGCTTTATTCCAAGTCTAATTATCTGCTTCAGTGAAAATGCCAAGATTTTCTGTGAGTCATAAAAAATTACATTCATGTAATTATGTCAGCAATTTGGGGGGAAGTCAGCTAAGCAGAGCGTCGGCTCTCTGCTCCCCCCAGTTTAAAGTAAGTAACTTCTAACTACTTATAACTTATAAGTTAATACAGTCCCTTTCAAGCCAGGGGTATAAATAATAGAATGCAATGGGAGATTATTTACTCTTTAAATGAGGAGCTGCTCTCGCTGCTCTCCCAGCTTCCCCGACACTTCCCGCCTTCACACCCGCATGCTCCTCCGCGCGCCACAATGAAAACAAGACGAGTTTTTATCCATTCTTGGTCAGTAGATAATAATTTGCATATAAATGGAAATATTTATTGTGACAAAAAAATAAGGGGAAAGGGAGATGTAGGAAGTAATATGCTCATTTTTCAAAAAACTCATGGGGCCCGACTGTGATATCTGTATTTTAGGAGTCAAGCAGTTTAAAAAATAAGACGAACGGAATCTGAAAAAAGGAGGAAAAAAGAGAGAGAGAGGGGGAATAAATAAATAAATAGCAGGAGAAGAAAGGGAGAGGGGAGCCGAGGGAACCTTTTAAGATGTTTACTACACAAATGGAGTCTCCAGAGAAGACAGCGTCCTGATGAAATATGAGAGATAGCTGTCGACATTCTGTACTTTTCTCCTGGCTGTGTCGACGCAGGCAGGCAGGCTGGAGGACTAAGCTGTAATGACTTCCCTTCCTCTACCTGACTCACCGGGGGAAACCAATAAAGTTACAAAAATAAACTTTACAGATGTGGAAAATGTATTAGCGAGATAGGAAATAGGTGACTGCACTTGAAAGGAAATATTGAAGGTGCGCCTAAAAAAAGGGGGAAAAAAGCGTTTTAAAAGTAAAATTCAAATGCAAATGTAAACACACTTTACATTCACTTCATTCACACTGTAAAGTGAGACATAAAAGTGTGAACACTTTCTCGATAAGTCGCACACGGCAGCACGGAAATGCAAACCTTGGCTTCCACAGTTAATCAGTGAGAGCCGGGGCTTTGACGTGCAGGAAATACACGCTGCGAACATGTCGAACGGGCTCTCAGTGAAGGCAGGTTTGTTAGTTTTGTGTCTCCTCTTTGCAAAGTTAAATAGCCATTCATAAGCGCCTTTTAAACGTCTGCACCACAAAGCATTACAATGAAGAAGTTGCCCTCTTTCATAGCGGCGCTGTGCGGATTCATTAAATTACAAGCTGTGTGGTGCAATAGCTGTGTGCACTGCTGCAGGGGCTCCTGTGTGGAACCAATATGCATAGAAATAAACGTATGTAACAGCATGTACACAGTGCAGATGTGATTGTGGACGTGCGGGACGCATGTTAGCCCAAACTGATTGAAATCGATAGGAAACAGGAAGAGGTGTACACCGTGTATTACACAGTGGGCCGTTCTGCTACAGCAGAGATGTTAGCGTGCTTGCTCCCCATGTAATGGCTTCACATGAGCATACATACATGTGATGAAGCCCAGCAGCAGCAGCAGCAGCAGCGAGCTCAGAGACAGATAAGGGCCGAAAGCTCTTTGACTTTCCATTTCCTTTTCAGAAACCCAGCAGAGACTCCGGCTGTCAGGGTTCCTGTTCCCTCTGTCGCAATATTGTTTCTTGATTTCGACGTTTGTCTAAAGTTTCTGAGCGTGATTTTACAGTCGAGCAGGATATTTGATTCAAAATTACAAGTGAAGGATGCTTTTTTACCAGAGAGGCCAGTGTTTAGTGCAAGTGTTAGTAACTGTGACCATTTTAAGGGCAAAATAAACCCGACTTTTTTCAGACAACCATGAGACACGCTCTTGTTTTGGATTCCAGGGTTTTTTAAATTTGGTCATTTCAGTAGAGCCCGACCGATGTATTGTTCTGCCGATATTTAGAGATATGAAGATATTGGCCTATTACAGATATATAAACATTAATATTTGCATATTTTTATTTTATTTACGGAACATAAAATGTAGAAACAATCCTCGAGGTGCTTTACAAATGGTTGAGTAGGTTGTCCAGTAGAAACCACTTCGTCTTCATCGTTTAAAACACTCTCAGCAGCGTCTGCAGCGCGTGGTCCACATGTTAAACATGTTCAATCTTCTCTAATAAAGTTATTTGTTTAAGAAATCAACCTTTGCAAAGTCACACAGGTGCAAAATCAGTGCACGATGTAGATATTGTTTTTTGGTACACTTTTATTTGAGTGGCTTAAATCTGTGAAGTTTATGTTTCTGTATGTGTTGTCACTGTGAAGAACTTTGTGACCTATGTGTCTGTGAAAAGCGCTTTATAAATAAATTGTACTTACCTGCTTACTTACTGATATCGGCCGCCATATTGGTAATCAATCTCGTCTTGAATCGGGAGCAGTATCGGTCTGGAAAATCCAATATCAGTGATGCTCTAATTTAAAGGACCAAACATATATAAGAAGTCTCTTTTTACACACAAATATATATAAATGTTGTAAAAAACAAAATTGGTTCAGAAAACCAAACAGATCATCTTTAAATTAGACAAATTTCTCTACAAAAATAAGACGATCATACACTTTTTGGACACATCTTTCTCAGAAGAAACCAACATTTAGTGGCAGTTTCCAATGTGTTACGATTTGACAGTTTCCTGCCCAAATATAAGGCACTGTCTTCGAAAAATCATGTCATTCAAGAGACTTGGAAACTCCACTGTAACACGTCGGTAGGATGCGTAAGGGTTTTTGTTTTGTGTGAAGCGACCAGGAAATAACCTGCACCGCTTTGACGTAGACTGATACTGTTAATATCTGTGATTTATCAGTGACTAATGCCGCCTTCATGTATGTACAGGCTGTCACCCAGCTTGACATTTTTTATCTGAAACCTACACAATCCAACTTTCACTACATCTTCATGAAAAAATCCGACATGTAAAAAGCATTAGTGCGATGGAGTGGTGTGTTTCAGAGGTCGGTTTTCTCATCCTGTGCAGCCTCGTACTTTCTCATGATGCTTTCTTTCTTTCGGCCCTCTATCTGTCTCTTGCATCTGCTGAGGAGACACCATGTAGGAGCGCTGGTTATCAGGCCCTGATCAATGCAACAGGAAACATACTGATTAGAATATGAACAGACCGCAGAGAGGAAAATACGGCCACACACACACACACACACACACACACACACACACACACACGGAAGCAGTCCAAGCCGCTAAATTTAACAAGATATTTGTCTTTTCTTTGCAACTGTAGTTCTTTCTGATTGAATTTCACGGTATGACCGCTTGCAAGAGACTCTCCTCTTAATATATGAACAAGCTAGAGTGTTACTCCTGCCTTCAGTCAGGATTGAGTCAATAGGAACACACACACACACACACACACACACACACACACACGTCTTTTACAAGCAGCCCATTTCTAAAAGCTCACATTTGCGTTCACTTCTGATGCTCGGGAGTCGCTGCTCTTGCTTTGAGGAGCAGTGGAGTGTGCACAGGCCTCCTCTGCATTGTCAAATAGCTGTAACGTAGGTTAGTTTTTTTTTTAAAGAAGTCCAGGAGCTTAACTGCACTTGCACCGCCATTGTTAGAGTTCCAAACATTGACTTCAGACCGGATACACAATGCCCGACTGGACAAGCTGCGAGACGACAAGAACTCCCAATTTTTCTCTGCTTGGATTTGGGGAACGTGTGTTTGATGACATGGTGTACTCGTGAGCCACTTGGTGTGTTTGAATGAATAATACATGGAGCAGGAAATCAATATAAAGGCATGAAAACAGCCTCAACGCAGAGACTTCCTTCTTAAGAACACAATGCCTAAAAAGTTCTAATATCACAAAAGCGAAGACAAACATGGAGATGGTTGAGCGGTGAGTCTTCACAGTGACCTTTGGCTTCCTTGTTTTAAATTGAAAGGTGCTTATGGAATACGACTCACTACAAGAGTACAAATAACACTGTTGGTATGATATTTGTGGTGACATGACTCGCTCAATAACGCTTGATATTTAGTGACATATAATGTGTGAAAGGCATCAATAAACATCCTGGCTTCAGTTCACCACCTCACCATCTGTGTTGCCAATTTCCCCTGTCTCCAAAGTGTTCGTACACATGGGTCAGAGCTGCCGTTGGGGACCGCACATTTTCCCGTCAAGTTAGTTTTTTATAAATCCCAAAGTTTGCTTTGAAAGTGGCGTACGCCTTCTTTTATGCGTACGCTGCGTTTATAAATGAGGCCCCTGGTCAGTGACTGTTGACATTCCAGCAGGAACCCTGCTATAGATTGTAAAGCAGGGCCAGAAAAACAGCAATGCTTTTATATGAGTTATTATTAATGTAGGAGTGTAGAGACTTTACATCGAAAATAAGGTACAATTTACACAATGTGTTTTGCTGATCCAAACACAGGTGGAAAGCCTGGACACATACCCATTCACACCTGACTCTATCAAAGTTTCAAGCTCACCACTGTCGGCTTGGACCTGTTTCCACACAAGCACCAGATCTGTTTCATCCTGGCTAGCTAAGACAATAAAAACATGCTCCAACAGCCAGAATATGTCTACTGGCTACTCCAGCTACTATGTCTTGCAGGACAAAGTCATTTGTGACTTGCAAAAGGGTCAGACCAAAAGGAAGGATATTAGAGAAGCAGTGGCTTTTGTGCTACGTCCTTGTGAAGGATCCATCAGGACGTCAGCTGCAGCATTTAGAATACATATCGGTGAATTGTTTCAGGGTTTGTCGAACATCGTAGAATGCGTCCTGGACCGCTGCCTCAAGTGTTAAATGGACTTACATAGCGTTTTTCTAGTCTTGCGACCACTCGAAGCACTTTTACACTGCATGCCGCATTCACCTTTTCACACACTGATGGCAGAGGCTGCTATGTAGAGTGCCCATCTCCACTCAGGAGCTTATCATTTTGGGATTCCCCAAGGACACTTGACATGTGACTGTAGCAGTCAGGGATCGAACCCCCAACCTTCCAATTGACGGACAACCGACTCTACCACGTGAGTGATAAGAACACGATGTATCTTTGTGGTCCTGTCTGCTATGATCCAATAACCCAAGACAACAGGGTATTTGATATCTCTGAGAGTGTCCTAAGAACGTAAATATTAAGGTGACAAATGGTTTCAAACTCCTGCGATTCATTTTTCATGTTTAGAACTATGTCATCAATAATATGAAGCACTAAATCGGCGGGCACATGGTCAGCTGACATTTTAGGACAGTTTGTCATGTTGCAAATCCATTTGAAAAAGACAAAAATGAAACTACTTCAGCTTCCCTTCCCAGCCTTTGCCAAAAAACATGCCCATTATTTCTCAAAAATATCCATTAACAACAATCAGCGACCCCGTGAATTCCCACTGGAGCGGCCAACAAAAACACAACGCAATCAATCCAATTTCTTTCCCTACTGCTACAAATTACTGCCACCCATTATTATGAGGGCTGGTGACCGCTATGAACCAGAATCCAAAGATCATATCTGAAAGTCAACTTCCTGTTGTTGAACCGGGCATTCTGTGTTCTCTTGTTTGTGTTGCTGCGCAGCAATCTTTTTATGTATCCGCATTAGGAAGCACATAAAGCTGAGTGTGCCTCCATTCGAGTGTTTTATGGCGGATTTCTGACTCCATAAAGACTCATAACAGCGACAGTGTTTGCTTTAGATTGCTATTTAGGGCCCGTTGTCTTTGGCCAACAGAAGGCGCCAAGTGGGGGGATCGAAAAGAGGGCCTATCAATTACTGACCTCCGTGGTCAACCTCCTGACTCATTTGGACTCCCATTTTCTCCTCACACACACAAACACAGAGCCACAGGTTAAGTCTGAGGTCTCTGGAAGGATCCCAGGGTGAACATTAATTTCTTAATGCATTCTGGATCCCATGGGGGCTGTCCTCAAGAGTAGGCCACACGGGACCACTCTGCCAACTCTCATAATGGGATTGAGTGGCCGTGTGTGTGATGCAAGAATGTGTGTGTGCTGATGACTCCGCAACTTTGGAGTTTAAATGTTTGAACTCTAATAAATCTCCTGATTTTCCTCTTTATTGTTCCATTTTCCCCCATTTTGATCGTATGACACGTTCTTGTGTGTTTGTGTGTGCGTAGGTGGTTAACGTCCGTGCCCTGCGAAGGGAAAATAAAGCCGTCATTAATTAGCAAGCTTGAGTTCCTCCTCTCAGAGGTTTGTTATTGCTATGTCTGAAGCGAGAAGGAGGCAGACGGCGAACTGATCGACAGGCTCTCTGGGACTCGGTAATGATAATCAATATTGACACATGTTTTCTGCCCTGACCATAACTCATAAACAACCCTACGCAGGCAGCCGCACGGCCGGCTGGGTATGTGTATGCCTGCGGCACACAAACAAAAACAACCAGCATGTTCAAATTTAGACGGGAGATGAAATAGAAAATGTCTGCCCAGACAAGCTCCTGACCTCAGACGGGTGATTGTGGATGCTGATAATTTTGGATTAAAACTACTGATAGAAGTTTTTCTCATCCCTAACCCCACCAAGACTAACACATGGAAGATTCCAGTGAACTCCTTCTGACTTCTCATCGCCTGGATCATAGCTGGTAGTTTGGAAGATTTCATGTCCTGGTGATGCCAAAAAGTTGCTTTAATAATTTATTGAATGTTTTATTTATAAACATTTATTTTGCTATGGAACACGTGTTTAATTATCAGTTAATATTTGAGTTATGATTAATGAATGCCTGGTTGGAGTGGGAAGACTGTGTGTATTAACACCCCAGCCCCCTTGATAGGCAGGTGACTGCAGCGTCTGTGATTTATTTATTTTAGGTGAGCCATTTGGGCTAAAGGTGTTCTTGGGTATGCAGCTATACAGTTTTAGACCGCAGTTTTTTGCTAATGAAGTCTGTTCACACGGTGACGCACCGGCCCTGTCCTCGGCCCCGGCCTCGGCCCCGGCCCCGTCCTTTGCTCCCATAAAACCAATCCTTTTGTTTGATATGTGGACCTTGAAAAATAAACAACCAAAAATGAAAATGAAAAGTTGTGGCTCCTTGGTCGCTTGGGCATGTCAAACACTAACACATTTCCTGTAGAGCCACCAGGAAAGAGGAAAGAATTGCTCTTTTATGTCCAGAGAAATCATTCATCTCATAACACTGGCTGTACCACAAAGACCTTTCAAATTAAGATCTCGCAATACAAAGCACTTCAAGCTCTTATCGATACTTAAATATGCTACACCAACATTTGTGGGTGTGTGAATGTAACACATAAGGCCAGGGATAAAACTATTAAAAAGCAACTGATATTTAACTCAAAACATCCAATCAACACACAAGCTTTTGGTTAGTTTAAAATGTTTATTACTCTGGGTTTAATGGGATGTTTCAGTCTAAAGGTGCTTTCACACCAATGAGAAAACATTCAAGCACTGGCGCAGACCAAACCACCGGACCATGGGTCGCCAGTAAAATCTGAAAATTCTGACCAATCAGGAAGCAGTTTCCTTGAGCATTAAAACTTTTGGTCGGCTGTTAAAAGCAGCCGTGTGAACACAAACCAAACTCAAGGCAAAATACAACTTTGTAACAATTTGGTCTGTGATTCAGACCAAACAAACATACTTTAAGACTTGGTCTAAATAATAGCATGGCTAATAAATCATTTGGCCTGATACTGGTAGATACTTTCCTCTGGTTATTGTCTCAATATCTGCCAGAAAAAGAGAAGATTTCACAACAGAATTACCAAAGATGTGTTTGGTTAAATAGTGACAATTTTTCAAAGCCTCCTTTGGGCACTAAATGTCAAAAGACTTTCAAATTAGTGCAAAATCATGAGGATTATGAAGACATTATTGAGTCTTACATTTTGTAAAATATCAAACTAACTCTTGTCCTCTTTTTATTCAACATAAACTCATACAAGTTTATTTCTCAACCGTAAAATGTCCCACAAACTGAATACCTTGGTAACGTGTCGTGACAGAAACAAATAAGGAAGTCTTATTGAAAATGTTAATATGTTGGGTGTTTTATGGAAACAAATATCAACAGATGTTTTGAAACTCTCAAATAACTGCATCAGAAATCAAGTATCATGCCTGCTCTAGTGTAAGTGGTTTATAAGTCTGTAATCAGATTCAGTAACAGAATTCAGTACAAACCTACGATGCAAAAACCCAAAGACTTTGTTCATTGTGTCCTGACAGCAAAGCTTGACACAAAATCGCCAGCTTTTGTCCCAAACTCTTGCTCTCAGCTTTTCTACATCCCCGCTCACACACGCAGGAGAGACGGCAAACACAATATGGCAGCCGGTGTGGAGGCAGAAGGTCAGGGTCTTGGTGGCACGAGGGGGGGGCCGCTGTGAAAAAGAACGCTCGGGTCACTGGGCAATTACCGACACTCTCCATCACAATAAATGGACCCGCACATACTTCCCCTTCAATTAATGCATTAGAGGGGTCGGAGGTTATGTAAGCACCATCCTCTCTGCCAGAAGTGGGCGGAGTTTCATAATCCAGGAAGTGGGGTGCTTTGACCTGATTGGTTGGGTGTGAATGTTGAGCTTAAGGGCAGGGAAAGTGCTGTGCTGGGTGAGTTTTGTTGGGTGTAGTGTCGTCTTATCGCAAATTTAATTTGAAAATGCTTTTTTTGTTTAAAAACATGCGTAATTCTTAATATTTACTCTAATTATAGACGCAAGCTTTGACAGAAATAGCCTTAAAACGCAGGCAGTTGACACAACCTCCCGCTGAGGCGAACTTTGAAAGCTTCCTCAGTATTTGTACAGTATAATATTTTCATAATAAATCAATCAAACTTTACTTTGAAGGATATATTACATGTCTGACCTGTACATCCAGTAATAATCCCACAAGCTTAACAGAAAATTGTAAGTAACTGAAGTTGTGTTTGGATAGAGGCCCGTGACAGGAGGGGGGCAACACAAACTCACGCACTGCACCACATACAGAAGGCCTCGCTGTTTATTTATTCAAATAGTGCCATGAAAGGTGTATTATGATGCCTTCATCGGGCAGGTAAAGGTGCAGCACTCTTCCCCTCTCCGTCTGTCTCTCTCTGCGTTTGTAAAGGGGAGGTTTGAAGGGGGTGGTGCTGTCAGTCGTTGTGCCTCGGGCCAAATTCCACATTCATGCTGAACACACACAACAGCTCACACACATCACTAGTTTAAGCTTTCTAGGAAATGCGAGTTGACCTCTTCTTTCTCACTACGCCACCCTGTGAAGAGACAAAGTGAAGTGAAGCCGATGATCATGTAAGTGGTAGAAATAAGGAACCGTCCTATAAATCATGGGATAGATTTGTGGAAGCTGTGGTCAGGTTTTTAGCAGAGCAGTCTTTACCACAGAATTTAAGTCATAAATTGCTGCTATCGGCCTTTTGGGAGACATCGTTCACCTGATGATTTGCCTAACAACTGCCTGAGTATCAGTTAAGTATGGAACTGATCACTCATACATGGAAATGGTACATGGGCCGCGCTTTTCTAGTCTTCAGACCAGTCAAAGCGCTGCTACACGACAGGTCACATTCACCCTTTAACACACATTCACGCAGTGATTGTGGAGGCTGCTATGCAAAGTCTTGCCCAAGACTGCAGTAGCGAGGGATCAAACCACTAACCTTTTGACTGAAAGGCGACCGAATCTACCACTGAGCCACAGCGGCCCGAAAACAAATGTTAATGTAGTCCTAAAGGTAAAACCTACTGACCATCCTTAAATACAATTTTGCTTATATTCCAAACAAGCATATTTTGGGGTGTAATAGGACTGTTTTTTATTATTTACCAGTGTTGTGAACAAGTCATCTTTGCTCAAGTCCCGAGTCAAGTCACTCTTTCCACCCAAGATACAGCGCTCTTACCTGTAGTATCCGGTCTTTATAAAGAGAAAAGACGAGGTGTTAGCAGCCCGTCTAATAATGATATTATTGGCCAATTGATATAACCTGTTCAAAAAGTATGACAGTGAATTGTATCTGTGTTATCTTGGCACAGAAGCAGCCATGATGATGGTCTGGTCCGTATTGTGTAGTAACGAGTACGACTGATGAGGCTTCTATTTGTTCATGTTGGTGTTCACAGTTGGTTGTACTTGATGCCAAATGTACCACTGTTCTAATCAGAACGGTTGAAGCAAGTCATCGTGTTTAGCAAACCAGCTGTAGTTCTACAGAATCCACTTTCATTCCACTCTTGTTCTGCAAACAGGAAGTATACCTGATCAGAAAGTAAAGTTTATTGTAACTTTATTTATTGTGGAAGGGAAGCAGGGTGGCGGTCCATCACCACCAGTCAATCATTCACCAATAATACCAGTTAAAACCTCCCTAAAGCACTCCGTACATTTCCGTGTATCAGTGTGTGTGCGTGCATGTGTGTTTACGAGGCTAGTTGAGGCCATGTTATATTAAGTTTTAAGGGAGTGTGTGTGTAGAGGGGGGGTTTGCACACACAGGGACAGAGTCTCTTTCTCAGTGGCGAGACTTTGAAGTCGGGGCAGTTCTCTCTTTGAGGTGGTCTATCCCCCGTTCTCAACAGCGTTAATCATGCGTGAAGAGAACATGCTCGCTCTGTGGTCGGCCGGGCATCGCTACTGATGGCTTCCCTCAGTCTCCGTGCGGGATGGGGGGGTTGGGCTCCAGGGGGGGTGGCGGCTCTGATTAACATGGCCAAAGGCTAACACACTAAAGAGAAAGCGCAACAAATAAATATGTGGGGTCAACTCGTTCAACCATAGAGGGTTCAAGGCAATTGAATTTTACAACAAGGAAGTTTCTTTTTTCTTCTCCAGCCAATAGAGAGGAGCTCTGCTGCAGATCACTTCTAGGGATAGTTAAATCATGCAAAAGGGACTCTATATGGCCAGGAGTTTTCATGGTTTGGGCCCAATCCCATAGTTCAAGTTAAGGGAAGTCTTACCCTGCATTAACCTGCTCCTCAGATCGTCCAACTTCCTGAAATTGGAAATCATTCTTCTAACTTCAATGTAGTTATGTTGACGCAACAAAGAACACGTGTAATATATGTTTCTCTGAACTAATAAAGGCCACGACAGTGGACAGCATGTTTAGCTTATAACCTAAGCTGATATCAAGAGCAAGATATTGTGTGCAATATCAGAATTAATTAAACCTTTCTTAACCATCAATCCAACAATTACTTTTGATGTACTTTCTGAATTTTTGTTCTGGCTTAAAGGGGCTTTCGCATGAATACTCCCAGCAGGGAACACGTTTTTTCTGATTCTTCTTTTTTTTTTTAAAAGATGATTTTTTTGGCCTTTCATGGCTTTATTGATAGGACAGTGCATACTGTTGGAAACAGGGAAAGAGAGGGGGCATGACACACGGCAAAGGGCCGAGGGTGGGCTTTGAACCCAGAGGACTATAGCCTCTGTACACGGTCGCAGATTCAACCGCTGAGCCAAACAGGCGCCCATTTACTGATTATTCTAATAACAGACAAGTGCAACTTATTTCCACTCCCTATGACTCCACTCTACACTTGTTATTTCTACCGCATGTACACTTGGTCACAAGCATCCATGGTCGACTAGACTAACCGTAAATGCTTCCCAGAAGCCTTTGAGACAGACCGAACCCAATCTGGATTTTGTCCATGTATAAAACTCTTACAATGAGTATAAATGGGGCCTTAAACTGTCTTAAAAATGAAGTTGAAGGTAGTTTGAGCAAATGGATTTCAGTCCGTCTTGAAGGTTTCCTGAATATCTCTTGGGTTTTTTGATAGTTGATAGTTATCCAATCAATCTAGAACCAATGAAGTAGCTAATGGTAAATGATTTAGACAAATTTTTGGCAATTTGTGGAAGGCCACATCTTTAAAGTAAGGTTTTTTTAAGGTGTGGGAGAACTGCATTTTGCCATTTGCCTTGCAAAGTGACTTGACCTCCATCATACCCAAAAGCTGTGGGATCAAAGTCCTTGTGGAAAGAATTCTCGAAAGACGGAAGCCTGTTGTAGCAGCAGATGTTGGTGTTGGAAAGAAATCTTAAGCAATCCTTTGGGTGTCTACATGCATTTGTCTCTGTCCTGTCGTATATGTTTAACAAACCAGAATAGCCTACTTAAGCCGGCTGCAGATATTAATAACTATTCAGAGAAAGAGACTGCTGGACGGGTCAGGAAAGAAGTTTAAAAGACTGCACGTCCTAAGGAAAGGATAGCAGAGGGAGACAGACTAAGAGAGAGGAAATGGGGGTGGAGGGGAGGACTTGGAGCAAGGGGAGGCACAGACAGTTGAGTCATATTTCAGGCCTGATTGGAACTGACAAAGTGTTATTGGAGGACTCAGTCCCCACAGCATTGTTTGCTTTAGAAAGTCAGGGCCAGATTTATTATGACTGAAAAACATTAGAGAGATCGGAAGTGGGGACAGCGCAGGGAGCACGGCATGTCTGTCTGCACACAGGGAAAAAGGAACTTTAGAGAGCTCCTATGGAGATGTATTAGGCCAGATCTGACATTTTATGCCGTTCATAAAAAAGATTTAAAAGCGTGGTGTTGAAAACGTTAATGCAGTCAAAGGAATGACAGAATATTACCAATATAAACCTGTCAGGGCCCGCAGCCTGGAGTTCTCCATTAGTTCTCTCATGGAGACAAATGGCCGCCATTTGCCACGTTTAGTGTTATGGCCGATGGGGTTGAGGGGGCTGAGGAAACAGATAAGCGTATACATCTCATGAGTATATACTCTTTTTATCTCGGCACAAAGACCCACGGTTCCTCTGTACCATCCGATCCAGACTGGTTTAAGTAGCAAGAGTGATAAAATTCTATATTGTCTGTTGGAAATATCCTTGATAGTCTGGGTGCAAGAATAGCCTCTAACAAACCCTTCTAATGAATATGGCGTATATTGGGTCCTGAGACAATCAATAAAGATGTGATGGACGGTACTTCTATAACACTTTTCTTTATTTTCTTACCTGACCATTGGGAGTAAAGACTTGTCACTGTTCCAGTTAGAGGCCCATGAACATGGCGATAACCAACAAGCATACATTTCAACTCTACATACTGCAGCTTCACCTACCAAGTACGTACTTTACATGCAGTATGCATAAAATTGGGACATGTTACGTCTTCATACCTTGTTCATTTAGCTTCTTTCTCTTACAGGCAGTAGCATGAAATGTGAATATTTTTAACCAAATAGTTGCCTTGAAGATTAAAAGAAAACCAAGCTAGCCAGTCAATGTGATGTATCTTCTTTTGCGCAAAGGATTGTGGGTAAGAATAGCCAAAATGCTTGGCAGTTTTCACAATCCAAAAAAGGTGATCATTTGTAGAAGGATATCTTGGTATTTTTTGCACACTGCACTTGATCGTTTTGGGAAATAGTAATTATTTTTCTGGCGTACTAAGTAGGCCTTAAACAGTTTCTATTGGTATCACTTTTATATATGTTACGTAATTGGACATTACCAGCTTAACTTAAAATGTTACGTGGTTTGGATGCAAGCCATGTTATCCCAATTGACTCTGCAGAAATCGTGGTTGCATGTCGTACCCATCTCTCTCTGAACTTAGTCATTGGGTATCCAACTCGTACTATCTTTACCGAAACATTTAATGTGTAAACTTAACATAACATGTAAATATGTAAAATAAAAACAGGTAGGTCCACAAGTTTCTGATATCTTACAATGTTAACATATAAAACTAATACTATCTCCACAGACTAAGGAAATATTTGTAATTATAATTTGGTAAATCTAAGTTATGGCAGTTGCCCCAGCACAGCCGCCCTGCTATGTTGATGTCCTGTACTGTATATACAGACCTGTCATGAATACGAGACTGTAGCTGGAAAAGTACATGTTGCTCGCTCAACTTTCCCTGTATAAATAAAGCTTCAAGCAAAAAGTTAACACAGGCAGAAAAACAATGGCAGCCAGAGCAGGGCGCTCTCATCCTGGCCAGCGCTCACACATGTTTTCATAGTTAATGGACAGTGTGGAGAGGCTAAGCTCACTGTATTTGAGTAACCTCTGCCTGACCCCCCCCCCTCCTCCCCAGCTCTCCCTTCCTTACACACTGGGATATAGAGGAACGGGGAAAAAGAGGGAGGAGAGAGAGAGGAAAAGGGGGAGGCGGCGGCGGGGCGAGGGTGGTGCGTAAGTGAATGAAGGCTCTGGCTGGTCGCTGCCCGTGTTGTGTTTGGCTTGGCAGGATGTGTCCACACAGTAATGTGGCACAGACAGCCAAAATCAGCTGACTGCTGCAGAGTGCTCGACTGATGCTTCCATGTTTATTAGTTTGGTGGTGAAGTCAGAGGTAATAATCAGAAAACAAGAAGAAAATGATAGTGGATTTTTTGCCGATATCCGATATGCTGATATTTTCCTACTCTTTCTGCTGATTTTGATACCGATATATTAGACACATGTTTTTTTTCCACCTAATTGCAGAGAACATCAAGTCTCCCCTGTAGTGGAATTGATATCATGCCTACTCTTAGTGTAGTGGCCACAAACCGGTATAAAGCAGACATCTTGCACCCTTTCTTCACGCTTCACAGAAAAGGCGTTGTACAAAAGGTCACGTGTCTGATCACCCACGTTTCTGAGCGCGCTTGAATGCAGCATCCCCCTGAAACACAGCAGTGAGGGAGACATGCCCGGACTTGTTTACTGCAGCTACTACGGAGACACCAGTGATCGCAGACGGACTCTTTTTATCGTGTGTGTGCGTCCATGAATATGTGAGTTTGTTTGCTCTGATGTTTCTCTCCGTTAGTGTCGGCTTTGGCCGCGAGTGTGTCGGCGTGTTTGATGTTGTTAAGTCTGGTATTGAGAATGTGAGCTAACTGTTAGCTAGTGAAAGTTGTTAACTTCTGTTCAATGGTTCGAGTTTCTGTGACTTTTTAGTCTTTATTTGTATATTGTTGAAAACTTTGCGCAGGCAGTGCGCCCACACTCGTGCCGAGTCTATGTCGTAGCATTACGTCAAGCTTTTTTATGGAATCATCGAGGATTTAGGATTTAGATCGAATTAAAGTGTTTTTTAATTGGCAGAAAATAGCAGCAGAAAAATTCCACCTGCCGATACCGATATGTTACTTTCAAGCCAATCTCATTAGTCCATTGGCTTAATATTTACATATTTGGGGTCTAACTGACTCTTACAGAATTATGGATTAGCACCAATAGATCGCAAAACAGGCTTTAATGGCTGCAACGTAATCCTTTGGAGAAAATGCACCAGAATCGGGTCAAAATACGTTAACTAAAAGTGCTTGCTTTTGCAACTGACAGGCTCAGATTGTTACTAAAACTGTCTGATAACATTAGGACAAGGATCCATACACCTATGGACTTTTAGTTAATGGGCAGCACCTGTTTTTGAAACCAGTAACAGCAGTTACATTGCACTCTTCAAAGCAACCAGACTCCATTGTCAAAATAATCAATTTACCATAAAGAACACGTGAGTTGCATTGATGGCTTAGTTTGTGTGTGTGATATTGTGTGTAAAACAAATATTGTGTTGGATCCAAGCTCACAATCACACAGACAAAATAAGTAAGAATACATGATTAGACCAGCATTCCTCTGCCCTGCAAAGTAAAACTACTGTTTTAGTCAATGGAGCGCGTTTCTGGGCTAATGTCTCAATCAATACTAGAGCAGTTGTAAAAGTTTGTGCCTTATGCTCATTTAGATCCTAGAATATGTAAAAGAAGTTGAGGCCCAGGTTTAAAAACACCAGATTGCCCCTTTAAATTCAGTCATATTTTTAGCTACAGTTTGTCTTACTAAGTATGTCATTTGAAGAGGTCATGCTGGTCTTTGGACACATTTAAAACGGTATCTATTTTCCACAATTCACTTGCTATGCACTTAACTGAAAAATAATAGTTATATTACAGGAGAAAATTGAGAGATGCAGATAAATCTACGACAGAGTGGAAAGGCTGATTAAAGACGCCAAAAGAGATGGGGAGATCTGAAGGAAGAGCAAGTGTGGGAGGGAAAGAGTGAGCCGAGAGGAGAGACAGGGAAATAGCCTGGCAGATGTGAGAAACCTTGGCTGTGGCACAGTGCAAAAGCTCTTTTGCAGGAGAGAAATCCAGCGGGTCCTGAGCCGCTGGTGAGAGTGCCAATAACTGAGCTGCCTGACAGATGACAGAGAGAGAAAATGAGGAAGGCAGCGAGGTGAGGCGAGGAGAAAGAGAGAAAAGACAGGAAGGTTTCATAAATTCTTTTAGGTTGCAGACCCACGCAGACGCCAGCTTGATACGATTTTGCAATTTCTGTCCTAGCTCAAATTTTAAATAATAACCTGGCAGCATAATTATTCCTATTTGGATAATTCAACTTAATCTGCAGTGATCAGTCATCGAATCATTATGTGACTTCATAGACTCCCCCTCTCTGCAGGGTTCAACCAAACTGCCACCAGTTCATAACATAACAGTGATTTTCGGTCCTCCCGGAGGAATCTGGTCATATCCGTACACCTCAAATCCTTCCCTCGTGTCCCTCTTAAGCAACAGTAAGGGTGGGGTCTGCTTTTTGGGGGAGATAAGTTCACGGTCTGATCCCGCGTGAGGGTTCCCTGGCCGGGTCACGGGGTCGTGCCGGGGTCGTCGTGGATGTGCTGATCTGGGAATGATTAGCCTAATACGATTAGCCATGATATGACACGCTAGCAGAGCCAGGTGTTAGCTGAGGAGCCATAACTGTCGGCTGTAGGGGATTGTGGCCTGATGCGTTTTTAAGGACATGAGAAGAAACTGCAGCTCAGGGGTTATAGAGTCTGTTTTCAAACTGGAATCAGGGATTTGTCCCATGCCAGACGGACAGTGCAGAAGGCCAGAGGACAGAAGGACCCTCTCGGAGATGATGAATATTAGCAATAACACACAATAATAGTAAAGATAGAAGCATATCTGTATGTTATTTCATCTTCTCAGGTTGCGTGAGGACACTTCTGATTGTGTTTTTATTGTAGACATCCGAGTGAACTGCGCCTTTAACAATTCAGACGCTAATCTGAGTCATTACATCACCTTCTTTTATCCTGGGGTAAGTTTGAACGAGACAAGCTGAGAAAAGTTTTTGTTGTTAAACAAAATAAGGAAGACGACATAAGAAAAACTCTCAAAAAAGCAAACTAACAGTGACAGAGATCAGATCAGAACTGATTGCTTGACCTTTGACCTGGGCGTGGGTCCAGGCCGGCCCAGACGGGCAAACAGACACTGTTGGTTCTGGCCGAGGACACCGGCTGTGATATATGTTTTCCTGGAACCAGAGAGAAGGAAGTGGAGGCTTTTAAAATATAGCGGATATCATTTATTTTTAATATATGGGAGTTTGGGGTGTCTGCACGAACTGCACTCAAAGACTTTTCGACCAAACACTTTGCCGTGGACACTGCGCCTATAAGGCTATAAGTTAAGTCAATAACAGCTGTTTCAAATCCTATTTTCTCTTTAAAACCCTGATCTTATATAGAAGCACTGTGTGTGTGTGTGTCTGGAAGGGAACAGTAAAGCACAGTACTGGACGCCTTGTCAGTCAGGTGCTGCAGGTGTCGTATCTGTATCTGTCTGTCCTCTCAAGTCATCAGCATGTGAAGAATTGAGCTTTGTGCCATACACACTCATGTTACCTCAACTTTAGCCTGTGGAGGAACCAGCCGCAGTGAGGGACATGGGTTTGATACCTGTTAAGGACTGTGGGAATGACCCTGAAGAGTTGTGGGTCAGCAGCCGGTCACACTTCATCTGGAGTTACCGGCATCTCTTCGGCTTCAGGAATCTGTCACTTGCTGCGTTTCCAAGCAAATCTTCTGCACGTTTTAAGCAAGTTTTCAATAGAATCATCAAAATAAAATCCACATCGAGTGTTTATAGTGTTAACACTGGTAAGGACATGCAAGGATTCGTCAGTGCCAAGTGCCAGTGGGATTCCAAAGAAGCCAGATGTACACCCAGGAAGTTTGCTATTACTTTAACTAGAACTAAAACAGAGAAAATTTGCAGAATACATCTATAGACTTTGAGGCTTTCAGTCACGGTTGAGTGCGGCATCAGGTTGTAGCAGCTAGATACACTAGCACCAAGTACAGTGTCTCTCTAGCTCTCGTGCGATGCTAAGAAAGGGACCAATAGCAATTGTTGTGGCCCACGTCACCCTGACATGTAGCTGCATTTCTGGGAATGTGCAACAGCAAAGGCTACTGCTTAATTACAGAGAAGATTCAAGAAAGAAGTATCAGTCTACAGTCAAATAATCAATACAAAAAGGGAATTGGTTAAATGGAAACTCCCCTCCCACAAGATTCCTCTACTTGCACAGAACTTGCAGGGCAAGCTCAATCTTACCTCACAAGCAACAGACCAGCAGACTGTACCTCTTTTATTTGATCCATTCCCCGACGAGTCCTTCGAAAGCTCCACAAAGTCCCTCCTGTTGGAACACCTGGCTGTTCGAGGGTTGCTTCGCAAGGACCTCGAGGTCCAGGGGTCGGACCTGGAGCTTCCTTAGCCAGAGCCCCAGAGCCACCCTGCCTTTTGTCCCCGGGACGGCAGCACTGCTCGGATTCCCCGCTCCCATTCCCAGCTCCGTAAGAGAATACCCTAACTACATGGGGTCCGAGGAGTGGTCACGACACCAAGTGCATGTGAATGCATGCATTTGTGTGAGTGTGTTTGTTGATCTGCTTTCTTAATTGACTGACCGTTTGGATGTCCTTGTGCTGCAGCTGACTGGAGCTGAATAGCGCACCTGCATCTTTGTTCGAAGGGCACTACCCTGACCTCTTCACCCCTGACTTTTGGCCTGTAACTGTAAACCTGGAAGTACTGAAATACAGCAGGGATGTATGGACTTTCCAATGCAGGGGAGACTGTGTTTGTGCATGTGTGACTTTGCATTGTGTCCGTATCAGGGTGTGCGAGAATTCTAGGTGTGTCGTTGGGTCATCTGTGGATTCCGTTTGCCTTGAAACTTCAAGGTAGCGCCTGTTGATTGAAAACGCAAAACTTCCTACATGAGTGAACAATAGGGTCAGAGTCCCAATTCCAGAGTTCAAACAAAGGGCCCAGGAAGTGTACAGAAGCCTGTTTGGCAGCTTCAAACACGTGAAGCCAGCTGGGAAGGACATTAGGCTTTCGACGCCAAGAGTTCGTTCGTACAGTATGTTCGAGACGAGAACTCCCGGACAAACTTCCCTGCCCGGCCCCAGCTGTCTCTTTAAGAGCTGGCTTATTACTGGCTTTATTGTTATTACTGCCTGTTTTTTAAAGGGGTAGGCGAGCCAGGGGAGTAATCCACCCGTCAGCACTCACATTAATGGCCTAATTGGTCTCTTCTCTCGCAGTCAAAACGCAGGCCTCAGCCTCACGGAAATGCTAAGCCCTCAGAGCCCCTCACGCTTAAATACCCGAGAAATGCATGATGTCTCTGCAAAGTGGAGCCGTCACTGCCCTTCTCTCTCTCATTCACATTGTTGTCATTCCTGTTTTTTTTTTCCCTTCTCTATTCTGTTTCCCTCCATCATGCTGTGAGTCATTTGTGGCAACGACTCAGAGGGAACTTCAGTGGGTTTAACCTCCAGGATTAATGTGCTGTCAACCAAAAGGCTAATATTTATACAGGACATGATCAGCAGCATTACAAACATTAAAGAATGGCTCATTCGGGACACATCTTTTACTGAAGGGAACTTTTTAACTTAGGACTTTTTTCGATTGATTCTCCGATAAATATTTTGCTGGTAAATGGGGAGAAGAACAAGTTCCTATATCCTAAGAAGACCTCTTCAAATTGGGCTGTTGCAAAGATATTAAGAACAGCAAACGGACACCCAAAACTTAATCAGTCACTTGCATCCGAGTGGCCAACTGCTTATTTACACAGCTATAATCGCAGAGAGTATCTTATCACCAGAGGATGCTTTAGATTCCATCCGTTGATCCAAAATACATTCTGGGGGTGTGGAAGGGACGCTGGAAGAGTTTTCGTTTCCTGCAGGACATGACCAAAATTCTGAGCTTAATCCAAATTGCGTCCTAAACTATGCATGCAAACTATGCATCCAGACAAAACTGGCCTCATCTTCGTTGGATCTCTTGCCTCTTCACATCACACACCAGCCCGGTTAGTTAGTATGAGTCTGGCGTTCGCCGTTTACTGATGTCACTTCACATGATTTCTGGGTATTGAAGTTCACATCTTTCAGTCAGTCCTCACAGCCATTTCAAGCCAGCAGTGTTGCAGCTTTTAAACCCTCCGATACAGATTCACTGCTGCTCTGCTGGCAGCCGGGGAACTTAAGTAGAGCAGTTTGAGGTGTTAATGCCTTGCTCGAGGGCACTATAGCAGGAGGGCTATTCATGGGAGAGTTCCTGGGTGACATCAGACTTTCCACTTAAACTCTCAGCCTTGGTGTATCTTTTGCTAACATTCCCAAACTTGCCTCGAGCATCTCTGTCTGTCCTTGCAGGAGAAAGTTTCCCCCTGATAGATGAGGTAACAGAATTCAGCGTTGATGCAGGTCACTTGCAGAGCATATCTCCATTTTTTTTAGCATCTCTGTGCACTTTTTAAACACCAATTAAAGCACCTTTTTCAGCTTGTTAGCACCAGCGATTAGCCTGGGTTTTTTTTGCACCAAACATTATCAACGTATGTCACCACATGCAATTGCACTTTCTTGCAAAACCCTCAGACTGCATCCAAGATGAAAGAGTATCTTCAAATGCTTCTTATCCCTAGAATCTGCACAACCTGAAAGAAATGTGTAGCCACATTGCAGCCACATTTTCTCTATGTTAGATATATCTTACTGTAATGTAATGATATCAAAGAACGTACAACATCATGAGGTAAAAGACGGGTTGTTTCAAAGGGTTAATGTTCCAAGTGTCAATCCGGGGAGCGATTCCCCGTGAGTCATGTTTGAGAGAGGTCATCAACAGTGTGAACGCAGCTATCTGCAGACTGGGGGTTAGCCGGCTAAATGAAGAGATTAGTGCAATGTGAACAGCCACAGGTGGACGCAGTTATTCTATCATTTCCTAAACTTAATTAAATCAGCGACAGAGTGAGAACGAAGAGGCGGGGAGCGATTGACGCCTATCAACACGGCCATCGACATCACTTGGTACTCGGTAGTTTAATTTTCAATTTAGCCTCCTTTAGCCAACTGAGAAACACACACATATGAACCGGTGCTCCCTCGCCACATCAACCACGATGGGAGGTTAGGGGTTCAAGGTTGGAGGTTAGGCAGCAGAGCTCAGTTGGCACTTTGGTAGGTTTGTATGTGTGTGTGTGTGTGTTGGGAGGTGGAGTTTGGGGAGAGCTCATGTGTTAGTGTAACTGAAGCTGTCATCCCGCCCCAGGGTCACCTCCCCAAAGCACGCCGGCTGTCTCTTTTAATAGACTAAACACATATGTCTCTCTCTACCAACACATGATGAGGAGAGAGAGGAGGAGAGGGGCGAGGAAGAGGGGAAGGGGGGTGTGGATTGACTTCATAATTGGCCTGTCACAATTCTCTAATGGTTAATGGAAATTGACAATAACATGAGACGCTGCCATTTGGCCGCACGTCAGCCGTGTGCTTTGATTAGCAGAAGCTGCAGCCTCTCGCTGTCACATCAGCAACGATCATTTAATGACTAAAACCCAGAAAACATCTTATAGTTCACACTCTCTGTGGCTAACACTATATATTTTATGCAAAATGAGACACCTAGGGAAACTTTCGACTGATGAAACATCATCATTTCTGTCCCTCTTTTATTAGGATAAGCATTCTCTACATGCAGAGTGTAAGTTATCTATTAGAGGGATCAGACATATCAGTCCCCATCCGCTTCAAATGCAGATCAGCGTAGAGAAAGTGCTGTCGTGCACTGAAATTTTCCAAATAACATTTAAGTCATAACTATCCCCGTTAGTCAAACGTGTTGGAAATTTTTCTGCGGCTTTGTGTGAGTGAAGTATTAAAAACACTTTAATGTCACGTATTTGAGAGATGAAGTCATTGAGCAGAAGTAGTGCACTTTTAAACACGCTCAAGTTGCGCCAATCTCAAGAACAATTCTCTCAGCACACGGCACAATCATGCAAAACTATTAATTCTGCATGCCATCAGTCTAAATCTACAGTTTGCACAACGAGTGAGTTTATCCAGGAAACAGTGAGTAAGGCCCACACTTTCCTCATCCCCAGAGTATGTTCTGATTATTATGAATCACTGTACACAGAAATAATATCATTAATCTTCAACAATCAAAAAAGTTAGCAAACATAGTGAGTTATATGGAGGCGGTAATACCATAAAAGATGAACACACGTACAGTGAGGTACGCTTGAGGTCATGCATCCAAGTAGCTCTGCAGATTAGCTTCTAGCTGGTTCATTGCTACTATAGCTGCTCGGGGTGTTTACAGACGACACCAAATGTATTTAAATAGCTGAAATATTTCCTTTCTTTGCTAGAATTTAAATGCAAAGGTATCCTTCTTTTCACGTTTAAACCATGACGTGTAGCGTTGACAAGCATACTGAACAAATCAGTATTTACTCTTAGTGGTAGGAGGAATATATTGCTAAAAAATGGCTCAGTTATTGGTAGTTTTTTACCCACTTTTGTTCTTGGTGTTGGCACATCCCTGCTAGCTTAATTGTCACTGCTGTTAGCTAGCAAGTTTAGCCTCTAACAGCAGAACAGTGTGTAGCTAACGAGCTAATATTTCCTTCGCAGCTAACAGATAAAATGTGCTAAATTAACCGCCTCATTGTAAGCCCATGATAATCGTTGTAGCTTTATTGCAGGTAAGCAGTGATACTTTTGTGGAAGTAGGAGTCCACTGATGCTGTGAGATGATTTTGTAAGAGGAGGAAAGAGTGAACAGGGGGTTGTGTTGTGAGGGGGGTGGGGGGGTAGTGGGACACCAGAAGGGGTCCAGAAGTGAGTCAGAGGAGCCTCCATCCACCCCCTCCTCCCCTCCAAACAGGCTCTTCAGAGAGCTGCTGGCTGGCTGTGCTGTTGAACTTGGCCTTGCCGTCACTCCGCTGTAACCAAACACCCAGCACAGAGGGGCCTGACAGACCCGGGGACGAGGCGAGGGGGGGAGGGAGGCGGGAGGGCAGGGGCCCGCTGGGACGCAGAGTGCATTTCAAACCCATCAGTGTCAGTTAGTTCACTAAGTGGTGACATAATCACCATCGCCATGGCTGCTCCTCTGGGAGAGCAGGAAGGCAGGGAGGGAGGTGGGAGCCCCCCGGTCTCCTCCTCCTCCTCCAGTTGCCCTGCGGTGGTGGAGACGGGGCGCTTTAACCAAACTGTTCTACATGTGACTTCATGGTAACTCCTATAAAATGACAACACAAAGAAGTACAAACGTACGAAAAGTGAAGTTATTACCTGCAAAACTAATAAATGCTAAAAGAGAGGATAAAATAACTTTAATATATTTAAAGGACTGTAGGCATCAGAGCAAGTTATCACAAACTTGTTTCAGTAACTGGTTTAAAATACGTTGACAACATGATTATCTAATGAAGCTGCTCTTGATTTGCAGCAGCCACTGTTTTGCTTCCTGTTTCAACCACATGAATGACGAGGAAACTACCCGACCCCGTCACAGTAAGACCCATCCAAATGACGAACACGACTTTTCACAGAGAACTTGAAAGTGATGCCGTTTTTCACATCTCGCCTACATGTTTCCATTTTCAAAATCTGAAAGGAGCCTGCGCGACAACCCCCTCGCCTCCCTTCCTACACCCTGAACCGCTGCTGCTCTTTGAGTCGCACAGCGCCTCGTTGTTGTCGTAGTAGCAAGAAATTGTCTTCGACTCAGTCGCAGAAGAGATGCTGAAACAGAACTTTCTCTTGAGATCTGAAACTGCTCCTATGTAGCCGCATAACATTTACATAAAATGTCTTCATAAGTTATATTACATTACTTTCAAAGATGCTGCTACTTACAGAAAGAAGAGCAACTTGACAGGAAAAAACAAAACATACTGGTGAAAATATTTGTAGTAAATAAGAATGTTTGTGAAGCAGGGTTGAACAGTGATTCTTCCAACATGGCAGCATCTCTCTCTTCATGTCGTGGCCGCCCAATCCAGAGCCGAACCATCGAAAACCTCCTGAGTGTGATCAAGAGATAGACGGTCACAAGCCATCGAACAGAGAGCGGCCTGACGTCACCCAACAACACTGTGGCACAGAGCATGCAGAGCTGCACGAACGCTGTGATTAAAAACCAGGTTATTCCACCGAACATCGATCTGTGAACTCTTCCTGAGTTAAATTAGTATTCCGTTGTTTCAACAGGAACTTGTTTTCTGTGCTTTATTGGAGCTCTGAAAATCTTTTGGTTTTCTTAACCACTCGTCATTCTCTGCAAATTAAAGACCCGAAAGAGAATATTTGATTTGGAAGTCGGAAAAATGTCTGAATGAATCAGGTGACATCTTTAACGCCTCTTTAAGTGCTTCAAACTGAATATTCAAAACTTAGGTCCCTTTTTGACTGTGCAATCTTTCTACATGCGCTATGTTTATACATCATACAGTAAGAAACAGTTATTGAGTTAATGACCTTAAAACAATTCATATCAAGGTGTCCTTTTCTTATCTAGTTTCAGAGCGGTGCAATGAGTCGTGACATTTTACAAGCTTTCAGTCTTGAGGGTTTAAATTCATCTTAAATTTAATTCCAGGTATCAGAAAACCTCGACCTTTTTAGACACAAAGTTCGAATTCTAAGAATCTACATCGTGTCTTTTTTAAAGGAGTATTTTTAGACGCAAACAACCTTTAATAAAGTGCAAAACTACCTCATTTATAGGGTTAATTGGGAATTGGAAATCAATTGGCAGGGCTTTTAACTAACAGTAAAAAATCAGCTTCATTACTTGAGTGTAGAAGTGTAGAAACTCCTGCTCAAATATTACTCCAATACAAGCTGCTCAGTAAAATGATCACTTGAGTTAAAGTTCTGGAGTACTTGCTTTTAAAAATACTTCAGTATTCAAACTAAAAATTATTCACATTTTTAAACTCACATGCTGCAGATTTCAAGATCTGCAGCTCCAAAGTCAGACGAACAATAACAGGAGCAACCAGAAACACCTGATGACCAGAGAACGTGTCAGCCGCAGCCATCATGACCAGCACTGAATGACGTTCAACCACGGAGACGAGCGAGGTAACCTTTAAATAGAGCTGAACACTTTCTGACTTCATATTTCGCAGGAACACGTTGGACCAACGTCTGACTGTCCCAGACTTCTTTTTTTGGCCTTGTAGGCGTTCAGTTGACCGAGAGGACAGTGGAGAGTAGGGATGTAACGATACACCAACTCACGATTCGATACGAATCCCGACTCTGGGTTCACGTTACGATTTACTCATATTTATAAAGAAATCTACATTTAAATTATCATTTTAATTTGGAGGTTGTATTTATTGTAAAAAAAAACAGGAGTGGTTTGCACCATAATGCTCATAGATACAAAGAAAAAATAAGTTCTATTCGGCTATTTGGGTCTGTTATCTTCAAACAAAATAAATCCCCCTCCCCACTTTTACCGCTCTTGGTCCACCAGCTCAGACACCTGCATAACAGTAGAGAGAGTTCAGGTGGAGCGACACGTTTCTTCATAAATACAAGCAGACCTGTGGGCTGCAGTCGTGTTATTTATACGGCATTTCATCTACCGTTTCTAACGCCGTTCAAATGTAAGTTTAATCGGCGCGAGGAGCCCGGTGACGGTAACTGTTGGAAACAAAGGCTCAAATCTCCCACTTCCTGTCAGCCCACACAGCCACACGCCGTGTGTCCCGCTCCGTGGACAGTCCGTTTATGCGACCACAGTGTTAACCAACACCAGGCCGAGGTGTCGCTGATAACGGTAATACATTGATTGAAAAGCTGCCTTGCGAAACTCACAAGCCCTGAAAGCGTAAACCAAGCAGACACTGCATGACAGCAGCAGCAGCATCGCGTGGTAAAAGTTTACATGCACGTGACGCAACAGGATGCAGACCCTGGATTGGGACGCAGCTACAGACTCTGATGCACTGATGAAGGGCTGCACATTATTATATTTTATAGCTGCATTATTTACGCCGCTATTCAGCTACAGACGCGGAAGACGTGATGACGTCGAACAAGAGAAGCCGATTGCAGATAGCGCCCTCTGCTGGTTAAATTGCAAGCTATCATTACACCCCTAGTGGAGAGTGTTGGAAACAGGGGAAGAGAGAGTTTGGCCGACACACGCCAAAGAGCGGAGAGTGGGAGTCGAACCCGGGGCCGCCGCATCACTGACTGAGCCTCTGTGCAGGCAATGCACAATTAAACTGCTGAGCGAAACAGGCGCCCCGGTCCGAGACTTCTGTTTCACGCATTGCGTAACACATTTTTGCTAAATTACGTAATTTAAATGTTGTCTGCTGAGAAGCCTGTTCGGGATCATGTCCTCGTTTTGGTTCTCACAACTGAAACGTTTTCGTTTGTAACGTTGTCATTGTTGCTGCTGTCTTTACTCGTTACTGGTCATGTTTATTTATCGTTCCTGTAACGATAAATTTTGTTCCTGCTTTTGACACAAACTTTTTTTGTAGCAGTGAGCTAATTTTTTGTCGTAGCTTCATATAATTGCGTGTAGCATATCACCAATGAATTTAAGAAGCTTGGTGTTATGTTGCTGAATGAAAACAGAAAAGAATAGTAGAATATTTATAGTCCTTAAATTAAAGTGTGGTAGTTTAAAATCTGTGAACTGAAACTGAGTGAAACGACACCCAACCTTTTCTACACAACGACTTTTCCAGGCCAAAAATAAAACATCAACGTCACCCGGATCATACAAACCACCTTCATGTGATGCAAATAGAAAAAGTTGCTATTCCTGTGACCTTTTACTCACTTTTTCTGAGAAGATATATCAATGATTGTTTTATACCTGTGAATCACTGCAACGAAAACACAGCTTTTGTTATGTAGTACCGAGAAATAGTGACTAACTGTTTCACACCTAATACATGACAGCGTTCACATGAACACGGGGATGTGGGACGGTGAAAGTTGCCCACATTTCCCCCTCATTATTATCTGTGGCTTCTGTCTTCACACCCTGACCTTTAAGAGCGTCGAGTCGTGGAGATGGTTATCATCCAGCAGTGAGCACACCTGCGTGTGTCGGGAGACTTACCTGTGCCTGATCTTTACTCCAGTTAGTCTTTCCCAAAATGACAAACGGGATAAAACGCGAACCAGTCTCGGGATGACGTGATCCCCAATAAGGGCCTCCCTTCCATCAGCGCCGGCTATCTAACGATGGACAAGACAAAGGAGCTTATCAAACATGGCCGATAACACAGCAGCCAATTAAGATATGCTCTCTCTATCACACAATATGCGTTCACTATCACTATCAAAGGGTCAGGCGGAGAGGAGGGTATGAATGGGATCGGTAAACGAAGACGCCGTGTAACCTGAGAGTATTTTGAAATGTGTCACGGGGAGATATCCCCCGAGACGGACGAGAGGAGAGTCTGTTTTTGTGGACATTTTTTTTTACATATGTTGAGGAGGCATGGATGCACCAGTGAAGGAAGTATTGGGGTGTTGGGCACTAGATGGCACTAATGAATGGTAATTACAATTATCTGCTGCTGTAAGAATCATCATTAATTATTCCTTCTCACAAGTCAGAGCTCGTATACTTATAGAAAGTACAGTTTTATATATTAAAGTGTTAAAACTAGACATTTAATCATGTAATTATTACAATACAAACATTTACTTTAATGTCTTAGAGAATCAGGTGACATCTTTAACGCCTCTTTAAGTGCTTAAAACTGAATATTCAAAACGTGCGTCCCTTTGTGACTGTGCAATGTCATCTTTCTACATGCGCTGTGTTTATACATCATATAGTAAAAACAGTTATTGATTTAATGACTTTAAAACAATTCATATCAAGTTGTCCTTTCTTATCTAGTTTCAGAGCGGTGCAATGAGTCGTGACATTTTACAAGCTTTCAGTCTTTATTTGAGGGTTTAAATTCATCTTAAATTTAATTCCAGGTAGCAGAAAACCTCGACCTTTTTAGACACAAAGTTCAAATTCTAAGAATCTACATCGTGTCTTTTTTAAAACAGTATTTTTAGACGCAAACAATCTTTAATAAAGTGTAAAACGACCACATTTATAGGGTTAAATTGGAATAGGAAATCAATTGGCAGGGCTTTTAACTAACAGTAAAAAATCAGCTTCATTACTTGAGTCCAAGTGTAAATACTCCTGCTCAAATATTACTCCAATACAGGTAAAAGCTGCCCAGTCAAATGATCACTTGAGTTAAAGTTCTGGAGTACTTGCTTTTAAAAATACATTTTTAAACTCACATGCTGCAGATTTCAAGATCTGCAGCTCCAAAGTCATATGAACAAATACAGGAGCACCCAGAAACACCTGATGACCAGAGAACATGTCAGCCGCAGCCATCATGACAGGTACAGGTACGGCAACACCACTTAGACAAAACCACACGCTTGTTGTCTTTTGGATTTTAGAAAACAAAAGGAGATTCATCGGCCGACTTCAGCGCAAAAGCAGCGAGTCACCAGAACATTCATAGTGGAGTCAAAAGTACAATATTTGTCTTTAGTACAGATACTCATACTTCGTTACTGTCCGACCCTGCTGCTCATATCTAGTTTCAGAGCGGTGCAATGAGTCGTGACATTTTACAAGCTCTCAGTCTTTATTTGAGGGTTTAAATTCATCTTAAATTTAATTCCAGGTAGCAGAAAACCTCGACCTTTTTAGACACAAAGTTCAAATTCTAAGAATCTGGATTGTGTCTTTTTTAAAACAGTATTTTTAGACGCAAACAACCTTTAATAAAGTGTAAAACTACCTCATTTATAGGGTTAAATTGGAATAGGAAATCAATTGGCAGGGCTTTTAACTAACAGTTAAAAATCAGCTTCATTACTTGAGTCCAAGTGTAGATACACCTGCTCAAATATTACTCCAATACAGGTAAAAGTTGCTCGGTCAAATTGAGTTAAAGTTCTGGAGTACTTGCTTTTAAAAATACTTCAGTATTCAAACTAGAAATTATTCACATTTTTAAACTCACATGCTGCAGATTTCAAGATCTGCAGCTCCAAAGTCAGACGAACAATAACAGGAGCAACCAGAAGCACCTGATGACCAGAGAACGTGTCAGCCGCAGCCATCATGACCAGCACTGAATGACGTTCAACCATGGAGACGAGCGATGTACAGGTACGGCAACACCACTTAGACAAACCACACGCAGAGCTACACGAACACAGTGTGTTGTCTTGGATTTTAGTACAGAAGTACAGATACTCATACTTCTCTACTGTGCGACCCTGCTGCTCATATCTAGTTTCAGAGCGGTGCAATGAGTCGTGACATTTTACAAGCTTTCAGTTTTTATTTGAGGGTTTGGTTTAGTCTTAAATTTAATTCCAGGTAGCAGAAAACTTTGATCTTTTTAGAGTTCAAATTCTAAGAATCTAGATGTAGATAGAATCATGTCTTTTTTAAATGGTGGTTTTCTAAAAGTTAGAATGTTTTTAGGTGTAAGCCACCTTTACTTTGCCACTTACCCCTGCTTGTATAACAGTTGTATATACCTCGTATTTTTATACTATATTTACTTACTTGCTATTTTGTCTTTGTACAGCTGCAACGCCCGAATTTCCCCCCCTTAATTTACCTTAGAAACCTGCAAAACTACATTTATAGGCTGAAATTGGAATTGGAAAAATTGACTGGCAGGTGTTTTAACTAACAATAAAAGTTGTGTTTTTTATCATAAAATTATAGAATATTTAAAGCTATAAAACTGTGTGATTGTGCCCTGAAGTTACCTGATCAGACTGTACTCAGAAAGTAACAACAGGGGAGCTCAGCCTCGCTGTGATCACACCTGATCTCTCTGCAGCTGATACGGCCTGAGACACGTCAACTTAGTGTCGATGTCAAACCTCGGACGCTTATGAGAAGGCCAGGGAGCACAGCGATAATGGCGGCCTGCGACGGCGGGGTTAGTTATCACACAAACGGGGGGTCGTCTCTCTCACCCCCCCCCCCCCCCCCCTTGTGCCACGGCGGCCTTTTAATCGCCCATCTGGAGCTCGGTGCTCCGCCGTCCTCCTGTTTGTCGTCGCACCTTATCGAAGGCGGGGGCTTAATCTGCACCGGTGATAAGATATGTGCCACTGCGTACACACACGTGCACACACACGCGCTGTCCTCACACTGCCTGTTGATGCCCTGATGTGTGTGCGTGTGCATCACTTACTGTTGCAGATTATTCACTCACACCTTTTCGTCGTATTAGAAATACTAAGAACGCTCATATTTCCTGCTCATTAATTCTCTAACTCTCGTTTGGTGATTCATGCATGAAGAGCAAGCACACAGCCGGACATGTTGCTGATGCTGCTGGGAAAACACGCTGGTTACCTGGTACTGACCGATGTAACCTCAGCACAGGAAGTGAAGACTTTATCCTGTCAAGCAGCTTTCGCACGTGGACGTTCGACGGGCGACAATAAACTGCCCTGCTGACCCGATACGATCTCTCTGTCTCACACTTCGCCTCATTAACAGCTGAGGAACAGAACAGAAAATAAAGAGCCAAAACATCTGATTTCAAAGATTAGATAGAGCAAAGAGTGAGAAAAAAAACAAACAGGTTTATCTCGGAGTGTACACGTCCTTGAGTTTCTCTGAAGGCTGCCATATAAGGTCAGCCTCTCTCGGGCCCTTCATGTGGTTGAGGTAAGCTGTGAAGAAGAAACAGAGAGAGAGAGAGAGAGAGATCATCTCGGTGTGACCCTCAGAGTCTCCTCTGCACCGTGTGAGCCGCAGCGTCTCAGCAGATCGCAGCGCTGAGCTCAGGGACAGAAGAAACAGTTTCACTGCAATCATATTTAGAACAAGGTGTGTGTTGTTAAAAAAAAAAGGTCCCACAGTCCCTACTTTGTTTTAAAAATGTGTTTATTCAGTTTTCCATTTAACAAAGAGAAACAACAATTTAAAAACACGACAGCTACAGCTCAAGAAAAGAGAGGCACATTTATCACAGCAACAATAATCGCCACATGCGTCCTGATGCCTCACAAAACTTCATATTAAACCTCTGGACAAAACGGCAGACACATTTATATTAACATATTGGAGAAGTCGAGTGTGTCACACAGGTCAGAACGTCTCGAGGAATGTGCTCCATACTGTTCTGTGTTTGGAGCCGTGCTGGAAACCCAGGGACGGGGTTTATTCTTTCTTGCACAAAAAGCATGTTTAACAGTTTTCTATGATGCACATTCGTAACATTTGCATTAGGCAGAAACATCTTTTGTAATTCATACAGGACAGTTTCTCTGTAATCTGGGGCACGAGCAGAGACGTGAGGCTTCCAGTGTTTGTTTTGCATTTAAGGCACAAAGAAGAGACTGAGGGGTCAAACCTGGATTCATCTGAGCTGTATTGCTCGAGTTCACAGTTCCTACTTTAATATAGATTAAACATGATAACTGCTAAACCTCTTTTTTAGTTCACAATTGTCCTAAAGTGTTTTAAAAAACATGTTAAATGATTTTGCACATGTAGTACAAAAATGTAGTAAAATGAGTTTAAAGAACTGTTGCACAATGAGGAAGGAAATGTGGGAGATGCACGACCAAATATTTATATATTTATTGTCTCTTTTTGTTTAGACAGAGTCTATAGTTTTTTAAGCTCAGATACTTTATTGATACCCAGGGGGAATTCAGGCATTTGTTTGAATTATAATGTTGTGTTCTATTTTTATTGTTTTCTTCTTTCTTCAGGACCTCATTTCGCTCCTTTCTTTGTACCAACACTCTCTGGAATAACAATCTTTGACTTAAACTCAATGTCACAAAAAAGTCTCTCAAAGATAAAGAAATGTGTGCAAAGTGTCATGACTTTAGTTTCTCCCAAATTAAAGAGATTTAACTTCGAATCATCAAAACAGCATCAGTGTATGCATCTTGGCATAAATATAAAGGCAGAAATTAGTCTTTGACTTGCGTGTGCACAAAGGCAATATAAAACACACAAGGTGGCACATTTAAATGCTTAAACAAAACAAAAAGCAGATACAACAGAGCAACATTAAAGGTTATATTAAAGGAGTGTTCAGTATGAATCTAAAGTTACAAATCAACCAGAGACGCTCTTCAGCTTTTATTTTGAAGCCACCGTTTATTTCTCAGCTCCTTTCCATCCGTATCTGTCAAAAAGCAACATGCACTTAAACACGACTTGATATGAGGTGCATTACTGGAATCCATTCACACCAAATGAACACACACAAAACCCCGAGCAGCATTGTGAAACTGGTGTAAAGTCTGCAGGAGATTTGTGGATGACGGCGGCTGAGCGACAGCCCGGTAACCTGAGAGAGTCTCTGCCACCGCTGGACCGTCGCCCATCTCTTTATCGCCACCGCAGCGAAGGAAAAACACACAAAATATGTTTACAGCGCGCTGATAAGATCCAGCTCTCTGCAGCCGTGCACGCCTACACTCAATATTAATAGACACCGTAATGCACACGCACACACTCCCACACTGTAATATCGCCTCGTAATGGCATTTAAAATGTTTTTTAGGGGCTTTTGTTAACTCTTAAACGGTTGGATTCTCACAATAATTGAGACAAAGATTATCTGCAAAAAGTGATTTAGAAATATAATTCTTGTTTAACTTCAGATTACGAGCTGTTATTTAGTTTTCAGCAGCATTTCAAACAACCAAACTCCGTGTTTCATCCATATTTGCTTATCAGATGCAGCGTGAATATCGATTTCCCGGATACGGGGCGATAAGGTCTTTACAAGGCCCGGCCCCTCTGTATGAGCGCTGGTGAATATTTTATCCACCGTGGATTATAATGAGTGATTAAGCTCAGTCGCAGCCGTATCACCAGAACCATCCCTTTTAATAATTCACTAACAAAACTGCGTCGATACAAACGTGCGATGAGGTTCAGAGGAAAAGCTGGACGTTAAACACAGAAATACAGATTTTTAAAGCCTCCAAATCAGCCCTGTGTGAAAGTCTGAATACTGTGAGTGTGTGTGTGTGTGTGTGTGTAGGTGTGTAGGTGTGTGTGTTGAAGCAACAGACTTTAAGGAGCCTGAGAGGGAGCCGTATAATGGCGCCTGATGACAAGGCAAGCGATCTGGGCTACTTGGATGCAACGGTGAGCCGGTGAGCCGTAACCTAAAACACACACACACACACACACACACACACACACACACACTGAAACACTCATAGAAACACCGGTTGCTTCTCACTTTCTACCTGCCGATATACATGCCTGCCTGCTGTGACTAAGCACACGAGTGAGGAGGTGGTTACTCGCTCTGTGTTTTCTATGAATCCTCCACTGGTCTGAAAATCACTGGAACTTGCCACAGTCTGAATCGCACTTTCATACTCAGAATGTGATTTATAGCTGTGTGCCTGGTATTGTTTTTGTGTCACTTTTCTGTGTAGAAAAAGTGGCTTCAAAAGGTGGAGGACGTTTCTAACGCAGAAACATCAAAAAGGCACTTCAAGGAACGGAAAGTTTTGGGTTTATTTGTCACGAAATTCTGCAGTTTGATGAGTTAGTGAAGCTGCTTTTTCACATGGTTCACTCACACAGGAGTCGTGTGTTTGTAAAGTGTACTTTTTTCATCCTAAAATTTTGCGGCAACAAAAGTTTTAATTTTGAAAGAGAGCAAGTAAAAATGTAATAAAATATACACATAATAAAAACGTACATTCATAAACAGTGCGTACACTCTTTAAAGGATTTAATTTAAGTAGTCAGCGTTTTCTTTAAATGATGACATCAGCGAGGACAGCCTTCCCCGAGTCATCCCCGCTGTAAAACAAGAGAGCGTGTCGAACCTTTAGAGCGAGTCATCTCTTATGTGGAATAAAATTATTATTAATAACATTATTCCTGATAATTGTTGCAACAGTACTGAAGATGGTCACTCCTGTATACCGTTGTGTTTTCGTTGATATTTCTCGGCGTATAGTTTCTTGTATCTTCGCTTTAAATCAAGAGGAAACGGCGAACCTTCAGAGCGTTTCACCCGTCACATGGTTTCATTTTATTCCCTATAATTGTTGCGACAGGACTGAAGATGGTCTTCCCCATTTCAGTCCTTCTGTTGTGACTGTAACCACTCCGAGTGTCTGGAGCCCTTACAGGAGACACGGTAGTTTCTTTTCTTTTCAGATAAAGTAAGCACACACTGTTGTTACAGCTTTGCTGTTTATATTTTATCTTCACTTTGCTGTTTAATATCTTGTTTTCTCATGTGTTTCTTTGCTTGTGTCGTCTTGTCTTTATATGAATAAAGTTCCCTCAGGGTACATGTTTAGAATAAAGCACAGATACAGGGAGAGTCTCTTGCAACATATAGAAGCTGAGCTGTCACATTTACGTGTTTAACCGGAGCTTGTCACGCATTACGGGGTCTAATTTTTATGCACATTATGTGTGTCACAGTACTGAAGGTGGTCCTCCCCCCATTCAAGCCCTATATACCTTTGGTGTTGCAGCAAGACATTCTTGTATTCTCACTTTAAATCAAGAGAAACTTGAGAGCTTAACACATTTTGTGTTCATTTTAATCCAAATAATTGTTGCAACACTCCTGAAGATGGTCTCCCGATATACCTTGTCATTTTTGGGGACGCATTATGGGGTATAATTTTTATGCGCATTATGTGTGCAGCAGTACTGAAGGTGGTCCTCCCCCCATTCAAGCCCTATGTACCTTTGTATTTCCAGAAATGCCCCACTGCATGTTTGTTGATAGAACTGCAGCAAGACGTTCTTGTATCCTCACTTTAAATCAAGAGAAACTTGAGAGCTTGTCACACATTTTGTGTTCATTTTAATCCACATAATTGTTGCAACATACTGAAGATGGTCTTGCCCGAATCAGCCCAATACACACTTGTATTTACAGAGATTTCTCCATGCATGCTTGTTTATAATACGGCAGAGATGCAGCTGTGTAAAACCTGTTTAAGGAGATTTTCCTCTTGTTTAAAATGAAGCATGTTTGCAGGATCTCTTGCATCCTTGCTTTAAATCAAGAGGCCGTGTATAACCTGAGCGTGTCACATTTACAGCCTGTATGAAAAATGGCTGCAGACTTACGATGGAGGGCAGCACAATGCCGCCACAAGGTCTTCTAAGACAAGTATGATTACTGTTGCTCTTTTGCCCCTTGCGCTGCCTTTTTTATGGCACACTTTCAGCCGCGCAGCTCTGGCTGTAAAAGCCGAGTGGCACAATAATAGAGAGATCAAGACCTTATCACATAAGTTTGGATGGGAAATTTCCCCCCTTATATTTTTCCTTGGACCTCTTATTATTCAGGACAGGCAGTGTACAGTGCATGGTTGTGAAAACGGGAATAATCTCATGCAGCAGATTAAGTGGATTAATTAGGGTTTTATTCATCAGGGTGAATTGGTACCTAAAGAGCTTCCCCCTGCAATGACAAGGATTTTTCACCCTTAATTATCTCGGGCTGTGGAATGCAGTCCTGCATGCGAGGCGCATCGAGCAAAAGAGGAGGCATATCACCCTGCAGTCGCGCTGTGAAAATGTGCATCCCTCGTAGAATAACTTACCTCCTCTTCATTTATTTCTAAATATTCTCCTTTTCCTGTCGTGCAGAATTTAAGCTGCTTTTGCACAAAGTCGCATCAAACCGCAAAGCAGTTATCTGACGATCGAGCCCCTCATCAGCCCCATCTCTTATCGCTTCATCATTTTCCACTTACCGAACCCTCTCACACACTTCTCACTCTCCAGCTGTCTGTCAGTAACCAACAGTTGTTAGAAAACCACCGACCATATTGTTTACGCAACCACATGTGCAAGCGTTGGCATGAGAAGAAAGACAGAAGTGGCACTAAGATTAAAAGATGTCACACACCTCAGAATTTCACAAAAAAGGTGGTGAGAAAATATTCTAAAAAGCACTTTTAATGAGACTTTTGTGAAGTTATTTGGCTGCTTTCTAATTTCACAAGTGCAACAAACTTAAATGTATAATTATCAAATTTAGAAGCATTTTCTTTAAATGTAAGAAGCAAAAGTGCAAAGCTATTTCCACTCTAATAAACTGGAGCTGTGCTTCAGTACAGGAGCAGATTTTATTTGCCAAGCTCGGGAGAGAGGGACTATTTTCTTTAAGACTGAGCTTTAAAATTCTGCATAGTTTGGTTAATAAATTAAATTAATTAGATGTTTGACTGCTGCCCGAGGGTGGGGCGCTTTACATGCAAAATACAAAAGATAAAAATCAATCAAACTTTTGCACATCTTTACAAATCTTGGCTCATTGAACCAAACAGAACACAAGCTGCACCAGCTGCAGTACAACACACACAAAAGGGGCTGACAGACAAAGATGTTTGGCACATGCAGATAAAGCCGATCGGCCACTGATGCCGCCACATCAAGATAATATCATATCTAAGTGCTGCATTTCCGCACCGCTAATAGGAAACAAGTGATGCACGTCTATCCGCTGATACTGCACGCTCTGAAGGAGGGGGGGGAGGGGAACGAGTGGTGAAAAGTTTTAAGGTTTTTTCGGGCCCATTCAGACCGAGACAAGAGCTCCTCAGAGACCCAAACACGGACTTTCTCAAGTTCCAGCCTTTTTTTTCCGCCGTTAAGCACAAAGAGGCCGAGGAGGAGCCGAACATCCCCAAACAGGCAGATAACAGAGTTGTGCTCCGGACGGGGGAAGGAGGGAGGAAGAGGGGAGAGATGGGTACTGGAGGAGGGTGGGCATTCACCGACCAGGTCAGACGCAACGCTTGACTGGCGAAATGTCCGATACACATCTACAGTCTTTAGTGTCCTCGCAGCTGACTGACAGGCTGCTGTGTGTGTGTGTGTATGTAGGCCATGTAACAGTGAGAACAGCAAGTATATGCTGCAGGATCGGGTGACAAATCTACAGAACACCAAAAAAAAAGATGTACGGCAACACATTTGTGACAAATAAAAACATCTTGTGGAACTTTTTTCGTGGTTTAATTGTTGGAAAAAGTCTTTGAACAGAAACGAAAATGAAAGCCAAGCATGCTGAAGTCTCATCAACCGACTGCAGCGATGCTTACGTGTATTAAACCAAAAAGGAAGATATTTATATTTTGCCATCATGGCTACCAATAAAGTGCTACCTATAAAGTTAGGGCTTATATATAAATAAAAGAATGGTTTAAAGATTTGATTCTAAAAAACAAACTTTTAAATTTAGCACGTGACAAAATAATTTGCCAAAAAGCTGCAAAGAAATCGCAAAAAAACAAAAGTTAAACTGCAAAAAACATGTAAAATAATCTGCTTATATTCACTTTTTTTTTTAGACTTGAGTCATGCCGCCGATACGGAGCAGCTGACCTGGAAACAAGTCCCTGCTTTTGCTTCCAGTGGAGACACTTAGTGTCCTGGTTTGACTGTAAAGAGTAAAGTCATTTAACCCTTTCATGTCGCTGCACGTACAGTAAACAAAGTGCAGGTTTGGGGTCATCGTCATCGTGTCGGTCGGTGACTGTGCAGCCCGAGATGTGTTTCCCTGTGACCCATATGACGGTGGGAGGCTGACTTTTAAACTTCAAAGGCCTCCGACGATGACTGACATTTTAACACCCGTATGTAAGTTCAGAGTGCGCTTAATCAGAGATGTTTGTGGCAACAACATACCACCAACACTTCAAACAGTGTGGGTGTGCACTGTGAGGGGTTTGTCTTGTGAACGTTTACAGGAGCTCTTAATTTGGAGGAACAGAAGAAATCTATTTTGGTTAACTTTCGTGAAACAAAAACGGGTCAAAATGACAACGTGATTCCAAATTAGTCACAATATATAATAGAAAATATGTCAGGAAGAAATTCTTTTGAGTTTCTTAAAGGTAAAGACGCCAACGAAGAAGAAGAAACTAATCTAGAAGAACATTTCATTAATTATCACGATGATCTGTCACCGTTTTGTCCTGCGAGCAGCTCCTTTTATTGACAACAAAAGCCATATTTGATGATCGGAAAATAAACCGTCTATATTTGTATTTTTCTCACATTTTGCAAACAGAGAATTTGCACTATGATCTGAGAGCTAACCCTCCTTCAACACAAGCCTTTTAAACGCATAAAGGGTACCTTCCTCCGATAATCGAGCGTAACATGAATGACAGTGACTTCCTCTTCCCCTCTATGTTCTTCATCACTTTCTCTCTCTCTGCTAAAAGTAGGTCAACAGGGATTTCCTGCCCTCAGACGTTTTCTTTCCAGCCAACACCTGGCCTTTGTAATAGCACTTGAGCCAGAGGAAAGAGAGAGTGTACTGTATATATAACACGCCGGGATCAAAAGTCACAGCGAGCTTGTGGGTTTTTTTTCACCGCGGTGCAGGGAAACGTAGACCGCCGTCGAGCGACCGGGACTCTCAGAAAGCAGGAAAAGACACACTTAAGATTCAGCCGCAGCTTCGGGCTGGGATTTTAAAGACGCACAAAAACAACAGACATTTAAATTCCTCTAATGTTCCCCAATTTAAAGTTAGCTGGAGAGATGAGTTATGAAACAAAAGCAGCCATTACTTTTCTTTTTTTTGTCAGACTGAATTATTAACAACCCGAGGCTTACCTTTGCATTTCTAATTACATGACGCAAAGAGAGAAATGGCTCTCTAACTCTGCAGGCGTCCGGTTATTCTGAAGGAGAAATCCACTGCAGATGTGTTTGGGAAGGAGGGCTAATTCACAAAGTAGGTTATAGAAGAGTGTTCTGCAACTCTGGCCGTAAAATAATCAGATTATTAGACTCATTAAGATGGTGGGGGAGTATCGTGAAGCCACATTTCCACAGAAAAAACACTTTTTTGGTCAGCTTTCGAGCAGATGAAACATAAGTAGGTAGAAGGTTGATTTTCACGTTAGCGTTCTCTCCCCAAAAACAAAGGTGTCAGATCACCCACACTGGGTAGACGCGATCAAAGCGACACAGCTCGTGGTTGAGGGGGAGGGGACTAGATTCTGTGGCCAGTTAAAGAACATAATTCACAGAGCCGATTGTGGGATCGCAGCGAGCTTCTCAGAACAACAAAGGCGAAGAACACGCGAGGGGGGAATACTCACCTTTGCCTCCACGCTTTCCTCTTCCTCTGCTACTTTCTCTCCATCTGCCTCCCTCCCTCACACACACCTGCGCAGCGATCGAGCCCGGCGGCACACACTCGCGCTGATAGTCATACTGAGAGGACAATTCTGAGAATGCTATGTTTGCCCAATTCTCACCCCGATCTTTCTGAATGAATAATTTTCCATTTCAGGGACACCAGTGAGAATTACTAAAGTATGTCAGGGTTTAAAAGGCCTCTCTAAGAATTCAGAATACAGAGAAACATGTCAGAGGGGCAGCTCCATGAGCAGCATGAGACCCGTGGTTTTACAGATCACGCTGCCTGCAGGAAAACACATGAAACCCACACACTCTCTCAAGAGGCAGTTGCACCACTTTTCCGATGGAGTGAGCAGAGAGGGTGAGCTGCTGGGTGTGGTTTGAACCCTACCTCACTGAACACCCGCTGTCATCCCTTCATTTCCCCCCACGTGAAGAACACCTGGCCGCCGTCGCGTGAACGTGCTGTACAACTGCTGGCACACACTCGACCAGACGTGCAACCAAAGACACAACCACATGTTGGAGCAGAGGCTGCAGAGGCGCGATAGATGTGGGGGCACCCAAGCCTTAAAGAGGGTATCAAAGGGCCCTGCTTTAATGTGTTGTTGAGTTTAGGCTCGGAAGTGTCTGACATTAGAGCCTTCAGAGACCTTTTTATTAAAGATGAAGATGCTTTACGTCGCTCTCTTCAAACCAGCCAGACTTAAATAAATGTCTGTTAAGTCTCTATCTGTCGTCGAATGAGGCAACACAACGGTGATTGCGCCTATGGCCCGTGTCTGTGGCGACTTTAAAAAAGAATCACAAGCGGCGCCCAGTTAGTGACGCCTTTTCCATCAGCCAGCAGCGGTTGGTCTGCCAGAGAGGGTAGGCGGAGCTAAGCGGCTGCTTTGTGTGTTGCGAGTAGGGTTGCCACCCGTCCCTTAAAATACAGAATTGTCCCGTGTTTGACGAGTGAATGGCGCGTCCCGTTTTGAATCAATCAGGGATACGGGACGGGGTTTGACCCGCAGCATCATCCCACCCGCGTTCTGTGATAGGGTGAGACCGTCAGGGTCAGAGCCAATCAGAAATGGCCTCTTCAGTAACGTTAGGCTACATCATGATGTGATTTGTTTATTAAGGCTGAGGTTTACAGTCGGATACATGAGCATTTATTTAATACATAAATCAAAATATCAATAAAATCAATCAAATTTTATTTGTATAGCGCCAAATTATAACCAGAGTTATGTCGAGACACTTTACAAACAGAGCAGGTCTAGACCGACTCTTTATGTTATTTAAAGAGAGGCCCAACGTGAATCACTATGAGTAGCACTTAGCAACATTCGGCACACTGGCCGAAACCTCAGGCAGAAACCTTGAGCAATATAACTGATATGTTATTATGATTAACCAATCTGGAAAATTACATCCTTATAGAGCCTACTAATGGATTAACAGTAGGTATATAAAAAACAATAAATAAATAGACTTATGTTCCAGTAATGAAAACTGTGTTCTGCTTAGATGTAAAAATGTTTGTGGTGTTTCTGTGTGGTTTCACTGTTTGGGTGACGTGACTGCAAACAATGACAAAACCCGTGTTCACACCACCCGATACAATTATTCAATTTCATTTTCAATTTCTCCTTTCTGCTCCTCTCCTGTCTATTCAGCTTATTTCTAATGTCCGTCGTAATAAAGCACTTTATAAATATTAATACTTTGTTGAAACCATGTCTAAGATATGATTTACCACCACTGGTACGTCACAGGGCCTGTGGTGGTCGTGGAACCTGAGGAGTGGGCGTCCTTAATTTTTCTGCATGGAAGGTGGCAACCCTCTTTGCAAGTAAACAGTAATCTACTATGGCTGAACAAACAAAGAAAAGATGGATGACTACAGATACAACTTCAACAAGAAGTGAAAATCCAAAGAAGAAGAAACAAACTCGACGCTCAAATGAAGCAAACAGTCTGAAAAGGAAAATCAAGAGTTACGACCGGAGCCAACCATGGACGTCACACATGCAGCACTGTCTGGATATCTGGGAAGTGTGCTCCCGCGATTACCGTTTATCGCCACAGGTGGCGCCAAAGAGAACACAACTGAGATCTTTGAGATTATCACTTTAACCTTGTTGAACATGAACGTTTCTGCTTCACCGTTGCCTTGAAGTTTGTTTCTGGTGTTGCGTGTTAAACAAGCATCTAGATTTCCCTTTTAAAATGCCAAATACACAATTAGACAAAGTAACAGGACGGTGGCAGACCAGCAGCTCCCACGATCTGCCCGGCAGAGTGACCCTGCACTTGTTGGTGTTTAGGCCTTGTGGGAAGCTTATCCAGTTCAGCTGGCCTGTCATAGTTGATGCTGCACTGGTTATTGTGACAGTAAACATACACAAAACCAGCCTCACGACAACTTCCTGTCCCGTCTGTGTGTTTACTTTCATCCTATTTGTAGCCCTGCTGTTGGGTGTCAATCGCTCGGTCCACCAGTTGGCTCCATCCAACAACTATTGGATGAACAGCCGTGGATATTTGTACACATACAAACTGTCTGCTTTTTGTTGTGAAATGTTCACACATAAATGAAGCATTTTCTTCAGAATATTCAAGGTCAGACGTACTTGCAGCATTAACTAACCGTTCACACTGCTGCGTTCGTTCTCCTATCCTCCCCATCGTTCTGCCTCTCCATTTCAAATCAGGAGTTTAACCTCCAAGCAGATTCTGCTCACGCTGTGGCTGCGGACCTGGCCGGGCACCATGGGAGAATTACCTCCCATAATTATACTGTAATTATGACGGAGATAAAATCAGCATTATTCTAAAAAAAAAAAAAAAAAAGAAAGAAAAAAAGTTTAAATGAGTAGTGGGAGGGAGGGAGGAGGCGATGGAAGGAGTTGGAGCTTTAGTGTCTCTGAGGGGATTGGTGACAGTCCTGTGAAACAAAAGGAAACGAATGGGCAGAAAACCTTTCTAATTAAGCACAGAGAAAAGATGGTGTCTCTGCTAATTATAAAAGTGAAAGAGATTCTTAACTGGGCCGCTTCAATTCTGCCGTTTTTAAAAGTTGAGAGCAAACGGTAAAAACGAGAGCGCAAACTTTAACAATGGGGAAAATACAGACGGATGGTGGCCCTGAAGGTCAAACTGTCGTTTGTATTTGTAAGTTGTTTCAGTTCGTGAAATGTTTTTATTTTTCTGTTAATGTTCGTTGTTTGTGTGAAACTCTGCTGCCTTTTCTGTCGTGTGTTGTGTTTTGACCCTCAGGGCCACCGTAGAGCGTTCTCAGAAAATGTCCCTGCTGTCATCAAAACCTTAAATCTTAAGCAAACTAACCGACCTTATGACCTTATCTACCTTCATCCCTGCTCTCCTGTCTGACCACCAGGGGCTCTGTGAGCGCTGACTGTGACTCGCTCCCTGCTGCAGCAAACTGGGCCTGCAACAAATAAACTCTCCCTTCAAACCTCTTCAAAAACCGCCAACCACCTCCCAAAAATAGACGCGCAAAAAAAAACCTGAGGAGCTTTTGGGGCTCCGCTTTCCAGCCAGTCATCTTCAGTGACGTGTGTGCAGCTTTAAGTCTGGAGCTGGATGGCAGCAGACAGGACATCTGCTCTTCATATCCGCCTGGTGTGTTGCACAAAGTGGACTCTCTTAGCTCCAGCCATGGGCCCAGCGGCAGCGCGGCGGGCACAATTCCCTTTCCAAACACAATTCGGAAAAGGGACTTGTTTATCCAACCGTTCGAGGCCTCGGATCAGAGGGAGATAACGTCTGGATGGGTTTGAGTCTCCTTTCCGTGCAGCCGCGCACATCTGTATCTGAGTTTTCCACTCGCACAGGCCGATGGAGTGGTTTAGACTGAGCTGCAGTATACAAACACACACGGCCAGAGGAGCGCACAAACATAAATACACAGGTAGGCCAACAGCGTATGCATCACCGAGCACTTAAGGAAGACATTGGTGGTCCGTAACAGGGCGCTTGGATCGTGGATGAAAAGCCTCCACGTCTGCAAACATCACAAGTTTAACCTTCAGTACTTTTTCTTCTCACAAAAAAAGTCTTTGGAGCCATTTGTAAAACATTCTCATCACTCCTGTGTCACATTTCTTTAATAACAGCACAATCTGAAAGCTCCCGTCACCCGTTTTAAGGTCAATGCATGAAAAGAGAAAGCAAATCAAACATTTAAGAGCAGCAAAAATGATTTATAACCTGTATATTTCAGATATGAAATGGCTGCCGAGTATCTCCCGGCGATGCCATTACTTATTTCTGAAAGCCCACCTGATTGTCGTCGCACAGACTCACCTAAAAACAACCTAAAAGAGCTCAATAAAGCACCTTGAGCCATGATTGGGATCTCACTCATATTCCCTCGTCACAAAGATGAATGCATTTGCAGAGGAAGGATGAGCGAGGGGGCTGAGTTTTTAATAAATTCTGCATCATGCTTCCGCCACGGTGCCCACGAGCCAGTGACAACTGCATTTATTTAAAGACAGTTTGATAAATTAATTTTTTTTATCTGGGAGAAATACATTCACAGACCAATAATGATCTCGACTGAAAAATGGAGCTGCTGCAGCCGAGGAGACATGACGTGGATTTCATTCACTCTGCTTCGCTTTGAATGCGCGCTGGGTGAAAGAAGAGGCTGCAGATGCATAAACATATTTTCTGGTTATTCGATATCCTCTGTGCATCTGTTTTTAGTCGCTTTATTTAACCCTTTGAAAACCGCGTGCTTAAATAAATCTAAAATCAAACTATCACAGGAAGACATTTTATTCTTCCTGCATCTTCTGCGTCATCACACTTGATAACATCTTTATTTGATACGTGCGTGAGAGAAAAACGTCCTGAAATGTCAAAGGTTTCTGTCCTTCATCAGATTGTACGTCCGTCTGTGACGTTGTTAGGTTATGTTACACGCAGTGTTAAAGATGGTGGGACGGCTGGGGTTCAAGGGGCTGTAGTGATCTGACGGCTGGAGATGTTTGTTTGCATAATCCTGTTTCAAATGATCTTAAATAAAAACCATAATAGCTCAAGAACAACTTGCACACATTTTAGGAATATATAATCAACTTTATTTGTATAGCATCTTTTAAAACGGTTACAAAGTGCTTTACGTACATGAGAGAGTGCACAAGTAAAATCCTGCACAGACAGGCAGAAATACAACACATACATGTACGTGAAACAAGCATACTAGCATACACATACAAGCTTGATGCATGATGGTGGACTGCTCCAGAGTGTCGGGGCTGCAACCTCAAATGCACGATCACCTCTGGATTTAAAGTGTGATCGAGGAGCTGGTAAGAGGCCCTGATCGGAAGAACGCAGAGGCCGGCTGCTCGAGTAAGGGCTCAATAGTTCTGCAGTGTACGCGGGGAGCCAGGCCGTGCAGGGCCGTGTATGTAATTAATACAATTTTAAAATTGATTCTGTCCTCTACTGGAGGCCAGCGGAGGGAGGCAGGAAGCGATGTGAGACCTTTGACCAGTGTTTGTTAACCTAGTGCCACTGAGGACTGAGTGATGCCGGTGAGGAGGGAGCAGGAAGAAGCAGGACAAAATTCAATTTTGAATTTAAATTTAAATTCAGAGTTCTTTCAGTTCAGGTTGTGCAGATTGTAGGGAGCATTCGGACATACTCCATGCAATGACATCACTATAAGCCAAAATACAAGTGCACGCACCGGGGGACTCACTTTTATTGCAGAGTTCAAAGGGTTAAATAAAATAAAATTTAATGACCCAGATCACTTTTTCGTTCTCGGGGATTTTTCAACTCACTCGAACTCTGCAAACGGAAAGTCGCTGCATCTTGATTAGAACAAACTGTGCAACAAGAGCGACAGATCAGATAATTGTCCAGAGGTCACACACACACACACACACACACACACACATATGCAAACACGTCAAAAGATCACGCACAAATTCAGCGAACAGGAAGTTAATCTTTGAAGCCGAATTTTGCGAGAAATACTTCATGAATCCGGCCGCATTCGAAAACAAGCAGAGCGTTCATATTAACCGTATCGGCTGCGATCGGCGCCCGTTTCAGGCCGGCCGGCAATATCCTTCAGAGGACAAAGTGTACGAAATGAATCAATAAACTCAAAAGGCCTGAAATCTCAAATCCATTAGAGCTACGATGAGGCACATATTACTTGAAAATGGAGTTGCATTAAGTGTCAGATGTCGGAGATAAGGCGGCCTTCATTTGGGTTTTGTTGTTTTTCCCCTGATGGGACGCACGAGTGGTGACTCCTTATCATTCATGCCATAAAGCGCTATCTGTGTCTCTTATCGCCTGTCTCTGCACGAAGGAGGAAAAGAGTGTGACAGAGAGGGAGTGAATGAAGGACAGAAAGCAGCCGGTGATAAACATCGCTGCTGCTGCTGCTGCTGCTTGTGCTGCTGTGGCCACATGCATGTACACCTGTACGAGTGGACACGGGCACAGTCTCGCCACCTTAACGCACACGCGTATCAAACAAGGCCACGGGCCTGACATGCTCTTATCTCCTGCAGCCTTTTACGCCGTGAAGATAATGTGCAGCGCTACCTCAACAGCTCGCCACCAAAAGTACAGAGGAAATCAAACTGTTGCAGAGACTCCGAAGGGTTTTTTCTTTATCTGCTCGCATGAACTTGAATTCTCTTCCTGCCAATAACTTTGATTAAACTATCAGCATATGTAGATTTCCCATCGAATTTTGCCGAGACGTGAAAACGAAACCCCTTCCACTGCATCATCACTTTGAAGATGAAGAATAAAACGATGTAATCGGTGGAAAGTGTGAATTAAAAGGCAGAGTTGGCTGCAGCAGAGAGAGCGTCACGGCTTGCAGATTGTTCGTACGATACGTCGCGTTGACCCCGCTTGATTTAGCAGACGCAACACGAAACATCCCCTTCATCCGCGCTGATTTAATACCATCTGAATCCCTTCCCTATGCAAGCCGTAACCTTAATCTCACTGCCTTTAACCTTGCCATTCTCCTCCTCTATCTCTCCCTCCTTCCCTCTCTCTTGTTCCATCTCTCCGTGCGTTTGTTTATCCTGCACTCTCTCGCTGCCTCTCTGATGAGTGTTTTATCTTGCGGCCCACCTTTTCACACTGCCGCGCTCACAATCACGAGTATCACCAGTAATTATCTCGCTGTATTCCCCCTTCTCGCCCTATCGCCGGCATTCATCTCCACGCTGGAATTATATGCGTTTCAGATGGGTGCCACCGCGCTCCCCCCAGAGGAGAGGAGGCAGAGGGACGCCGCGCGGCTCCTGGTTGGGTAAAAAGACGAATCTGGTGTGTCGCGGGTTGGAGATTGTAGCGCCTGGCTGGGCCCTGACCTGCATCACCATACAGCGGCCTGGACCCACATCTCAGGTGTAATTACTTTGTTTCACAGCTTCCGTTATCTCCCATCGACTTTGCATCCGTCCCCTTTCATACTCCGGCACTCCTTCGCATAATATAGTTGTGGTCCCTGTCAAAGTCGCCTTGACCTTCCTCCTTTCTGCCGCCGCCATTGTACCAATAAGAAAACCAATTAATGACTTATCCGTCCATCTCAATGTCAAGTCTTTTTCTGAGGTGTACTATTATGTCTGCTTTTCCGACGTGCTGTTAATTAACTCAATGCTTTCGGCTTCTCACTCACCCAACCACGCCGGTATTCAGGGCCCGCAGAATGGCACTGTAGAGCTGCAGAGCTCACACACACACACACACACACACACACACACACACACACACACACACACACACACACACACCAAACCTTAAACTTCTGAGAGCGACAGAATGTAGAGAGGGACGGCGGACGGGCAAAGAAGGATATGAAAGGATTTAATGAACAAGATGTCTGAAGCAGAATTGAATGGAGAGGCCAGATAAGGCTCTAAAGTCGTTAAGAGTGGGCAGAGTGCGGCGCATCCGCCTCTTTAGGTGAAGACGACGGAGCGGTAAAACCCCGCACAGATCCTCACCTTTCATGAGGGAAGCCCTGACACTGGCTCCCAGCGCTTGCTTTCCCTTTTTATCACATTCATATTCAAATTCCAGAGTGAAATGTCAAAGATGATAGACGTATCACTTTTGGCGCTTCTGTCGGAGCTGCCCGCACTAAAACCCTTTTTCAGCGCCTGGTTTTAAAAGTGGAAATACTCACGAGAAGTCACGTCACTGTGCGAGTCTGACTGATGATTGTCCAGGCTGAAAGGGATCGGATCTCGCAGAAAGATGTGCAACGACCGCAGCCTCTTTATGTGTTCAAATTACGGCCATCAGCACAGAAATATGCTTATAGGGGAGGAGAGCCTGGTGCAAGTTTGAGTACAGTCTGGTGCGTTTAGGCACCAGAAGTATGAGATTATCTTCTGGATCAAGATTGAGTTAAAATAAGCGTTGACGTCAGTTACGAACAAACTTGTTTTGTTATCTTATGTAAGTGACAAAAAGTAGATAAGTCTGGATTGACGCTTGGTCTCAGATACCATTCATAACGTTTCATGACGTACTTAATGTTGTGATAACTTTTGGTCTGGGGCGCCGGTTTGGCTCAACTTTTGAATCGGCGACCATGAGCAGAGGCTGTCGTCCTCTTTGCCGCGTGTCATCCCCGCCCTCTCCCCCTGTTTCCGGCTCTATCCACTGTCCTCAAATAAAGCCATAAAAAGCCAAAAATAATATTAATTTGGGCCTTTTATGCCTTTATTGATAGTGAGAAGAAAGTGGATTCTGTTGGAAACAGAGACGAGAGAGGGGGACGACATGCAGCAAAGGGCCGAGGATGGACGTTGACCCCGGGGCCGCTGCCACGACGACTGAAGCCTCCCTCTGAAATACTACTTTTTAATGTTTAGACACCAAAACGTCTTGGTTAAGATAAGACAGAAGATAGTTTAAATCTGACATCTTGTACATTATTAAGAATGCAACAAAAAACTACTCAACCACGTAGAAAGAAAAGAAAAGTGGTTTAGGTGAAGTCATAAAGTTACCTGCATCGAGTACATGATGTAAAACTACTGTGGTTTAAACTGTCACAGCCCGGGCAGAGAGGCAGATCAACAAACAAACAATAAGTTATTGAAACTAACAAGTACTGCAGTCTGTAAATCAGTGGGGAAAGGGGTATAAGACGCCAGCTTAAATACACCAGGCCCAGCCTGCCCAGGGGGAAGACATCAGGGTAACTAGCTCCGCCCAACTCTACCTGCAAGGAAAAGAAACACAGGACAGCAGGAGGAGCACTGACACAGTCAGGGGCCGTCAGAGCAAAACTCTTTGGGTTAAGAGTAAACGCTACGTACGAAAACACCTTCTGTTACGTCTATGACATAAGGCAGTCTACAGTGGCTTTCGGCCTTAACCTCTGACCTCTTTAACATCCTGTGATTGTCTGATCTCCCCCTACAGCTGGCCGTATACAGAGGCTACAGTCCTCGATGCAGCAGCGCCAGGTTCGACTCCCACCTTTTGTTCCGTGCCGCATGTCGTCCCTGCTCTCTCTTCCCCTGTCTCTGACACGATCCACGTCCTCTCTCTCAGATAAAAGCATAAAAGGCCAAGAAAGATAACCCCCATCGGCATTGTGTCCGTGGTTTCAAACACACAACCTGCAACCACCACACCACATGTTTCTCTTAGACCACTCTCTAACAGGCCCCGTCATTGGTCGAGCTGTGCGGCCTGAGCTCCACTTACTTAATGATGTGACCTTTTTTACAGCTCACATCCTCACTACACGATGATTTACACAACAACTCAAAGCGCTGCGTAACCTGTGGCGACTTCCCTCCTCGGACGGCGAGCGCGATGTCTATCAGTGTCCCATTTCCACATTCATATTAATTAGAATATAGAGTGTATTGTCCTAGGGGATAATAAAAATCATTCTAATATCTTAATGTATAAAATTAGGGCAGCGCTGTTTGTGTGCTGTTTTTCCTTTCATTGAACTTTCTGGTAATAAATTCGGCGCTCACACACTCGCAGCGGAGCCGGCCGTATCTTTTTAATTTTCTGACTGCAATTCACTGCTCCGAACACGGACTCAAAACACTAATTAATTTGTATTTGATAATTTGCCCACTTTCACGGCGTGACATAAGTGCGATTTTTCCTTTTTAAACTTTGCACTGTATGCACAAGTTTAATTAAGTGAGAACTCTCCACATTATCGTCATCATGAATTGTACCATTTTGTTCAGAGGAGGAGAAATAAAATAGGTCTGCGAGGGTCTTTTCTGCTCTCTTCTCTCCACTCCCACAATTTCCCCGCATAAAAGACGTCCCCCGAACTGAGAGGAGTGATTGCTGGAGGAGGTATACATTTCAAGTTAATTTTACATTGACCTTGTAAAAAAAGGATTGTGAAAGAGCGTGGATAAGTTAAACAGTAATGAAAAAAAGGAGTTAATGCACCTTCATCATCCGCCTGCGCTGAACTGTCTCACTAACGGAGCCGCCGCTCCTCCTCTCTGCCGCAGCACAATCACGCCGTACGGACGCCTTTCATGGACCCGCAGCTAACCTACATTTGAGCTAAATCGAACATTAAACGAGATTAATGAGATTTTGGTTTCAGGGGGCTGAATTTAAGCATGTCTGTCGCTCGGCTACGGCAAGTAATTGTCTTCATTTTTAAACTTCTGACCATGAACAAGCTGTAACTTCACTACATACGGCTTCATTACTGACTGTACAGATGTTACAGTTAGTCAGTGTTACCTGTGAGCAGTGCAGGTGGACAGTGTGTGTACAGCTGTGACACAAATGACCTTCAGCCTGGTCTTTCTTGCTTCTCTCTTGTTGGAAATAAGGGATGAACTTGCACACAGACCTGCTGCTCCTGTCGTCATAGACTTGGTGGTGCAGCTTCTTATCACATGCAACAGAGCGTGTCTTGCAACATGCAGTGAAGCTGAAAGGGTTAAATCTGATGCTGGTGTTATTTTACAAACCAAACTTGTTAAAAACACAAGAAAAAATCATCTTTTTGTAGTTGTTGCAACGTTTTTTAATTGTTTTTGCTCAATTCGTCAGTAAATAAGGACTCCCTCCCATCACCATGGCCTGATTAACCCACTAGAGGGCCCTAGGGCAACAGTGGGCCCCATTTGCCCCCCCCTGTTTATTACATATTAGTTGAACACCAGAGTCGTTGAGGAATAAACACTATGTAAATTCTGACAGAGCTTTGGATTTGGATGCATTTTTAGAATATGTTTACAGGAATGTGTTGCAGCTAAAAGCTGCTTTTAGCGCCCTTATCGTTGCATATGATACTCTGCTTTAAAACTTCAAATATTCCCGAGCAAATTTACAGCAAAAACCACATTAAATATGTTCCTCTGAAAGCCTGGAACACCTGCAAAGATGCCTGCTTTGCCTGGTTGGTAATCTAGCTTTGCAGCAAATTTCAAGAGCCCAAAATTAGTTCGGTGCAAATTAAAGACAAAAAAGTCGTATCAAACTCTTGTTTAAAGAAGGCTTGACTGGATGTAGGAAGTAAAGTTCTTCTAGGGCTGCTTGTGTTCGTCAAGTGACTTTAAAAATGCTCAGCACAGGTCCCGAGTGGAAACTGAGTACACAATGGTTTGTACGATATCTTATGAAAAGTTATGCACAATTTTACGTTTGAATCCTGGATCCTCACATACAGACACTTTGTCACTGCCCCCTCTTGCTGTTCAGTGTTGTAAAGGAGCCTTTAACGTCTGTTTCTCTCTTACACGTGGTTGGAGCTGAAACAAGATGCCAAACTGAACTTAAGTTTGTCTCTTTAAACCTTCTGTGAATATTCCTCCCCATGTTCACTGTGCACAGCACAGCCCCCTCACTGTCCGACCACCCCTCCGACGTGTCCATTTCCCTCTTTCATTACCTCCCCTATCTGGCCAGCGTTTCCTCTTCTTTACCCGTTTTGTCCGTCTGTCACGGGACAAAGACTTGACGGGGACCCGGCTGGGCCCCGAGCCCAGAAAATCATTTAACAGGCCAGTCCAGAACGGGGGGCCGATCCCTGCGCAGCCATTAGGGAAACCCGAGCGCCGACCCCGACCCCCCGTCTCTCACAGCCTCTTTTACGTTTTCGACTCTGAACAAATTGAGCATCATCCTCCGGCCCTCAGCAGCCATTTTGTAAATGACAGGTCCGGGAAAGGAGAGAGAGTGGGGACAGACACGAAAATGATGTTCATCAGGTTTATGGAGGAGATGCGGAGAAAGAGATAGAAATTAAATATCTTGGCTGACGAGAGGGGGGTTTCTAACTCCCCCCTCCCCTCCTCATCTCCTCTCTGAACCCCAACCTTTAGTTCAGTGACTCAAAACCGCGATAAAACCCCATTCCTCCGCTTTCATTCTTCCACTCGTCCTCTTTCCTTCTTCGATCCCGCCACAAGGGAACACTCGGGCCTTTGTTCGCTGAATTGGTTTTCAGATGTTATTTTTTCTTCACTCTTTCTTTCCCTAAGAGCATGTGATTAAAATCACCTCAGTCGTTTAGCACTGATGCCTTTTGTCTCTGCGGTCCCATTCTGCTGGGAGTCAGAGGGCTTACCACTCTACATCTAACAGGTAGGATATAATAGGATTTCACTCCTGCTCTTCCCTGCACCGTCCGTCTGCATATTTAGAGCTTAAATCCATGCATATGTATAAATTAAGGCTCAGGGCAATAATCTGAGCTTTTAATAAGAAGCGGTGTATAATTTTAACTTTTAAGTCTGAGGGGAGACTCGCGAACACTGCCGGGAATATGAATATTTTTCATGTCCAAACACGACTCTGTTTGGCCAAATTACAGCAGCTTCATAAAGGTTGTGGCTGTGCACTTCCTCCTGCAGAACAGACATGAGTTATTCATGAGTGTGGGTTAGTGCGTGAGCTTTGGCACAGAGCAAAGTGAATCAACAGATGATCATTAACTGTACAGGCAAACATGAAAGCTCCGTGAGTTAATTATGAATGTCGAATGACTGTAAATGTTTAGCTTCTCTTCATAATCCCCTTTGACATTTAATTCGGTCTAAAGCCCGACCAGGTGTTCTGGTTTGTTTGGAATAAATGGAGGAACTCTGTCACAGCTGGGTACGAAGAAAAGAGGTCGAACTATCGAAGATTTGCTTTCATATTTGGCCGATCTGCAGCATTTAAAGTCAAAAATATGTGCAAAATGCAGAATTTGACTGTATCCACCATCGTTCCCAAACCTTACCCATTCTTTTGTTGCTCTTCGTGCTGCAGAAATCAGTTAGATCTTTATTTAGTGAAAGCAGTCCTGCAAAATTGTACGTTAACAAGTTGTTAAAGGGGCGCTGGTTTAGCTCAATTGGTAGAGCATGCGCCCCATATACAGAAGCTACAGTCCTCGTCGCACTGATTGTAGGTTCGACTCCAGGTTCTGCTGTTCATTTGGTGCATGTCTTCACATTTCCTGTCTATCTTGAGCTGTCCTATCAATTAAAGGCAAAAAGCCCTAAAAAGTAATCTTTAAAAAAAACCCCAAAAAAAGTTGTTAAACCGCACGTTAAACATGAATTGATGCAACCTTCAATATAAAGTCTAAATAAACTAAATCCACCTAAATCTGCAAACTTAGCAGATTTGTTTCCTTCTCTAGTTCCAGCTGTGCAGATTACACACAGTTTAAATGTCACAAGCAGGTGACTCATTGTGTGCAAGTGAAAAAAGAGCTTGATATGCAGGTGAAGGTGCGTTACCATGGCAACTTCCTCCTGACCTGAGATCTGTGTAAACTCTTAAACTGGTAACTTGTTTTTGAGTGTGTATGAACGTGTGTGTGCCTGATGTAAACCTGTGTGTGTGCTCTAATAGGGTGTGTGTGTGTTGTATGGATCGGTGCGGGGTCACAAAATGGGTCATGAATTTTATATTTGTGTTTCCGGATTCCGGATTTGTTTTTTTTTCCTATTTTATTTGTGTGTTTGTTTTTTATCCTTCATGAAGAACATTGAGTTTACATTTAGATTACATTAAAAGAAGAATAAATATAGAGTTTGTAAGACCTCCAGGGCTGAGTATTAAACCTAAACACCTTACTGTTGCTGACCAAAATGAGTCCCTGACACTGTGAATTGAAGTCTTGTGTCAAGAAAATTAGAGCCTGACAGATATATCAGCCGGCCGATATTATTGATCGATATGGGCTTATCACAGATGGTATCGGCCCGATATATTGGTATTAGCTGCAAAGGTTTCATTACTTTATCAGCCACCGTATTGCTCACCTGTGAATTTTCCCTAACCCTAAAGTCCTTTTAGAATCCACAGCAAAAAGTGGCTTTGAGTGATCGTGACCTTTAACCCGGCCTCTCCTCCTTATGCAAGACACAGGAACAGTTTCTGATCACACGCGCCCAGCTCCACCCGCACGCACGCACAGGACGTGAAAGAGAAACGCCTGAGAAAACCTTCCTCCCTTTTTCCCCGATCCCTCCTCCTCGCTGTCTTCCTCTCGCTTCGGCTGCCATGGGCCTTGATTAATGGTCCCCTTTAATTAATACTTTTACAGTACTTAGAGCAGAGACCTTGCAATTAGCATTGGCCTAAAGAGTGTAATCACCTGAGCTCATCCAGATCCTTATCCACCCTGACTGACTGACTGACTGAGAGAGCGTGTGCGAGCTTGTAGCGCTCGTGTAGATTTATTTCTGACAGGTATTGCTGCCTCACACTTGGAACTCAACCGCTGTTATATATAATATATGTTTTATGTGTACTGACTTGCAGTACGGTGGCCTAAAGGGGACACCTATTTTAGCACCTTACATTTTAACTTTTAAAGTTACTCAGTTTGAAGTTGTCTAAATGATCTAAAGAGGTCAAAAAGATCCCGTTCTTCTGGGATGACTTTGTCAGTTTGATGCTCCAGAGTGAGTAAACCTCTAAACGCACATGAAGAGATAAAATTAGCTTAGCACGCTTAGCAATCTTAGCTGTTATTGCTTCCATGAGCCGCTTTCCCACTGGTCAAAAAACCTGCTAACACTCGGCTTTTTTGCTTCTTGGGAAAGGTAAGTCAGCTTTCAGACCCGGGTCAAATGACTGAGCTTGTGATGGGGTAAGTTATAAATGAATTGCCCTCCTTAGGATCAATAAAGTTGTCTAAATCTGACACAAACAAGAACACACCAAAAACACAAAGTAGCACATCACAAATGTATGCTTGTCAAATAAAAGCAAGCCATAAGGACCATTAGATGTAATTCAAGCTCAGTGAGTGCAGAGCTGAGCAGCTTTTAACAGACTTTTTAAGTTGGTTTTAAAGATGCTGATGGAGCTGCAGCTCCTCACATCATCAGGCAAAAGGAATATACTCCACTGGCAATGGGAAAAGAGACAATCATCATTTATTAACGTCTCCCCGGGTCTGAAAAACCTGCGTCAACGGGCTCATTTTGTTGGGAAAGGGGTATTGGTCTCTTCTGCGTCCATAAAATGTGATATCAAGCATTGATTACTGCAACTCCCTGCTGACTCCTTCCTGCAGGCACATTCAAACCTCTGCAGATGATCCAGAACGCAGCAGCTCGACTGGTCTTCAATCAACCAAAAACTCACTCAACTGGCTCCCAGTCGCAGCTCGCATCAAATTCAAACCCTGTTGCTCGCTTACAAAACAGCAACAAAAACGGCTCCTGCCTACCTGAACGGCCTCATCCAGGTCTACACTCCGTCCCGCCCACTAGGGCCCTGGTGCTCCCATCACAACAGGGCCCTAAGTCTCTAACTAGCCTCTTCTCCTCAGTCGTCCCCCGGTGGCGGAACGAGCCACCAAACTCCACTCGGTCCACAGAGTCCCTTTGACCTTTAAGAAGAAGCTAAAGACCCAGCTCTTCATGAACACCTCTGACCTTAATGATGTTGAAGCTATTGATGATGATGACATAGAGGATGTAGTTTATGCTGACTAGGATTTTCGTGATGATGATGATGACTATACTGATCCTGTTGATGTTGATATACGCCCTATACACGGCCTGTTGGCACCAGTGTCCGATCGCGCTTGAAGCTGTTTGTCGGCTCTTTCTGTAACTTTGTAAAACGCTGTGTGTAGGTGCGAGAGAGTACTTTCACATTAAGTGCTTTTAAGAGCCCCCTCATATATTCCCCTTATTTTATAATAGTGCATTAATTGTATCAGTTGTTTAATGTAGTAAAATACCAATCAAATAGTTAATTACAACACCAGACGTCCTGCATGTGGCCGTGATTCTGTGCGTCCGCAGTACTAAAGGTAAAATTCCCCCTCCCGCCTTCACAAACAAATGTGCAGTTAGTTTCAGATTAAATCCACAATGAGACATTAATAACCTCAGTAAAGAGCATATAAAGCTGCTGCCTTTATTTTCTGTTTTAGTGGGAGCTGCAAACAGCAGGCAGTGAGAGAAATTCCACGGCATTAATTACAAACTGATTAGAAGCTCCTTTTGCAGGAGGCTGTATCATTTAATTGAGGGGAAAATAATGATCACAATTCCAGCAACTTCTAATTAGAAAAACAGCTCAAATCTTATCAGGACAGCGTGATGCATGCGGAACACACATGGCTTTCAGTCGCACACACACACACACACACACACACACATCCGGAAATAAACAGCTTCTATGGAGTGTGTTCATTGTGCGTTTTTACACACTCGTGTAGGAGCTTTCACTCTGAGACAGAGGAGCCGGTTTAAGCACATCAAGTCGACTGCGGATTATGTTTGTAGATATTACCCGAAGAATCAGCGGTGCGCTTTCTCAAAAGAGACACAGACAATTGCAGATCTGATAACCCCTGAGTTGTATCGCAGTTGTTGCAGTGTGTTTACACTATCTGACATGGCTGAAACAACAGCACAAATAAGAAGAGGGAGAAGATTCCCATCTCAACTTTCCTGACTTTGCCGCTTATCACAAACCGCAAAAAATCACAGTGTCAGACGGCGCTTGGAACGGGACCAAAAAAACACAAAAAGGCAACACGCACGCTACGACACACTCGTACGAAAACAAGGCAGCGTCACATGAAACGTCTCAGGATGACTTTCTGCAGCTATTGGCAGCTGCTGCGAGTGCTTTGTAATACTTAAGAGGATATTTCCACACAGATAAACAACAGCTTGAAGAAACCTTTCCGAAAGGAGTGTTTTCTGTTAAATTGGCAAACAACAGCAGGTTCGTGTGTGTGAGTGTGTGTGACCTCAGGGGGGAATTGCGTACAGTATATGACTCGTGTTATGGCACTGACACAGTCAGAAACAGCAGCTCTCGCACTGAAGGACACGTCATCTTCCCTGCAGGTCAATGAGACAGTTTCATAATCCAAATGGGATTCTTACGTGACGCTGAGTGGAGGGTAAAACGTTGTTTATCCTCCTGTAACGCTCTCACACTGCGCTGTGATTAATAGGCAGTTTTGTCATTCGTTTTATTAATGTGAAAACGCCTGATTTATGGGCCTCGTCTAGACACAGTAACTGCTTTCTCGTCTCGGGCGGCAGATCAACTGATCGGCTCCGATGTGCGAGTTTTTGTGTCTTCTGAACAGACATGCTGCACTTTTGTTGCCATCAATCGCCCGCGCTGTTGTTGCTCCCTCGCTCGGGTGAGAATGAGCATTGTGTGTGTGGGTGGCTTCTCCGATTCTTTTATAAACAGAGTCATTACAGTGTATTAGGCAAAACAGCAGTAAATCAGCGCAGTGACAGGCCTGGCAGAGCTGCACAATTGATGGCAGTGAGTTGAAAGGAGGAGACAGCCGGTGCAGACTAATATTTGATATTGCGCGCTGAAATGATCAATTGTATATTTGCAGCTGTCACATGTGAGTGGTTGCAAAATTTGACTCAAATTAAAGTTTAATAAATTAAAAACCTTCACTCCTCGCACCCTGCTACATTTTTCCAGGCAAAGATTCCAAACATAACAGCCGAGAGCCACGTATGTATAGAAAACAGCTCATTATAAGACACGACGCACTCGCACTGACACGCACACATCGTCCGCATAGAGGAGGAGAAACTGGAATCGGACACTCCCTTGGATCAGTCGGAGTATTCCTTTACCGTGTGTCTGCAGGCTTGGAAGAGAGGATGCTGTAGGGTTGTGTGTGTGTGTGTGTGTGTGTGTGATGGGGGAGGGAGGGGGGGGTCGGGTAAGGCTGGGGGATTGTCCAGGGAAAGTGTCTGCTTGGCCGTCCCTGGCTGAGAGGTAAGCCTTGCCGGTGGTGTGCTGAAAACCAACCGTGTTGTCGTCGGCTGCGGAGCCAAAATCACTGACGCGTTTTAGAAAAGGGCCCCCGGTGCCGGAGAGGACGGGGGTATTAAGCGCACACACAATCATACACACACATGCACGCACAGTCATGAACACTGCTTTTATGCTTACACACACCTACTCGAACAATACTCAAACAAAAGCGCAGGCATATACCGTAACACAGAGCCAAAGGTACACCCTCGAATGTGAACACACACACTGTACACACACACACACACACGCACAGTCGGAGCAGCGAGCCGAGCCGCCGTGCCAGGTGGCAGGAGGGAGGCTCTCGGCTGAGAACGAGCAGAGAGGAGGAGGAGGAGAGGCTCTTGGCCGGCCTTGAAAGCGAGAGGCACAAACGGCAGCGGCGATGCCCAGGTTTGGATGCGGCCGGGGGAGCCCTGGAGGGGTTTCCTGGGCACACAAGCAGGGGAGGAGGGGAGGGTTTGCTGGGACGGTGGGTTTTTTTTGGGCTGCTTCTGGGCCGTGGTCAGCCCCCTCTGTAACAGAGAAGTGTGATCCCAGACACAGCTGTCCTGTTCTGAGCCGGACCTCCTTGTCCAGGGACGGGGATGCTGCGGCGGGCTCAGACTGGGCTTACACACACCGTATTGTTCCCCGCGTCTGTGCTCGATGCTAAATAAGACGTACCTCCTCCTCCCAAAGCTGTGTGTGTAGCATGGAGGGTTTAGGACAAACGCTATGCTAATTATCTCTGGAGTAGAAATACAACACCTGCAGATAAGGAGCTGTGTGTTCGCACCGGGCCTGCTGAGGTGATCAGATAAGGGGGAGTTGACTGGATACAGTAGCCAGACAGGAACCCTCATACATCAAAACCACAAAAAAGAAGGTCAAATTATGAGAATCCTGCTGGAAAAATGGAAGAAAGGGACTTAAAATCTGCAGAAAAACCTTGTAATTCTTAAATCTGAGCTTCAAACTTGTCGTATATTTATCTGCAGTGAACCACAAGGGAGCGTCCCATCTCAGGGTATCCTTTGTCCCTGCTGCCCCTGAACTCTCCAGCTACCGCAAACAGGATCAGGTCCCGGCGGAGGAGGACTCTGAGAAAGGACGACTCTGAAGAGGAGGGGTGAGGAGGAAGAGAAGAAGAAGAAGAAGAGACCAGGTGGGGGCGGGAGGATCGAGGGGAGTGAAAGATGTGAATTAACAGAGTGCCGGTGAGGTTTTCTGGTCCGGGCAGGCGGACGTAAAGTGAGCTGTGGGGCGTGTAAAGTGAGCAGGGGGCTATTTGGGTCGTTTTCACCTGGAGCCTGGCCAGACTCCAGAATTGAGCAACGAGAGAGAGAGAGAGACTCCTAATGGCTAAGCCTTTCACTAGGCCACACTGCACTGAGCCGTAATTGAAGGTAATTGTTGGGAAGAGCCGACACACACAGCTTCCCCACTGTTCCCCGGGCCGAGATGGACAAGCCTGGGATGACAGCGAGGCGGGGGGAAGAGAAGGTGTGGAGGGAGGGGTGTTGAGGGTGAGGACCGTGGGGAGGCCAGGTGAACGAGGAGGGGGGGAGAAAGGGGGCGAGATTGCATTACCCCACCTCTACCGTCCCCAACTGTCCTACACGGCATTTGTCTGCTCGCACAATTGTGTAATTGTGTCCGCGCTAAATGCTCCGAAGGTCTGCTGCAGCATCGTAGATGCAGGTGGGCAGGCTCGGATGACAGACAGACAGGGAGACAGACGGACTGAAAGAAGAAGAGAAGAAGAAAGGAGAGACAGAGTGGGTGCTGAAACGGCCAGCTCACGTTGGGACACCAACTTTAAAAAATCCCCCCAAAAATACATTTAAATGCATTTTTTGATGAATCCGCCACTTCAGTCCAGTAAATTTGATCTTTTTTCCCCCCAGAATCCTTCAATGAATACATTTCGCTCTTTGTCACACACACACACAGACATTTTCAAATAGATTTCATGAGGTAGTGCCGAGGTGATGATGTTCATGTATGTGTGTGACTCCGAGCGCTCAAGTGTGTGTGTGTGCGCGCAGGAAAGAGATGGGAGGAAAAAATCACCTTCCCCACTTTGCCTAGCCTCCTCGGTTGGATGGGTTTAGCTCCATGAGCGCACTGGAGCAGGAAATCCAGATTCGCAGCCTATCAGCGAAATAGCACATATATGACTCCCCAGCCTAAGACGGTCTAATCAGGCCTGCCAACCCCGCGCTAACTCCACCGCCATCATCACCAGGCGCCAGATTGACTCCTGAGCCCAAATCGCAGCTCCTGCTTTACGCCATAAAATGATTCCTGTATTGGTTTCCCCTTAAACCTGGTGAAGCTAATGCAATGTAATGTAAAAATTAGAGGCATAGTGCTACTGTGCCGCATGTCAGCAAGTGCAGATTTGACCGGACGGAGGCCGAGGGACGCAGGGAGGGAGGGAGGGAGGGAGCGGACTGGACTTATTGAAGAAGGGGAGGAAAGAAGAAAAAAAAATCAACCCAATTACCCGTCGAGCTACTGTTCTGCAGCCTCTTGCGAGTAAGGCTGATGAATGTGAAATGTTGTAATTTGCGAGTGCTGATAGTGACAGAAAAGTGGCGCAAGATCCAGCAGAATTAGAATTAAAAGGAATGAAAGACAGGATCCGATTTTCCCTATCAGAAGTGTTTTTTTCCCCACGCTTTCCTCCCTCATCTTTTCTCTCCGAAGTAACCTTTTTGCCTTAATTACTGAGTATCTGTGATCCGGGGTCCTGCGTCGCCGCTGGCATCGAGGGGCTTTGGCTGTTCACACACGCACACACACACACACACTCGCGCATGCACAAATCAGGACAAGCTTTGATAATTAGCAAAGCAAAATGAACTTTAATTCTTTCTTTTCAAACGCGAGATCTGGCCCCCATAATTACTGCGGTGTAATTAAAAGTCCCAATCAATCTGTTGGATTGCGGAGTCTCAATGAAAGAACAGGAGAAATTAGACCTTAATCCTCAGAGCACTGTCTCCTGTCACACGTTGTTGATGTCCTCACGCACACACATTGTCACACGCGTTATATTTCAGCCCCCCCCCAACCCTTAAAAGACAACCCCATTTTCACAGGGCAAGCTGCCTCTTTTCTCCTCCTCACCTCCTCCTGCTCAAAGTGTAGAATATAATATAGACCATTATGTTCTTTAAAAACTCATTACAGCGTTTGAAATGGGAATCTTGGGAAGTCTGTTTAAACATTGCCTCCTCCACATTGTGCAGAAGTGATGGGGGAGACACATCGGGGGACGTGGCATGCAATTAAGAGCAGAATGGATTAGTTTCCTTTTTAAAGTTATTGAGACACAATGAAGGGAGAGGCTTTCTCTGTATTGATGGCTCCCCTGTAAGCCCCTCCGCTCGCCCTCTCCCGGTTAATGACAGTTTGCATTTCACACTACGGGAAGCAAGGAAAACCCTTTGGCCTTCTTCCCTGTGAAGAGCGACGAGATAGAGAAAAGAGGTGTGACAGAGCCGTTTGACTCGCGGGTCGTGGCTGTCGCGGTGTGGAGAGGAATTAGCCCAAGACAAACATGTCAGAAAGACTAAAAGGCATTACTTCGCTCGCGTGTTGTAACGGGCCCATTCTTCTCCGCTCAGGCCGTCATGAGAGGCGCAGAATCCGAAAAGTTTGCAGCGAGGCAGAAATGACTGGGCTTATGAGGCCGGCTCTGAACCTCGCTTAAAAAGTAGGCCAAAGGTTGAAGGTTTGTTCGTGCATGTAAATATTATTCAACAAGGTGAAACTACAGGTTCTACTGAAGGTGAGTTTTGGAGGTCAGATCAGGCAAAAAACTACAAGAAAGGCAGGCAAATGTTACCAATCCATTGTGAATGTCCTTTAACGCTCTCAGGCAACCTTAAAGGGCCAGGTCGACAATTTTCAACCTCAGTCCTATCATGCTATCATGGGGAGCTAATGCCGTTGTGGTAGAGAGCAAAGGCAGTTTTGCTCTGTGCCTTTGGAGGACGCTATCCGCTTCTCCAACGGGCCCTGGAAAACCTCCACCAGACTGCGTGAAACGCGTCAGGGAGCTCGCTAAACTACACTTCCTCGATCTCGGATGCCCGCCTCCGATGTCATGTCTCGTTCAGAATCGTAAGGTTTGAAATGTAGACTGCAGACCTGAAGAGTTTCAAGACGATCCACCGGTATGTTCTCGTCGTGTTTCAGATTCTGTACCGCTCTGAGCCGTTGCCTGCTGCGATCAATGGTAGCATTTCACTCCAGCGTCTCTCGCTGGGCCGTTCCTTTCAGAGAGAGGGGCGCAATGCACGGATATTTTTCATTGTGCATCGATGCCTCAGCATCCAACACCAACTTTCTTGCATTGTTAAGTTAATCTTCCTCTTAGTTCCTTCATCAGAAGCTGCAACCTAACCGTCAGCAACCAATCAATTCATCAGTTACAACCATGGGACAACGACGCAGGTTTCAGGCTCTCCTTCCTGTCCAATGCGAGACTATTACTGATAATTTGGGTTTTCTTTGAAGCTGAAATGATCCTTAAAAGATTCTGAGACTTGTGGATTCTTATTACTTACATATCTCAAAGATTTCCCATATTTCCTCCCCCTCTAAATACCTGAATGTTAAAGCTTCTGCCTCTCATGTCTCGTTTTTAACCTCCCTAAACCTGGGCCGACGCAAAAAGTTCTGAGGAAGCAGAATATGCAAAACTTTGGGGCGCCTTCACATTGGCCTGCGTCGCTCTCAAACCTCTAATATCATTCTGCATAGGCCCTAAAATGCGGGGCTTACGATTAAACACCAAGCATATATTAAATTAAACCATTCCCCCCCTTTTTTAAAGAGAAGAGGTTAAAAAACTGCATTAATCGCGTCAGGTTTGAGGAATGGTATGATAATCAGCCTCGTTTGGAGTCTATCCTGCTTCGGTTACATGGACCGCTAATCCAAACGCGGCTCCTCTGCTTCACCTGAAAGCTCTCCTGATCCCGGCTGAATTCTAATGATTGAAATGAAAGGCATCAGCATGCCAAATCACATAATGGAAAATCCAGAACAAACGCTCTGACCCCCCTCCCGGCCTTTCCTTTCACTGCGTCACATCTTATCTGAGTCCTTATTCTATCAGCAGAGGTGCGGCACAATGAAGACACAAGTCATCTGTGCTCCGCGTGCGGCGCAGCTACTGATGTGCTAATTTATACTGATAAATACCAGGCTTTAGACTTTAGATCACTCTGATGATACGCGTCTCGTATTTAAAATATCAGACCATGATTGTCTTCCAACGCCAACATGATTGACGTACTTTTAAAGGGTAATTCCACTGTTTTTAAACCGGAGAACTATTTTTACAGTTTTTAAATAAGAAGTAGTCGCTTAGCAGGCAGCCACGAAACAGGCTGTAATGGCTGCATGTTTATCTTTCAGGGCAAATGTGCCCGGTCAAAGTACCTCCACTAAAACTGCACAATTCTGCCTTTGACAGGATAAAATGTCGCTGACAACGTTACATGAAGGAGACAGAGACCAGACGAATGTGTTGCTCGTTATCAATCACCTGGGAAGCTTCAGTTGGTTGATAACGAGCAGATCATTCAAATCAGGTGCGTTAGAGTGCGGAGACATCTAAAACACGCAGGAGGGGAGCTCTCCAGGAGCAGGGTCGGGCATCCCTGCTCTAGATCCACCAAACCCCATTGATAAAAATAGCAATTTTACCCTGCAGAGGATGTGAGTTGTTTGTCTACTGCTGCCTCATGATGCAAGTCCGTTTTGTGTTATTGTGTGTGACTTCGGTTGCACAATAAAAAAAATATATCTAAAAAATAGGAGCCCAGGTTTAAAAATACCTAATTCCCCTTTCTTTAATATTCTTTCCATAGTTTGATGCATATTTTGGTCTGGTTTAACGTCAGCATCATCAAAGATTTTAATTTCCTTTAGTCCAATTTGACAGAGTTAAAACCGCCTCATTTTTTTGACCAACAGTCTTAAACACATTGAGTTTGCAACTAATAACATTTGCAAATTCTCACAATTGGACAAAAAAATCGTTTGGCAAATTTTAAAGAGCCTAAAGTTATATATTTTATCAACTTAATGATCAACTTTCCGATTAGTCACTCATAATTTTGGTTTTACTCGCACTTGAGTTAAACTTTGAGAAATTTGAATGGAGTCTGGTGAAGTTATATCCATGTTCGTCTTAATTCTGTTTTCCACTAAAAGAAAGAATTGCAGAAAAAAAAGCTTAAAAATCCAGAAACGGTGACGTCCTTACACATGCACACACACACACACGCACACACACACATGCACACACGCAGACGCACACATGCACACACACAGACGCACACAGTGGTCCTCCATCACTGCTGCCACCCTTCATCACAGCAGAGCAGCCTAATCACTCACTCTGTATCCTAACCAAAACAAAATGGTGCCAACCAGTAGCTTTTAGCTGTGTTTACACTCCTAACTCCCCCCCTCCCTACTGCACTCCCCCCCTCTGCCCCCTCCCTCCCTCCCCCGGCGGCTCGTGGCGGCATGGGTGATTAATTTGGGCCGTGCAGACAGGTAAACACAGGCCTATTTAGATGGCTTACCCGCCACCATATTTATACTCAACAGGACTAAGCTTCAGATAGAATATCCTCAAAGCTCCCATCTGTTTATTTTCTCTAACTGCTCCTTGAGCTCCGTCCTGACACCCCTTCTCTACCTTTTCTGCAGCTAAGCCCGACTCCCCTTTTCCTCCCCCTCCTGACCTGTCTCACTCTCAGGTCAAACATGCAGCACTCTTTGCCCCAGAGGTGGCTCCTTACTTGATTTAAAGTCAGATGCTCTGTGAAACGTCCATCTTCTGTCGTACTTGTGGAAATGTCTGCATGCATGTGTTGCAAATAAAGAGATATTTCTACATGTACAGCTGTGTTATATTTGCATCTGAGGCTGATAAGATTCTTTATAGTTTATAGTTGAGGTTTTGAATGAACAGAGGTGGAACTGTTTTTTTGCATGAGCAGCGAAATCTAGACGAATAAAATAAATGTCACGGAGGATGATCCATTCATAGCTTGTGTTAACGCTAAAGCTGAACTGAACTAAGACGGTCTGGTCGACGGAGGATTTCCTGTTACTTTTCCCCTTATCCTTGCTTCACCAAATGCCGCTCCTGTCACCTAGCAACAGGTAGCCAGCAGGCTAACTAGCTAGCATAACTAATGTCTAGTAAGCGAACCTAATGTTTTAAAGATAATTTGTTTCAAGGGCCCTTTCGTTTTTAACACTAGCTATTTGATTGAGTTAAAACCTTTTACAATTAAAAGTGTATTCCTCGGTCGCCATCTCGTTTGAATTGGCCCGCACTGAATCTCAGGATATGTTGGGCTGCGAAGGATGCACCCGATGGATTCTTCGTGGCCGGGGAAAAGGAGGATGCATTTGTCTGAAGGAGCCTTCACAATGGGACAGCCTTCGACGCACCGCTGCGACTTCAAACACGGCCTTCAAAGGATGCAGGCCCTGGATTTGGACACAGCTATCATCATCATACAATGTCAATACATTTGTCAAAGTCGTGCAAAATGTGAACAGAACATCGGCTTGTTTCTGTCTCTGCCTCGGACGTGGATGTGTGAAGATCCAGAGACTGTGTACCTGTCTCAGGTTGCAGGAACAAAGTGGGATTGTGGGTGATTTACCTGCCTGAAGCAGATATTTGACAGTGTAGAAAAAAAGCTTTGTGGGTGTGAACTGTAGCTCCTTAAGGCCACTGGGAAGATTTCCCTCCAGTGGGAAAGAAATCTGGAGTAGATTTTGGCTGATCAGAGAACAGATATCAGTCTAATCCATGTCAGCGTATTCACATACCTCTGCATCACCTACAGTAGCTCTCCTCCCACTCACATAACTGCAGCTTTAACACGAGTGCAGCAGAGCTGCTGCTCGACGTGCTTCACATTCCTGCAGCTGCTGCGAGCACGTACACCCGACCCCACCCCGCTTACCTGAGGTCAGCGCCGGCAAACTATGCCACAAGTAAAAGCACTCGAGTCTTGTGATTCCTCGCTCCGTTGCATAAGTTCGGAGGTGTCATCTGACTGTTTTCAAGGACGAGGCCTCTCCGGCACTTTTTTATTCCTTGTCAGTTATTCTCACAAAGCTAAATCTCCGTCCTCCTGCCAAACCTCATCTCATCTCCCGCTCATTATACAGCAAATGTGCTTCATTAGCTTGTCTGATCAACAGGTGCAGCATGTTAATCTCCAGTCTAAATGTCTTTTCTTTTTTTTTGCTTGTGAATCTTAAGTGGATTGTTAGCGATGAAGACAGCCGTGGGAGGAGGGAGGCCAATGGAAAATCCACTGATACAAGCCCTGCTAAGTGGTATTATGCATACAAGCAAGTCGCATTAAACACACACATGCATGCACAATCATGCTTATAAAAATCGTGCATGTGCGATCGCTAATTTAATTACTGATCCACAGATTTTCCGAGTCTGCAATCCGTCCTTTAAAGATTTACAGTCCGCGCGATTCTGCAAACATATCATACAAATGTTTTCCCTCTCTGTGAGTCCCATCATGCCTTTGGGCGGGGATAATTACTTATCAACACTAGAGTTCCCTTAAAGGGGTGTCCGAGAGCACACAGGCTGTCTGTTTGTCGGGGGATTTTTATTCCACCACCACCTCGTGGAGATGATTTGTCTATTATCTCCGGTGGATTTGCTCCTCTCTTCATCTGCAGCGCATTACTGCAGTCATAAAGCTGCAAGGTCAGGGGAAAGGCAGGGAGGGAGGAGGGAGAGGGGGGTAGTCCTCTCCTCTCCTCTCCTCTCCTCTCCAGCCTCGCCGACAGTGGAGCTCTACCCAGCAGAGATGTATGATACAGCAGCTCATCAAACACGGGCCAAAGCAGCGTTAAATCAGAGAGTAAATATCCGTCATCATCTTTATCTTTATCGAGATGACCATCCCTCTGCGTCTCTGCTTTATGGCGGCAGTCACACACAGAGGAGCGAGTGGCAGGACGAGTGCGACAAAGGTCTTAAAGGGATACTTCATCACTTCAGTGAGGCCTGGTGCAGTTTGTAAAAGCTTCATCTTCACTTTATGTTTTCAAGTCAAAGAAAAGTGTGCAGCATATTTCTCCAACAGCTGCACTGTTATGTCCTGATACTTGTTGGGAATCTTTACCTGCTCTTATTCGACTTTAAGAACAAAAGTAAGTAGACTTTTCACTCTGTGTATCACTCCGGCTCAGCCAGGTGTTCTGAATACTGTTAATTAACATCACAGCAGACCGTGTATGTCTACTTTAATCAGGCTGGTTCCTCTGAATCACACAGCAGACTCTTATGTCACTGGTTGATGGTAAATTACTCCTACAGATAAAAAAACAGCTGATCTGTGGTCACCTGTAGACACAAGGTGTGCCTCCATCCCGGGGCTGCAGCCTAAGAAGGACGCGGCCTACAGAGGACGAGTCATTCATAGCCTGAGTTAACGCTGAAGCCGAACTGAAATGAGACGGTCTGCTCTACAGAGGATTTCCTGTTACTTTTCCTCTTATCCTTGCGTCACCAAATGCCGCTCTTGTCGCCTAGCAACAGGTAGCTAGCGGACTAACTAGCTAGCATAACTAACGTCACATAACTATTTAAAGACAATTATTTTCAAGGGCTCTTTCGATTGAGTTGAAACCAAAAACTTTTACATTTAAAGCGTATTCCTCGGCCTTGTAAGAGTCCGCTAATTCGCGCACAATGAATCTCTGGAATCTCGGGAAGGACGCATCTGAAGGAGCCTTCAATTTGGGACAGCCTTTGACGCGCTTCTGTGACGTAATCAGCCGTCAAATACGGCCTTTGAAGGCTGCAGCCCCTGGATTAGCTACAAGCTGTGTCCCAATCTACGGGCTGCAGCCTTCGAAGGAGGCGGTCCATGGAGGAGGCTTCATTCACAGCCTGTGTAGACGATAAAGCCTTACTGAAGTGAGACAGTCTGGTCTACCCTTGCATCACCAAACGTTGCTCCTGTTGCCAAGCAACAGGTAGCTAGCGGGCTAACTAGCTAGCATAACTAACATCACTTAAGTCAACCAGTTATTTTAAAGATAATTTAACTTTCGTTTTCTTAAACCTGTGTAACACTAGCTGCTCGACTGAGTTGCAACCAAAAACTTTCACATTTTTGAGTGTGTTCCTCGGCCGTTTAAAAGTCTGCCATCTTGTTTCAATTGCCGCGCAATGCATCTTGGGATATGGTGGGCCGCGAAGGATGCACCCGATGGATCCTTTGAAATCCCGGGTAACGGAGGACACATTTGCCAGCCGCATCTGAAGGAGCCTTTGAATTGGGACAGCCATGGACGCGCTTCTGTGATGTAATCGGCCGTCAAATACGGCCCTCGAAGGCTGCAGTCCCTGGATTAGCCACAGAGTGCAGGACAATGTTTGGGTTGCTTGGCAACAAAAGTCCAGTTTCAGTTAAGTTGTGGAACTAGTTGTGTTGCTGGAGCAAGAAATGATAATAAAATAAAGAATCAGATAAAATTAAAATCCTTTATAGAAAGTACACATTTGTATTCTTTCATATTGTTACTGAACCGTTCTGCGAGCACAAAAAATGCTGATTGCAGCAGATTTGTTGATATGAAAGTGAAGTCTGAGAAATGGACAAAGCACTAATGAAGTAGACGAGGAACAAGCCTCACAGAATGACTGCAGACATCTCCACAGATTGATGATGTATCACGGTGTCTGTGTCTAAATGAGGATTGTCTATACATTGTCACGATCAGTAACGTAATCCGCCACCATCCCGTCCTCGTCCCCGCAGAGCGAGCTGAAGGTAACCGAGGGTCATCTCCTCTATTCTACATGCAGACACGGTCCAGCTAATACCATACTTCACAGGCTGGCCTTAATCAGCCGCCGCACTGACAATGTAATTATGGAAGTGTCCAGGCACTGCAGGCAGCCGGGGAATTCTAATTATTTACAAGGCTGAGGAGGAGAGCCGACGGTTCATCTGAAACCCGCGACCCGATTTCTCTGCACGTCCGAAAGCATCTCGAGCGGAGGGCCGGGCTGCAGGAAATTATGAAATACAGACGCAGTGAAGGGAGAGAATGAGAGAGGCTTCCTGTTTGAACTGAACCAGGAAGCGTTTGATGGACACAAATCTAAACTGTGCAGATATATTTTCCTACATTCCCTCCTCAAGTCATTTAGTCAACATTAAGTTACCCAAAGCTTATCAGTAACGTGTAATTGTATCTCCCCGAGACAGAAAGGTGCAAACCACTTGTGTTGACTTTAAGGCAGAGTTTGGACCGTACAGTCATTTTAATGTGATTCAAAGTGAAATCTTGACCTTGGAAATATAATTAGACAAAACACGTTCACCTCAGAGAGAGTTCTGATGCATCACATTACATCTCCTCTGCTTTTGTATGCTAACATGCATTGTGTTTCCCAGCCTCCTTTGGGCTCACATTAAGGCATTTCTTTATATCCGTCAGCATTAACGGAACAGTTTGAAGGTGAATCTAATCTCTGCAACCTTACTGAAGAGAAATAATCCATTATTTTAATAGATGTTCCCTTGTCTGGTGTTTAGATGACGGTGATGGAGAGTGGCGTCTTTTCTGTTTGCCAACATTCACCATCACCTCCACACGTTCCTCAGGTACTCTGAGGAAAGTTTGATACTGAAACTCGTTGAGAGTTTCTTTAAAGGACTGAAGTCACCATGGCAAGATCCATCCATCCATTATATATGCCCCTTACCCTGGTCAGGGTCATGGGGGAGCCTGGAGCCTATCCCAGCTGTTATTGGGTGAGAGGCAGGGTTGCACACAAGCTGTGTCCCAATCCATGGGCTGCAGCCTTCGACGAAGGCGGTCCACGGAGGATGCTCCATTCATAGCCTGTGTAGACGTTAAAGCCGAACTGAAGTGAGACAGTCTGGTCTACCCTTGTGTCAACAAAACTAGCTACCTGTCGCCTAGCAACAGGAAGCTAGTGGGCTAACTAGCTAGCATAACTAGCCTATTATTTTAAAGATAATTTGTTTGAAGGGCGCTTTTGTTTTCTTAAACGTGTAACACGAGCTGTTCGATTGCGTTGAAACCAAAAACGTTTACATTTTTAAGTGTATTCCTCGGCCGTTTAAAAGTCCGCCATTACATTTGAATTGTCATGCAATGCGTCTGGGGATGCTGTGGGCCGCGATGGATGCACCCAATGGATCTTTTGCGACCCGGGAAACTGAGGACGCATTTATTGGCCGCATCTGAGGCGTCCTTCAAATACGGCCTTCAAAGGATGCAGCCCCTGGATTGGGACCCAGCTACAGAAACAGACAACCTTTAACGCTCACATTCACACCTACAGCCAATATAGAGTCGCCAGTGAACCTAACGAGCATGTCTTTGGACTGTGGGAGGAAGCCGGAGTACCCATGCACGGGGACAACATGTGCATCCTTGTAACCTGTGTTTGCAGAAAATGTTCCGTTCAAACAAATTAAATCCTCTGTGTGATTCAGCCCAACATCCTTACTACGTGTGTGACAGCTAACCAATAACCTTACAGCGCCTCTCTGCAGAGAGCAACAAACTCCAACACCCTGAGCTTGTAGTCTTTATCCTCTCCACTTCACACGGCAGCATCTCTCTTATCAGCGTGTGTATGTGTGTATGCTTGGGTACAGTAAAAGGCCTAATCTAATCACCACACACTCACTGCTTCCTCCAGGTGTATTACTGTACCAGGAGTGTAATGCAGAGAGAGGGAGATAAGTAATATTGATCTGATGCGGCGATTGTCACTCTGTTGCCTGCCTTGAATAGCTAATCTCTTTTCTCACGGGTCAGAGGGAAGAAAGGCGACAGGGCTGCGGCTTCAACCACAGCCAATCCACGGATTGTCGTCGACGCGGGGCGATCAAACGCCAGGCGGACGTGAAATTATGTCTGCGAGCTGTTGTTGGCAGAGAGAATGATGATTGTGATGATGATGCCGATAGAGGTGATGAAGTTTGGGTACTTCTGGCATCAAGACAAGACACAAAAATATACTCTCAGACTTCCACAGTGCTTTAATGTTTTATTTGCAGAATCACATATTCAATAAAACTTAAACTGGAGCAAATTGACTTGAAGACTTCAGCAGTCAGTTTTTACAGATTAAAAACATGTAAAAGTGGACTAAACAAACAAAAGAGATTAAACAACAGGCTCCGTCAGAGATTGACTCAGATCACTCGTTAGACCACTCAGGGGGTGCCCCATCAGAAGGATGTGGTCTATATTTACTTTCTGAACATGTTTTTGTGTCACTCTTGTTCATACTGAGAGCAGAAGGGTACAATCCCCTTCTGACATGAGGGCAACGAGCAGTTAGTGGTTGATTTGCTTGCGTAAAAAGGCTAAAAGGCTGTGGTGGGAGTCAGGATGAGGAAAGCATGTTGTTCCCAACCTTTACACTTTCCTGGTGCAGCTTCTTCTTCACTTACTTTGTTTGTAGAATCAAATAGTCTCGCGCCGACTCGTCCAATGGCAGCTGCACAACGCTTCAGACATTGAAGAAGTTAGAAAATAAAGCTTGCTGAGAAACATCTGAGTTTGGACGTCCAATAATAACGAACACATGGTTTACTGTTGGGAGTTGAGGGTTGGGTTTGGTTACCTTCAGGCACCAAAACTACTTGGCTAGGTTAATTTGTTTGGTTTTACAGAAGTAATTATTTATGAGTGCACAAGTAAGGTAACCAATGTGCCATAGTTAAAACAACTAACGTTAACAGGGCTGCACGGTGGTGCAGTGGTTACCCCTGTCGCCTCTCAGTGAGAAGGTTCCTGGTTCGGGTGAAGCGGGCCGTTCTGTGTGGAGTCTGCATGTTCTCTCCGTGCATGCGTGGGTTCCCTCCAGGTGCTCCGGCTTCCTCCCACAGTCCAAACACATGCTCGTTAGGCTCATTGGTGACTCTAAAATTGCACGTAGGTGCCTCTGTGATTGACTTGCACTCAGTCCAGGTGTAACCGCGTCTCTCGCCCAATGACAGCTGGGATAGGCTCCAGTGCCCTGCAACCCTGAACAGGATAAGCGGTATAGATACTGGATGGTTGAGCTCAACACTGTTTATTGGTCTTACACCGTAATCAGACCTTGTCCTCGTGGCTTTGGGTCCCTTCTTAGTTTGGCCCATCCAATGCCCCTGATCTCCTCTACGAATGCTCTTTATGCTTCTTCACTGGATTTTAATGGGACATCAAAACATTAAACTTGAGGACAGGGTCCAAAAGCGGTGCTAGAAGGACGCCTAGATGTTCACATTTTGCAGCCACTGACCGATCTGCCCACTTTGATTGGCTGGGATGGAGAACAGAGTGGTCTGATGTCGTGCAAACATTTGCATTTCGACATTTCCCGTTGAGATCTTCCTCGTCTCCCAGGGCGAGGTCCTCTTGTATCTCCTCTCCACCCCCTCCTCTGTATACACATCTATCACCCTCTCCCACATCTCCACCTGGAATGAGAAAGGAGGGATTGATGCGGCGAACACGCCACAGTAGTTTCCATTTACCAAGACCAAACATCAGCAAGCATATCTCTGACACCAAAGGGTCTGCTTGGGTGCCCCCTCTCTCTCCTCTCTCGTTCTCATCCCCCCCTCCCTTCCCCTCCCCTCCCCTCCCTCCCTTCACCCCCGCCATCTCCTTTTAATATAGAAGCTGGAGATGAAAAATGGTGTGCTTTTGTTTATTTGCCACCGATGCAAATGCGACCACAGCAGGATTAGTGAGTTCTCCATCTCTGTGCTGATAGCGGTGGGAAGAAAGAGGGGATTTTTATGCAAAAAAGATCTCTCCCACCCTTGCTATGACAATTGCAATGCATCACTTCATAGACAGTTTTTAATCTGTTTCAAACCAACCACACTTTGAACTGCTGGGAATGTGAGATATACAACAGTGGGTATATGCGTGTGTGTGTGTGTGAAGGGGAGTGCTTGTGTGTATGTGCTGTATGTGTTTTCCTGTGATTAATCTTTGGAGTTGGTTTAAGCACACTGCTGACACAGCACAGATCTCCCTCCCTCCCTCTCCCTCTCTCTCCCTCTCTCTCTCTGGCTAACTTTGTCTCTCGCTCCGAACGCCCTTGGATTTAGCTTTGAATAACAAAAAGTTTGAATCCTAATTCACTGTTGGTCCATTGTGTCCAACTTTTCTTTCATTGTAAAGAAAACTTAGCTCAGAGGCTGTAAATTGATCTTTAATCAGAAATCTGCAGCGCTTAAGCTCCTTAGATTTACTGTACGCGCTCACATTTTTGTCGGGGAATCAGAAAAAAAAAAGAAGCATTGACGTTTTTAAAGCTGCAAAAGGAGAGATTTGTTTGTGGAAATCCTTTTTTTTTTTAATAGGTACAAACGACAAAGACAGGCAGCACGAGAGGAGTGACCCATCCAGCCGAGAGAGAGCCAGAGAAACGGGAGACTTAAGCGATGGTTGCCGCTTGTGATGAGGATGTAAAGTTCCTTTTTTAACTACTTTTGCAATATTCAAATGAGCAATTATTTGTAGATTAGTTGGTGCAAAACACGGGTTCAAAATGTTTGACAGATCTTTGTTCTAAGGTTATAAAAACACCTTGAAATGCAGGAATTAAAATATCTTGCATCTCCATTTTTCATAAATCATCTACTCAAAGTTCAATCACTAAAACGTTACTGTCCATGCGCGAAAGACTTCATTAAATAAATATTAGTAGGGCTTCATGGGCAGCTGTGGCTCAGTGGTAGAGCGGGTTGTCTACTAGGTGGAAAGTTGTTGGTTAGATCCCTGGCTGCAGTTCTCTAGTCTACATGTGGAAGTGACCTTTGGCAAGACACTGAACCCCAAATTGCAGAGCTGAGTGAATGCGGCACTTTGCACAGCATCCTCTGACATCAGTGTAGAGCCCAGATACGCTCCTTCACAGCAGGAGATTGTCCCTGTCAGACAGGAAGGGGCTCTCACGAGGCCGAACATGTCTTAAAGGAGCAGTTCGCCTCCGTCAGCCAAAGCTGGTGTTCTCTGTAATCGATAGACGCAATTATATTTGAAATTGGCGCAACAGCTGTGGAGAGAGTTGACAAACAACTCGTGGTTTTGCCCATTCTACATTCCTACAACACCCAGCATGCATTGCGCCCCTCCCTCTGAAAGGAACGGCGCAGGGAAAGACGCTGGAGGATCGTGTGAGATATTTTGAACGAGACATGACATCGCAGGCGGGCGTGCTCGATTAAGGAAGTGTAGTTTAGCGAGCTCCCTGACGGCGGAGGTTTTCCAGGGCCAACTGGAGAAGTGTTAGCATCCTCCAAAGGCACAGAGCCAAATTGCATTTGCTTTCTACCATAATGACATTAGCTCCCCACGATAGCATGATAGGACTGAGGTTGAAAATAGGCGAACTGGCCCTTTAAAAAATGTGCAGAAGTCCCCGCAACTTGCAAACAATCTCGGCGTCGGCCCTCACAGCCAGCAGCTCCTGAATCTCTTCCTCTCTCAGTCTGCAGACATCTTTTCTGTCGTCGTCTTCTTCTTCAACCTCGGATGTTTTTAATTATCCTGTTGTGTGTCACTCTTTTGGTTTCACACCAGCCACATCATAGCATCACTCCGCCCACTCACTGGCACCGAACGCTCCCAGCTATTACTGGCTTCTTGCGGACACTTTGCCCGTAAGCTGGCAGGAAGGAGTCTGCATGAAGCCGGCTGTTTACATTCACACATGCTGCCCACACGGAAATGTTCAGGAGCGCAGTGCAGGTGTGAAGGTTGCTTATGACGGCAGAGGCTGAAAGACTGAAAGTGACACGTAGCAAAGGTGTGTATGCGGTCAGAAGATGTAATTTAAGTGCCGTCCATGTGTCTTGTTTTTACATGCTGTGTACGGCCTCTGGTGAAAAGGGATCTTAATAAAACCTGATTTAAAATCAGACTTTTTCTTTTCAGCAAGATTTAATCCAGTGCCGCAATGTTCTGAGGTACTTTACATCCTTCAAATATACACAATAAAACTTGAAATGAACCCGTAATCAGCTCTTATTGTGCTTCACTATTTGGATCCTCGTGTTTATAGATGAGTTATATAAAGCACGGAGCATTAACGTGTTTATTCTGAGGGCAGATTACCGATACTGTCAAATCTAACCACAATGATAACGGCTCAGCTCGAGCACAGAGAGCTGTTAGGGACGGCCTAAACATGTAGCAGCATTAGCTTTGTAGAAATGCATCTAATTTGAAATATTTCCTCCTTAACGCTGAAGTGTGCAGCGGAATAAAAGAGCGTTCCCCTGGAGTCCATCTCCTCCTAAAGAAAGCCTGTCTGCTTACTTTTCTCCACGTGTTCCTTTGATTCCACGTATTCAGACGCGTCTCAGTGTCAGATCAAACCTTCACACATCCATCACCTCACCCTCAGGAGAAAGGAGGAAACGCCAAAATCCCAAACCGTCATCGGAGACAGATACGGCAAACTCCGAGTTTCTGTTTAGGATTTCTGACTGACTGCACAATTAACAAGGGCTACGGCTGTACGACTGCGTATCACGAGGACGGGGAGAGAAAAGGAGGAAAACACGGGCCTGTTTATCTTTCTAGCCGCTGTTGGCGTCCTGAGGAGAGCGCCTGGCTCGGGGTAGATACCAACGGGACGACACAAAGGCGAGATAAAGCGTTAAGACATTTTTTACTCATCAAATTTAATAAGCCTCATCTCAGACACGCAGGTATTCAGCGCCGCGCTCTCGGGGAAAAGGTAAACACATCCATTTTGTAAGCTCCTGCAGAGATCCCAAAAAACAAACCTGAAACCTGCAGCTGACATGCATTCTAAACGTGTCAGGGTGACAATAAGATACACTATGAATAATAGAATAAACAGATACATATTTTCCAATATGCTTCCCTCTCTTCTCCTCTGTAGTTGACACCTCGGCGCCGCGATAAAACCCCCATCAGAAATACTTTACTTTTCGGCTCCGCCTTTCCTTCGTCTTTCTCGTTCTCGGCGGCGGAGGGGCTTACCTGTGCCCTGCTCGACTGACACCTAGCATTCGGAGCGGCTCTTCTCCGGGATTTAATCAGTCGTCATTATGGAGGAAGAGGAGAAAGAGGCTGTGGCACAATGCTGACACAAAGACAGTCTAAGGGGATCTTTGTGCTGTAAATGTGCTTCTCACAGTGGCTGCGTGACAGCTGACGGTGAGTCGCTGAAACACTGATCCACTGTTTCCTTGTAGAGACATCAGGGTGAATACAGAGGTGCTGTGGCGTGCGCTGAAAGCTGCCTCAAAGACCTGAATGCTGCACAACACCTGCATGGCTGCTGTGGCGGATTAGGGTGTCAACACACACAATGGCTCAGGGAACTCAATGCCTTTTCTCTCCCCCCTCGTGCGCTCTCTGACGTCCCCCATTGTCAACCGCTCTATTTTATTTATCACCCAAACAGCTCAATGGGGAATTAAGCGGAGAGAAAATGGCGACAGGTTATTGAAAAATATTTATACACTTTGAAAAATAAACATTTTTCAGTTAAAGTTCCTCTCAGACGGGGATTATCCCCAGAAGGTGACGGAGGTTGTTGTTTCCTGTTTTTCGGAAAACTTCGGTGACATCTGCCTCCAGGTGCAGCCGGCGGAGAACAAGATGGCGGAAGAAATGCACCGAGGAAGAGGAAGTCGATTCCAGCGCAACAGATGGAGCCGGAGGAGGAGGGAGGGGACGGATAAGGGACGGCTGGTGAGTCTTCAGCAGGAGAATTTGGCAGGACGGTAAAGAGTGTCGGAGCCTGGCAGCGCCATAAAGAGCGCCGGCTCTCGATCCAGCTCTGCTCCACACCTCTCTGGCAGACATGCCATCACAGGCTTTGTTTACATGGGTCTGTGCACTACTGGAACCCTGGAGAAGAGAGACGGAGGGAGCCGGAGATGCGATGTGTGAGATGAACAACTGCCCTATTATGCTTTTTTTTTACTGGCTCAGATTTATGTCGCTTTAAATTAGCAAAATCTGCTCAGAGATTTTAGGTTCCGTCTCCATGTTTGGTGCTTCTGCTGTGGTGAAGCAGTGCTGTGGCGCTGCACTAACTATAAAACATAAAGGAAAATGTTGCCATGGCCAAGCGTAGATGTATTATACTGTACAGAATGTAGCCAAACACTTGGTGTGCACATGTTAAGGCTGAATATTCATCTTGATAAGTTTTAGAGGATAATTTCGTGCCTTTTCGTTTCAAGCAGAGGCTTCCTCTGAAGAATGTCTCGTCTTTTATGAGCCATTAATTTAAAATACGTTATTCTGCACCGAAAACAACCGGACTGTGCACAAACCTCTGTTTGAATCTGTGAAAGTGAAGCGACGTCCTGCACCAAACAGAAACTTTCTTGTTGGACTTCATGCAAGCTTCCATGAAGTTTGCATAACTTAAAATAGGTTTCCAGTGTTTTTATGGGGCCTTCAAATTCCACAGGAGCCGTCTCCGGTGCGACCTCTGGAGTCGATCGCGCCCATTCAAGTCAATGCTCGTGATTCCACAGCACTCGCCGTCCCGGAAGCGTCTCTCCGCTCTGCTCCGCTAAAGATACACGCCGGGTCTATCGTTCCAAACAGGAAGTCACACACGAAAGCAGCATACAGCATCCGGTCATTTGAAAATAAAACACCATGTTCAGACCGGTACAGACTCACGTTTTTTCCGTTTTCACAACAATCACTTCTTGAAAATCTTGAAAAAAGAACACTTTTAATTAAGTAGTGTACTCAGCACAAAAATCACGGAATGATCTCCAAATGAACAGATAATCAACCTCGGGGGTGCAAACTGAGGTCGCTCTGTTTAACATTGATGTTATCACGTGGTTTCGCAATTCTCGCGCAAGAATCCAGCTGCTTGGGCCAGCGCTCCGCTGCGCTGCGGATCAGACACGCTTCCTGTGGGCGAGAACTTGCGCTGTCTGATGGACCAGAACCGCGGCGCAGACGGAACATGCAGGACACGGATCCTGTGGGATCCAGGCGTTACTGACTTATAGGTACAAAAGGTTTTGGAATTTCTTTCATGGATTGTTTCTTTGCGATGGGCTGTCGTGGCTGCAATGTAAACAAATGCACCCAATTCAAAGTACGTCCACGGGATGACAGGATGAGATTGTTGCACTCAGTGACTGACTTCATTACAGAAAGGATTCCTAGAGAGACCTTTTTGTTAGAAACAAAAAGTATTATTTTAACCAGACAAAGTCAGACAGCCGGTCTACCACTTCTTCTTCTTGAACCTAAAAATTATTTAGACCCAAAAATGTAAAACAATGGGGCCTCAAATCTGCAGCGATTAAACATGTCTGAGGAAAAATATCTCTGTTGTAGATGTGATAAAAGCTTCCATGAAGTTTGCATGATTTCAATCACTACTGCATTCAGACAACAAAAAGTATTTAAACGTGTATTATACCACTAATGTTTAATGTCAGTTACAAAAACTTGCAGGTCAAAACACACACCTTTCACAATGTGCAGAATCCTCACTCACACATTTCATTAAAACAAGCGCACAGCGCCCGCTAACATTCCCACAGCCTGGATAAATAAATGACTCCCGTTTAACTCGGACTCACACTCCATCTTTTCTCCCAGTCGGAGTAAATCTCTTTAACACCGCTGTAGCCTTCCTTCCTCTGCTGCCCTTCAGTGACAGTGAGAGCAGAGGAACAGTAATGCAGTAATGCTATCACAGAATGAGGCCCTGAGCGCCGGGCTTTGACGGCTCGCCGGCCGATGATGGATGTCTTCAGAAACTAAACTACTCCGTCCTCCGCAGCCCCAGAGCGCGGCTGTTGCGTGTTGGGATCCCCTCTGTAATGCTGCGATGGATATTTGAGAATGGGAGTGTGTGTGTGTGTGTGTGTGCGTGTAGATGACTTTAAAGTGTTTGCATGTGCTCAGACTTTGTGTGTATGTGTGTGTGTCCTGCTTGAATGAACTTGGGAGAGTGGAAGGCTCTTAGCGTGGAATGTGAGGGATGTTATATAAACACATTACCGACAGTACCAACGTACAGCCGCACACACTGCTGGCGCCAGCCCCGCGCTGCATTAGCTGACATTTTATACAAAAATGGTGAAAATGGAGCGTCTGAGGGAGCGACGGCGGGCTCTCTGGTTCTCACCAGACTCTGTTTGGGTTGAACTTGTTCTCTTTTTAGCCTCCTTTGACTTTTGATTGCTGACTCTGCCTCCCAAAGGGACTCTCAGGAGGTGCCGCGGTCAGTCAGTCCAGACAATTTAAACGGGAAGTCTAAAGGGTTTGCTAGTTTACATCAAATACAGGAGCAGGGAAATGAAAGTTACATGATCTAGTTACAATCTGACAATCTAGTTACATGACAAAAGCAGCGTGCGGCGCACAAACACACGCACACTCCAGCACATGAAAGCTACATTTAAGCACCAAAATGCACCGAAAAATGGTAAACAAATGCAGAAAATGTGCACACTCACAATCAAACATACACACGTGTTCTCCCGTGCACGCAGAAAAAAACGAACACACCGACTTTGAAAAAGCAATTAATTCCAGATAGCAGGGACATGAAAGGCAGCGGGATGCTGTGAACATTAAAAGGCACAGAAGCCCGAGCGTTGCTTTCCTGCGTGTCTTTAAGGCTTCCTCAATCCAGGCCCCTTTCTAAATAGGATTCAATAATGTCCAGGTTGCTTGTTTTTAACTTCAAAGATTTCTCACCAAACGGCTTAAGTCCAACAGAGAGAGGAAGAGAAGGAAAGCACAGACGACTCATTAAATGTCAACGTTCACTTTATGACATTGTGCCCGGCTTTTTCTGCGCCCACCAAAGTGGTTTCACTCGTGACACGGGGGGAGCAAGTTGGAGGCGTCGCTCTCTGCTGCTGTTGGATATTCAAGGAATCAGACAATGCAGGACAAATGACCATTGTCTGAAGGGAGCGGGGGAGAGCTTTGACAGCTGCGCCGCCGTCCGGCGAGGATTCGAGAGGTGCTTCACATGACAAATGTTCAGTTTCCATGCAGGAATCAACGAAAGCAAGGAGGTGAACTGGTGTAAAGCAGGGTCAAAGAACACAGGAGTTTCATCACGGACACTGTGTAGCACAAATAATGTATTTATCCCACCTAATGGTGTGTTTTAATTTGCTTCAATCTAACCAAACAGATTGTTTCAAGTTACGATGAAAGTGAAGACAAATTAAGCTACCTGGGTACCTGGAAACAGACCGTGCCAAGTTAGAGAGGAGGAGATCATGCACAAAGGTTACTTTAAAACAAACCTAACCATGTGTTAGAAGGCAAGCAAACAGGCCTTTTAAAAAGACGCTGAAGGACACCTGAGAGCAGTCATGGATGGTGCTTGAACAGATGCTAAAGGGGAGAAGACACACCTGCAAATGGTCCCTTAAACAGACACTGTGGATGTGACTAGGGATGCACGGCACGTTATCGGTATCTGCAGATAATAGCTTGAAAATAACATATCGGCAGATGTGTCATTTTTTCTGCTATGTTCCACCCATAAAACAATTCTTTAATTCTGCCTAAATGCTTGATGATTCCCTAATAAAGCTTGACGTAATGCTACATCATTAGCTCACCGTGAGTGCGCGTGCACTGCCTGCTCAAAGTTATCAACAATATACAAATAAAGAATAAAAAGTCACAGAAACTCGCAGCCACTTTCACAGCTCTTAACTAGCTAACAGTTAGCTCACATTCTCCTAATTTTACAGACTTAACAACAAACACTCCGAAAATACGCTCGCAGCCAAAGCCGCCACTTACAGAGTGTAACATAAACATCAGTGCAAAACTAACTTACATATTAATGGACGCACACACAATAAAAAGAGTCCGTCGGCGATCACTGATGTCTCCGTAGTAGGTGCAGTAAACAAGTCCGGGCATGTCTCCCTCACTGCCGTGTTTCCGGGGGATGCTGCGTTCAGGTGCGCTCAGAAATGTGACCTTTTGTATAACGCCTCTTCCGCCAAGCGTGAAGAAGCGTGCAAGATGTCTGCGGTACAGCAGTTTGTGGCCACTACAATAAGAGCAGGCATGATATCAACTCCACTACAGGGCAGACTTGATGTTCTCTGCAGTTAGGTGGAAAAAAACGTGTCTAATATATCAATATCGTGCATCCCTAAATATGACAGATGTGGATTTGACCCCCTACATTACGGTGGACTTGTACGATCCTCCGAAAAGCAACTTTCTGCAAAATTGTAATTGCTTTTAAACGATTTAAATACAACTTTTTTCCACATTGCAGTTACGTCATTTGGCAGAAGCTTTGTCTCTGACTCAGAAGATGACTTGATGCTGAATATGAATGTCACGTATGTAAACTTAAGACTCAGGTCGTGGCCCGTCCAGCACGTGCTGTCCATCAAATGCTGGCGTGTGCGCCTCCCTGAGTTTGATATCTTATGCGGAGGAAGGAACCAGAGACATCCAGAGAAAAGAAGGAGTTGTGTTACAGGTGATTGAAAGAGAGGAGAGCGGTGTCAAACCTGTCCGCTCCTTATGAATTTGTGAAACAGATCGCCTCTCACTTCCTCTTCTTCTCCCGCCTCCCGGCGCCTCCCATGTCCGTTAACCCCTCTCGTAAAGAAACAAATGTTTCATCACCGGGGAGCGAGCACACGGGGATGTTTAACCAGCCGAATGGAGAGCCTCCTCCTCCTCCTGGGCCGCCAACAAACCGCTGGCTGGGAGAGCGGCCAGGAAGAGAGGCAAGAAAGCCAGTCTGAATGTCAGCTGGCTGGGCTCCGGCTGCAGCAACGCCATCTCCCAACACACTGCAAACACACACACACACACACACTATACATACAAGCAAACACATATTCACCCTGTCACGCTGTTCACGCTCTGAATCAGAAAGACGCTCACACTCAAACACACACTCGTACACATGCACGACCCCGAGTTCCCCTGGCAGCGCGTCTTTCCGCAGCGCAGGCCTGTGATACTGAGGCTGAAGGAATTTGCTGTGGATTACTTCTGGACTGAGGCGGGCAGCTTTGGCAAGGAGCGGCCGGGCCACTTTGAGGATTTAACCAGCAGCAGCAGCAGCCGCTGCCTCCCAAAAGCCCCGGGAGCCGCCCCGACACCGGCAACACACACACACACACACACACACACACGCACAAACACGTACAATCTCATCAAGTTGTACGTTGAGGATTCGTCGAACAAATTCTCAGATTAGGGCACCTTGTCTTTTATTTTAGGTCACATCATCTTCATTTTCTGAATAAAGATTCACTCTCAAACGATGCTCCTTCCTGAAACATGCTTCTGCAGCCCTCTACAAGTGTGTGTTTTAGTTGTGGCTGCAAGTGAGGAAGGGCGAGAGAGGTAGAGAGAAGAAGAGAAAGAGAGAGAGGGAGAAAATTACCGCGACCTGTCCCTCAGTGACTCTGTGAAGTGCGGTAATTATCCAGGGAATGTCAACACTTCCTTTCCTCTGCCACTCCCAAAACGATGCTGGTCATCTCAGGAAACCGTGTGTGTGTGTGTGTGTGTGTGTGTGTGTGTGTGTGATGGAGGGAAAGAGGGAGAAAACAAGAACATGCGTGTGTTTCACCCCGTGAACTTCTGCGGAAACCGCTCTCCTGTTTTTGGACGCAGCGCAAAAAAAATCCCTCCAATTTTTTCCCCCCTTTCGCTCCACATCTGACATGAAAATCGACTTATTAATCATCCCATCAAACGCGACGAAGAAGTCGAGGACAGGACTTGAAGTAGGAAAGGAGAAAGAAAAAAAACAGGAGAGGACTGAGTACATTTAAAGAGAGGCAGTGAAAGAGCAGGCGGAGAGTGGATGGAGGAGTCGGGTTTCAGTAGGGGGCAATGCAAGGCTACACACCGAGAGAGCTGAGAGGGAGCAGCACACACTGATCATCTTTAATATCAGCTGCATGACTGTGTTTGCAGCTGCTTTAACACTGCATCAGTGGAGTTTGCAGAATGACCAAAACATGGTAACGCTTAAGCCAACAAGGAGCATCCGTGGAGACGACCCCGGAGAGAAACAGACGCAGATTTGACGCAGTACACATGAAAGTTTCTGCATCAATTTGCAGCTGGATAAATTAAAGACGCGACAGAAGAGGACGTTAAAAAGATGCATTTAAAATCTCGTAATTAGTGCATGTTTACTTGGTTTGATTCCGCACGTTAGCCGTCAGTTAAACGCCTCCTCTGCAGCCTGAACTTGTTTGTGAGGAAGCAAACCTTCGAATCCAAGCAGAAGAAAATTGCTAATAAAATAAAACGCACTTTTAATAAACCTCACCATGTTTCTGCACTCATCAGCAGCTTTTAATCTAGCGGGAATTAGCATATTCAAATGGTTTTTCTAATGACTTTCATCTGGGAAAAAAAGGTAATTTCATACACGGGGAGCGGCCTTCAACGTCGCAGGCGGTAAAGACAAAGACGGCGAGTGCAGGGGGCAAAAAGATGCCGCACTTTGATAACCGGTTGTTTTTAATTGGACGTATGGATGTCAACTTTGAACTGTGAACGCAGCCGCGCCGTGCGTGCAGGAGAGGCTGGCAGGGAGGGAGTGAATGGCTGGTGTAAGTGGCATATCACAGGCTAATGCAGGGCTGGGAATGGGAGGATTCCAATGATGAGGCCACTGTTGGGTGGAGATGGCTGGAGAGCACATTCACGGCGTGTGTGTGTTTGCGCCTAACACACACACACTGACGGGAACGCACGCAAACTCTTTTTGAAATTTTATTCTTGAGTACAAAAACAATTAAGAGCAGCGGTGCTTTGATGTTCAGTGCTGCCCCGCAGGTCAGGAGGGAGAGTGTTTCTTTATCTTAATTGAAAAAATTAAATCATTAACCTGATGCCACCGTTTCTGAATGACAAGTCCTCCGCTTTCTCGCTCCTCTCCCCAGCTCGCCCTCAACCGGCAGCGAGAGAGGACATGAAGAGACATGCTCGAGAAACGCTCGAGAAGAAAGTAAAAGAGGAGGGGGGGGAGAGAGAGACAATTTCAATAAGACAAGAAAAAGAAAGTTTTTAGTGGGTGAAATTTGATTAATAATGCTAAACGGAGGCTGGGAGGGGGCGAGATAGGACCGAGGGAACAAATTAGCCGGCACAGCTGGGGAAGGACTCGTTCGGCAGGGTATCAAAGGCTCACAACACCGCCTTTCTCCTCCACGCCTCCGCAAACTCAAATTGAAATTCGGTATCTTGTCATACGAGCTTCAGAAGTGTCTCCCTTTATTGGCTTCTTTTCTCTTTTTTTCCTCTTTTAATTTCACTCATTCATTCCTTTATTTCCCTTTAAAGAATGTTTTACATTTTACTCCTAAAAAAAACGGGTGAGAGATAGGTATCGGGGTGCCTTTGCATCCGACCGTGGCGCCTGAATGGTTAAAAAACCCTGAAAACTCGGATGAAGCGGCTCCTAAGAAGCTTAAGTGACTCATAGAAATCAAGTTGTGCACATCAGAGTGAAAACAAGAAGAAATCTGTTAGAATTAAGCGTGCAGATGTATGATTTCCTCAAAACCCACGACATGCATACATACATACATCCCCAGATAACACCTTGGCCTGCGCAGAGATAGTGGATGTGTGTGTGTGTGTGTGTGTGTGTCGGGTGGGAGTGGGAGTCAGCTTGTCATAACACATCTAGCGTTTAGCGGGCTAATCGTGGGAGACGACCATGTTGTTTTGATCACCTGTAGTATTACGGCTAATGTAAATAAAGGCTTACACTGGAGGCCTGTCACTCTGCTGTCTGAGGGCTGCGAGCGAGCGAGGAAGGGGGTGAGAGAGGGAGGGGGGGGGGGGGGGGTGACCAAGGTAAGAAAAATCACTTCTTCTTATCTCTTTTCCTCTGACCTGAAACAGTCAAACTGCGGTGCGTGAAGTCGCAGAGAAAAGAGCTGGTGGAGGGGAAAACACACACACACACACACACACACACACACACACACACACACAGAGAGAGAGAGAGAGGGAGGCGTAATCTGGAGGGGAGACGTTACAGGAGCGCCGCGTGGTGATGCATCTTTGTCAAATTAGCTGTGATACACCTGAGTGTGATCAGAAGCTCGACGACGGTCAAGAACAGTTTGAGTCACAGCAGAAGAAGTTTTTATTTAATGATGTCATAAAACACAAAAAGAAGCTCCTGCGTTCAGGTATCGTCAGTGACTTTCAAAATAAAAGTACAAATAAGTGTATTAATATTGTAGTTTGTTTGTTTTGTCTACAACGGAGCATTTAATGAATTAAGTCATGATTGTGTTTCGTATATAAATGAGGTTTTACCCTGTAAGCACACTAACTGTCAAACGTAGCTCAGTAAGAGTCTGCTACCTCCCCCAAAATAAAGTCAGCTAAAAGTTAGAAGTCTAATAAATCAGTAACAGTTACATAAATATTCACTATTAAGATTTTTCACCTCTGTTTTCTGATAAATTGAAGGATTCAAGGACGCTTTTTGTCATATCAGAGCCTGTTAGTGCATAAAATTAAATACAACAATACTATAATTTCACAATCAGAATCAGAATTGGTGTTTATTACCAAGTATGTTTACACACACAAGGAATTTGTTTTGGTGATTTTGGTGCAGAACAATTAACACAGAATGAGAATAAAGTTAAGTTAAAGACTTAAATAGAATAAGATAAGAAATAGGAATAAGAATACAAATATAAAAAGCAGCACGTTTAATACAAATAGTACAAAATATGTACAACATGTGTGATTAAAAACTGTGCAGGTGTGCAGGATATTGAACAGTGCAAAGAGCTTACAGTATTAATTTAAAAATAGTGCAGCGTATAGACAATATAAGTCCAGTGTGCATTAATGTAACGCATACTCTGAATTACAGACTCGTTAAGTGTTAAGTGACTGAGGGTCTGGATGAGAGTCCATGTCAGTGGGGGGGTGGAGGGGGGGGGCCGGGGCCTTGTTGACGATAATATAAAAACTCTGAGTAGAACAACGATTAAAAAAGAGACGAAACAATAAATAAAACTTTAAATATAAATATGGAGAAAGAGAACACTTAGCTAAGTGAGCTCATGTCACATTTCAGTTAACACGAGCAGCATTATAAAGGCACGTTTACTTATAGAGCAGCATTTATATTAAGATATAAGTTCAGGTCCGGTCTTGCTCTCTTCCCTCAGGGCGCTTTCTCAGTTTGAACTCGTCAGTGTGACTTATTAGTCGTGTTCCCCAGAACACTGTGTGTCTGCAGGTTCCAAACCCTGTGAAGGTGTTCCCAGAACTACCTGTTCTCCTGTAAGGGTTCCAAACGCTTGGATTTATAATCACGTGATTTTTAAAAGCAACAAAATACTTTGTTTATTTAAGCTTTTGTGTTAATTTTGGTGAATTTAAACCTTTTTCTTTCTGAAGCGCTGAATGCGAACAACTCTTAAAAACACAGGTCGCAGCACTGATTGAAAAGTGTCTGTCAGAGTTATTATGTACTGATGCTTTTTAAATAAATAAATATGTATACTTCATGGCAATCTATTAAAGTAAAAAATACTTTCCTGTTGATGTTGCAAAAGTTAAAGTATTGCAGATAATTCATTAAGTTTGAGGTTGCATGAATTATAAAACGTCCTGTCAGGTCGGACCATCAGCACCAAACTGCAAAAGATTAAATGTACTGTAATGTAGAAACAAACAAAGACAAGCTGCAAACATCAAATGATGTGAAAATTGTTGATTATATAGATGGTTGCAAATTCACCAGATGTTGCAGCTCTACGTGTCTAGATATCAGTTTTTTTTACGTTTCTTTTAGAATAAATCTGAGGCGCTGCTTCAGTTTCATGAAACAAATTTAATGTGAATACACAGATTCTTTTCCATTCTTATGTCCATAAGAGAAGCTCGTATTTTGTCCCGTTAAATCTGACCTTATTGCTCAAAGTGTAAAACATAATTTAAGTCTTTCCCCAGAAACACTTGTGAAGACTCCCCTCTCTCATCACGTGATGCACATTTATTGATGGTAAAAACACAAACTGCAGCAGCTCGGAGACGCGGTGGGTTTTGCCGGGGGAGTGCTGGTTCGTTGACTTTTGCCCTGCACCTGCGTCTTCACACTGTTTCATCTGCGGTTTGCACACATGCTGTACAGTATGTTGCAACAGTCACCTTAAAAGACCAGCAGGCGCCTTTTAAGTCGGTTTCCCAGCGCACGCGTCGCCATCTGCTCAAGTCCTCCAGTGGAACTTTTTGTTTCCATCTCGGTCTGAAAAACGCACAAATGTTTGGCTGTTATACCTTTTCTCTTTCAAAATAAAACGCTTATATTTCAAGTGTACAGCCTGCAGAGGGAGAAATGGGACAATATTCTTTGCAGACACAAGAACATTATCCATTGTGCCGCAGAATGAACATACTTTTAGTTCATCTCAGCGGTGTAATGATGTCTTATAATCCCACATCCATATCAGCGCTGACTCCAGCAGGCCACACCCACATTTAGAGGCTAATATAATGACTTTATATTCAGTTGAACGCCGCACAATATAGTTAGATTATGCTTATTCGTCCCAATACATAAATATGTCATCTCTCGGGCAAAAGCTCTCGATTGTGCCTTGAATGAGGCAACAGGATCCCGGCGCACAATCATCTCTGTCCGTGAGTCTTTCAGAAGTTGAAGGATTTCATACAACACTTTTTCACCGCCGTCTTATTTTCTCTCTTTTGAAAGAGAGGCAGTTGGTTATGATTTTTCTCCCCCCCCTCGTCCCCTCCCTCCCTCCCTCCCTCCCTTCTCTTCCCCTATACGGGTTTAACTTGGGCTATTTCAACCCCGCTGAAAAAAGTAAATGTGTTTCTAGGCTGCTTTCAGTCTGAGCTGCACAACTTATCTCCCTCTTCCTCTTTGTTATTAAATGCAGTGAGCGAATGATCGGCGTTCCTCTAAGGGACACACAGAGTGAGGCAAAAATCTAAATGGGGAGGCACACTCCCTGCATTACCATAAAAAAGGGGAGAGAGGTGTGTGTGTGTATCTCTGGTGGAGGGGTGGTCCTGCAGCCCTTATCGCTTCACCAACAGGAGAACGGAAATGATTAACATCTAATTTAACCCAATCTCCTGCTCAATAGGCCGCCATTCAAAGGGACGCATCTATATGTATTTAAGAGGTAATCACTGGTCGGACCCCCGCTCGTGCGCTCCCCCCTCCCTCCCCCTTTGTGCGGCGGGACGACACACAAACATATTTCCATGTGAAAGGCGGGCCTCGGCGGGTAGGTTTCTGAAGCAGAATCGCTGGTGTTATTGTCGGGTTGTTTGTGCGAGGGCCTCACTGTACTTGCATCATGATGTGGGTATGTGAGTGTGTTTATGTGAGAGCGAATGCACCCGTGTATGGTAATGCTGTCGGTCGGGGGGGGGACTATACGGTCTACAGTGAAGGCCCAGTGAGGCTGAGGGAGTCTAGTCATTGTTATCCTGTTTAAAAAGGATAAAGCAGGTGGTTTGCTGTTTTTAATGCACATTTTCAGTCACTGCATGAGAAGTTAAAATGATGGCTCTCTTCTTAAATGATGTATGAGTGGACTAAAACACAACACGACACATCTATAGGCAAACTGCTACAACTGTGCAACAGCTAACTGTGTTTATATCCCCTCTGCAGCCATGTTTGTGCATCACACTTTTTGCAGACGTTTTCAGACTTGCCTTGTATGCACTTGTCTCGCACCTACTTAGTCTTCAGACCACTCAAAGCGCTTCACACTCCTGCCACAAACACCTATAAGTTACAGTCGGCTAGCTAAACCTTAATCTCTCCCAGCTGGTGCTGAAATCGGCCTTTAGCTTTTAGAAGCACGCTTGCCCCGTCACAAATGTGTAGGCTAAATATAAATGTCTGTGGCGCTACATTAAAGGTCAGGAAGTCACCAAGGTTAAACTGCTCCTTTATGTGGGGTCTTGTCTAGCGTGTTCGTGAGAAGAGCGTCTGTGAAGGCAAGTTTATTTATAAAGCACCAACTCAAAGTGCTGTACACAGTTAAAAACAGAATTTACAACACTGAGAGCTTTAAATGAAATATTGACAATAAAATAGAAAATATATTAAGATATCAGAATTACTTTCTCTTGGGTCCCAGACGCTGCAAGTATTACCTGGCGCATTGGGCTCCAAGACACCACTAAAATACAACAGAAGAAAATCAAATCAAAGGCTAATGTAGCTAGCTTCGGCGTGCTAGTCGCCAGCCGCGGAAGCTAACGACCAGCCGATCCAGTGGGTTGCTAGCTTCAGCGTGCTAGTCGCCGGCCTTGGAAGCTAACGACCAGCCTATCCAGTAGCCGATCCAGTGGGTTGCTAGCTTCAGCGTGCTAGTCGCCAGCCTCGGAAGCTAATGACCAGCCTATCCAGTAGCCGATCCAGTGGGTTGCTAGCTTCAGCGTGCTAGTCGCCGGCCTTGGAAGCTAATGACCAGCCTATCCAGTAGCCGATCCAGTGGGTTGCTAGCTTCGGCGTGCTAGTCACCAGCCTTGGAAGCTAACGACCAGCCTATCCAGTAGCTGATCCATTGGGTCGCTATGTTAGATGCATGACTTGCCGCCCTGGTCGAGTGAATAGGCGTTCTTATTCACCACCACCGGCCTCTCAGTTACCTGCGCTGGCTTATCATTGACCAGATCAGTAGCTGGCCTAGGCAAGAATATAGCCTCCTTCAGTCTCTCAATAGTCTTAATTTTGTCCTTTTCCCTGCGCCGTAGCCGTGGACGTCACGCATGAGACACTGTCTGGACATCTGGGAAGTGCGCTCCCGCAATTACCGTTTATCGCCATCGGTGCCGCCAAAGAGAACGAAACTGAGATCTTCGAGATAATAACTTTAACTCATCAGTTCCCTGAATGAAATTTTCAGAGCGCTCCACGATCACTTATTGTTTCGTGTCTGCTAACTTTTAGATAAATGGTGGAGGCCATGGAAGCTGATTTTTCAGTAGATGGTAGGTTAGTGTACGTTTTTATTTTAAATACGTGTGAGGGGTGCTGGTTCAGCTCAGCGGTAAATTGGCTGCTCATGTAGAGAGGCTATACGGTCCTCGATGCGGTGGTTGTTTGACACCAACCCTCGGCTCCTTGTCACCCCCTCTCTTTTCTCCCCAGTTTCCAACACTATCCACTGAATCCTCTCTCTATAAATAAAGGCATAAAGGCCGAAGAATAATCTAACAACCAAAAATACGTCTAAGAAGAGTCTCGCTAGTTAAAATGAATTCATAAAGGCGCTTGCATTACTCAAAACAAACTAAGATTAAAGACACAGTTGACCCTCTTTGACTTTGACATCTCTGCAGCAGTTTGACTGCATGAAGTTTTAACGGCAGCCTTTGTGGTGTAAATTCATAACATGCTTTATATCAGGTTTTATCAAAGTTTTGTCCTGATAATTCTCCCTCTTTTTTTCCTGCATGCTTCAACTCTGCAGTGCTTGAATTCCCATCTCGCCTGAGTGTGTGGGAAGTGGACAGATTTTAAAGCCAACTCTTTCATCCTTATGTCTTTTAAATCTAGCAGAGGAAGACTTTCAGATTAAAAAAAGAATTTTTTTTTTTTCAAAGATTGCCTGGACAAAATGCAGGGATAAGTGAGAATGGAGTGTGAAGGAGAATCCAGGCCACTTTTGAATGGAGATGAGAGAGAGAGAGAGTGTGTGGAGAGAAGGGGCCACCGAGCGCCAGGTTAACCCTGGGCAAAGCCTGGCAGAGGCACTTCTTCATTAGAGGGAGGAGGGGGCTGTGAAGATCTCTGCGGAGCTTTCTATCAACACAGATTACATGCATGTAGACGCGGTCAAAGGGAGCGGCAGAAAAGAAAAGGGGGGAAAAGTAAGTGTAAAATAAAGAAGTTGGAATCAAAAGGGTCATGTGCAATCTCAGCAATGGGGGTGATGACAGGTTTGCCTCACACCTGAGCCGTATTATGCATTCCATAATCGGCCAAACCCTGCACACACACACTGGAAGTCACACTCCCACACACACATGCACAGTGACCGATGGCGGCAGGGTTGTGTTGGGTTTCTCTGACAAGGTGAACTTCATGCATCGTGTACATGATATATAACTCCAGAGTGGGGAACAAAAGGCCGGCCAGACAGAGCGAGAAAGGAGGAAAGAAGAAGAAGAGGAGCACTTCTCCTCTTTCTTCCTCTCCCGCCGTCTGCTGCAGGGCGTTTTGTCTTTTTCTGGACGAGTGACAAAGGCAGAGCTAGGTAGGTGACCTTCATCTCCATCGCTTCTTTTATGATGGTACAAAAACACAGGGTCAAATCCGTTCATCCGCCATATTTTTTTTACTTTCAGGAGAGCTAAAAAATGTAGAACCTCTGATGAATTAAACAACACAATGTCCAGAGGTGGAGGGAATTAAAATAAACCTGAGCCACAAGACGTCTTGATCCTTCAACCAAGGTCGTAAATCTTATTTTTTCATCACAGAAACATTTGAAAAGCGAAAGAGAGAAAAATAAATATTGTAGGGGCATAAATTGCTGTTTTTTCTTGAGATTCCTTGGAAAAGTCCTGCGCCATATACAGGTTTATCTCTTATAAAATACTTGTCTTCTCACATACTTGATGAATAAAATGACACTATTTTACTGGAGGAAAAACCCTGCACTGAAAAATCCAGGATCCTTCATCGCATGTTTCCCCTCCCTTATTTTTGGGTGCCTTTTTGGGAAAAGCGAAACATAGCAGGGAGAAAACTGTCCATTAACCAAAAAAGCAATTTCTGTTGGTGTGCGCCTGGCTGCTCCAGGGCTCCTGGACGGGCTAATCGCCTTTCATTACAAGTTTCCTCCCCAGCCAATTAGAGACAGGTCCGTGGCCGTCCGGCCCGCCGGCCCACCGACAAACACTCTTTGATCAGCTCTCTGTTCACTGACACACGTCTAATGACCAGGGAGAGCAGGGAGGGCGGCCTGTGCTCACACATACAGTAGCTACACACGCTGCTGAGAGGACAGACACACACTGAGAGTTCAGCTCAACAATAAAGAAAGATCCGCAATTCACCATATTTACATGGCAGCCATTTTCCTCTGATGTTACATTTAGGGTAGAAAGCTCAAACGTTCTTATAAAGTTGTTTTGCTGGGCTCCGAGCTTGCAAGTCATCTGGAAATGGAGTCTCCAGTCCATGGCTTCTGATTGATTAGCAACTGCAAAGTGAAAACATATTTACAACTGTAAGACAACAGATAATGTTAGCATTAATGTGATAAAGTTACATGATAGGATATGAAACTTCCGAGCTAACAATAGCTAGCTTAACATGTCAACATTTCTCGAATGATCAGCAACTAAAAATCCTTAGAGACATCAGGTCATATATAAAAACAAGACCTAACATTAGCATTACCACTTCCTAGATAAAATCAGTATTTGGATGGGCTTAAAGGACCTATGCTCTTAGCTAACTGTAGGCTAATGAATGCTACCTACAGTCATATTAGCTAGGAATTGGTTGAATGCTAACATTAGTTATTTCAGCCTGATAGTCGCTCCAAATGTTTAATCAGTCGAGTAATAGTGAAATGTTAACCAAGCTAGCTATCTTAAAATGGCTAACATTAGCATTTAACCACTTCCTCATTTGATAATGTTAGGATATAAACATTCCTTGCGAGCAATTATATTAGTTAACATGTCAATATTTCTTGAATGATATCAGGCTGCATGTAAAAACAAGACCTAATGTTAGCATTTAACCACTTCCTAGCTTAAATGACTATTAGGATAAGCCTAAAGGACATATGTTCTTAGCTAACAGTAGTGTATGCTAACTACAGTCATGTTAGCTAGGAATTGGTTGAACGCTAACATTTGTTGTTTACTGATATAGGCATATATGGCCCTCCAAATTTTTAATTTTCTTATCATTCAAGTTATAGTGAAATGTTCACCAAACAGCTAACATTAGCATTTAGCCACTTGATAGCTAAAATCTCCATTAAGAGAGGCCTAAAGGGCATAATGGTAATGTTAGCTACCTAGTGTATTGTGAGCAAGGAACTGGTTTAACGTTAGCATTAGCGGTTGTCTAACGTTACAAATATTAAGACATTGTTAGCATTTGAGCTCCCCGCGCTGAGAGATTCTCAGAGGAGAATTGGCCACTATGTGGACATGGTCAGATTTTAAGTTTTGTCTGACTGGATAAAAACAATTCTCTTCTTCTACTGTCCTGATTTGGGAGGATTTCCCCCTGCAGCGAAACCTGCCTCACCCTGCCTTACGGAGCTGCTCACCAAGCTGGAGGAATTTCACTGCTCTGGATATCAGAGGAGGGTTTATCCTCTGATTGTTTAAGAGCTCATTCAAACACACAAAAATCTACTGAAGACATTTTTGCTCCAGCAGATGCTGAATTTCACACTAAATATGCTGATATCCACATTCAAAACCTTTAAGCCCTTAAAGAGGCTGCAGTTTGTCTTGTATGCACACATGTAATCACATGCCCACACACACACAGAGAGGCAAACCCCGGCTCCAAAAATTAGAAAACAAGCCCTGTAATTAGCAAATTAGACTTAACTGCAGCTTTAATGCGGCCGCCTTTCTTCTGCTCTCAGAGGATTTACTCCTGGTCAGCACGCTGCATTCACACATTCCTGCCATAGATCAAATAGTTGTGTGTGTGTTGGGGTGGAGGGGGGGTTGGTGGAGACTCAGGTGAGTTGCTTCTGTTTCTCCTGCCTCTTTAATCATTTACAGTATTTATTGCCTCACCTTTGACCCTGTGGCTGTAGTCGGCTTACAGTGCCATCAGACGGGATGCCGGGTCAGCTCATGCATGACTTCAGGGAGGCATTACAACAGAGGTAAAGCTAACTTGTCCTAGATACAAAGAGAGATTAGATGTATAGATATGTTCTGTACTGAACAATACATTTTAAAAAGCATTCAAATGTATGTAAAGTGTAAAGCCTGCAGAGCTGTTGCTCCTGCATTGCTCTACATTAAAGTGCACAGAAACATGGCGATCAGTAGTTTCTTAATTTGATTCTTTTTGAACGTTGTCACAGCATTAACCTTTGCTGTGTTTACAGATGAGAAACTGTATCCATCCGAGAGACACAGAAAGTGAAACCAGACACACAAACGGTAATATTGCATCAGGGCGTGTGTACTTAAGCCTGACATGTGTTTATGCAACAACAGCGCAGGTGGAAGCAAAAGTTTGTTGCCTGCACACAACATTAAAGCCGCTAAAACTGGAGACTAAAACTATCTTGTGTTTTGGGACGGAGTGTTTAGACACAAACAGCGAGGCAGCGATGGAGACAGAGAAGCGGGGGCAGGATTACCCGGACCGTCTGTGTACAGAAGGAGTAACAGTCTTTTTAAAATGAGACAGAGGTACTTCAGCTCGATGGGTGATTTTATAAACTCGGCGTACAACAAAACCTAAAATGGCGAAGAGTGTGAGCTGAACACGAAGCTGCAGTGAATTGGAACAGTATTAAATTACAATGCATTACAGGATATGGTGGTTGAACTAATTCTGATGGAGAAATTGCTTCTGTTATTACACTGAAGACATTTTTTGTCAGCTCTGTGTCAGGTTTTAAGTTGTGTGTTAGTGGAGAACATGACCAGGAAAGAGGACAGGGAACGCAGAGAGGGTTTAAAATGTGTCTCCATGAAAATTAAAAGGTCATTAAACATGTTCAAACACATCCACATGAAGAAAAATACATGCATGATCATGCACGGATGATGATGATGTACTCAGTGCTTCACAAACATTTGATTTTCACGTCAAGTGTTATTAAATATTTACATCTAACTGCCAAGTTTAACTGATGCAGAGCTGAGTAAACCATGACAAATGTCAGCAATGTCACACCACATGCATGGGAACCTGCACAAATCTTAAAGTTCAGCCAGCTAGCTCTTTATGCTAGCTGTTTAAAACGGCTAGCAGCCATTCTCCTACAATGCCATCCTCAAGGTGGTTAGCCTAAATGCTGTCATAAGGTTTTACTCCTGTTGCAGTTGCACGACTTACAAGTCGCATTAACTCTCAGTATCTGATGAATCACTTTTGTTTTGCAGCTTTTCATTTGATCGCCAACAAAAAAGGCAACGAAAAACTGAAATGTGGAGGGAAATCTAGTCACATTTCAAGTTATAAATATATTTAACAACCTATTAGCTACGGTCAGAGAACAGCTAACTTTAGCATTTAGCCGCTTACTAGCTAATCATAGGCTAGGAAGTGGCTGAAAGCTATTTTTTACTTTCTAGCTAACGTTATGTCACTTTGTTGAACGCTAATGTTAGCTGTTTTCTCAACAGTTTGACATTATATCAAATGAGCTTCCCACCCTGAGCGTGACCTTAAAGGAAAATGGCCGCCGTGTGAATATGGTGACTTGAACTCTGTGTTTTTATGCGTTTCCTGTGAAAGCAGGAAGTTCGGGAGGGAATTGTGGATGATATTAATTGGCATTTACAACACTTAACACTGGTTCCTCATTGTTTCAAACATCTTTAAACAGAGAAATCATCTAATACTTGTCATGTCTTGGAGTATTTTAGCATTTATATTGTTTATTTTTTATGTTTTTTTTCAATTTATTTCAACAGACATGCACCATCATGATCACCATGCAGCCGCCACCCTTACAACAATCAACGTTACCGTAGCAACGTTGCACTCCTTAGACTTAATAAGTTGATGTAGCTGTAATCAAAGTGTTCCAAAAATTAGTATCACTCAAAATGAATGAATACCACAATAATCATTTTTGAGTTACTGCCAATTTATTGGGACGAGTTACGTCAAATTTCTTTGAGGACTGAGTTCAGTTACTTCTTTTATTAAGACTGTTCAGGTTTTACGGTGCACAGGGTAGAAAAATGCCAGTATCAGATTTCAAATCCCAAATCTCTGTGCTTTCATACGGTGCATGCTTTTTAACATGATGAGTCATCTCAGAGTAATTTTAATAGCTAACCTTCAGGGTGCTGCGATTTTGCAACCCTGTTTCTGTAACAATGGCAGTAAAGTAAATGAATCGGAAAACAATTGACTTGAAAAGAAAGGAGAGGTGTGTGTGTGTGTGTGTGTGTGTGGGTGGGTGTGGGTGGAGGAATGTCAGGTGTGTGTCTGTAAAGCCGGTGTTTATGTTCGTACCCAGGTCAGCCCCACAGGTATGTTTCAACCACAACATTACCTCCCATTGACCCCCCTAATGGACAAGGTGAGCGAGCAGTCAGCGGAAGGAGTGACGCCCCTAAAGCACACACACACACGTACACACACACACACACACTCTGAGGGCGACACTCCCCTGCTTTTAAACTACAAGCCAAAATACCAGCATTAATCTGAAGTTGGACACAAACCTGAAATTACAGCCTCTCAAGAGCGATGGAGTGTGTCTGCGTCTTTTCTGCCCCGCTGGAAGGGATGAAGGGAAAAAGGAAGGGAGTGAATGTATAGATGAAGGGAAGGAGAGAAGGAAAGGAGCTGACACAATGAGAGGAGAGAATAAAAAGTGTATTTGGGAGAAGCATAATCAGATTTTGAGGTATTGTGTCGCTCGTGGAAGAGGTGAAGACGATCTGGTCCAAAAAACAGCCGTTTTTCCGACTGTGTGTTTGTTTAAATTGCCACTTCATAACGGAACACACACGCATACACACACTTGTCTGCATATGCACACACACAGTGATGATTACCATACTCCATATTACTGGTGTACAGATAACTGCTTGGCTCCCATGGGCCTGCCAATCCACTGTAATCCCTCAAACACTCTGAATTTTCATTTCAAACAAAAGCTCAAACCGCCAGAAGACACAAGGAAGCATTTTGTTGCTTCCTCTGTTTTTTCTTCCCTCTCTTCCCGGCCTCATTTTTTGTATTTGCCGTCGTCTCTGGGCTTCCTTCCTCGCGTTCCAACCACTTGTTCCCCCTTCTCTGTTTGTCTGCATTTGTGAAATTCAATATCAGACCGATAAATGATGCTTGCACCAAACACAAAACAGCCCTGATTTGGCTGAGAGTGATGCTGGACACAATTCAATATTTACCGTAATAATAATAATGTCATCTCTCGGGATAGTAGCAGTTACCATGACAATAGGAGGTAAAATATCCTGAGGTGGTTCTTGTAGGTGATCAAAGGGAGCGGGGGAGGCATGCTTTACATTCCTGCGTCTTGCTGTATGGAAAATGTCACACATGAGCCCTTTGGCTTCCCATACCTTACCTCATTGTCCTGACCGCTGCAACACGTGCTGATATGATGTTAAAGCAATCTGAGAAATAGAATAAAAATCAACACAAAGGCTTCAATTTTACAATAGCTTATATTTATTTTCTTTAATGTTTTAGGGAGATTAGGGCAAATTTAGACAAACTAAATGCACTTTATCAACGGTATTAACCTGCAGATGATACAGCATCATAAACACAGGACGTCAAAGAACATGCATTCATCACGGAGCTGCAAGTGAGAAATGCTGTGTCATTGTAGGACAAACTTCCACATCGAATAAAACCCGCACTTTTACTTCAAGTTGTTTTGTCTCTTTTATTCCTTTGGTGGCCGTTGTATAAGAGCAATAATGCACATTAAGGCATACCAATATAAATAACAATGAGGGGGCCAAAGGTGTGTTATGAAGGGATAATGTACATCGAGCAGATCACCCTGTTGGGATGTATTTCCACTCTAACAACCTGCTAGCTGTGCATTATTCCTCTTATTACACGCCTACTTACTAAAGACACAATAATTTGGCATAAAATATAGTTTTGGAACTTATTGGTTTAAAAATATCTTTAAGTAAAAATATGACAGTTATGCTCTATGTTGTGACTGCGTCCATGACAGAGGTTACATTCCTTAGCCTTACTAAACTGAGCCTACATTAAACTAATATTTTGATTGATGGGGAAGTGCGACAAATTAAAAGGGAATAACAGCAGCACCTGATTTTCTGCCCCTAAAAGACAAAAGGTTTGTTATAAGGGATAATGTACATCAAGCAGGTCATTATATTGAAATAACCTTAGTCACCTGTGACCTGTTGGGAGTTATTTTCCCTATAACCACCAGTCAGCTGTACGTTATCCTGCTTATTACACACCTGCTTACTAAAGAAACCAAGGATTTGATATAAAATATTTCTTTGGAAACAACTTTGTTATTTATTTATTTTGCTAATAATACGACTGTTATGCTCTCGGTTGTTACTGCGTCCATGGCAACTGAATTGAGCCTACTTAGCTGTTATAACTGACATTAATGTGAATATTTTAATTGATGGGGAAGTGCGACAAGGTGAAGGGGGCCTCGAGAATTTAAGATCGTCTGCCCCTTAAAGTCCTTTAACTATACTTAAAGGTCCACCAAAACATCCAAATAAAACCACCTTGCATACATCACACACACCCTTTAAAAACTCCAGCAGACACCAGTCAAGGCCCGTCTCCGTGGTGACAGGCAGGTGAGCCAATGAAGGTGATAACAGGAGACAAGAGCCATTACAGGGAGGCGGCGCAGATAAGCTCATTTAAATTGGATATAGCATTCATCTGACAAAAAAAACGAGGAGGAAAAGAGGAAGTAAGAGAGCGGGATGGAGACGGGGGGGCATGTTTGATGGGGTAAATATGCAGTGTAGTCACTTTTTCCTCTTTAAGTAAGTAAGACTATAAGCGGAAACCCTTGAAATGAAATCTGGGTGGTTGGGGACTGAGGCATCGGGGTGGTGTTGCAGTGTTGAAGCCTTGCTGTGTTAAGCCTCTTAGATTACAAAACACTTTGGCTGTGTGTGCACGGTTCTGCCATTTAATTATCAGTCAAGATTCCCTGCTTGTGCACAGACACAGAAATTCTCTGTACATACATTCGACACTGTTTGTTCTCTGCATTCATGCTGCACAGGAGACGGATCTGGGACTGTCAGTGCGCTAAACCCCGACAAGACAACTGCAAACCCTCTTCAGCCCACTAGATTTCTGCAGACACAGTGGAGATTCACTCACGACTGAGTGGGGAGTATCTCATAATTGACATTTTGTGACCTACAGAAACTTATTACAGCTTACAATGAAAACTTCTGAATGATTCTCGGCTCAAATTTGTCCGGGATAAAATAGCAAACAAAGCACAAAAGCAGAAATCTCCTCAAAGCGACCAATCTCTCTCCATAAATGTGACCCGAAATGAATGCTTCAGATGTTCTGTATCTGCTTCTCGTTCACTTTCCAGTGAGTGAGAACATTAGAAAGGAAATGTGGTCTGCTCAGGGCAGCAGCTGGGGTGATGGAAAGGTCGAAAATGCAGGACTTTAACCCAGAGGACTGGTATTTGTTTCCTGCATCAAACAAAACGATGTGTTTCCTAAACGTAACCTAGTAAGGGAGAAAATTGACCCTTAAACGGTCGATAAAGGGCACCATGAAACAGACTGTAAAGGGCACATTGAAACAGATCGAGCCACGTGTTAAAAAGGAGGAAACAGATCTCAAAAAAGGACAGAAGGTTCCTTGAAACAAGTTAAAAAAGAGGAACACAGACCTTAAATCAGACGTTTAAGTCCCTCAAAGCAGACGCGAAAAGGTTTTCTTGAAATACACGCTACCTTCTGTCTTCAAATATAATCACCTGTAAACAAAACCCCCCGTAAGTTCCATGTGAAAGGAAGGAGACGCCGTTTTGGCATCGCGTCTGTCATCGCACGGCTGCACTTCAGCCCCCTGGCGTTCGCCCCCCTTTCAGACGGCCTCCTTCGCCAACGCGACTGTCACTACGACCATTACCGGTGGCCATTCAGCCCCTGCCCGCACCTCCAAAGGCCTCGTTGTTCTCCAAGTCGCATGGCTGCAGTCCGCTGGCCCGCTGGCTACTGACCCCTGGTCTGGCTCGCAGTCTGGCACCGGCGCCCTCCATTAGCCTAATTACAGCCATGAAAGCAGCGCAGACCGAGGCCGGCATTAGGGCCAATTAGGGCCGCCCAGGATGGGCCCTGACCAGGGTAGGGTTACCCACGCACACATATAGACACACAACAATGTCTGTATCATTATGCATTAGGGCCTATTTACATTTTCAACTCCTAATCTTGAATTAAGCCATCTTTATTTAACCTGAGCCTGATTCTCTGAGTCCAAAACCAATTCAACCTGCATCTTAACCTTAACCTGCGACCTTGAACTTTGGTTGGAGCTCGTACGCGAGGCTGCATGTCACGGCCACCTTGATGTCAAATACAGACAGAATGAGTAAAAGACGGAGGCAGCAGGAGGAGAGCCTTGTAAAAAAGAGAGCGAGGCTTGTGTCTGTCCATTCATGCGTGTGGATGCGGATGCCGAGCCGGGGAGCCAGCAGTAATTTGTGGCTGTCACAGAGAGATAATAAGGCTTGTGTCTTCCCTTCAAATAAAAAAGGTGGAGACCCTCCTCTTAAAACACTATCCTCTCTGTCTTTTGTTTCCTCGAGGGCCCCTGCAGGTATGGACGGATGGATGTATGGAGAGAGGGATGAGCGGAAAATGTCCATCATGTTGTTAGCCGCAGAAAAAATAACTATCATTACAGAGAAATGTTCCTGTTCAGCTGAATTTGTGTTTGACGATAACGGGTCATTTAATTACCAGAAAGCCTGTTCAGACTGTGAGGACAGGAACTCTTCTGTCACTGTAACTAACTATCTTACATTTGTGCCGTCTATAGCTCATATTAACTGACCAGTATTTTAGGTTTGAACAGGTGAAGCCCAGCAGGACACCTGACAGACTTCCAGCTTGAGCTCCAGGTTGATTTAAAGGTATTATAGGATGCAGGATTGAATTAGCTCAGAAGGCTCGTATACGTGTTAGCATTTAAACAAGAAGCACAAACTCAACAAAACACCAAAACTTAAATTGATGCTTGCAATATTTTTACTCTTTTAAGATTATTTTTAGGCCTTTTGCTTTTATAAGATAGGACAGTAAAGATGGCTGAGGTTAGACGTGTATCAAAGGGCCGCGAGTTCAACTCCAGGTGTTCATCAAGGACTTTGCCTCTGCACTCGGGGCTCTACCTGCTCCACCAGCTGAGCTAAACCAGCTCCCCGATGCGTGCAATTTTAGTTAAAGTAAAACTGACTTAACTCTGGATGGAGTGAATTCTGTGGTTTAAAATTTCAGTGCAAAAACTGTCTTCCACTGCGGGGCCTCTAAACCAAAACAACAACTAAAGACTCTTTTGTGACATGTAGCGTGGGATTATGGGAGTTGGTGTCCTCATTGCAAAACAATTATCATCACATGTGCAAAATGACTTCAACTTTAAGTATCAGGAGCAATGTAACCATCCCTAATTATTATGTACAATCTTTAATTCATACTCTTGTGCTACAGAAGTTTTTACTGTCAATACTGCAGTCAGTTTAATTGCCACCAGTTCTTTCTGCTACTTCAGTAGATGACTGTGATGTTGTTATTCTAATAGGCGCTGTCTCTTTTGCATTAACTCATACACTTTATATTTTCACTTATATTTGAGTTGTTTTATATTTCTCTAATTTTATTGTATCTTGGAGCAATCTGGCACGACAATTTCCTTCAGGATTAATGAGGTTGTATCTTATCTTATCTTATCCTGTTATGTAAGAGTTCATCTGAAATTCAATCTTCCTTTAGCTCCATGAAAATTATAAAAATAAGATGCTCCTGACCAGCTCTTATTGCCTTTTTAAACACAGCATGCCACACATGAACACACACTGCTTCTGCTGTTGAATTAGAGGCAGAGAAAGTTTGAAACTGTCATAAGATCATTCTTTTGTTATTTATCTTTCAGCCTCAAATTCCACAGGATCCGTCTCCGACGCGTTCCGTGTGCGCCGCGACCTACGGAGTCGATCGTGCCCGCTCAAGTCGTTGCTTGTGATTCCACAGCACGCGCCGCGGCCCGTTTCCGGCACGTCCCAGAAGCGTCTCTCCGCTCTGCTCCGCTAAAGATACGCGCCGGGTCTATTTTTGACGGAGGCCGCTTCAAGCACGCGTCAAGCTGAACAGAGCCGATCGTTCCAAACAGGAAGTCACACACGAAAATAGCATACAGCATCCGGTCATTTCAAAATAAAACACCACGTACAGACCGGTACAGACTCCCGTTTTTTTTCCGTTTTCATAACAACAACACACTGAAATCTTGAAAAAAGAACACTTTTAATTACGTAGTGTACTCAGCCATGGTAGAAGCACAAAAATCAGTGGCCGAGGGCTCGCTCCGACGGACCAGAACCGCGGCGCAGACATAACGCACCGGACACGGATCCTGTGGGATCTAGGCTTAACTCTCGCATGCTGCATTCAGGTGCTGATAGGAAGGTTTAATATCCCATGTTTCGGTCAGTTACCGTTATCATGACACATTCATATTTATTTAGTTAATGGAATAAAACAAGTTTAAGAGCAGTTGAACATCAGCGCCTTTTCTTTTTCAAAGACAACAAGCCGTCAAACTGCTCTGAAAGCTGCTGTGACGTTAAAAACTGCAAGAGTACTGTTCTAACCTTCGTGCGCATCCTAAATATACACCCCATGGAAACCGTGAGCCCAACAAGTCGGTTCACTTCTGCTGAACAGAAGTCGTCTGTGGAGGCCTCGCCGCCTGCACAGAAGCTGCAGCATGTGTGGAATCTGCAGCCAGAACGGTGATTAATTGTGAAATCTGTCTAGAACAACACAAAGCCAAGTCACGGCGCTCGTCACGGCGCTCGGCTTACCCAAGACTCACTGCTGTCAACACTCTGTGATATGATCTATACAGAGGATGAACTTTGCCTGTTTGGGGCTTAACTGATAAACCACACACACACACACACACACGCACACACACACACACACACACACACACACACACACTCATATGTACATACAGACAGATAACCAGCAGCAGGAACACACTCCCTGATGGGTGTCAAGAACAGGTGAACATCCAGACACCTGCAGTGTGCACCATATGCACTGTATATATCAGAACTTCATGCTGTCGACCCGAGCACTTTCATCTGATCATTTTTCTGATTCCTGGATGAAGATGTTTTTTAATTGCACTGGCATTGTTATTCCATATGGAATATAAAGGATGTGACGAGATGACAACAATGGGAGGGAAACTTATGAATATGTGGTTGTTGAGTTTGTTTTGTGAACTTGTTTGAACTGTTGAAATTCCAGTCGGCAAATGCAACAATAACATTTTCATGACAGCAGTTTGCAGAAGGTTTAGTCTGTGTTATTCCAACATTTGTCATCCCAGACTTTAAATACTGACACCTAAAATAACCTTTAAGACACGCTGAACTTACAGAAACTGTCTGGCACAAACACTATTTGGCTGAATGTAGGAAACACATCGTGGTGATCGTTAACACCTGAACTTTAGGTTGACATTTGTTGAACACACGGCTCAGACCCCGGTCTCCTGGGAGACAGACCTGTACGCATACACCGCGCTAAACACACTCTCGCTCTTACATCAGGTGATAATTAAAGTGAAACTTAAAGGGGGGGCTAATTTCAAGCTTCATATTTCACTCTGTGATACCTGTGGAGTAGCTCATACAGCCTCTGCCTGAAACGACTCAGTCAGCTCTTTCCCTTTAAGAAACCCCGCCCCTACGAGCTTGCTTTCTTCTGATTGGCCAGCTCTCCGAAGCCTGCCGAGGCTGCACTTTGCATGCATGTAGAAAAAACAGTGTGAAAGCTGGCGTTCACAGCAGCCTGGGGATTACTCCGACATACTTTTACCTTCAGATGTGAAACTTCACCTGCGTTTAGTCTGGACGTCCAACATTGTAACATTACATATATGTATTAAAATGTGAAACAGCATAATACGCCCTCATTAAATAGTAAGACAAAATGCAAAAATTGGCTCCAACTTTCTTTCTTTCTTCTTTCTTTCAAAACTGGTTTATTGCACCTTTGACTGAAATAAATGCGTCTGACTTAATTCTGCTTTTATTTTCCTTCCTGAAGATTTGAAAAACACACCATCCTTCCACTTTGAGGCAGCAGCTAAGAAAACCTCGGTCAGCTTACATCAGATTTTTTTCTCCAAAGGTCAATATTGGCAAAGTGAACCTGAGTCTGAACACGTACAAACACACAAACACGACGTGTGATTGCTTTTGCCTGCAGGAGCTGCAGGTAATTCATGGGAGATTGGTGACGGTGAGATGTGCACCGTTGTGTAGAGGGAGTGTATACATGGGAACCGATGGGGGTATACCTGTGTGTGTGTGTGTGTGCGTGTGTGTGTGGGTCATCTGCAGACGGCCCAGCCTCACCTTATCTGCAGCGAGGTGGGCTGTGTTCGCAGAGATTAAACACATTTTCGAAGCGACGCTAACTGCCGGGGCCTAAAGAAACGCAGGCAGAGGGAGAGCCAGTGTAGCTGCAGCCAGTGTTGTTGTTAGCTGAGGAGAAAATCCTTGTTCCCAACACTGATAAGGACATAAAGTGTTTCTGTCCCCAAGGGGGCGGGAGGCAGATTCAGCCTCTGTAGATCTACTGTAATGAATATCAATGGCAGGGAATGGGGCTGCTCCCGTCCCTTTGGGCCTCTGGTTGCTGCTCCCCTCTCTTCTGCTGTCAGAATTGCGACAGGGACACTATGCATGAAAATGCGAGGCTTAATATATGGTAATGCTATGTAAACACGGGCTGATCTGAGAGGGAGGTTTGGAGGGAGAATGGATCGACGGTCGTCTGCGCTCAAAGCCGAGTCGGGGAGTTTATATCTCCGAGGCCAACAGTAGCCTCTGAGCACGTTTATCTGGAAATGAATATGATACACTAAACAGGAAGAGGAGGGGGGAGGAGGGGTGTGTGGTTACTGCAAACTCAGCACCACCTCACCCCACCACCACTTAGCCATCTACTTCCTTACTTCTTCTTAAGCAAGACATTTCTCCCTCCTCCTCCCTGGTACCCTGGTAGCTCATGGTTAGCATCATAGTTGATTTGTGATTCAAACAGATCCCTGTCTACAGTACAGCACGCATGTGCACGCATGTTTTACTGCAGCTAAGTATCAATGCAAAGTTGCAGTGAAAAGAGACGAGCCATAGTGTCGACTCTAAAGTGCAATAAAGATTGTGGACATCTTAATTCTCCGTGTTGTGTGATGCAGACATGAAAGAATGTAGTTGAGAGTTTGGAGGACAAGCACGTTAGCATAGCGCCTGCTGCAACACAAGTTAGTTTAGAGATATAATCTCGAATCTTAGTTTTGTTCTATTTGGCGGCACCGAATGGTGACCTAAAGCAACGTCCCAGATAACCAGACGTCCACGGTTGGCTCCAGTTGTGATTTTCCTCTCTGACGGTCGCTTTCCTTTTCAGACTGTTTGCTTCATCTGAGCGTCGAGTTTGTTTCTTCTTCTTTGGATTTTCACTTCTTGTTGAAGTTGTATCTGTAGTCATCCATCTTTTCTTTGTTTGTTCAGCCATAGTAGATTACTGTTTACTCGCAACACTTGCAGAGAGCGGAAAAGCAGCCGCTTAGCTCCGCCTACCCTCTCTGGCAGACCAACCACTGCTGGCTGATGGAAAACACGTCACTAACTGGGCGCCGCCACAGACACCCAGTCTGTAAAACTGCAAATACAAAGGCTTCCATCAGTGGGCCATCGGCTCAATCACCATTGTGTTACCTCATTCGGCGATAGATAGAGACTTAACAGACATTTATTTAAAGGAAAATCTTCGTGTCTTTCAAGTATCCAACCTCAAACTAACTTCACAGAGGTGCCAAACCTGGCGTGAAACAGCTATGAGTTTTGTGCACGCCGTTTCACACAGAAAAGTGTCATTATTTCTCTGTATATTGGGTGCATAGTATCAAAAAGGGTTTACACTTTGGGGTCTCGATCACTGTGTCGGCATTTAATATGCTACATGTAGTACCAGCTGGTGGCTACTTGTGCTTACATCTGTTGGCTGACTTTGTCCTGCAGCCTGCTGCAGTCTGTAGACGTTACCTGGGTCCAAAACCTGAAGACATAATGCACAATAAAAGTCTCCAGCAGGATTCTTGCAGGTGCTAATCATCTGCTATAAATGATCAGCATTATGTTACATGTTAAATGTGGCCAAAGCTGTCATGTTATAAACTTGTCTTTGCAGATTTCAGCGTAATCTCTTCTTCCTATCTCAGAGTTTAAAGGGTTTTTATTCAAATGTGGCATCTCTAAAGTTACCTGAGCCCCTGTGAAAAGCAGGAAAAAACACGGTGGCCACTACAGGAGGCATTTCTTGCCACACACACACCAACCAGGGGTTCGGTTACTTCCTCCAAACAGGCTGTCTGGTAGCGCCGGGGCAGGCGGGGGAGTGGGAAATGGGAGTATTGTCTATGAAGCGGTGTGGGTTTCCCAACTTGTCTGACAGCCCGACGCGAGCAACGCCGCATTCCTCCGCAGGAAGGCCCGAGACGAGCCACCTCATCGTCTGCCGCCATTCATCAAGTTAAAAATAAGCTTGCAAGTTATCACTTCATTCAGCGGGTCATTCTGTTTTTATTCGACACATAACCGAAGAGCAGGAGGAGGACAGAGACAGAGAGGAGGGAAAAGGAGAGATGAGAGAGGAGTGTGTGTGTGTGTGTGAGAGTGTGTTGGTGAGATGCCGTAGCCCGAGGCAGCGAGGTGGGATTTGTAAGCCCTTTGTAAGTAACAGGCACCACTCTTAGCAGGCTGAAGGTATGTTTTTGTGTGAGTAATCCGTGATGGATGTTTTAATTGAAAGCACAAGGCTTTTAGGGCTGTTTTCAGAGACCGCAGCCAACATCTGACACCTCCACTCAGACCAAACCCCCCAACACACACGCACACACACGCACACACCAACACTACAACCCCACCCCTCTGTACAGTCAGACTGCTATACATGGCCCAGGTCATGCTCTGAGTACACATGGCTGTAATGAGAAGACATGACGCACAGCTTGAACATCGTCGGATGGTGGAGTTCGTGTACGAGGGTTTCACCAGGACGAGTGCACAAGTTTGACAAATATATCAAGCAGATAAAATTGTTTAATCGTCACTTTGAGAAACTTTAAATAACAACATCGTACGTCTAGATTTGGACGATCAGCTTTCTGCAACATGTCACCAGCTGCATTAAATAAATCACAGATATTAAATCTTTTACAACAAAGTTAAAGTGCTGAAAAAAGCAAACCAGAGCTGCACTCATTTTTAGTTTATTATACTTTAAAGATGCGTGTGTGTATGGAGTGGATTTATTGGCGTTTTATTTTGTGTAAAGTTTGTGGTTTTATAAAAAGCTGTATATCTTACTTACATTGCATGCTCTGGTTTGGAGCTCTGTGTGATTGCATCGACCCCTTAAAATAAAATAAAAAGTAATTAAAATAAATAGTAAAATAAAAAGTACAAATATTTTTTGATAAAGAAAATTGACCTGAACCACAGAACGGAAACAAAAGATGAATTAAATATCAGAAAAAATTAAATAGCAACAAAATACAACGAAATTAACATATAACCTGTCATCACTAATTATTTATCTACATATATTTAACTCTAAGTCTTTGATTGATTCTCACTGTATAAGCTCCGAATGTCTTTGTTATAGATTCCATGTAAAGTGCCTTTGAGTACCTTTTAATAACAATAACTTTATTGATCCCCAAAGGGAAATTCACTTGTCTGGCATCTCATCTACCTTTTACTAAGAGTGAAAAAGTCTGATGGCTGCGGGTACAAAAGATCTTCTGTATCTCTCCGTCCTGCAGTGAAGAGAGAGGAGCCGTCCATCGAGGTGTTACGAAGTGGATGATCCGTGTGGTTCAGAACGGCCTCGACCTTCTTCATCTCTCCCTCCTGATATTATTAAAAGTTCACATGAAACTTCAGCAGTTGCTTTGGGTGGGATATGACTTACAATACTTTAAAGTGCTAGAGAAATAAAATGTATTATTATCATTATTGTTATTATATATAATTATTATGTATATATATAAATTTAATAAAAATATAAATAATATTTGCCCAAACTTCTCTCTCTTTCAAATCTCTTTATTGTGAAGCACGAGCAGTCAAACAGACGTCTTTGGGTGTTGTACTTCATTTCACATATTTTAAACAACAACAGGAAAGTACAACAAACCAACAAACAAAAGAAAACAAAACAAAAGAAAAAGCCCCAAACTTTTGTTTTATTGAGTAATGAAGAAAGTTGATCTTAAAGCTCATGCGAAGCCTCCGGGCGGAGTCACTGAGGACGCACAGGTTTTAAAGAACAAGGATCAGATGTCGAAAATAAGAAAATCCTTTAAATAAAATCAATTTCTTTTGCTAATATTGGGAAGAAGAGCATCACGCGAGTGTCATTCTCTTCCTCTAATTGCCAACGTTACTTTCTGCCTTCTTTTATAGATGTAATATTGTTTGCATACACTTCATAGTTGAACTCATATCTGGCACTATAATTTCCTTTGTGATTAATAAAGTTCAATCTTATCTTATCTTACAACAAACGTGCGTCCTCCCCCTGGTGACCCTGCTTATTAAGAGTAAAGAGAGTTGAGGCAGCAGAGTTATGAAGCCGCAGGGCAGGTGAATCATTCCTACAGGAGCCCGGGTGGAGCCGGGGCCTGCAGGAGGGGACCGTAAATCTACAACATGATGAGCCAGGTTCAGGAGGGAGTGACCCCGCTTGACCTGAAGGAGGCGGGACCTGAGGTTTAAAAACTCAGCTGCTGTCCGAAACCTCACCCAAAGGTTCTGCGTCCCGTGAGTCCTGAAGAAAAAGTGCAGCTTCCTTCTTCACACAAAGTGCTTCTGACAGTGAGTAAATGGAGCAAGCTGTGGGAGGGGGGGAGGAGGAAACTTCAGAGGGATTTCTTTTTCTCTCTCCTGTCACTAGTTGCCAATTTACCCCCCAACGCATTCAGAATCAAAACTTAATTAAAATTTTGAATAAATAAAAACAACGAAAAAAAGGGAAGTTATTGAATTCTGAACCCTTTGATAGATTTATCCCCCCCAACCCCAGAATAATGCAAAATAAGATTTAATAACACCTTTCATATGGAGAGTACAAAGCCGGCTATTTGCATTAAAGTGTAAATCGGCGTCAGGGAAAAAGGCAGCGTGCCTCTAAGCTTATTGATGTTCAGTTCTGAGCAGCCGGGCGGCATTGTTTCATGCCGGAGCTTGACGGATGTCAAGGTGATTATAGTTTAGATCACCCGTAAGAAGACAACGTTTTGAAATGTTAAAATACAGACAGGCGACACAAAAGCCTTCAAATGTTTGTTTTACTGGGAGGGGAAGAATGGAGAGAGTGAAAACTCCCACTGAGTTTCAGTGTTCGCTCGTAATTCTCACAGAGGATGGATAACTCCGCCGCTGTTCAAACAATCTGACAATTTGTTGGATTCTTCTGACGGGCACAAAGTCCTTCTGCAGGAAGCCATTACTGAACGGCCTGACAAAGAGCGAGGGATGTACGAGGGATTGTTGTATTAGCCCTATCTGCCCCCCCGCACCTCTGTTTGAAAGTAAGCCAAGAGGCAAGACGGAGCGGAGAGAGCGGGAAAAGTTTGTCAGCTTACACTTTGCCAGCTGCAAGGTGCAAAGAGACGACACAGCAGGGGTGAAATACCCGGCGAGAACACCATCTAATAATCGTGTTTTTGTTTGTCCCCGCCACAAAAAGATCACCGAGAAAAGAGATTGTAGGAAACAGACTTTCACTAAACACAAACTCAAAGAAGAGCGGCTGATCGCACTAACTGTTTGCATGTATACCTATACAAAATACGGCGATATATCCCACATATTAACCACGTCTTTTGGACTTCATCAGTCAGGTGTGTATCATGCAGATTCTAGCATGCGCTTGGGGTGGGGGTCAGGGGTGATGCATGTGTCAACCCATGCAGGACGTTTCAGGAGAACACAGTTGGAGTCCTGCGTGAAACAGGAAGTGAACACTGAGTTATTATTATACCCAAGTTTCCTAGGCTTATTCATAACACCTTTCACAGTCAATCAACACCTGAATTTAACCAACATCCTACCTGACCAAACAGACTGTTTCATGTTCGAAAACAGGCCTTAAAACAAACACACCAGGGCACCTTGAAGCAGCTAAGGCTCCTTACACTGCAGGGACAGTTTACACCCGGTACCTTGAGAACAGATGCTAAGTGATACCTCGCAACGACACTCAAGGGTCCCTTGAAATGGACGCTAAACAGACACGTCTGCACGTCGGTATTGTTTGTTTTCTGTTGCAGAATGAAAGTGGTAAAATTTTGTCTAAAAATACTCATGTTTTATTTTAAAATGGATCTCCCCGACATGTTTCTGAAACTTTAAAGAGGGGGTATCATGTTGTTTCACATTTTAATCATATATATAATTTTACAATGTCCGATGTCCAGACTGAACGTGGCTGAAGTTTCAGATCTGCAGGTAAAAGTTTGTTGGAGTAATCCCCAGGCTTCTCAGCTCAGGCTGCTGTGAACGCCAGGTTTCACACAGTTTTTTCTACACGCTGCACATTGTGACGTCAGCAGGCTTCAGAGAGCTGGCCAATCAGGAGGAAGCGGGCTTGTAGGGGCGGGGTTTCTTAAAGGGATAGAGCTGGCTGAGTGGCTGTAGGAGGGCCTGCACAGAGCACCAGTGTGAGAAAAATTAGGAGTTTTTTCACTGTAAATAATGCTAAGCTACTGCACAGGTATCACAGAGTGAAATATGCTTATTGAAATTAGCATAATACCCCCCCTTTAAATTCCCAGTAAAAGCCCCCCTGCTGTGACCCCCCGAGTCCTCAGCGTCAGCTCCGGCCCTGCTCCTGCCTTCACACCGTCAGCCTGAGCAGTGAGAGCGTTTGCCCTGCAGCTGGAGGTGTGCTCTCCTGTTCTGTGCAGGGAGACAGCCGGCTAATGGCCGCCCTCCCCCTGTCTAATTACTCCTTATCTGACTGCAGGTAGGACCGCTAACTTCAGCAGACACACCCCGCCTCCTCAGGTGTGCGAAGCTGTACGTGCATGCGTGTGAGCAGTCTGGGTACACGAGGCTCGGATGCCTTAAAGCAGGCTGACATAAAGTTTTATGATTACAAATGACTTAGTGTGAAGTTGAGTAATTTTTGGTTCTGCTTTCTGTTGCAGGTTTATTAGGTTCACCAGGGTAAGACTAATACAAGGAATATACAGAGGGGTATTAGGGCGAGGCACATGGGAAAAAGAGGTGGAAGATTATTTTGCATGTCGAGAAAAAGTTACAATTTGTAGAATAAAGTTGAACTTTCAGATTTAGTGCCAAAATATGTGATTTAAAAAATAATGAAAGGAAGATTTTTCTTTTTTTTCTCACATTTTCAGAAAAAGTCAGACTTTCAGGAAGAGTGCAAGACGGGAAAATGTTAACTTTTTTTTCTTCCTATATTTTTTTATTAGGTTATTTAAGCAAAGTCACACCTGTGGCCTCCTGCCTGCGACCGAATCACAGCCGTGATGATATTGAGTTCGACATCCCGACCTTCAGCGTAAACTGTTATAAAGCTACTCAACTAGTTCCACAACTTAACTGAAACTGGACTTCTGTTGCCAAGCAACCCAAAGTTACCACAGATCAGCTGTATATGTATGTTTTGATTTATCATCAACCGGTGAGATCAGAGTCTGTCTCAAAGATTAATCCATGCAAGTCTAAGTACACACGGCCCGTGCAGTAAACTGCAAAAGGCTCCTTAAATCAGTGATTCAGAGGAACCAGCTTGATCAATACAGACAATCTGCTGTGATGTTAATTAACAGTATTCAGAACACCTGGCTGAGGCGGAGTGATACACTGAGTGAAAAGTCTCAGTGATGTTGTGCTCTTAATCAGCACTTGTGGAATTGTTGGAACTAACTGTTGTATAAACTATGTTAAAGTAATAATCTCGAAGGTTTTCATTTAAATAAATGTCTGTTAAGTCTCTATCTATCACCGAATGAGGTAACACAATGGTGACTGAGCCTATGGCCCACTGATGAAAGCCTTTGCATGTGCAGTATTACAGACTGGGTGTCTAGAAATAATCCCAAGCAGCGCCCAGTTAGTGACGTGTTTTCCATCACCCAGCAGTGGTTGGTCTGCCAGAGAGGGTGGGCGGAGCTAAGCGGCTGCTTTTCCGCTCTCTGCAAGTGTTGCGAGTAAACAGTAATCTACTATGGCTGAACAAACAAAGAAAAGATGGATGACTACAGATACAACTTCAACAAGAAGTGAAAATCCAAAGAGAAAGAAACAAACTCGACGCTCAGATGAAGCAAACAGTCTGAAAAGGAAAGCGACCGTCAGCCAGGAAAATCAAGAGTTACAACCGGAGCCGACCGTGGACGTCACACATGCAGCACTGTCTGGATATCTGGGAAGTGTGCTCCTGCAATTACCGTTTATCGCCACAGGTGGCGCTAAAGAGAACGCCACTTTAAACTAGATTATTTTAGATGCGTTGTAGTTTTTAAACCATGTTTAAAGAATAACTGAATGCACATGTCCTGTTACGGAGCACTGCTAATGCGTTGTTTGGTGTCATTTCTCTTTGTTCTTTTATGTGAAACTGTCTTTAAAACAGCAACGCAGCAACATTTTTTAAACTCTCGAGAGTCCAGGCGAGCCATGAATGCACCATTTCCACCTTTTAACATGCTTTATACATCATTCAACCTTTAGAAATACCCGCGTTCTCTTGCAACTCTAGTCGGACCATAAGTCACTTCTGATCAAACATGATGCATTGACAGTTTATTACTGAAAAGTGATGTTTGCTGTAATCTTGTGTGTGTGTACTTTTATCTAATTAATACAAAGTTTTTGCTCCTTTTCAGCTTCAGTTTGCCTTTTTAAAGGGTGAATATTTGGTGTCATGTAATTTAGCAAAGGTCAAAGTTCAACTTTTGACTGCAAATTATTTTAAAGTTATCAGACGCAGATCGTGAAATCTATTATAAGACTAATGAGTTCAAATTCCCCGTGACATCAGTCTGACGTGAGGCACGCAGCCCGTTTTATCTGCCTCATTAGTGATGAGAACAACCTGTAGATTTACAACACCTGTGTGTGTGTGGTGTAAGAGTGTGTGTGTGTGTGTGTGTGTGATACTGCAGATGACCCGGCAGATTTACAGTGCTGTCATTAAAGCATGTGAGACTTTAAGCTCACGTCATGCGAGGCTGCTGTGTGTGTGTGCCGATGAGGATACTGAACACACACACACACATAGATGCAGGTACATTGATGTGTCCTCCATTTCCTTATAGATTATCGTTTCTCTGCAGGAGAGACGGAGCACTTTGTCGATTCTCCACAGCCCAAAAGAAGAAGAAAAAAAAGCCCCAAAATGATAAATTTTCACTACACAGATTTTCATATTTTCTTTTTCCAGGGAATAAAATATTTGAGGGGGACGGAGGGGAGACGGAGAAGAGCCTGAGAGGAGGGATGGATGGAGAATAGGTACAGGGAGGGAGGAAGAGGAGGTCAGGTTAGGGGTCACGTGTGCGAAAGAGATAAGACCTCCTCATTCCATTTTGAGTGACAGGCCGGGGGAGGGCTCAGCGAAGCCCCCCGAGTCACACACACACACACACACACACACACACACCCACCCTCCATCACTCTCCCCTGCTGCTATCACACTCTCTCTAGGCCATCACTCTCTCTGTCTCTCTCCCCGCCTCTATCATGCTCTCCATCATCCCCTTCTTCCTCCGTCACCTGCTCCCGCTTTCTTCTTTTATCAAGTATTTTACCCACAATGCTTGTTTTCTTTTTCTTTGTCACATCTTCCATTGTCTTTCACCTGACTTTTTCTTTGCACAAATAGTTGACCATGTTTCATCCCCGTGTCCATTAAGTGTGCAGAAGATCACAGTGCGTCCTCGCGTCCATAATCTTGTCGGTCTTTACGCTAAGCCGTTTCTCATTGGTCTCTGCTTCATCACGCACCCAAAGTCCAAAGGTGGGCACAAAGAGTCAGAGGCCAGATGTCAGGAAGGATGTAAAAGAGTCCTGGAGTGTTTCTGTATATTTGCTCCTCGTGTGTTTTACACTAGAGGCTGCACAGTAGAAGCTCAGTTTACAGGTTTTGATTGCTTACTAACAAGAACTTGACCCTTAACCCCTGAGCGAATCACTCGTGCCCTCCAGGTGTCTTTTCACTGCCGGAGAACGATAGAGAGCGAACGCGAAAGAAAAAGGAAGACGCAAACAAAAGCGCGGGGCCGCCGTTCCAACGAGCATTATCTTCATTTTTTAGCACCAAACAATGCACGACAATGCACGGCGACAACAGGAGCCTTTATGGAGCGCGGCAGAATGGAGCCGAGGCCGTTGTGAGAAGTGGCGGAGCGGCCCGAGACAAAGCGGGATGAGAGGGACGATCTTCATTGTGGCGTCTTTTCTCATTCTGCCATGAAAGACACCGGCGAGGAGTCCTCAGGGCCGCTGCCAGCTGCAGAACAATCACACCCGCGCGCCGCGAGCCACGCCGCCCATCCAAACACATTAGCGGAGCATTGTGGGAGCCGCAGCCCTCCATATTCATCCCCAATCTGAAATCTGAACATCTCCCGGTATCTGAAACATCTTACATTTACATAACCCTCTCATTCACACGCCTGCATGTGTATTTTTCCACCTCCTTAAGGCGTCATTTAATTTCTCTTTCCTAAAAGCATCGTTTAAAATAGACCTTAATCAGGGTAGATTAGATGCCATTTTAGATGTTATTGAAGGAGCTGGCATTTGGAGGTTTTTTGGGCTCAAACACAGCAATAAGACACATGCTGAATAAAGGAGGAGTATAATCTATGCATCGCTGGTTCCACAGGATTATGGGGGAAAAAGAGAGACTATGGCGAGTAAGGACTGGGAGAGTGAAGGCGATGGATGTCAGGTTCTTCCCTCCATATAAAACGCCCGACGCAGCAGAGGAGGGGATTGGATTCACTTTTTTAAAATGTCACCCAACATCTGTTTCATATTTATGATGGTGGCGCTGCTTCCCCGATGCCCCCTTCGACACTCTGGCGATTCTATCTCTGCCTCGGATTACCCCCACTACCCACCAATGCATAATTTATAAGGCTAATCTTTCAACCAAAGACTGCAGACAGAGAGAGGAGAGGAGAGGCAGTGAGAGTGGGAAAAAAAATGGATTATAAAGAAGAAAAAACGGCTGCAGATTTTTTGCTGATATGTGCAGCGAACGGCTGATTTTGGAGATGATACCTTAAGTATCTCATGTAGTCATTAACAGGATTAAGTGAGTGGGCTTCTGATAAGGTGGGAAAACAATTCAGGATTCGGCACATCTTGTCCTCTTTAACCCAAACAGAGACGTATCAGTGTATGTGGCCCATGTTTTTCTTTCTTCTGTAATTTGTGATGCCTTCAGATGCCGCCGATAAGCTTCGGATGTCATTAATATCGCTAATGATAACGTGGCCCTCTCCTCTGTCGCAGCGTTCGCGCTGTGAGGCCATAATTCCTCCAGATTGGGGAAGAGGAAGCTGACACTCGGCCCCGTCTTTTGTTCTCACTTTATGACCATTTTTACACCAAAGACCACAACAAAAAGGCGTCTCCTTTTTGGATTTCGGTTCTCCTCTGTCCTCTCCTTCCGCCACATCTGACGTGACAGTTTCTTTACCCTTTTCCCTCCTCGCTCACCCCACCGCTCGCCTCCCTCCCCTTCCCCTCCCGCCCCCGCTTTCTCGTCAGCTTTATTATGAAAAGTACACAGTTTCGATAGAGTGCCCTTCTGACATTTTCGACTTATTAGCTAGTTTTCGTACCGTCTTCAATCAACCTCCTTAATCCTCATAGGGAGAAGCGCTTTTTAATTCACTGATGGACTGATAAGGGGCTGCCGAGCAAAGCGCCGGAGAAGCAGCAGCAGCTGCAGCAGCGGCGGCGGCGGCGGCAACGCTAGCAAAGCAGGCCTCGGATGAGGAGGGGAGGGAAAAAAAGAAAAAGAAAACGAAAAGACGGGAAAAAAACGATTTACACGTAGATGAATCGTGCTTACAAGATGGAACCCTGGGCATTAGGAGCGGATCTGAATTTCCTATCTGTCATTTTTTTCACCCTCCCTCTCTTCCTCCCCACCCCTGCTGCCGCATTCGTTCAGTGTTTTTTTTTTTCCTCTCTCTCCCCTCCTTCTTCTCCGCCATTACCCTTGCTGATTGCAATCTTTAAGCGCCATTGGGCCCACTGCTTCTGCAGTTTTTAATCTGTCTTTAATCCCATAGATTTTAAATATTCCCCAGCTCCCGGAGACTGGAGGCAATTAACTGCCCTTCTGATGCTCTCCTTATCAGTTGCCTCCTTGTATCTCTCTGAAGCAGCCTCAAGACACTGCCAGAGCTGACAAATAATACCGCCATTTACCGCCGAGCATCCTCGGGGAGTGGAAGGGAGCGCGCGGCGCAGCCACCGCCGCATTCTAAACAGGTATTTGGTAAACATATCATACAGAGGAGAGAGGAGAGGAAATATACTGCAACAACACACCCAAAAGCAACGTATGTTTGTCTGGCTGCCGCTTGCAGTGTGTATGTGTGTTCTCCCTCAGACCGGAGACAAAAGATTGTCCTCCAGCCCTGTGCGGATGTGAGGAGGCTGCGCTGTGCGGGATGCATAGCCTGCTGTGTTGATACTAATACATACAATCTGCTCGCCCTCTGCGGCGCTCGCGCTGAGAGGAAATGCAATGAATACGACATATTTGAGACATATGGCTCTCGATCACAACTTGTTACGTTAAAGCGGAGAACAAAAGAGGAAATGGTTGGAGAGGGTAAAAAATTAAACCAGAGCAGATAAAGTTTGTGAAGTCACTGATGGCAAAGTCCAAGTTAGGGTTCCCGAGAGCTGAGACGACTCTGCATCGACAAGAAGGAGTAAAGAAACATGCGAGACAGATGCTCGGACATCTGCAACGACTTTCATCATCGATTCCTTTAGGTTTTTTCTGCACAGCCATACGTTTATGAACAATAGCTAAAGTATGATTCAAGTTCCAATCCAACAGAGGGGGGAATATCAGACGCAAATGCATGCCATCTGATATGCTTGATTACAAATTGCTTAAGTAAAGTTTAGGGACTAAAAGACTCAACAAACTTGTCCTAAAACAACTTAAAGGTAAGACTAATGTCTGAGGGATGATTCAGCACAATGGAAGCTTCTGTTAAGGGTTAAACTTTACAAGATTACCAACAGGAAAAGCATGCAACAAAGCAGTGAACGTAACAAACACTGACCAGCTGGTGCAGTCTTTCGTTTGTTCTTTCCCACATTTGTTTCATATTTTTGCAATATATTGGTTAGAAATCCTGCAAAATAATGCAACTCTGAAGTTTAGAGACCTTTTGTTGTTCCCCCCAGACACCACGATTGGTTCCTTATTGTGCAGATCATCCTGCGAGCTGGGATTGTTTAGGTGAAGTGCTGACCTTTGCGAAATAGTTGGTGTTCACAAGAGATGGCCATGCTTTCCTGTTTTTGCAATCTACCTAGAAATGTATGCAAGAAAGCAGCGACAAAGAAGACTGTTGCATCCGTTCTTTCCCATTCGTGTTTGCACTTATTTTACTCTTTAAAAAGTGCAATTCTTCCGCGCAGAAACCTTCGTTGTTCCCTCAAGACATCACTTTAGATGTTTATAGAGCAACCTGGGATAGTTTAGCTCAGTCTTGACCTTTGCCAAGTTTTGGGGTCCACCAGAGATGGCCGAAGTTCCTGCAATCGACCTAGAAATATATGCAAGAAAGCAGCGACAAAGACATAAAAGTTTGACCCAGCTGGATCAATTTAGCGTTCTTTCCAACACTCATTTCATTTTTCCTCTTATTTTACTCAAATTCTTCAATCAGAAACCTTTCATGGTCCCTGAAGACATCATTTTACTGAATCTCAGCGCCATTAGTGTCTTATTTTGAAGATTGTGGGGAACTATGGGATAGTTTAGCTCAGCCTTGACCTTTGCCAAATGGTTGGGGTTCACACAATCTAGCCAAGGTTCCCCCCTTTTTTTTTTCCAATCCATCCAATCACTCCTCTTGATAATGCGTCCTATGGCAGCGCGATGAATGCAATCACCAGCCCCCGTGCACCACAAGCCCGCTAACAACACCACAAGACACTGCGGCTAAGCCAAACCCGGCAGGGCTCAGCCAAACCGACAGATAACCATCAGCTAAGAGCTTTGTGACATCATCAGACAGAGACGGCTACTGACTCCATGCCAGGGTTAGAGAGCTGCTAATCCAAACCACAGACTACAATAACACAGACAGAGACAAAAGCAGGGAATGTGCATCATTACAAACACTCTTAAACTCTTAAGCTCTTTGTTGACCCGAACAACACGAGCGCTGTAATCGAGCTTGTACCTTTTTACGGTCACCGCTCAACCGACGAGATGACTTTTGGTGATGAAAACTCCAGATCTTTCCCGCTTTAGTCGCCTGCACAAACCTCCAGGTTCCACCTCTATGTGTTGCCCTGATACTGAAGGCGAGCTAACCCTGCGTTTGACAGCCGCTGGCATTATCTTCCCCTCTCTAGTGTTGGATTACAGTGCACACAGGCTTCTCACCATTAAAATCACATTCAATTACTGAGAGGGAAGGGAAGATTGGCTCGACGGCAGCTCTGCTAATGGGGAAGGTCGTCAAATTATGATTGCAAATGCAGTGCATACGCTGGCACATGTATATAAACAGAGATAATTAAAAAGGAATCTCCTTCGCAGACTTTCTGATGCATATTTGGGTTGTGTTTTCATGGGATCTGCCACCTCCGTGCATTTGATTTCCAGTTGGGTTCTTCGTTGGCCAACGCGACAATGCATCATGGGATCGTGTTCCCTTGGCCGGCCTTTCCTGCAGATGCGAGCCAATCGGCTGCGAGCTTGATCTTCATTTGTATACCGTCGTATCTACAACGGGATGACCTCTTTATGGCTGTGCCTCAGAATTGGATAAGAGGAACTGACACTAAAGCATGACTGCACTCATTCACTCCTTATTGTGCATATTCTTTAATCCACTCCCACATGTGTACACTTTGTGCCTCCATTTATATGTGTCTATGCGTGTACGTATGGGTGGTTTGGGAGGTTAAGCTGGTGCTGTTCTCTAAGCGTGGCCGATACTGATCCAGAGAACCAAGGGGTCTGAGGGGGCCAAGGGTCCGCAGCTCAGCCCACAAGCAGGAGGCCGTGCCAGGCAGGACGAAGGCCAAGATCTGGGGAAAGGGGGTGGTGGTGGTGGAGGGGTGGTGGTTGCAGAAAGGGAGGGGCGACCACGACTCTCATCCCTTTTTAAACCCAAGCACTTGGGTCACACTAGGGGGCCACCCAATTTCACACTTTCCCCCAGCATGGCCCCCTCACAGAGAACTAAAAAACACAGGGAAACAAGACGACTAAGAAATAAAAGCTGCAGCAAAAATAAAAGCTTCTGCAATATTTTTCCACAACTTCAAAAGAATTTGAAAGTAAGGTGACTGTGTTCTTTTATTTTCTTGTGTTCTTTTTTTTTTTTTTTTCCAGCCACAGGTCAGAGATTGCATTTTCAGCCCCGTCAAAATAAAACACACTCCAGCACTTTGCCTCAAATCCAATCAAGCTCCGTTATCAGCTCCCTTCTCATCAAGGAGGGCTGCTGATGGAGGCTGTCGGGGGGGGTGGTGGTGTTGGGGGCTAAGCCGACCCCCTCCTCCAACCCCATCACCCAACCTACACACACCATATACACACACATACACACTCCACCCGGATCCACTCACCCCCTCCACCTCACTATACCCTCCTCCCCTGGTTTCCGTGGCGACTGCTAAGCCCGAAGTTACGGTAAAGCTGGTGTGCCGCTGAGCCCTGGGCAGGATTTGTGACAGAGAAATCACATCAGCCTATGCTGATTAACAATTCCATTCCACCCTGAGATTTATATAAAAAAACTATCTTACATTTGGCTTTTTAATAGGAACGATCGCTATCTCAAATTGAGTCCCTGCAAACTTTAATAAAGGCTACAGGGTTGAGTGGCATTTTGCATGCTGATTTAGGCCCGATTGGCGGCTTTTGATGAGAGGGAGGCTGCTATGTAAAGCGGTGCTCCTAGCGCTTTTCCACATCGCCGGTTCAAATGCGGAAGGATAAGAACATGAAAAAAAAAATACCACTTCCATCTGCAATCTCCGGATTTCTCTCTGCCTTCCTCCCTCACTCACACTCACTCTCTTTTTTTCAGAAAATGATTGACTGTTGAATATGAATAAATGGAATAGAATGAAGCAGGAATAGAGAAAACGGAGCGCGGCAGACAGAAGAGAGAGAGAGAGCGATGGAGGAAGAGACGGAATAAAAGAAAACCCTCTCCTGTCCTGGACTCTCTTTTTTTTCTGGAGGTGAAAAATAAAATCATAAAGCCGAGGTTTTTATGCTCTCCCATTCTGACATTTGGAGAATGGTATTAGTGTAGAATATTCACAGAGTACAGAAAGGACCACGGGCGCAAGAGAGAGCTGGAGAGTGTGAATGTGATGGGAGGAAGGGATGAGGAGGGGGGGGCATCAAATAAAAAAACATCGCCAGAAACACTTATCCCCTCCACCCCTCCGCTCTGGCCCCCACAAATCTACATCGGTATTAAAAACTATTTATAGTAAGAGTTCAGCTTAATGGGATAATCAGCTCTATTTGTAAAGATATTGGATAATCCCAAATAGTTTATATGGGCATAGAGATTTAAAACATTTTCATTAGATATACTGCATTTCGGGGGCATTTCAGATGTCTCTCAGTCCGCTGAATAAGCCTGGCGGAGACAAAAGAAGCTGGAAGGAGTAATGCATGAGTAAGGCGATGACCAAACACTGCATTTTTATTCTTGAATAAACAGAGCTGAAGGAAGATCCCCCTGTTAGAGGGGAATTCCTGAATCTTTAAACCTGGGTCCTAATTTTACATATTTAAGGGTCTTAAAGACTAAGCTTCAGCCGGCAGTCGTTAAATGGGCTCTAATGGCTGCAATGTGATCCTTTGGGGCAAATGCGAAGGTGCTTTTTTTCCACTGACAAGCTCAGTTTGTAATTGAAGTGCCTGACAAAGTTATTAAAAGGATCCCAACTTAGAAAGACCTTTTTGTTAATGAGGAAGAAGCTTGTTTAGGAACCAAAAACAGCTGTTAAATCGCCCTCTTTAAAGCCACCAGACTCCATTGACAAAAACAGTGTTTTATCCTTGCAGAAAGCTGGAGCTGCTTTTCCGCTTCCTCGATCGGCTAGTTTGTTTCTGTGTTACACAAATAATTGTGCTGGATCCAAGCTAACCACTTAAAACACCAAAGTCATACAACAAAACAAACAAACAAATTGTTCAAGGCAGCGGTAGACCAGCAACTCCTGTGTTCTGCGAGGTTAAATCACTCTTTTTGTGAATGGAGTTTGGTGGCTTTGAAGAAAGGGCTTTAAAAGTATGTTTCTCTCTGACGAAAGGGTCAGTTTATGTTGGGATCCTTTCTGTGATGTTGTCAGACACTTTAGATAACAATCAGTGACAAAAACAAGAACTTTGAGTGGAAGTATTTTGTTCGGTCGGCATTTGCCCCAAAGGATTACATTGCTGCCATTACAGCCTGTTTCGCGACTGCCGGCTAAAGCTTTCTCCTGGAGCCATTCTGAAGGTTTTTGTATGTAAATAAAATAAGTCCCAGGTTTAAAAACATCTGGAGTTCCCTGTATCGTCATTAACCTTTATGTTTTTCACTCCAGTGCTTCCTGTTTTTTGAGCAAGCATTGCACAACTCCTGGCAATGAAAGAAAAGAAACATGTATGTGTTCTGCTGTAGCTAGTGTTTAGCATGCATGTTTTGCAGTCTCAAAAGAACACGAGTAGTGTGTTAACTATGCTGTCTCTTTAGTTTCTTCATCATATTACATGCAGAGTTTAGTATAACACAACGTTCACCCTTCACTGTTGAAATAAAAAGAAAGAGGAATAGAGAGAGAAAGAGGGAGGAATGGGGGAGTTAAGGGGAAGAGGGCCAATGGAAGGCATCCAACAGGATCAGTGAGTAGGGCATGCTGCCAATGCCTGGCACACACACACGCACACACACACACAGTTTATATCTGCCCCGCCTCTCTCCCTCAAGGAATCCCTCATATGCCCCGCAGGGTGGACCACATCCACCAGGCATCAGTACCCCACCCCAGTCTATCAGCTAGTAAGAGAGCACTGGTCTTACTGGGATGCCATTTTGCAGGTGGATGATAGCTTTAGGGCAGGGGGGGGAAATCATGTTACAAAGCCAGTGTAACCCCAGCGTCGGTCCATGAAGAGTTAATCCCCAGATGCAGCACTGTAAAGAACACTTTAATTTCTATAAGAATAGCCATTAGTCATCTTGCCAAATATCTGATGAGAGGACTGGCATCAAAATCATCTCTGCTAGATAGTTTTGTTGGCTGCACGGGCTGATTTAGCACGCAGGATTAAAATAAAAAAAAGATATGATGAAATAATGAGGAGAAAAGCGAGAAAATGGGACTTTTAGAACTCTAAACTAAACCTGCCAGTCTTCCAGTCAGACTGGCCAAATCAAGGTTAGCTTACGTTCAATTACGTGAGCTGAGGATAACAATATAAGGTAGCTAACATTAACTTAGCCACAGGTCAAAACATAAGAAGTATGTAGCAGCAAAACCTGTGAGTGTATTGATATGAGGGTGGGTTTACAAACTTTAATATTAATTTACTATACTGCATTTTAACACAGCAACATCTGGCTAAAGTTAGCTAAGATAAGCCTACATTAGCTACATGTCACAACATACAAAGTAAGCCTGTGGCGGTAAATGTATAAGAGCATGGGGGTGCTCTGTATTCACAAATAGCCTACTTGTCATTTGATATTAAGCAACATAACACAACCACATCTGTTTAAGCCTAGCAAACATCAGCCTAAATTAGCTACAGGTTACAAGTTAGCTAGCGTTAGCCTTCATAGCCACAGTTCACAACATTAAAGTAAGACTAAAGCAGCAAAACCCTTGAATGTTTTGAGGGTGGGTTTGCCTTATGTTTTACAAATTGTAATATTCATTTATTACACTGCATTTTTACCCAGCAGCATCAAGTTAGCTAATATTAGCCTACATTAGCGGCAGTTTTTCCTTCCTGCCACTGTGCCAAATGTTGCTAAGTGCTACTCATGGTGGATTCATGTTGGATCTCTCTCTAAATAATATTTTTTTAAAAGAACACGGCCTAGACCTGCTCTTTTTGTAAAGTGATAACTTTGGTTATGATTTGGCGCTATACAAATTAAGATTGATTGATGTCACAACAAGCAAGCATCCATCTAACGTTAGCTAACGTTAGCCTTCAATAGCCACAGTTCAAAACATAAAAGTAAGACTACAGCAGCAAAACCACTGATTGTATTGATATGAGGGGGGGTTAGCATAGTTTATGCTAAGCTAATTGCTTTGTTTGAAGACCAAATGCCCAAGAAACTTTCATCTTTCCTTCTGGTTTGAAATTATTATTTTAAAAGTTGTTTTGGAGATAACATTTGTAACTATCTTACGCTAAGACACTAGCAGCTGCAGAACTGTTATAGACAGTTTGTGTGTGTAAGCCTGCCAGCCGTTGTAAAGCTGTGAGCTTATGTATGATAAATACCACTGATGTGTGCATCGACTGTTCAAAGGAAAGACTTGTTGATGGAGTTTAAAGACAAGACCCCATGTGCAAAAACAGTATCAAACCATGCGATGCATTTGAGATTCATGTGCAGTTTTCACATGTGGACAGCCTTTGTATCATGAGCATGGACAATTGACTTGCACATGGGAAATAAAACACTGTCATCCCATTTAAATCAACATAAATAATGCCAGAACGCTCATAGCATGTTAGCTTAATGCTTTAAAATCTAATCAAACACATTGGACTTGAAATGCATCAAAACAAAAATATGCCCTACTAGGGGAACAAACCGTAACCTGACCCCTTGCTTAATGTGTGTTGTAGTCGGGGCCTTGGATATCTCATCTGTCAGGGGTTAAGTGAAAGGGTTCTTGCGGGTTCACACACACACATAAACACACACATACCCCTCCTTAAACTGGCCCAGGACCCTGTTGGTACTACCCCCCCCTCACCTCCCTTACCTTCCCTCCCTGGCCAGTGCTCTCTTCTGGCCCTGATAAGATGCTATCGCGAGCCCTCTAAGCACTTGAGAGGCACTTTAGGAGATCACTGGAGCCATTACCATGAAAAGTAAAAGATACCGGCTATATTGATGCCAGATTAATACTGACCAACATGTTATTGATTTCCTACCCCTCCTTCCTCCCCCCTATCCCCTTTTTTACTCTCCCTCCTTTTCTTCTTCTCTGGTCTGGACCTCTGGCGGCGATCCTATTTTCTGATGGAGCAATGTTTTGTAGCCCTCCTCCTCTTCGTCGGTGCCGGGCCACTATCTACGGTTTCACAGGGCCATTCTTTAAAAGGCGCAGAGCAAAGGCTCGCCGTTATCTGCCGATGTTATTCAATTGTTACAGGACAATCTGGGCCATTAGCCGGCTGTGTTAAATAATGCATCCGCTTTTAAAGGGGACCCTTATCTCTTCTATGCGTGTGTGTTTTTTAACATTATTAGTATAGGAGTGTAATGAAAGGTCCCCGCCTGATGGGCGCTGATATACCTCCAAGGTCTCTCGGAATGAGCCCACAAAACAACAACAATGCATAAACAAACAGTGACCTTTTTAATGAAGCCTGGTTTTATCTGGTTTTATTAAAAAGGACAACAAGAAGCGGAAACGCTTCAGACGAGATAAAAATGTATTTAAATGCGCTTGACTAAAGGTGCAGACAATCGATCACGATGCATATACGGCCGCTTGGGAAGGGAAAAGGACGGCGCATGAAGGCCGGCGCGTTGCTATGAGACACGAAAGGAAGGAAGCGAAGGAATAAACGTGAACGAGAGAGAAAAAAAGAGACAGCGAGGAGGGAAAAAAAGGAGGATGTAAAGGATGAGAACAGAGAGAGAGCGGGAAGGATGGATGGAGGAAGGGTTGGGGATGGCGGAGGGAAGAGCGATAACCGCAATGTCTTCAGTCACAGATTTACACAGGCCATTGCACTCCCATTCTCCCCGGCTCTTATCAATGGAATTATTGAGCAGTGTGGCATACCATTAAAAATTCTGCTTAGATTTCACAAAAATCAAATTGCGCGAGGTAATGAACGAAGCTTTTCAAATGGACTCCTCACTGATACCCATTCTCGGCAGGCAGAAATACATCTCAGTCATAATTCGCTATCTTTATTGTACTTCTACACGGACTTAACTATGCTGCCAAAGCACGGGAAAGCTTAATAATCGCTGTTGCCCTTGATGTTAAAGAGGTGATTTTGTGGCTATTGCTTTCCTCACTCTTTATATCTTTTTCCTGCTCCATTTCTCCTTCTATCTCCTCTTTTTTTGTCTTCCTTTTATCCTCCTATCCCTCCCTTTCTTCTTCTATGTTTCCCTTTCTCTGCAGGCCAAGGTCAGATGGGTCGGCACAGGTTTTTCACTCCCAGAATCCCCCTCTCTCTCTCTCTGTTTGCCGATGACTGTGAGCTATGAAGCCGAGCAAGAAACACATTTCAAGGATGTCAGCGCCCTTGTTTGGATTGGCCCGCGCTGCTCAAACACACAACATAGGCTCAGACAGGCTCACAACTTCATTTGTCTTCTTAATTTATGGCTCTGACACATTAAAATCAAAATGACTGCATGTATAGAAGCACAGCTGGAGGGGCGAGTCTCTTCTCACAGACTAGACTGAAGACAAGGCCCCGTTGTCTGCCGTCATGAGACTGACAGTGGAGTGAGGTAACACTGAAGGAGTGGCAAGGCACGTAGAACCACTTTGTACCTTCATGCAGCTGCAAATCTCTCAGTCATGTAAGACTTTCAAAATAGTTTAGACATTTGACACAAAAGACGTTGACATGTGCAAACGCTGGCGAAGTCATTAGAGTTTTAGTAGAAAGAGAAAAGGATTGACTTCTTTATCTATTATGTTTCCTCCTGCAGAGGAGAGTTTGGGTTGATTCTGTCAAAGTAAAAGAAGCATTTAAAGTATGCTGCTGCACGTCAAGTTCAGAAGAACACACCAAAGGTGTGCGTTAGTCTTTTAACACCATTAAATCACTGCCAGGGTAATTTTGACAAATGAATATATTGCTGTTATCATGTGAAGATTGACAGGTGCCTTCCTTTAAAACTATCCTTTACATCTCACCGTGTATCTGCTCCAAGACAAACAAACAATCTGCTGTTATCGATGCTATCAGTGACTAGCAAGGTCGGGAATTAGCATAATCAGATTTGCTCACGGGGCTAAAATTGGAGTATAAATTCCTCCACAAAAGATAAATGGTTTGCACATAGTAGATTATACAACATTGTCCTGTTAGCAACTGAGCTAATGAGCTTGCTAACCTACAGAAAGTTCATTGGCACAGCACAGAGAAAATCGAAGGAAGTTAAGCAGCTATTATGACAGAACAGCACTAGCATGTCCTAGCTAGCATAGCAGTTGTTAACCAGATGGCTACAGTAATTATCCAACTAGCCTTAGGAGAAGTCTCTAATGCCATGTATTTACTTCTTCTTCCGCTTCTTCTTCTCCTTCTTTTTAAGGGTAAATTGCATCATTATCTCCAACGTTTTACCCCGATCGTCACCTGCCAAAATATCACGTGCCTTAAACCAAATGCGCTGTTCGTTTTGCTCTAGTGTTTGCTCCACGTTTGCTACGTGTCTTCCAGCATGCAGCCAAGATGGCGACCCTTGAGGGTGAGCATTGTGCAAGTTTCCTTGCTCTTCTCTTGCATAATGAGAACACCATCAGAGTACTAGCTAGTGGACTACATTTTCCCACAGTTGTGGGGAAATATAGCAAGTGTAAGTACTGAAAATTCAAACAGATAGAGGAAGATGCAACAATCAATTTCAGTGTGCCACATTCTGGTGTGAGTGCATTAAGGCATGGTTCACATACCTGCATGCTTTGTGATTAGGGGGCACGTTAGGGTGAAATAATTCCTGATTGACATGAGAACATCTGGTGGGAACTTCAGCTTTATATGCCAACACTCAAGGAAATATCTGTATTGTTAACAGCATAGCATACAATGCAGAGGCAGTGACATTGTTTGTTTTTAGTTATCAATTAGGTTAGTAAACGGGGGAAAGAAGGGGAATCGTACAAAAGAGGGAAGAAGAGGGGGCAAAAGGAATTCTTTAAAAGGCACCACAGAAGAAGAAATTCAGGAGGATTGGCTCTGAACTTCAACACTTGTACATTCTGTAGTTTAGAGGTCCTTCCAGGCAAATATGAACAGACAATAAGACAGCAAGGCATAAAGGTTTATTATATGAAACTAATAATTATTCTGACATCTGAACGTGACAACGACAATTTGTCAGACGAACTTCACTGCTCAGAAGGATCTCGTTCCACTTAACTTAATGTCAGCCCCCCCGTCCTCCCCTCCCCCACTGGCCTCATTCATCCAGAACCAAAAATAACAACTCAAAGCCCAAACACTGTCCTCTCTGTAGCTTCCTGGCACGCACTCTATCTGGCTGGCCTTTCCCTGCAGCCAGTATCAGTGTGATGTGCCAAAGCGACAACTGCACGCCACGCAGATCTCGCCTGGCCTCTCTTCTGCGGCTAGTTAGCCCGCTAGCGCTTTCAGCCGCCTGCGTGTCTGTTGGTCGGTGCGTCTGTACTCTGCTGGGCTTCTCCAATCGGAGGCCTCATAGCCCCGTGCAGCCCCCTAATCCAACCACGGGCTTTACCCCACCAGCTCAGTGTAATCACACAGCTAATTCACAGGCGGACGGGAGGAAGGCAATCCGTGACGGACGTTTTTTGTGCAACTAAGAATGAGCTCCCCGGTGACCAGGGGAGGTGGTGGAGTGGGAGACTGTCAATGAAGGGGCCGTGAAAAGATGGCTCCGGAAAGGCGAGATGCGAGGGGAATAGATGAATAGCAGAAACGGGGCTCGGAGATAGAAGTAGGAAATAAGGAAATTGTTTGGAGTGTGTAAAAAAAAAGAGGAATCTGTCGCAGTCTTTTGCCAAGAGAGTGTTGAAAGAGCCATTGTGAGTTGGAACAGTCTATATTACTCAATAAAGGCTTTGATGAAAGGCGAGGCTCTGTATTAATTTGGATAAGAAACCTTTGCCTCCGTGCCCCTTTTCTCTCTCGGCTCCCATCCACGACACCTCTGTGGTTTAAAGCAGTGTTCGGTTTCAGTTCAGCAAGCCAAGTCATTACATTTCAACATGTCGCACCTTTCAGAGGGGGGAATTAACTCGTGCTGTTATTTCTTCATTCCCCACACGCCGGGACCCAGAGGAACAAAAAAAAAAAAAAAGGAAAAAAAGGTGTCGATATTTTGACATTGTCACTTCATGCACACTTGCATGCACGCCTATGCTGTGCTAATGTACTGTTCGCCCTCTGAATGTCCTCTCTCTGCAGAAACAGCCTCCTCATCGCTCATTTCAGATGAAGTCAGGAGGTGTGTGCGGGGATTGAAGCTTGGCTGTCTGCCTGATTTTTTTACCGTTGACATCCCAGCAACAAAAGGAGCGTGGATCTCTCTTACACTTCACATGTCAACACACTCCAACAGTCAGCAGTCAGAGCAAACAGAGTGGAAACCACAGATATACTGCAAGACTCTGCATATGATCCAGAGCAAAGCAACAAATCCTGGGACTTCATGCATGTGATGAGACGATGAAGGAGACAAACAGATGAAAGAAATGTAAAAGACGGAGGTGAACTCAACAAACTACAAGTTCGTCCTTCAGGTCTGAAGTTCAGCCTTCTTTCATCAAACAATCAATACGAGGAGAAATTAAATATGACCTCCTTTGGAAGCTTGTTATCATCAGTTTAGAGGACATCATGCTCCGGCTGCATGATGTAACTTTGCATCATTTGATGCCGGTCGTACACACAAAGGCACCTTACCAGTTCCTCACCGTGTGATCTAATACAGTCTGGTGTTTTTGGACATGTTTTGTGTCTGTAACTCAGACACAATTATTAAGTCCACAAATAGTTTCTAAAACAATTTGCAATTTTTGCCTGTGTGCTCAACGTACTTCTACACCTGTAAAACTTCCACCTACAAATTCACAAACTTGAACGTGTGCAGTTTTTTTTTTACACATTCACACATCCAGATACTTGCATGCAATAATTTTTTTTACATGCACTCAAAAAGTGAAATACAACTGCAGGCTGTGAACATTATTTTGCAAGCTCAAAATCTTTTTGACCTTTATTTGACTCCGTAGTGTTGCGAAGCACCTTTCCAACACAGTACGTCAGTACGTCACATTGACCTCAGGACGAGCATGTGCAGAAAAAGCACAGCCAGGAAGTGATCAGATTAAATCTGTTGCGTGATTTATTATGAACTTCCCTGCAAAGACATTACATTTTAATAGTTTTAGGCCTCTTTATTCTATATGATATTTGATCGAGCGCTTTATATGGAGCTTATTTACTCAGTTTGGGTTTTTAAATATATTATATAAATATAATTGTAGTGAGCTAATAACTGCATAACAGCTCTTGCTTCAATCTTGCTTTATGCACAAACCGGCCACCTGAATTTTGCAACTGAGGTGCTGCTGTGCATTGAGCTTGTTTTGGGCTGTAAATGTTGCAGGCGCACCACAGTGCCTTTTCTGTTGAAGCCTACGGTTAAAAAAAAAGAGCAGCTTGCTGCGCCTTTTGTTTTTACTGTTGTTAAGGCAACCACTGTCATTAACCTAACCGGTATATTGTAAACTGACAGAAGGCCCGCCTCAACATTCATCCGACTGGACAATGAGAAAAAACGGCCATGAAGTTGGGCGCTTTTCTGCTTTGAGTTGCAGTTTTTTTTAACTCGAGGCGCTCAGAGCGTTGTCTCAAAAACATGGGGTGCACAGAACGGAAAAACATGAGGCGCTCTGCAACGCAAAAGCAGCGAGCAAAAAGCCTCTCATTGAAAGCAAAGACAAAAAAGCCGCCCCAGCTGCTAAAACCCTAACGCTAACTCAGCTGCTATAACATTGTTTAATGTCCTATAGGAACATTAGATAACATTTGGGGTAAGGCACAACATGCTGCACAGGATAGGACCAGATGGAAGCACACAGTCGCAGCCTTACGTTGCACAGGGAACAAAGAGGATTAAGTAAGTAAGTTACATCTATCAGTTCTAAAAAATGAAAGTTGAATACACACAGGCCTTAATTACAAGATCGTCTAAACTCGCCACAATGACATTTGATTGATCACTCCAGGGTTCTTACTTTCATTACAATTACTCAATACTTTGATTTGTTGTCTGCTCTCATTGGTGGAGAGCTCCTGGAGGTGGGCGGGGCTGCATTTTTTCTCTGTCGCTACCTGCCCACATGAGTCAGTGCTGGAAACAGGTCGGAGGCAGGCAGCTTTGTAAAGTTTAGGGAGGTAATCTGTGCTCATTAGCGGCACCACAAGTGTTTCTGTGTGGTAATTCTGATCTAACCGGAGCCTGGAGGCAGAAAACAGGCCGAGAGAGAGATGTAGTCAGTGATAAGGCGAGCAGGCTCAGGTGAACTGACACTTTTATTATGTCACTGTGTGCGTAATGTCTGCATTTGTGTTTATGTATGTGTGTGTTTTGTGTGTGTGTGTGTGTGTGTGGGCAGCCCCTCTCCATAGAACAGAGATCTATTATGCCACCACATCAAATCTCAAAAACAATGCTGTTGCTATGACGACTTCTGGATGTCTGTATTGATGACTAACCCACAGAACAAAGAGCAGAGCCCGACGAGATGGAGCTTTTGTCTCAGTGTGTGAAATGTAAAAAATATTGATGACACCAAAAAGATGTTTCAGATTATAATAAACACTTTGATTTCCTTCAATTTAAAAACAAAGTCTGCAAGTTAAGATCAATAAAAACTAGCAGGAAATGCAGGAAGTATAGGTCATAAAGCCCGCCTCCTCCATGTTAACAGATGGGACATGAGTCAAACTATAAAATCAAAACACACGTCACATACATTTTTCTCCAACATGGTTTCTGTCATTATAGTTAGTTCTTATCATGCTGATTTATGTCCATGTGTTCATTTTTCTCACAAGTTTACTTTCAATGTGTTATTTGATGCTGTAAAAGGGGGCGTGGCCTCATGATTGACAGCTCTGTTGACAAATGGGGCTCCTGCAGCGTTCTGTTCCCGAGTGGAACTGAGGACATGTAACTAACACGAAGGGTGTTTTCACATTAGGTACGATACCCGAGTACAGTTGCCCCCCTCTCTTCTCCCCCGCCGGTCAGCTTTCATATTAATAATTTCGTTCCGTACCCGAGTTCACCTGCGGTAGGACTCCGAAGCATAAGGTGGCGGTAATGCACCTCAAAAACAAGGAGAAGAAGAAGAGTATCAACAGCTTCGTAGCGCTGTTTATGTTGTCGTTCCAGTGTCGAAAAGCGTGTGAAGCGCGTGATCCCGAGCCGGTACAATGGAGACGACCTTCGCACTATCATTCATGTCCCTCTCACCTACATTCCTACAGTATCACCCATGGCCGTGCAGTTCAGAGGATGAGATCGGCGGTGCTGCGCGCATACGCAGATTTCAGGGGAGACATTCTTAAAAGCAGTCCACTGTGTTTTGGTACAGCAGCTTTCACACCGTACCCGAGTACACATGAACCGTACTCGAGACCACCTTTTCAAGTGGACCCGGGTACGGATCAACGAAGCGTGCCCGAGTACGGTCCACAGTGTTCACACAAATCAAACGAACTGGATTTGGGCTCAAGTGTATTCTAACGTGAAAGCCCTCTAACACTACAGTCACTGAACTTTCCATAAGCGTGAATATCTGCTTCAGACCGACACAAGAAGCTGTTCTACTGCAGACTGCTCCAGCAAGGCAAGGCCACAAGGTAAAGGTGTGTTGTGGGTGGAGGAAGCCGATCTCTACTGCACTCACTCTGGATACAAATGTGCAAGATGGTAGCGCCCGCTCCGGGGGGATTTTGGCTCCACTTTTATACAAGGAGTACTGCACTGATGAGGCCTTCTAAAATGCACTAAAGTGGGTCTTGACTTATTGTGTTAAACTATTACTGTTATTTTATTTGAATGTTTCCTTTCACACGAACAAGTCTGACGTTGAGTGCAGGTGTGAGGAAGGAAACCAAGAAAGAGAAACTCCTTGCCTCTCCAAACCGATCATCAGGTGTTACATACATTCCTCGCACGCACGCACCCTTCCACCCCTACTCACACACACACATTCGAACACGTAGAACACACACATACGCAAAATGAGGAAGCAGAGCAGAGGAGGGGAGGGGGCGGGGTCAGACCACCAGAGGAAGACACGGCTCCAGAAGCCTTTATTAACTCTACTTACAACTCCTGCTTTTAACCACAGCGAGGTCGTGTCACACACAGTAACACACACACACACACACACATATACACACATATACACTGTATACACACACATCCACAGCAGGTAGGCCCCATACCACCAAATTGGACAGCACCCAAGACTGTTGGTGGCACCTGCATTGTTGTGAGATGTTCTCTCTTATTTAGCTATAGCATCCCCCTCCAAAATATCTCTGCACACACACACACACACACACACGCACACACACACACATGCACACACACACACACACATGTATATACACAGTCTGGTTTTGGTTGCAGAGTGTGTATTACCTGTTTTAGTCGTGGCCAAGCTCTGGGAGGAGGTGGGGGGGGGGGGGATTAAGCTGGCTGGCTGACGTTTTGCCAACACTAAAATCAACCACACACACACACACACACACACGCGCTCAAACCACACACACACATGTCCACCATTTAAGACGTTCCTTTTGTTCGTGCCTGCCTCTGAATTCTTGATAATCCTGCAGCCACAAATGAAATTGTGTGTGTTTATGTAGACCCTTGTGTGTGTGTGTTTGTGTGTGTGTGTGTGTGTTTGTTCTTAGTTGTGTGTGTGTGTTATGTCTCCTGAATTATAGTACGTGAATAAGTGAGAAACACACACCTTGTGAGATTACTCCCTTCAGAAATTGGCCGATTTCTGTGGACACACCGAGTATCAGCAAGGCTAAAAAACAGCGTGTGTGTTCCTGCTTGTGTGTGTGTGTGTGTGTGTGTGTGTGTGTGTGTGTGTGAAGGGGAGGGTGTCCAGTTTCTAGCTAACAATGTGAAATTACATATTGTTGGTGGGTTAAGAGGGGTTAGCATTTGCTTAAAGTGGTGTTTTCTGAGCAGAGAAAATGTTAGCTACCCTCAGAGAATTTAACATACACAAAACACACACGCACACACACACACACACACTCTGTATAGACCACATAGACGGCTCAGACTTCACAGTGGGGTTTTGGTATTGGTGTAATTTGTTTTATTAAATACAATTACAGCAGCTTTGCTATTCTAACCTGGTCACGAGAGGCTGCAGGCTCTCTCTCTCTGTGAGTGTGTGTGTGCGTGTGCATGTGTTATTACATAGAATGCGATTTTCTGCACGTTTTCCCACTGATATAAATGAGACAAAATACTAGAAACATGATGCATTACAGAGCTGGATTTATTGCAGGACTGTTGTTCTAAGTCAGGTCAGATGTATCTATAGAGAGCAATAAGGGAGGTGAAGCATACAACACGCTCTTTCTTTAGACCATACTAGCATGCATTAAAGGGTCATTCCTGTATTGTTACACCTGTCCACCATTTGAGCATATTTGGCATTTAAATTGTAGAAAAAGTTTCGGACTTGCACCAGTTGATTGCTTCAGGCTGCAGCTACAAAACAGGCTGTAATGGCTGCAATGTAATCCTTGGGGACAAATGGGCATGATCAAAATATGTCCACTTAAAGTGTTTTTAACTTTGACAGACCCAGTCCTGAAAGAATCCAACAGATTGACTCTTTTGTTTAAAGTAAGCCAAAAGAAATCCCTTGTGACACTCACAAGGGACACTTTTCAAAACCACCAGACTCCATTGACAAAAACAGTCATTTTACCTCATAGAACCTGGGAGTTATTCGTCTACCGCTGCTTCGATTGCGTGTATTATCGGTGTTATTTTGTGTTACACTGTTATTATTTTGGATCCAAACTTAACATTATAATCACCAAAGTCAAAAAACAACCCAAACAAGTCGAGGCAGAAGTGGACCAGCAGCTTTCTTGTTCTGCACGTTAAAATGACGTTTTTGCAGATGGAGTCTGGTGGCTTTGAGGAGAGCGATTAAAACGGTTGTTTTTGGTAGAAAAAAAGGATCCAACCTTAACAAAATAAGGTGTATCTCTGTTGTAATTCTGTCCTTGATGTTTTCAGTAACTTGAGTGGATATATTTTGATCAGACCCATGTGCCAGCAGGGATTACATTGCAGCCATTACAGCCTGTTTTGTAGCTGCAGGCTGATGCCTTCTACTGGCCAAAACTCTTGTACCATTACCCTTTAAAGTCACATAGTATGTAAAAACATAGGTTTAAAAATACTGGTGTTGCCCTTTAATTTGAGCTCAGTTTAAACAATGAATTGCCGACTGTGTGTCTTATCATGTGTGTGCGCTCCAGTGGTCAGTAAGGTGATCTGAGGGCCACAGTAAAGAACACAAACAGAGATGAAAGCAAAGTGCCGAGTCAACACAACAGCCGCAGACGGCCGCATTGTTTGTGAAGAAAAGCCGACACTGTTGAATTAAGGCGGGAAAAAAAACCCAAGCATGGCTTAATTACTGTCGCATAATACCAATTATTTTGTCTCCACACCCTTATCTTAATTACTTCAAAAGACCAACTTCAATTAGGACGTGAAAACTGCATCTAGAACTGGCAGTCCAATCCCCCGCTCCCCACGGAGGCAACCACGTCACTCAATTACACACGCGCGAGCGAAAACACACGCAATTACTCTCACACACAAGCCGAATCTTACCAACAAATTTGCTGATAATTAATTGACATGCCAGGCATAATATTCAGCATAAATAAATGAGCGTTGTTCTGAAAACGAAGATGAAAGTGTAGCAATTAATTCCCTCAATCTGTACATAGCGAACCCGTAGCTGTCTGAATCATTTCATGTGTGCAAGATTCCAATAAAATGTCAGCGATTTATCTAATCGGGGGGTTTGAAATAGAGCGATGTGCAGTTTGTTTCAGAGGCAAAAACCAGGTCGTTTCCAGGCCTCTAAGTGGAGCAACAACTACCCATAGATTGCCTCTTCTTCTTCTTCTTCTGTCACGTCCTTAAACACATTAAAGCTTTAGACCTTTACGTAATATTTCCAGTGGACGGTATCCAAATGTTCCCCAATGGACATGCCCGTCTCTCAGCTTCCTTTAGACCAGCGACAAGCTGTTGACACGGCGTTGTCTCACCTTCTAAAAGACCCTTCAGTGTCCGCTAAGAGCCGCTGAGAGGGGTAAAGTGCAGTGTGTGTAGGGGTGAGGAGGGGGGAGAGCAGGAGAATGGGGTGACGCTCGGGTTGTGTTTGTGAGGAGATGAAAGGTAATGCAGACCATCGGGTCACATGTCTGGCTGCATGACGAAGGGCCGCTACCATCCTAAACCTGCAGGAGGAGGAGGAGGGTGGGTTACATGTCGGAGGGTCTCCTTTGGTGGGGGAGTGAGGTTGGAGGTGGAGGGGGTGTTCTTGTCCCTGACCCATGTCTAAGTGGCGCTGCAATGTTTACTGTGAGGAAGGAAGCTGTCAACTGTGTTTGCTCCCATCTCAGCAAGACGGAGCAACTCCTCACCCTTCCTCCCCCCGCCTTACATGGAGAGGCAGAGGGAGACTAAAGTGCAGTACGTTTCTTAAAGAGAAAATCAAAAGGGAGAAAGAGGAGGTGTATTTCTTCGACTGACTCCATTTGGTCTGCGTTGGTGCGTCTGTATGTCGGGCCGGAGCGACGGGCCTCCCCTGCACGGGCCCGGAGGTGATTGACAGGGCTCTCTACTCGAGGTATAGAGTTTCTCCCTGGTGTAAAGTCCCTGTGGCTCTCCTCCAAAGGGTGACTGCATTCCTGACCAGGTCATGAACTGACCACCTTTACCGCCGCCACCCCCCTCAGCCACCGCAAACCTCTAAAAAAAATCCCCCCCACCTGAGCTGCAGAGCAACCACAGACTCTGCATGTCTCAGTCAAGATGACCAAATTACATATTGGCCGATCTTTGGGAGTCTGTGCTCGTTCGGGCCAAAAGATTTCAGGACTCTTGCATCAAGATTGCCTGCAGACTCTTTATCTTAACAAAGTGTGCTTTTAAACGGTCTTAAACTGTGTCCAAAGTTCATATTACTCAGTTTTGGGAAGGAAAATATTCCCCAGTTCAAATTGTTCTTGGTTTTGAGTTGGCTGATGGACACTGTCATCCCACAATGCATTGGGAAAAGGAAGTGGTGGGGCGGCTACTCACAGCTGGAGTAAAAGTGAAGCTATATTCACATTTCTAACAAGCATGAGTTACAGATTACACTAACATTTTCCTTTTTTAGTAACTCATTCAAGTCTGTGTTCAGTGACATTAAAAATGTACGCAATCGTTCCAATCCATCCGACCATTTAAAGGCACAGTACCAAGAATTTATTAGGCCTATTTAAGCAATATCACAAAAGAGGGAGTGACTTTGTTACATCAGTTAAACAAGTGGCAAACAGTAGTAAACAATAATAATCAACAACAAATTATTGTTTTTGCTCCACCAAATCAACCAGTGAAATAAGAGTCTGCTGTGTGAGTCAGAAGTGGACATACACAGTCTGCTGTGATGTCAATTAACAGTATTCAGGTCACCTGGCTGAGGCGGAGTGATACACAGAGTGAAAAGTCCCAGTGAAGTTGTGCTCTATAGCTCCCAATCCAGGGGCTGCAGCCTTCGAAGGAACCTGCGTACACCGTTAAAGCCGAACTGAAATGAGACGATCCAACTGTTCCCGCCCTTACCCTTGCGTCACCAAGCGCTGCTCCTGTTGCTTAGCAACAGGTTGCTAGCGGGCTAAACAGCTAGCATAACTAACGTTACGTAACTAGCTAGCCATTCGATTGAGTTTACACTTTTAAAGTTTATTCTTCGGCCATTTAAGAGTCAGCCATCTTGTTTGAATTGGCGCACAATGCATCTTGGGCCGCGAAGGATGCACCTGAAGGAGCCTTCATATTGGGACAGCCAAGTGGCCTTCAATACAGCCTTCGAAGGACTGGGACACGGCTTAAATCACCACTCATGGAATGCCTCTTGTCCAATCAGATTACTTGGTCGGACCTAACTGTTGTATATTGAGTATTACAAGTTAGGGGACTCATAAGAGACTCGTAGCGCTATTTAAAAACATATCATTAAATCGCATTTACAGGAAGCAAAAACATTGGATCCTCAGATACCTTTAATGTGAGAAAATATTTTGTTTTATTCACATCTTTTAACCTCCACGACCTCGGTGATGTCAACCCCTGATGAGATCACCATGATCTCATCAGGGTCATGAGGGTGACGAAGCCTCTCCAGAAACCACAGGAGAGATTAATCACAGCTGAGTAAGACCCTTTAACAGACCTCCATGTTTACAGTGAGTGAAGTGTTGCTCACTTTTATTTATTTATAGAATAAAGAAATAAACATTACATCACAATGAACGAGTATTGTATTACTAAAAGTTTTGATTTCTTTTGTGTACAGCAGACTTTACCTTTAAATGTGTGTTATTCTCGATACCCAGCTGGTTTCCGGCGTTGGTCGGAGCTGTGTAAGTGTTCTAAAGAGACATTACATGGACTGTTTGGAGAGCAGAATCCCCTATATTACTACCACTTACATCTGTAACATGGCATTGCAGTCCCTATAGACTTATTGTCTTTGTTTGTGTAGCTATTGTTTCGCCCGTGGGTGGTGGGTGGGGTGGTGGGGTGGATTAATGCTTCGTTGTTGTTTATTCAGCCTTTTTTTTTTTTTCACCCTGGCAACATTTCTGAGCGTGTAACCGCTTCATTTCTTCCCACCACCCCACACACACACACTCACACACACGGAGATACACCCAGGCCCAACCCCAGCACCCTTCGGGCCTACCTCAGGGGCCCGCAGTGTGATGAGCTGCGCCCATCCCTGCTGCCTGTACTCTCAATCTCTATCTCGACCCCAGCAGAAAGCCGGGGAAATTACGCGCCTTTTCCCTGGAATGTGATTAGATTCCTGATGTTGGCAGCCACACATCTCTGTTTTTTAATTGGGTTCCGAGGCGCGACGAGATTAGCCTCGTGACATCATTGATGGTCTGTTTGTGTGTGTGTGTGTGTGTGTGCGGGGAGGTTGGTGGTGTCTGCTGATAAGAGATGGTAAGGGGGTGTCAGGGTTTTTTTTGTGGGTGCATCCCCCACTCCCCAATGGATGATGCTTACTAATAGGGTCTATGAGTGGTTTATTGCACATATAGGAGGGGGTTTGTTTGCCATGTTAACGTGCATTCTGTGTCAGCGTTAGTCACATCTCTTTAGCATCTATATGCTAATTGTTGCTTCCACATGTGTCATCTCTTTCCGCTATCATAAATCAAATTTATCTACGAAATCTGATAAAATCAATACTTGCCAAAAGACAGAATTTGCCTTCTGTTCGTCGCTGTAATCTCAAACTGTTTTGTGTTCTTTCCTTTCAGAAACCCAAATTGCGTTTCGCCTCATAAAACCGAGCCGATCGTCTTTTCATTTGCACGATATCTTCTGGGTACAGTGAACGTTATCTGGTGTTGATGGTAATTTTTCCATCTCTTTACTGTTGTCAATCCAACGTCGACTAAAACGGGAGGAAATCTGAACCAATCAAAAGCTGCATCTTCATTCGCTCAAGGGCCCAAATGAAGAGATGCTTATTGTTGTCACGTCGGGTTAGGTGGGCTTAAACAAGGCATTGGATAGGAGAGGGCTTTAAGTGGGAAGGCGTTGGGGACCAATCCATAATATATTAACATGGACGTAATTTGAGCAGACCATTAGAATAGTAAACATTGGAACTTGTTGGGTCCCAATTGGGCTAGATTCTACCCATATTGGCCCAGTTTGGAGCCCATCAAAGGCCAGTCATCGACCCATTTGGGCTTACCCATGTGCAAAATTGGTACCAATTTACATATGGTGATATGGCCAAAGGCAGCTAGCGGTAAGGAGCGTCTTTCAACATTTATTAAAGTAATAATCTTGAAGATTTTTTTGTAAATAAATGCCTGTTAAGTCATTATCTGTCGCCGAATGAGGTAACACAATGGTGATTGAGCCTATGGCCCACTGATGAAAGCCTTTGCATTTGGAGTATTACAGACTGGGTGTCTGCGGCGGCGCCCAGTTAGTGACGCGTTTTCCATCAGCCAGCAGTGGTTGGTCTGCCAGAGAGGGTAGGCGGAGCTAAGCGGCTGCTTTTCCACTCTCTGCAAGTGTTGCGAGTAAACAGTAATCTACTATGGCTGAACAAACAAAGAAAAGATGGATGACTACAGATACAACTTCAACAAGAAGTGAAAATCCAAAGAAAAAGAAACAAACTCGACGCTCAGATGAAGCAAACAGTCTGAAAAGGAAAGCGACCGTCAGCCAGGAAAATCAAGAGTTACAACCGGAGCCGACCGTGGACGTCACACATGCAGCACTGTCTGGATATCTGGGAAGTGTGCTCTTTAAGTTGTAGTCTTTTGTCGTAGAATTAAGAAGCGTTACAAGGATGTTTGACGTCATATCTTCGGGATTAATGTTGGTAAATTTGAGCAAAATACAGAGTTTGTCCTTTGGGAATGTTTTTCAGGAAACACAGACGTTGGGGTCTATTTCTGAGTCACATAACGTCTGCAGTGCATGTAGGGCTGAAGTCTCCGGTGAAACATTTCTATTTAAGACTTAAGCACTACATTCATATTTACTAAAAAGTAGACGTAAAAGTGACAATATTTGACACAGGTGCAGTGACCTTGACCAACCCTCTTGCCTGAAACTTCCACACAGTCAGCACTGAAGGTCACGGACAGTGTAAGTGGAGGCGGGGGGGTGGGGGGGGTCGTGGGTGTAAAGGTCTCCCACGCCTCGCCTCCTCCTCACCCCCCATTAGCTTGCATCCCCTCCTCCTCGGGCCAGAGAACAATCATCCTGGCGTCTGATACTTCCTGCCCGGCAATAATTACCCCACCTAATTAAAACTTAATTGCTGGCCTCTCCGACCGCCATCTTAAATGAGCAATGGGAGCCGGGGCGGGGGCGTAAGCCTGCTGGGATGTTTGTGTGGACGGCAAATTGGTTTATCCCTATCAGATTCCTCAGTCCCTGGCCCCGCGCACGCTACTGCACCGCTCCACTGCCCAGAAACAGAAAGAAAGGGAGAAGGCTTAATGTGATGGAGGCCAGACAAGGCCTAATGAGATCTACTTTTTTTCCTTTGCTTCTTTAAACCACACTTTCATTCACAGTTTCGATTAGTTAGCTTAAAGGAGCGGGCCTGTCTGGGCAGGAGAGAGTGATGAAAAGTTTGCCTTATGAGGGGAGAAATAAAAGGCTGCCGAGGGGGGGGCGATGGGGAAAGGAAGACAGAGAGATAAGGAAGTTAGGATTCATGGCCCCGCTGCAAAATCATCAGGGGTAAATGAAAGAGGAAATGCTGCGTTAATCGCTATGGATTCTCATAATTGTTACGATTAAGTTTCATAATTGACTAATGGCCAGCTGCGGCTTACATTACACGCAGGATAAATACATCACATTAAACATGCAAGCTGAGAGGAGATGAGGGAGATGGATGGAGAGATAGGACAGGATGGATGGATGGATGGACACCAGGCTTCAAACCCTTCTCACTGTTTTTTAGATAGAAAATACAGTCGAGGCTTTCTGTCGTCGGGACATTAAAGTGATAGTTTGGGTGTTTTGAAGTGGGGTCGTATGAGGTAGGAGTTTATTATGTACTGTAGATGATGGTCAGCACGGCCCCGGTTTGAAGAGGACAGACAGAGCACTGATGCTAAGCTAAGTTTTAATTATTCTAACAGTTTCAGCTTGCCATCAGACATCTCTTTCCTGAGGCGCAATATTTCTAACCGTATAAATTCCCTGTTCCTCAACATGCCGCACACGTTTATAGATCAGCTGTTTGGGTCTGAAAGTGTCTCAGACTCAAATTAGACTTTCTACAGATTTCAAAGAAGGTGCGTGCCGTTCAAACACTGTCCTGATCAGCACATAGATTTCACCGAGTGATAAAGGTCCTAGAAAGCTGCCAGCTGCAATAAATATTAACACCGGGACAACTGTACATTTGCAGCCGATTAAATCAAAGGAAAATGCGTCACTTGCTGAGGAGCACTGATGTACCGAACCTCATTTAAAATGTTTTAAGGGTACAGCTCTTTGGCAGAGTTTTAGCTCGATTTCAAAGTTCTCTTTGGCCGCACCTATGGCGGTAATTACAGGAGCACACTTCCCAGATATCCAGACAGTGCTGCATGTGTGACGTCCACGGTCGGCTCCGGTTGTAACTCTTGATTTTCCTGGCTGACGGTCGCTTTCCTTTTCAGACTGTTTGCTTCATCTGAGCGTCGAGTTTGTTTCTTCTTCTTTGGATTTTCACTTCTTGTTGAAGTTGTATCTGTAGTCATCCATCTTTTCTTTGTTTGTTCAGCCATAGTAGATTACTGTTTACTCGCAACACTTGCAGAGAGCGGAAAAGCAGCCGCTTAGCTCCGCCTACCCTCTCTGGCAGACCAACCACTGCTGGCTGATGGAAAACGCGTCACTAACTGGGCGCTGCTTGTGTGAAGTCGCCACAGACACCCAGTCTGTGGTACTGCAACTGCAAAGGCTTCCATCAGTGGGCAATAGGCTCAATCACCATTGTGTTCCCTCATTCGGAGACTGAGAGACATTTATTAATAAGTGTTTTTATCTGTTTTTTTTCCTGTAAAGGCTCAAAATACAACATATTCTGTATTAAATTAGATTAAGTTTTGGTTCTTGAATTTAAAACAACTTCTAATCGTCATTTTCTGAATGTTTTTGAGATTTTTAGCCAAAAAATCTGCTCATTTCGGGGACGATTCTCAGAGAACTGCAGCAACATATTAGAATTCTGCTGCGGTCGAGAGGGTTAAAGGCCTGCGAGCAGTGAACGCCGCATGGATGGAGGGCTGGGGGGAGTTTGGCGAGAGCAACAAAGGTAAAAAGGTATGAGAGTGATGGAAAGAAGTAAAAAAAAAAAATTGGTTTGGAGATAGAGGAAGCGATGAAAAGGTGGATGGAGATGTGGAGAGGAGCGGGAAGCTGGATCCACGGCCTCCGGGTGGTATTAGGCTGGGTGCCAGGGTGTGTGCGCGCGCTCCCTTCTCCCTATGAACTCCGATTTTTCTAAACCTCATCTCCCCGCTCTCTCCATCCTTCACTCTTGAACTCTCTCTCTCCGTGCGTTTGCCTGCCTTTCTTCATCTCCAAAACACAAGCGAGAGGCAGTTGCGATGAGCAGATAGCGGGGGGGCCGACGGAAGAAGGAGACGGAGGAGGTGGAGGTGTGGAGGGAGAGAGAGAAAGTTGGAGGGTGATTAGAGAGAGATGACAGGTGACATCCATAAAGGGATTACGGAGCGGGGCCTCAAAGACAGGGCCCTAATCCTGGCTTTGTACAGGCGCAGATAAACAGCTCCACTGATGGCTTGCTCTCTTAAAAAGTGAACATGAGCTACACAAATAACTTCCTAATTCCCCCTTTGTAGAAGTGAGTGCACGCTACAACACAAATAAGTTCCCTAATTCTTCCTTTGTACGAGCGAGCCCCGAGAAGCACAAAATAACTTGCTCTCGAGGTGTTTGTGAACAGGATGCTCTCTAAGAGGCGAGAGGGGCCCACACGACGCTGATATGTGTCTTGGAAATGTGCGATTGTGCTCGGCAGCTTGCTGTTGAAAGACCTACACACTCGTATTCAACAGCCGAGCACGGGGAGGAGAATTAAAAAGGAAATACACTTATTTTCAAGCGTTTGAAAAACACGCACACAGTTGTCGGTTTGTGGTCTAATTAAGCGCTACCTTAAAGACGGGGAGGGAGTCGAACACGCACACACACACACACACACACACACACGACACACACACCTGTGCTGCACAGACAGGAAAGACCACCAACTGAAAGTATGGTTTCCCATGTAGGAGTGTGTGAGTGTGTGTGTCTCTGTGTGTGTGCGTTCTTGTAGGCGGACTGTCAATATTTGTGCACAGACTTTATCCAAGGAGGTGGGGGCATGCAATCTAGTGTCAGACACATTTGAGTGCTGCATGTCGCGGTGCAGCTATTGTTCCTTGCCGTTGCTGTAACTTGATTAAGTCAGTTGATATGTAGTTTTTTACGATTATATTATTGTCAAGAAATAATTCTAATTTTCTATATTTAGAGTCCATTAGTTGCTTTAAAATGACTGCTTTTATAAATGGAGTCTGGTTGCTTTGAAGAGAATTATTTAACAGCTGTTTTTAACGTTGCTCTCTTCAAAGCCACCAAACTCCTTAGACAAAAACTGTATTTTTACCAAAAAGTCCACAGGAGTTTTAGTTCTACTGCTGCCTCAATAAGATCGTTTGTTTGTGTTATCGTGTGACTTCAGTGTTTTAAATAGTTAGTTCCGTAATATTTGAGTCCCCCAGTAACACAACAAGTTATCTTATTGAGGCAGCGGTTGACAAGAAACTCCTCTGTTCTGTGGGGTAAAAATGTTGTTTTTTTCAGTGGAGTCTGGTAGCTGGTCAAAAGATAGTTCCTCTTTAACAAGAGGTTTATCTCTGATGGGATCATTTCTGTGATGTTGTCAGACACTTAAAAATAACATCTGAAAAACTTTTAGTGGATGTTCTTTGATTGGGTGCATTGGCAGCCAATACAGCCCGTTTCATTGCTGTTCAGTAATTTGGAACAGGTTAAAAAAAAAAAGATTTAAAGGAGCAGTTCGCCCCTGGAAAAAGCCGCTGTCAGTCAAAGCTGATGTTCTCTGTAATCGATAGAAGCAATAATATTTGAAATTGGTGCCATAGCTGTGGAGAAAGTTGGACAAACAGCTTGTGGTTTCGCCTGTTCTACATTCCTACAACACCCAGCATGCACTGCGCCCCTCCCTCTGAAAGGAACGGCCCAGCGAGAGACGCTGGAGTGAAATATGAACGTTTCGCTGCAGGCAATGAGAGCGGTACAGAATCTGAAATACGACGAGAATATACCGGTGAGTCTAAATCCTCTTCAGGTCTGCAGTCTACATTTCAAACCTGATGATTTAGAACGAGACATGACATCAGAGGCGGGCGTCCTAGATTGAGGAAGTGTAGTTTAGCGAGCTCCCTGACGCGTTTTACGTAGTCTGGTGGAGGTTTTCCAGGGCCCACTGGAGAAGCGGATAGCGTCCTCCAAAGGCACAGAGCGAAATTGCATTTTTTTCCTACCATAATGACATTAGCTCCCCATGATAGCATGACAGAACTGAGGTTGTAGATCGGCGAACTGGCCCTTTAATGATCTTGGCTTATTATCACTTACAGGGGAAGCTTCTGTCTCCCACCAGACGTGTTAAAATGATTTTGTTCCTCAAAATTAAAACCCCATTTCCGATTAAACTTCCCGTCACAAGCAGCACTCTTTAGAGAGAAGTGTTTATTCTCTCTGTTTGCAGAGAATAAACCTGTAAGTAACTGATATGTATACAGTTAAATTTGTCATTTTTGTTGGAGCTTATCGGTTTAACTTCCTGAACTAGTCTAAGAAGAAATATCTCTTAACCAATGAGCCTCATGAGGCCACTTCAGACTTTTATTGAAGGACTGTCGAGCGTCACTTTACAACCTTACATTGTTACTTTCAGACACTGAAGCTGCACATTTTAACACATATTTTTAACTTTTAGCACCCACTGTTACCCTCACAATCCCCGCCCACTCGTACGCTCCTTACAAGCTGGAGCACATTTAAGTTAACAGATAGCGTTGTGATTACAGAGCCACCTATCAGCGTGTCTTTGATAGCCGCGTGGCTCCCTCTGGCCTTCTCTTTCTTCCTTTTAAATACGCTCGGTCAAATCTCTATCTGCTATTTCACACTTTGCCTTTCATCACCCTCCATTACCTGGTAATGAATAGATCCTTGCTCTTTCTTCTTCCCCCCTTTCTGTTAACTTCATGCAAATTTTTCGGCAGCCTGACACATCGGCGGTGACTTTGTGAGGTATGAAAGTGAAGCGGAGCGGGAGGGGAGGTCTGGCTAATGACTTCATTTTCTCTTTCATGGCGCCTTCACTGGCGGGATTCCTCCCCTACAGCGCCGACTTCTCGACACAGATACTCTAATATGAAACGTGCAGCGTGACTAGATGTGTGGGATTGATGCAGAAGCAGGTCAAGCATTGATTGGACGGCTATTTTGAGGATTGTCAAACGCATTGATACTGAGAGAAGTTGAGTGTGGGTGTGACCAGGGAATAAGAAGGAAAAAATAGCGGCTACAGACACATAAACACACACGTTTTGGTGCTACACACTCGCACACACACCTCAGCCCCCTCTAATAATCCGCTAATCCTGTTTATCATCAGCCAGCTCTTCTTAGTGCGAGCGATACATGAGAGAAATCACACTCACAAACACACTCCAATGTGCAGAGCGGAGATACAGTATAAATACACACATCTCTATTTCTTGATTTCTTCCTCAATCTCCGTTTTCTGCTATTTTCCCTCTACGCTCTGTTATGCATCGGCTACGCGGTTACACATCACAATCCCACATCAATGCCCAGCCTCTCAGAAATACGAGTGTTTGCTTCTCGCGTCTGTGTCTGAAGAGTTTCACTAAGCTGCAGACTTCTTCTTCGCTCTCCTCGCTGCTTTTTAACTCCACATTCCCAAAATTGAGATACTTCCTCGGGGATATTGCGAGTAAATTTAGCCCTAAACTACGCCTGAACTTTTTCTTCCTCCCAAAAGAAAAAGCACATTTTCTACGATATCCCGGCCTTAAAAATAGGAATATAAGGTATAATCACAGATGATCCTGCCTCAGCTACCTAAGACGGCAATAAATCTATATTTTCATATTTCTCTTTTGGGATGCTGATTCTCGTAAGAGCTAAGTAAGTTGTAAATATGGCCCTAATCGCCGCTCCTCATTTCATAAGGTAATCTTCGCTGCTTAAGGGGTCATTGCAGAATTTGCTTGTTGGCTGTTGAGAAGCACAGAGCAGGTTTACTCAAGCTTTGTATTGTGTAACGCTTGCACGCCGATCTTTTGAAGGCAAAGGGAGAGTGGGGAGGCGGGCGAGGAGGACAAGGATAGAGCCTTCGACTCATGGAGGCTGAAAGTAGCTCAACACGGGATGATTCTGTTGTAGCCGAGGCTTTCTGCGAGTTTCAGCTGCGTGACCTGCAGAACTTTAGAGAAGACATCTGAAATAAGACACAATGCTAAATTTGTGCTAAGCCAGTGGGTTTCTATGTGCTTAGATGCAAAGTGAGGGGAAGTTTCTAAAAAGTGCACGTTGGTATCAAATTGAAAAGCTAAAAAGTTTGGAAATTGGACCAAACACGTGGCAAAACAAATCCCAAATTGAAACATACGTCTCTGATTCAGCGCCTGATTTTGTCCTGAGGAATGATAATCTGTCTGCAGCCGTGCTAGCAGCTCTGTTGGAGCTGCTGAAAACTGAATGCTAACACCAGGGTTCGTACGAAGGGGTCGTTCCTTTAAATTCCCTTGATTACACATCTATTAGCACACTAATGACCGACAGAGGCTTATATTTCTAGCTCCATCTACCAGTCAGTTTAGAAGCGACGTAATCCACCCTGGACATCAACAACGACTACGTTGGTTATACTTGTTGTTGGTATCCGTGCGAGCTATGAGCGATAACATGCTTTTAAAGGCAGTGTTAGCATGCTGATGTTTAATGCTAATCCTCTTAGGTTAGCATGTTGGGATGCAAAGAACTTCAAAGTACGGTGGGAAGTCTTTAGTTTTGGCCATAAGTGGACAAATCTAAAGTTTGGCCCAATCCAAGCCAACATTTTCCAAGTGGGATCCACCTGGCCGTACCTGGGTTAGGTGGGCTTCAACTTGGTCCAGAGAGGGCTTTTAAGGCAGTTGGCGTTGGGGCGCACAAGGAGGTAGACGGTAGCTCGGTCTGAAGGGACTTGGCTCAGGAACCAGAGGGTGGCCGGCTACGGACAAAGCATGGAATTGGGGCTGGCAGCTGGAGAGGTGCCAGGTTCTTTCCTGAGCACTGTCGAGGTGTCCTTGACCAAACCACCGAATCCCCAACTGCTCGGGGGGCATGTCCATGTGCAGCCCCCCTTACTCTTTCCATTGGTGCATGTGCGTAGTTAAGTTCAAAGCATGTTTGTGCATGTGTGCATTTTGAATTTCCCTTTAATAAAGTATGTCTTCTTTTTCTTCTTCTTCAACCGAGAAGAATAAACATGGTCGAGAATTGGGTGTAAGATATCAATCGTCATGGCAATCCGGCTAGCAGTTGTCAGGACAGTAAACTATCATGGTGGGGCTGATGGTAAAGTCAGAGGACTGATCCTCTGTGGGAATGTTAAGATAAATCTGGAACACAGCGTCGCACTGACTCCTGAAGAAGATATCTTTGAAGTCTGAACAAACCTTTAACTCTTGCCACAAATCTGCATGCTGCAGAGTGTGACACTGTAAGCTCTCAATGATTCATTTACACCAGGTCCCTGTCAGATTTCCCACGATTAAAACATCCACACTCGGTCCCGCCTCTCTAATTAATGTGAGTGACGGCTTGGCAGCAGGTGAGCTGTTTAGTCACTTATCTGTCGCCACCATCAACACCTACTTCATGACAAATTACATCCACAACTTGACCAGGATAGATGGAGGCGGAGATAGAAGTGCCTGCGGAGTGCTTGGAGAGAGAGAGAGGAACAGAATCAGCTCGAGTTTTAATGTGTTTTCTCTTACAGAGCGACACTTTGATGTCAGTCCGAGTGTTCTCAGAGGCCAAAGAGGCAGCGAGGAGCACAGAGGTCTGGTCACTTAGGGCTACCTTTAAACACCGGGGGGGCGTTCCATTTCCTGAGTCCAGGAAGCCCCACTTTTGAGGAAGCTCCGTGGGTTCGATTTCTCTCATTTCCTCCTCTGACACCGCTCCTGGTTGGAGTGCAGGAATGCAGCCGGGGAAGCACCTCGGCGGCATCCTGTGGACATTTCCTGACTCCGAGAAAGTAAGACATTGACACAGCAGAGCGGGATTGATTCATTTATTGAAGTGAGAAGGCAAAGTGCTTCACAATCATGTGTACTCAGTCGCAATTATGCTTCTGAGATACTTTCTAAACTTTAATAAGTGAAAAAGAGAAGGCAAGACGGTGTTAAATACAGCACACGGACCATCTAAGCTGACATAACCCTATTATACACACATACACAAACTGTCACATACACATTCGAGGACACACACACACAGTAATTTCCTCAGATGGCCTGTAATCTTGCAGGCCTCCATCTCGGCGGCTTAGCCCAGTGGACTGGGGCGGCCGCTGCCAGCTTTCTACCCAGGGCGGGGGGCCCGAAGGGGGGTTACAGGGGAGCCGCGGGGCCTGGAGGAGCCCCACATGGATTGTATTTGGGAGCCTGAGGCATGAAATGGAATAGGTTTAATCTGTTATCACCTGCAGGGGAGCGTCGGGGCCAGCCACTGACAGATATAGCGGCTGAGGTGGTGGTGGCGGTGGCGGCAATGGAGGGGGGTCGCAGCACCTCAGTCCCCGCTGGTAAATGAAATATCAGCCACTACAGGCGGAGAGTGATATTAGTTTAATTTCTCTGAAGCTCACCTCTTTGCCTCCCTCCCCGCCTGCCTCCATCCGTCTCTTCCCCTCCATCCAATTCAACATTCAACTTGTGAGAGATTCAGCTTCGGCACATGAACAACGTTAATGCTTAAAATTTGTCCCTTAGTCCTCAGGGTGTCACTTCGTCCGGGGTATCTTTCCCCTTAACCCCCCCGAGTAATACTTCTACTTATTATCAACATCTCATCCTTTGTGAGTTAAATGAAGTTACTTTCTTTCTTTTTAAGATTGGATAAAAGATCGCTACAACTCCTCCAACCTTTACATTCAGTATTAAAGTTATACTCTCAAAGATATACTCCGCTTCGTTCTCTTTGGCGGCACCTTATGGTGATAAACGGTAATTGCGGGAGCACTCTTCCCAGATATCCAGACAGTGCTGCATGTGTGACGTCCACGGTCGGCTCCGGTTGTAACTCTTGATTTTCCTGGCTGACGGTCGCTTTCCTTTTCAGACTGTTTGCTTCATCTGAGCGTCGAGTTTGTTTCTTCTTCTTTGGATTTTCACTTCTTGTTGAAGTTGTATCATTAGTCATCCATCTTTTCTCAGCCATAGTAGATTACTGTTTACTCGCAACACTTGCAGAGAGCGGAAAAGCAACCGCTTAGCTCCGCCTACCCTCTCTGGCAGACCAACCACTGCTGGCTGATGGAAATCGCGTCACTAACTGGGCGCTGCTTGGGATTATTTACGCTTAAGTTGATATAATACTGCAAATGTAAAGGCGCTCATCAGTGGGCCACAGACTCAATCACCATTGTGTTACCTCATTCGGCGACAGATAGAGACTTAACAGACATGTATTAAATTAAAATCTTTGAGACTATCACTTTAAGCTACTAGCCGTTAGCTTAGCTTAGCATAAGGCAGGATAACGGGGTAAAGAACTAGCTAAGCTCTTTTCAAAGCTAATAAAATCCACTTGATATCACCTAAACAAGTCGTATCTAGTTTGATAAATCTGCCCAAAAAACAACATGAAATTTAATGGTTTTCTTGGCCGGGTCTGTCGCAGACTGCCTCCCTTTTCTTTTGTTATTTTTGGCCAAGCTAAGCTGACCAGCTTCCTGGGCCCATCATGCATGAATGTAAATATGTTCTTATCTTCTGTCTTCATAGTTTTGCACAAAAAACACCAAAACAAATCCTACCTGACAAAAAACAGTCACTGTGGTTGCACTTTTAAGCACTGGTGGACATTAAAAAGGATCTAAAGCCCACTTTTGCTTTATTTCAAGTGGTCGCAAGTCCCAACCTCATGTAGGAAGAACTTCAAATTGCTTATGCTGCTTGTATTTATGTACCGTGGGTGATCAGAACCACTAAGAAGTAGGTGAGACTCATTAAAAACAATTACCGCACATTTAAAGCACTAATACACTGTATTAAAACCTGCATGAACCGATCTGCCCTGAACTGACTCAAGAAAAAGTGTGACGATTAACTTGTAGTAGTTTGACGACGCTGGCATCTCAACCGCAACTTCCTGTGAAGGAAGGAGAGAGAGAGAAAGAGAGAGAAAGAAAGAGAGAGAGTGAGAGAGAGAGAGAGAGGTCTAGTTTGACACTCAGGGGGCGTTAGAGAGGTTGAAGAGAGGCAATGTTTTTTCTTTTTTAAAGCCGCTGTCACACTCCTTCAAGTGGCTCATCGTCTCTGCTACTGTACTGAGAAGAAGAAGACATGAAGGGTGCGAGTGGGTGAAGGTTGTGAGGTAGAAAATGACGGGAAATTGTGGCATAATAACTCCCTGTAACAGAACAAGCGTCACATTAACCCCTGTGTGAGTCTCGACCTGGGATACGCCGAATAATTAACACTAAACCACTTCCCCTTTAATCATGTATGCCTGCTTCATACCTACATTAGAGGTGATGTTTGTTTGTTCTGGTAAAACTGTGTGCAGCCTGCCAGATCGCAAACTGGAAGTGGTATATTCACTCCTTTTTTTTTTTTTGCGAGGCAAGTCATTTTTTCGGTTTAAGCTGACATAGCTCTAAAAATAGGTGTGGTTGGGAGGTTGATATTCTCACCTACGCATATTTACTTACCCACACACACTTACACACAGTACATTCTCACAAACTGCTCCACTTTTGCCGACAGCCCACGCGACACACACAGATGCGCCACACGCAACGCAAAATATTCCATTTCACACGTTTTCGCTCGAGTTTAGTGTCACCAGGCAGCACAAAAGAGTCCGTTTCTCACTCCAGTCAGGGCGAAAAACACTCTCTGCTGCACGCGGCTCGCTCCAAACTGTAGTGAAAAGTACACACAGTGTGAGTTGTGAAGAGGAAGCAGTGGTCAACCAGAGCTGAGCAGGTGTGATAACCCCCCCCCCAAACACACACACACACACTCACCACCATCACGCTACGTCTCTGTGATACATTTAAAGCCTCTGGAAATTTGAATTGTGAAAAAAACGTTCATGTTTACAAAGTTTACAGTCTCGGTATGAATCCTAAACAATGTAAGTGGGAATTAAAGTTCGTAATTAGTAAGTAAGTTAGTAATTAAGTTTAAAAACAGCTTAACGAGATGTTAACTGAAAAAAAGGGGTTGTTAGACTGTTCTTAGGTGTTTAGTTTGGAGAATAAATAACAAATTTAACTTAACCACGCCCAATTCAAACCAAAGAACATCTACAGGGGCGGCGGTGGCTCAGCGGTAGAATCGGTCGTCTTTCAATCAGAAGGTCGATCCCCAGCTCCCTCAGGCTACATGTCGAAGTGTCCTTGGGCAACACTGAAACCCAAACTGCTCCCGGTGGCATAGCCAACGGGTATGAATGTGATAACTGATTGACAGTTGGGCACTTTACTTTCTGCCATCAGTATATCAATGTGTGTGAGAGAGGTTCAATGTGACATGTAGTGTAGAAGCAGCTAGAAAAGCACTATATAAGTACAGTCCATTTACCACTATTCCAGCATTTGAGCTTCCCCCTGTCACTGTGACTTTAGAGGACAGATGGCTGCTGTAGAAATATGGTGAATAATAGCTTCTCAAAAGTTTGACTTATAAATAAGTTTTTAAAATATTGCCATTTATTTTTCTGTGAATGGCATATCCCAATCCTCTCAGTGTTTTACGATTGTTCAGAAATTAAGAAGACAAAGGATATGAGTATGAATAAAACAGTAATAATACATTAGGTACCAACAGATTCATTCAACCAACTTTTTGCTAACATTAATTCTACCTATTTAAAGTTACTGTTAGAAGAAGAAGACATACATCATTTTTTCACTCCGCTAGAACAAAAATGTTACACACACACAGGCTCGAAACACACACATGCAAAAACAGGAGGACTCAAGGACACCTCGACCGCGCCCAGGAAAGGAACGGGCTCCTCTCCAGCTACCAATACCAATACCATGGTTGGTCCAACCAAGCAAAAGCCCTCATGTCTGAAAAATGCCCCCTCTGCGTGGGGGATAAATGATACATGTGGGAAAATGAGTTGGCCTCTGCATACTCGTACGTGTGCATGGGATGCCTTAAGAGTTACAAATGCCCACGTTGTTGTTTTGCATCACAACTTTTGCCGCCCTTGTGCCCCATGTATACATCAGGTGCCCCTTTTCTGCCCCTGAAATAGCCCGAGTACGCCAATGCTTGTAACATTCTCCTGAACTAGCTAACATTACCGTTAGCCAGAAATGTACACCTGTCTATCAAAAGGCAATGTTAGCTAGAAAGTGGTTGAATGCTAACATTAGTTGTTTTCTATTGATGGCTAATAGGTTAACAAACATGTTGTTTTAACCTGCATTCTGGTGAAGTGTGCCTCCAGATTTTCACGATCCATTGTGCACTCAGTTGCTGATCAATCAGGAAGTCGTGAAAGGACAACAGTTTGTCCGATTCCTCATGAAGAGAAGATTTGCAAACCTGGAAAAAACACAGTTGAGCTTCCCACCCTGATTGTGACTTCAGAGGAAAATGGCCACCCTGTGAATATGCTAAATGTTTGACTGAAGACCTTTAATTCAACAGTCAAAAGGCCGTTGTGAGTCTGAGTTCCCTTTGTTTCTAATCGCTCAGGTCAGGACAGAGAGCGGACAGGCACCAGGCTACGTCTTCACATGGCAGAGAAGCAAAGCTAACAAAGCGTCCTTCCCTTCCTTTGCATCACCACACTGCTATGCAGCGACAGCACAGCAGGCACACTATTGTGATTGCAATCAAGCATCCCCAGACAACTATCACAACCGACTAATTACAGGATTAGGTGATCAAACAAGGCTCCTCCAACACAAGCGCCAGCCGCGCTGCGTATTTTGGCATGTGTCACTGTGTACCTGTCAGTCTAAGTGAGCGAAGTGCAAACAGCTGCAGATTCTGGGAAAAAACACAGAAAGATAATAATATAATCAAGTCTGATGTGAGTTTCTTCCTCTGTGACAACTTCCACAGAGTTAATTTTGTTAGCACAGCATTGTTTCCTGGGTTACAAAGTTATTTGTCACCCGGTTGCGATGACACAGAAGTGACACATCTTGCTTAACGGTTGTCCAATGCATTACTAATGAACAACGCAAACCGGCACAGGTAATGAGGACTGAAAGGGGAGGGGTGTGGGTTATAGAGGGCAGGGCCGGCCCGACTGTATGACATACTGTAGCTGGGTAAATGGGCGGCTAGAGTTACACTAGCATGATGCCGTATCAACTCTCACGCTTTATCTCCATGCAGATCGTATGAGGAAACCCCGACCAAGAGCAACAAGATTAGCCAGTAATCAGATGTGATGTGATACTCTGAACAGTCCACTGAGGAGCCAGAATGCAGACAGGTTGTTTGAATAGAGGCAGGAATGTAGCAGCAGGTAGATCGACTGTGTCCTGTAGACAAACGTTAAACCTGCCTTTGTGCTGTGCAGAGAGAGAAAGTCAAACAGATGTGTGTTTGTACATACAAAACGTGTGCATGACAGTGCCTCTTATTCTGATTTAAGTGTAGTTTTGATACAGTCTCATCGTCCTTTGAAAATCATTTCACGTTTTTATAACTTAAACGGGTCTGTTTTGGCCTCTTTTGACACCATATATTTAACATAATCCAATGGTTTTGAATGGTTAATTTTTAAAAGCATTTTCAAGGCAAACTTTGGGGTTATGCGAACCATAGATGTTTTTGCAAAGTGTACATTTTAGTGTACATGCATCCAATTTAAGCCACGATCAGTGCACACAGAATATTATTCAAAAATGTAACCTGATTTTCCCTGAGATTTACGTCCAATAGGATCCTATTATTGTATCCTGTTGCAAGAATACGACAGAGTACAAGGGCCACATGAAAGAAAAAAAAATCTGAGTTTACGAGAATAAAGTTATAGTTCAGAATCAGACTCAGCTTTATTGGCCAGGTATGTACACATACAAGGCATTTGACTCTGGTTAAACTTCGCTCTCTATGTACAAGCATTAAATAATAAACTAAAAACTACAAGTCTACATTAAACGTTAAACTAATTTATACAAGCTATGGTAGAAGAAGTAGTAAGAAATACGAGAGAGCGCAATAAGGAGGCTGCCATCTGCAGCGCCATAGTTTTAGGCCTTTATGTTATTTTGAAGGGAATATCAGCAGAGCAGACAAACGCCTGCACTAATATCACTAAGAGTCATTTTAATAGAAGATCACTTTTCAGACCTGATACCTGAGACCTGATACTTATGACAATGTGGTGTTATGTGCTTGCGCATCACTATGTAAGAGTTATCACACGTTCTCGCTAGGTACATGTATGCTATGCTTTAATGCCACTGGGTGTGTTCAATGAATACAGCTCCAGCTAAAGTTGTATGAAGCCTCCTGTGCGATCATTTACAATTATAACTTCCCAAGATGCTCCACGTTCCACATTTTAGCGCAGGCGGCTGGCTGCTCTTCTAAAATTCCCCTTCATAATAACATGTAGGCTAACAAGAGCCTCAAATTACGGCCTTATTCTTGCAATGTAACGACTTTTTTCTTATTATATTACAACTTTTTTTCTCGTTAAATTACGACTTTTCATAATATTACAACTTTCTTCTCTTACGACTTTATTCCTGTGATATTATGACTTTTTAATCGTAATATTACGCCTTTTTTCTATGACATTTTCGGAATCGCCGATTTTTTTCTTTAATGTGGCTGTAATACTCCATCCTACAGTTAAGTATTTGAAATGGGAAATAACAACCATTAGCATTAGCAGCAACATTTAATATGTGCGTGTGTATTTATGGTATTGCTTATAGGTGTTTTATATTATTTTGTACTCGGACGAAATTGTTTTACAAACTTTCCTGCAAATAAAGTGACTGAATTGTATTTCAGGAAGTATTGTGGTGAATTCCTGAAAAGTACAGCAATAGTGTTTCCTGAATATGGGTGTAAAAAAAAAAACCCAAGTTCACTAAAAGTGGAAGTGCATGAAGCAAACCTTTAACACGCCCGGTGTGCAGTCAAACCAACAATCGTGAAACAGATTCTATTCTATCTTGTTGTTTGTTGTCTGTAGTTCCTGCTGTTACTTCTCCATTCTTTTAAAAACAAACACTGTGTGACCACTTCCTTGATTCTGGTCCAAGTGAGTGATTATGGCCTCATACTTCCACCGTGACATCATGACAGTAGTGCAGAGTATGAACTGGTGTATGACGTGCAGAGCAGAGGTGACCTGACCCAAAGACAGACAGTAACAGACATGGCATCTCGCCACATGCGAGACATGTTCACAGATAATCTGTCCTAAGGCTCGGTTGGGTGAGAATGAAAGGATGGAAACATGCTAGCTTGTTAGCGTGCGTGTGTGTGTGTGTGTGTGTGTGTGTGTGTGTGTGTGTGTGTGTGTGTGTGTGTGTGTGTGTGTGTGTGACAGCTCAGCTAAGATCGTTGCAGGCTGCTGACGAGAGTCTTTCTCAGCAGCTCTTGCCCGGCTCTGTTTGGAGTGTAAACATGTCAGAAAGTGTGAGAAAGCCTGTGTGTGTGCAACGCCGACGAGCTCCTTTGTTTTGGTTCTCAGGGTAAGAATAGCTGATGACGAGTTCGGTTAACTTTAGCCAGTTTGCGGGCGTGCAGGTGGTTGGGGGGTTGACGGCGTGAAAATGGACAAACCTGTCTGCCCTCTGCCAGAGTGAGAGACATCATATCTGTCATTTAAGGTCTCTCCGTTGGTATATGAGTCATACAAACTGCCATGAATCACAAATATAACTGGATTAACACAATATAACAGCACACCACAACGTTTATGCTACAAGAGAGCGAATCCCCTATCCTGGACATTTGTATTGTTTGTATTTAATTGCAAAGTTAGCATTGGTTGACTGCAACAGGTAACATTAGTTTTCATCCTTCCCATTGCTAACCTAAGCCAGGAAGAAGCCTTCCGGATGACAGGTGAAACTTCAACCAAGTCCAATTACCTTTTACATTAAGCCTAGAACTAAGCCATGAATGTAAATTGTAAGACTATTAAAAAGCTAACATTTAAGCTAGCTAGCTAACACTGATATTCAACATATTCCTAGCTAACACAACTGCTAGCTAGAAATTTGTATTATGTAATCCTATTAAACATCAATGTTATATAGAAATTGGTTGATGCTATAGTAAAACAGCAGCCTAAACTAGCAGTCTACCTATTCATAGCTAATTAGCTCAGGAAACATTAGCTAGGAAATCATTGTGTAGCACTATTAAACCATAGGGCAATGTTAGCTAGAAATTGGTTGAATGCTAATGTTTGACAATTGATATTAATATCATTGATCCTAATCCTAGCTAAAAAATACTGTTAGCTAGGGATTTGTATTGTGTAGTACTATTAAAAAGTTATGTTAACTAGAAATTGGTTGAATGCTTCTGTTAGACAACAGCTAATATTAGCTTTTAGCTAAAAAATTGTATTGTGTAATCATCAATGTTATATAAAAGTTGGTTAAATGCAATAGTAAGACAACAGCCCAATATAGTATTCAAGCTGTTCATAGCTAAGTAGCTAAGGAAGCGTTAGCTAGGAAATCAAACTGTGTATTACTATTAAACCATAATGTTAGCTAGACATTAGTTGAAAGCTAATGTTTGACAATGGATACTGATAGCATTGATCCTACTCCTAGCTAAAATAATTATTAGCTACAATTTTTTATTGTGTAATACTAAAAAGTAATGTTAGCTAGAACTTGGTTGAATGCTACTGTTAGACAACAGCTAATATTAGCATATTCCAATAAGTAACAGTAAGTACAGGAATTTCTGTTGTGAAATACTATTTAATAGTAATGTTAGCAAGGAATTGGTTGAAGGCTAATGCTAGCTGATACTTAACAATGATACTTAGCCTATAGACTCTCCTTGATAACCCATGTTTTTATGCTACGTATAAAAACACAGCAGTACAACATTTTAACAGCATTTGAACATGATGTCAGAGGAAAATGGCCGCTGTGTGAATGTGTTGAATTGGGGGTGTAAACTGGTGGTTTCACCCTACAGGAGCTTTCAAAGTAAAACCACTTCTCAGAAAGGAACAACAGAAATACACTCTACTAGGGACTTTAATCAGTCATCAATTTAACTTTATACAGACAGATAAAGCTGATGCACTTTCATGTCTGAAATACTATCGTTGCATTCAAGGAAAATTAGAAACAAACACTCAAAAAACTCCCTGAAAGCCACACCAGCTGATAAGGCCTCTCTCTGCAGCCCTTCCCTATATTACACCCATCAAACCTCTATAGCTTTCACGATATATAATTATAGAGTGACAAAATCTCATTATGCCATGGTACATTACCAAACCTCGTTAGCCCATTAGCTCCTAGCGGCCGCGGTGATTAGTCACAGAAGGCCCCGCCCTTTCCTGTACTCCCACTCACTCGGAAAAGGAAGCAGGAAGCCGCTCGCATGTCAGTCATCCCCAGACAGGAAGTGCCTGGGAGATGGCCACCCTTTAATGCTGCAATTATTGTAAGTATTGTTTGGATTGATAATCACGCTCATTACAGAGAGATGGAAGGGGGGAAGAGGAAGGAAGTTAGGAGCTCTTAGGCTACTTGGTTTGTTTCTGCGGAGGTCTGACGGATGGGGTGAAGGGAGGGGAAACGTGGAGCTCCGGGGGGATGTGTTGCCGCTCGGGTGCATGGGAAAGCTTGTTTGTTGGAAGAGTTTGCATTTGATCTGGGTTTCTCAGAGTAATTATCTGGGCTGGTGCTTCCAGGGAGAGGAGCGATTAACGCAAGCTAGGGGTCAGGATAGGACAACGCTCGGGCCGACTGGAGAGAAACTGTATGTTCTCTGAAATAAAGCAGAAGAAAGGGAATATTTAGACGTAAATATTGTCATTTTTAATCCCTCTACATGTATGTGACAGCTTAATTATACTAAATAATTTATAGACGAACTAGCATGTCTTCTTTCAAACCATCCTTTGTTATCTTATTTCCGTCCTTGTTCTCTTCTTTCTTTCGTTCGTTCCTATTTATGTCCCTCCTTCTTTCTTTATATCTTCTTTCTTTTGTTTCCTTTTTGACGTCTTTCCTTCCATACTTAAATTTCTTTGTTCTCCATCCACATTTTGAAAGATATCTACTTGCAGAAAAGACAAGAAAATTGTCACTGCTTTAATATCTCTTGAGGAAATAAGAAGCTATCGCAAGCAGCTCTTTAGCTTAGCTGAAAGACTGAAAGCAGTGGTAACAGCTAGCATGGCTCTCACTGTAACATAAAGCAGCTACAAGCAGCTCTAAGTTTAACTTATTAACATGTTTTATGTCTTTATTTTGTACGTTTGATCATTGGCTTTGCATGCAAGGAAAGTAAATTAACTTTACCTAACAGGTCGCTGCTTGAAGCGACACATCTTCTCATCTACCTTGGCAGGAAAACATATATTTAAGTACTTTAAATTGTTAAATATCCTCATTTACAACATACATTGATGTTAAATGATGCTGAAGATTCAAAGCAGTCGTCTGGAGCTTCCTGTGTTTCCCTGGGAAGACAAAATGAAACACAATATTACCTAAAATAAATAATATTCCGTTGGATTTTAACAGATTGGATTAATGCAAGAAGGAAACAATCAACCCCTGATTAAACTGCTCACAGTTCCTGTCCACACGAAGGTCCGAAATCATAAGCAAAGCAGGCGAGAAGCCGTTTCATTTTAAGGCCAAAAAACTGCTAAAAGAAATCGTGCGTGAAAAGTTGCTCCTCTAAAGATTTAAATTAAAGCTGAGGTGTAAAGAGGAGAAACAATGAAAGTAAACAGACAAGGAATAAAATGTAATGAGGTGTAAATGCAACCATGGAGAGCAGACATGGAAATAATAACAGAGTGTAAGCTCATAGAATCAAACTGGAATAACTGCTCGCCGTGCCAACTTGGCCTGTACATTCAAGTAAACAGCCGAGTGTGTGTGTCTGTGTGTGCGTGTGTGTAAAGTAGGAAGCCCACATATCACACCTGCTTATCAATTACATGCTGGTAATTTCAGGTCTTTAAAACGATGGCAGAGACGAACTGCTCCAGAGAGGAGGGAGGAAATTTACTCCCCCCCCAAATAAAAAAAACCATGCAGAGTATTAAGATGATCCAGGCTGCGTTCAGCGTCACAACACGCAGGACTCAGTAAACCTGTAATTAGAGGAGCTGTCAGCCAGCAAATATCATTTACTTGAGGCTCACTGAGTTGGTGTAGATGGAAGAAGCTGCCAAGAACAATTAGAGGAGTGTCACTGATTACCTCTTCTTCTCTTTTTTTTTTAACGTAGAAACGATGCTTCGGTGCAATCCTCCTCGTTTTTGTGGTCATTGGGTAATAGCCAAATATTTCAGCGACGATAATAAGATGATTAATAGATTAAAAATTAAGGAGAGATTGCTTAAATGATTAAAACACGGTTGTTTTTATGAATCACACACAAGCAGATAATAATGAGTTTTATTTTCCCGAACTTTTTAGGTAAGATTTTCCACTTTTAGTTCAGTTTATCTTTGCAAATGTTTTTTAAATTACATTAATTACAGTATTTCCTTATTTAAGTTGACTAAAACATTTCAATTCCTAACAAGGAGGTGGAATAATTAAGGTGGCATGCTCCCAAAGGAACAAGCCTGTCCAGTTACACACACGCGCACACACAGGTCCTCCACGTGTTGGGCCTTAAAACAACAATAAGGAGACATTAACATTTGACCTCTGGCCTAATCCTGCGACCTGCTACTGTTCCTCACATTGTCTCCTAATCGTGTCGTTTCTTAACGGCTCCTTCTGTGGACAGAGCAGCTTGTGGGCCTTTTTTTTTTACTAAACAGCCACGAGAACTTTATTTAAAGACTTGTGTTTGCAGAAAGATCCAGATCCAAGAGATGTTTTAAAGTGCTTAGTATAAGATATTGTTCGTGATTAGGGATCTTGGATAAGAAGATGCAGAACTGAAAGGAAGAAGGCAAAATGCTTCATGTGTATAAGAAGATTTTTCAGGTTATTTCTTCTTCCATCGTCTTATAAATGAAAAGAAGAAGTTGAATCTATCTCATTTCCACTGTTTTCGACTCAAGACTTGTCACTTTATCTTCCTCTATTTTTAGCTTAGTGAGGAATGCAACTTCTTAGCTGTTTTTGGAGCTAAAAATATCTCAACCAAAGTCCTGGTGTCGGGTGTTTTTGGACCAGAGGAGCTTAATAATTTTAGCAACATTTTTTCTTGTCCTCACACTGTAAAAACTGGGGCGTCCCCCATCAAACCAATCCAATCCACTTTATTTATTTACACAACATTTACCTTTATTTTGTTGTTGTTGTAAGCATTGCCACTCTGCTTGCTGGCCTACATTACTTCAGCATACCTATCAAAGGTGCAAAAGTAATGGGGCGCTGGTTTAGCTCAGTTGGTAGAGCAAGCGCCCCAGTCCTCCTCGCACTGATCGCAGGTTTGGAGCATGTCGTCCCCGACTCTCCTCCCAACATGTCCTGTCTCTCTTCAGCTGTCCTGTCGATTAAAGGCAAAAAGCCCCCCAAAAAAGAATCTGTGCAACAGTAAAAACTTGAAGGTATGTAGTCTTCGGGGGATCTCTTGGTGGGAAGTTTCCTCGCAGTCCCAGGAACATTTTACTCGAAAAACAGAACTCTCAGTTCTATAAACAGTGATTTTTTTTTAACATTCTTCGCAGGCATTTACCGTCATAGTTCCTGGTCTGTTAGAAAGTCCCGTCTCAAGAGGAGGAACTGTTTAGGGTGGCTGCAGCAATGTTCATTGAAGCAGAACTCAAAGCAGGTTCCTGCTGTTGAAATGCCCGTAAAGTACGTTGGTTCCTGTAAAGGCTCCTGCTGTCAAAAAGGACTCATTCTGGTCTTATCAACTGAACACAAACTTTAACTCGACACTGATTCTACTTCAGAACAGAGTTTAGTGAGTCTACATTTAGTTTTTAGTTCTTTATTCTTGTTAATTCTTTGTGATTTCACTCACAGACTCGGAGTGTTTAGAGATGGATGAATGAGACAGAAGAATGTCTTTGATAAACACTCACAGCCCCCGAGGTAAATGAGCTTATTAGGCACACACACACACACACACACACGCTGCTCTGGGGTCGGCTGATTACAGGGGTACGTTGGCCCCCTGGGGACAGTCCATTCACAGTGGGGTGAGCCCTCACACACACACTCACACACACACACGTTTATGGTATTTAGCCACATTAGCATTGCTAAGGCTCCGGCGGAGCAGTTAGTTTAGTCCTGCTGGGAGCCTTCAGTCCTCCACAGCCGACCGGCCCGACCAGCTCGGCTCGGCCCGGGGTGTCGCTGTGTTTGTGGACGTTACAGGTCGCTCCACCTGGGCTTCAATGGCTTCTTAAAGGGCCGGGGCCTCTCTACCTGTCACGCCTGAGATCAATACTGACCCACCTTCTATTCATACAGTGCTTTTTTTTTTGTTTCTCTCTTTCTCTTTTGTGCTTTATCCTTTCTTCCTTTCCTCCTTTTTCCCTTTCTCTCTCTCCCTCTATTTCTTTACTTTGTCTTTCTTTCACTCTTTCTTTGATTTTTCCTGTCTTAAGTTTCTTCCATTCCTTCTCTCTCTCTTTATTTCTCCCTTTTCTTTCTTTCTTTCATGCAGTTTTCCCTGTCCTTTTCTCTCTCTCTTTCTTTCTTTCTTTTCTTCCTCCCTTTTTCACTTTCTTCCTTTCTGCCTGTTTTTTCTTTCCCTCATTCTTTCTGTCTTACTTCCCTTTTAATTTATTCCGTTATTTCTTTCCTCCTGTTTTTCTTTTTCTTTCTCTCTTTTTCTTTACTTTTTCCTTCTTTCGTTCATGCTTTCCTTTTTGTTGTCTTCTTTTTTCCCCTTTCCTTCTCTCTATCCCTTCCTTTTCGTCCTTTCTTTTTTTTGTCATTTTTTACTGTCTTTCGTTCTTTCTTTTCTTCCTCTCTTTTTCACTTTCTTCCTTTCTTTCTTCCTGCTTGTTTTTTCTTTCCCTCATTCTTTCTGTCTGTTGTCCCTTTTAATTTCTTCCATTCTGTCTTTCCTCCTTTTGTCGTTCTTCCTTTCTTTTTCCCTTTCCCTCGCTCCCTTCCTTTTCTTCCTTTCTTTCACACTTTGTTTCATCCATCATTTTTTACTTTCTTTCTTTCTTTCTTACTTTTATTGGCCTGAACGTGTCAGGAACTATTTCACCAGCATCACATGGAGGAATATAATAAAACAAATATATTTTTTATTTTACTTCAAATTAAATTTTTTTGACAGTAAAACTTTTCTTTTCATAAAAGTTGTAGTCGAGCAGATAAGGTCAATGACCTATTGTATTAAAATGATTGAACAACATTTCCTTGAGTTCTGCTTTCTCATTAAACCCCTGAAATAAAAGCTAAAGCTAAGGATCAGTTTGTTTGCCACTTCACAGGCCTGATGCAACAGGTCAACAGGTCAATCTGCCAAACAATGGAGCCGGTATAAAACTACAGGAGCAACATTAACATGATGAGAGTGTGTTAGCCTCCCTCTGACGGCTCTGTATGGGCTGAGAGTTGGTGTCAGAGGCCCCCCGCTCAGTCAGAGCTGCAGAAAACAAATAAGCAATTTGGTTTTATTGTGCTGCTGGAGGTCCACTCGACCCCGGAGACAGATGACAGAGAGGAGTAACACAGAAACACAGGAGGAGGGAGATTACATTCAATACAGTCTGCAGTCATAGAGCCAAAAACCTGCTAATGCAGGCACACTGAGGGAGAGAGTCAATGCTGATGCTTTAAACACTAATCATAGAGTTTAAAACAACTGATACCTGAAAATTAAGATGCACAAATATCTCAAATAAAAGTACTTTAAAGTTCCAGCTCTGCTCCGCCACATATCTACACACAATGTCTAATCCCGTTAAACACACACACTCTTACGAGGCAATAAACGCCTCAACAGGCACCCCAGAACACACACACACACTTAAACACAGGCACACACTCGAGGCCATAAACGTCAGTCGGCGGGCCTGCTGTGCTGTCTGCCATGACAGCCGTTAGCGTTAGCCGTAAAGGTTCCAATCAGAGTGACCTCTACAGTACAGAATCAGCTGAATGAGGAGCAGAGCTGCCGGGCTGTAAAATCTCTCATCAGCACTGTAAGAGCCACGAGGATTGGCCCCATAAACCACACGAGGGGTCCCTATCAGACACACTGGAGCTGGGTGGGACAGATGGAGTGCAGAGATGGGATAGGTAGGGATGGGAGTTTGTAATTAAAGCAGGAGTCGGGACTCCGAGGAGGCCAACAGATGGAGAGGAGTAACCCCACCTCCTCCTCCCATCCTAATTCCACAGAGGGCTGAGGCTGGCAGGCACAGGAACGCTAAGAGCAGAGTGTGTGTGTGTGTCCTGGGTGTGTGATAAGCACATGTTCCCCTGGGTGAGTGCTTGAGTGATCTAACAGGGGCAATTAATTTGTTTTATATACGATTTAACTCCTCCGAGCTCCGACAAAGGAGGCAGTCCTCTGGGAGCTCTGAATGCTCTCTGATACAAACCAGGACCACAGGGGAGATGCACAATCAGCCCGCCACGAGAATGCCCGTTTATGCCCGAGCTTTCATGTGTACTGACGAGGGGTGAGGAGGGGGGAATAGGGGGGGAGATCCACATGTAAACTCATTTCCCTCAATGAATATGTAATAGAAACTGATGAGGCTAATGACTCGTAGAGGTGACCTACTTATTTACGCCGAGGAAACGGAGATCTGAGGCTTTCATCTGTCGCACATTAGAGGAATCTGAGATTATTTATGTACAAGCGATGCCTCTGATATCCCAAGAGAGGCCGTCGTCTCTGCGACAAGCGTCCTTTCAGTCTAATTTAAAGCCTCTGCTATCTGTCAGAGTCGTCGCTCGCACTGCAGAGGACGAGCCAATGTGACCTTTACGTCCGTCACTCTCCCAGGACTCTGACACCTTACATTTGGGAAGAGCTTTTAAAAGTCTAAAAAAAAGTCTACCTTTTACAACCTTAAAAAGTATATTAGATAGGATTCATCAAAGTGTATAAGAGCATCAATGGACTTCTTAGCATTTAAGGATAAATGACTGAGGGCGGACAGGTAAGCCTCATGAGACAAGGACGATTCCAGGACTGGGCCAGAAGCTCCAAATTAGGCCAGCAGCAACTTGTTGATCAATCCAAGTCCAATGCCCAAATTAAGTTGCAATGCAGAACATCTTGTACCCTATATATAGCAAGGTAGAAAGCATGGATGTTGGACGAGTACTGAGTCCAGGATCGGACCATCTCTGACCATCTCACAGCTTGTCATACTTCAGTTCAGCTCAGCTTTCTTTCTTTATTTCATTTGATGATTCCCAACTCGGCCTCTTGCCAGTACTTGCACAGATCTACTTCAAGGATGTCAGCAGTCCCCTTGCACCTGCCTTATAATATGGGTATCATTAGCCTTTTGACATATTTGGGAACGTGTAAGCCCTAATAAGATGGGTTTTTGGAACATGCAGTGGGCCAGACTGCAGGTCAATTGCTTCCTGACATAATTGCCCTTGTACACCAAGTGTCCTGCTATCTGGACCAGCCGTTCTAGCATTTACCAGACTTTCAGATTGCCAGTCTGAGCCTGAGTTAGTCCATCATTCGCGCAAGAGACCAGAGTTCATCTCTCATTACGGACATGCAATAAATGTTGACCTTCTTTTTGTAACCATAAGCACCAATTGTTTGTTACCTGACCTACCCTACTTTGGTTGCCATAACCTCTATCTTTTGATTGTTCTTCCTCTTGTTGGCAGCGTCATGGTGGAGTCTTGTCCATCCCCAGCTACCAAAATGGCGGCGCTTCCCATTTGATTGCGCTCCTGATCTCCTGGAACATCATTTCACATCAAGTTATCTTTGGTATTTTTGTCATTATTTTTCTACTGTGACCATCCAACAAGCTGAACTACCCCTGTCATGTGGTACTCCTCACACACGGTTCAGAAAGTCCCAAGAGATCTCTTTTTTTATTGCTGGTGAGTCCAAACTATGCTTCCTGGAACAAGTATGTCGAGGGGGTTTGTGCAAATGCTACACACCTATGTGGTCAAATTTTGAAATAAAACAATAAAAATGGTTTATGATCTTTGTTGGAATTACAAATCCAATATGGAATTCATAAGTGACCTTTTCCTTACAAGGCTTAACTTGCAGTTTATGGAGCAGCATAAATAAGTCAAAAACCTTCCGTTTCCCTCAACAACAAACAGAGTAGCTTCTGCTCCCTGACCATCACTGCCTTATTGATGTTGATCCTGTGTCAAGGTTACTTATGGGGGTCAGAGTCCGAGCCCTCTGCAGCCTGTGTGGGTAAACAGAAGCTACTGATGTGAGGAATTAGCGGTCAACCCTCTCCCAAAAACACCCGTCACTACCGCTCATCAAAACCGTTTTCACACCCCTGTACCCTCCCCTTTCTGGCCCTCATTTAGTCTCATTAACTTGCCTGTCCTCCCCTCTGATCCCTCCTGCAGCAGCGCAGTGATGCTATCTGCCCATCAGTCCATATTGGTCTCCAGAGAGAGCCCGAGGCGCTGGGAACCAGGACCCCCAAACGGTTCTCTGGAGAATGAGGAGAGAGTGGAACAACGGGTTGGACGATGAAGGGAATGACCCTTTAAAAACAGCTGGATTCACGGAGGTGGACATCGCAGATAGCAACAGGCCTCATTGTGTCCCAGCCTCCCCTAATTAAAAAGGAAAACAACCTGGACCGGACGATAAGGACGCCGTGAGTGTCATCAGTGGCAGATATGGAGAAGAGAAAATGAGAGGGAACAAAAGGACAGAAGGGACGGACCGTGGGAATTATCTGATGAGCTCGGACAGTAGTTGAATCCTTGTCATGCTGCTGACCCAGGACGAGGAATCTGATCAATCTGCCCGGCTGAAAAGCCAGAAACAGATCCTGGATCCAAAGACCTTGGAGTCGTAACAAAGAATGCCCATCATACTCTCATTACTGTTGATTGTTTTTATGCATCCATTGTTAAATGCAAACAGGAAATTCTTAGGTGATGGCACAGATTCATCAAAACTTTAGACTAAGAAACAGGGCTCAGGGGTAGCTAACAGCTTACTTTGTGACCTCGAGGTATCATAATGCATCTTGTTTGACAAACCAAAGCATGATGGGAACAGTGAGACCATAAAAATACAATTACTTTACACAATCAGTACATTTTACTCTTCCCAAAACCTTCAGACAACCCACAAATTTCTGAAACAAACAACAGCGAGCTCGCTTGATGCAGTCATTGGCCAGGTGTAAAAGTTTGATCTTATCTGTCGAGCTCTTCTTTTTCTTCATACAACCACTTCAGTCTGTTACGGTCAGGGTTGAAGTTGTGGACGGCTGCTCCATCCGGCCATCCCCTGACATCCGCAACTTTGATGTCATCCTGCACTCCACCCTCCCATTCCAGTCGTGCATCAAATTAGTCACAAAATCCGCGTCCTACCACCAGACTCTGATTATTCCCAGACTGACCATGCCTTCATTACCTCTCGTCTGGACTACTGCGATGGTGTCCTCTCCGGGTTACCCAAGAAAATCCCTGGACAGGCTCCAGTATGTGCAGAACAGTGCTGTCAGGGTTCTGACCCGCACCAAGCCCTCACAACCCATCACCCCCAACCCTCATCCGCCTTCACCCAGATCTGACTCAGAAGAAGTTTTCCTCTATAACCTCCAAATTATGGCCAATTGATAGGAACGTCTTATGTAAAATCTCTTTAAAAGACTTGTTGTTTCCATTTGCAGTAAATTCCATTTGTTTCTTGTTGGTGCACACGATCCCAACCAGGAAAACTTGACACAGAAACACAAAAGAAGACATTTATTTTCCACCCTTCACTTAAGAAGCATAACACCAATCCCTGTAAAAAGTAAATACTGAAGTGTTCAGGAAAAGAAAGTTACATAAGTTTTGTCTCATTTGCCACATCAGCGGGGAAAGTGTCGGCCCAGGAAAAACTGCACGCTGCAGATACGGCTTTAAAGGAAATACGGACTCCTCCCTGGAAATGTTCATCAGGCTTTAACCCATTTAGCCTGAGTCTTAATGAGGTGAAAAGTCTCGCTGATCGGCCCGCTGACACATGGGTAAATATCACCTTGGGGAACGCTGGGAAATTAACAAAGCACATTTCAGTCTGAGTCATTTCTGCATAATTATACGTGGAGACGGGATGAAAGCATCTGTCAGAGAGGGAATCCACCCGTAATCAAGCCAAAAACAAAACTATTAAAAAGGAAAAATGGAGAACGTTAAGTGGTTTGACCCGCGGTGACCTCAGCGCTGGGAGACGTAAAACAGTCCAGCGTTTTTTGGCATATTAGCGAAAAAGACATTAAAGTTATGGAAAGAAGAAGCAGAGATGGAGGCTTGGAGAGGCAGCGCAACAGATTAACTTTCCTTTCATGCCCTGATTTACAGCTGTGTGTCAGGCTCGTTGAAGGAATTTAATATAAAGTGATCTATGTATCTTGGCAACTACCTGGTGTGACGAAAGGCTTGATATGAGCAGGTAGATTTCCATTCCTGCATCATCCCACCCCTGACACCCTACACTGCAAAAAATATCCAGTTTTTTCATCACTTTTTTTGTTATATATCTTTGCATCTGTGCATGATGTTGATCTAGTATATTGAACTTATCAATGAAGTGTCAACTCATTTCAACTGAGGAAACCGATTACCTTAAACCTTATAAGTTGCATGTGACCCAGTGTCCTCAAATCAATGGCAGTTGGTCAACAGACATGCACCGTCATGATCGCCATTGCAGCCGCCGCCCCACATCAATCAACGTTACCGTAGGCTGCCAGCTACCACTAGCTACAGCACAGGCATCATTTGTCCGTTACGGCTAATTCATTGGGATGAGTTACATAAAGCTTCTTTCAGGATTGAGTTAAATTAATTTAGATTAGGATTAACTTAGATTTCCCTTTGCCTTGAAGTCTGTATTTCAACTACAAGGACAATATTCATAGTCGCACCCATGCACTGGCATGCACCCAGACATACATCTTTGCTCTGATTCGCATGCGTTAGCTTTAAAATCTGACATTAGCCGGCTCTGATAGCGCTGATATCATAGCATCTTTACTGCTTTGATTTCACACAAATGCAACATATTGTAAAACTGCCGTATAAGCAAATAAATATGCTCCTTGTTACTGATTATTAACCGCAATTGATCCTTTTTTCTGTGCCCCAACCAGAGACGGAAAGCATTAAAATCTTTCCAAATAAGTTGAAATGATAAATGATGCTTTCCACGTTAAACAGGAGAAAAAAATCGAAACTGTAACATGTTGGTAAAATACTCTTAACTGTTAAAACGTGACGTTTTTGACTGGGGTGACCCGTGTGCATTCACATGGCGCAAATACAAGAGCCCCCCCAGACTTACATCCATTAATTATTTCTTATATTCCTGCTTTTAAAAATGTAAATAATAAGTAGAGATACCAACCACTACACAACAGGTTGGAGAAGTAATACAGAATACCCATCCATTATCTATACAGCTTATGCTGTTCAGGGTCACTGGCGTTCTGGAGCAGATCCCAGCCTTCCTTAGGCGAGAGGCGGGGTTACACCTGGACTGATCACCAGTCAATCACAGGGCTGACACATAGAGACAGACAACCATCACGTCACCAATGAACCTAACGAACATGTCTTTGGACTGTGGGAGGAAGCCGGAGTACCCGGAGGGAACCGCCGCATGCAAGAGGAGAACATGCCAACTCCACTCAGGAAGGAGTTTGCAGGAACCTTCTAGCTGTGAGGCGACCAACGTGCACCATGCAGAATATACTCTAGAATATTGGCTTGTGGACTCTGTAGATCAGGGTTATTATTGGCCTTTGCAAACTGGACCACAAACTGTAACATCACCCCCACGCTTATTTTCTTTAACAGTATCTCCGCTGGTTACACTTAGCAAAACAAACTCTCCGCCCTCTTCGCCTTTTATCCGACACAAGCCTCGGTGTGTTTGCTTTCGCTGAGAGGCGCAAACTCAGACCTGAGTCGGTTCATCTGCAGCTGACGGCGCTCCACGCCATCGTCGTGTGAACGCAACAATGGCCACTCTCTCACTCCGCTGCTGACCGAAAGATAGCAACGATGCTAACGTTAGCTCAGCTCTGCTATCACACCGCAAAGCCCTTGAGCGCATGAAGGGGCCACAATGCATGACCCCCTCTTTCTCACACACACACACACACACACACACACTCTCATACAAACAAACACACAAAGATTAAATCAGGCCTGGCTACTGCTGGCCTCTCACTTTGATGAGCCAAGGAGCCAAGAGTCTGGGTGCTGGATTAAGATGGCTGAACTAGATTCACACACATTCATGCACACACACACAAACACACACTCTCGCTCACTCCCCAGAGGGGTTAACCCTGATCCCCCATTCATTTACATTGAGTACTCTTTTTTCCCCCCTAATGTGGACACAAAGACTTTCTCCACAATGGTTAAAAAAAATCCACCTCTGAGATTACCCGGCATCAACAAACACTTCGTCATCCGAGAGGAGGCCTTTCTCTCTCCTCTTCATCACACACAAGCAGTGGGCCGTCTTTAGTCTGGGCCTGTTAATAAATTATATCAGGGGTCTAAATGAATGATCCGTATTATTAGAGCTGGAGGAGGCTAGTATGACTGGGCTGTGTTGTGTTACATCGTGGAAAGCTCGTTGACTCTTACTGCACGCTTTTGTTTATGGAAGCTGACACCACTCGGACCATTCAGGAAGAAGTGGCGAAGGGAGGATTGATGCGGACTGATTCACAGTTCAAGCATCACCTTTTCCATCTTTGTCAACCAGAAGATCGCTCTGGATAGATGTCGTGTTCAATAAGGGGGTTATTGATGACTTTGGGTATTAAGGTACAACTTGTTTGAGGGTCTTCAAGACTAATTAGGAAGATGAAACTCTTTCGATTGATTTGAAAGATCTTATCTTGCACATTTTCTTTAACTGGGATATAAATCTAATATCCAGCGGCCATGTTGTTATTGGAGACGGAAAAGGATTTGTTCGCATGCCTTGTTCCATAAAAATATCACCTGCAGTGAAGTTCTTCATGTCATTTGCAATGAAAACCACCAGAAGATGCAAGAATAATTGAAAAATACGAAAAATCGTTTTACCTGAAGTTTGAGTCCTCAGATGACGTGCCTGCTCCTCTTCCCTCATGGAACAAACATTCACAAGTCTGTCATTGACATTTAGAAATAAAACAGTTGCATCAACACACAAACCAGTTAGTGAATCTGATGAGAGGATCGCCTCAGGTGTTTTTGTGACAGTAGCTGAGTAACAGTGTGTGGCGTTTAAGGCCTGTAGGATTACCAATGAGCAAGAGTGAAAGGCAACAAGAGGCGCTTTAAGTCTCCACCTGATCCTTGGCTCACAGACACACACACAGAAACGCACACCAATCACTTAAACATCCACACCTGTAATTAGCCATTCTGGCATCAGGGGGTGACTGCCAAGAATCACGCACATTTGTATGCGTGTGTGTGCACTTTCAAGCTTGTTTACTTTGATCATTTTAGTCAGGTTAGCATCATGTACCCCCAAACCCTTCTTTTTATGTTGGTCAGCTCTTAAAGGGAGCACACTCTAAGGAAATATTCACCAGGTTTGATATTGTTGATCTGTCTGATTATTAGCCCATCACATATTATGCTTATCTTAATACTGTAACACTTGTAACAAGGACAGCTCGCCAAGGCTCATCAAAAGTTTCTAGCAACACTGACGCAACTTTTAGTTATTTGTAATTTAACAAGAATACGTTTATCAAGGAGTTGGCTTCCGCAGCAGCAATTTACTGACAAAAATTTGCTAAACTTAGCAGCTCAAATGGCTGTCTTGCACAGTACTAGCTAACTAAATTAGCATCCTAGCTAGAAGGAGAAAACAGCTTATACAGCTCCTCAAAGGCGAGATTTTTTTATGTTTTGGTTTTCTTTAGAGTGCTAAGCTAGTCTAAGTATATTCTGTAGCTACGTCGTCACTAGATGCACAATGAAGAACGTAGCATCTAAAATGTCCTGTCCTGTGCTAGCCCCAAAAAATGTAGCATCCTAGCTAGTAAGAGACAGCACGTTTGAATAGGATGATTTTACACCTCCTGATTTGTTTTGGTAGTAGCTAGCTTTATTCCCTTGCCTTCTTGTTTGTGCTAAGCTAGTCTATTTTACAGCAATATGTCTACTGAACACACCCTTGAGTTAATAAAAGGAAGAATTAACTTAATGTGACAATTTTGTCGTTGGATGAAAGCAGGATTTTTTATGTTTTGGTGGATTTAGCTGTAATGCTGCTTCCTTTTTTGTGCTAAGCTAGCCTGAACATATTCTGGAGCTCGCGCTCCACTAAACGCACCATGGAAAAACTTAGCGTCTAAAATATCCTGTCCTATGCAATACTAACTAAAAAATGTAGCATTCAAGCTACTAAGAGACAACACATTTGAATAAGGTAATTTTACACCTCCTGATTTGTTTTGATGGTAGCTAGGGCTTCGTTTTTTTCTGCTAAGGTAGCCTAAGCATATTCAGGAGCTATCTCTCCACAGTATGCACCGAGGACATAAAAAATATCTGAATACCAAGTTCCAATAGGCGCTTATTCAAGTAGATGACATTTGTTCACAGGGTGCACGAGATAAGCAGCTTTTGTGTAATGTTTTTCAACTTTCTCTGGCTTCCAAGTTAGCACATGCTAATGCTAATGCTTTGGACAGAAAGAAATGGCAATCATACCAGGTCCTTTAGCTAGCTTGTATTTGATTCTAACTATGAGGTTAATGCAGACAAACTTGTCGGGAAACCGTAGAAAACTGTCAACAAAGGAGATTGAATGAAGTGGGAGTCGTCTCCAGACATGATATCATTTACACAATAGAGACAACAACCACCTATGTGAAGGACTACATTGCAAACTTATCCACTGTGATTCAACATCACCCTCCATCTCTCTTATAAAAGGGGGTTTTGTTCTCCATTCAGGCTCACCCATACTGTGTAGAAAGAAGAGGGGAGACTGAAGAAGAGAGAAAGATGAGACATAAGTAGAGACTGCCAAGCTCCTCGCACCTCCTCATTGCCCCCGAGCGTGGATTTAGACGTCCGTTATTGTGCAAGCGTTTCACATGTTTATTGTCCCGCTTAGAAACCATTCACTCTGTTCTGAGGCATTACTCAACAGATTTCTTCATTACCGCTGCAGTTTACCATGAAAGGATACGCAGAGAGAGAGAGAGAGAGACGGAAAGGCAAGAAAATAGTGTCACTGAAAAGCTAACAAGAGCTGCAACTGTGGGCCTTAAACTAGCTTAGCCCTAAAGGTGCAGACATGTTCTGACTGTTTGCTAACAAAGCCAGGGCACTCCCCATACCTTTCAGTGGTTATGTACTTAAAGCTTAATGGTAATAACATAAGCCATTTGTAATCATATATAAGCGTCATGATTATATCATAATTTTAGAGCCAATTTTTTTAACGTTTCTGCAGGGATTAAAGCGTTACGCACATGGCAAACGACAGATCTAGACTCAGAAGTGAGGTCGCCATCGGATTGAAACATGTTGCAACACCTGCATCAGCAAATTGAACAGACTGTGCCCACATCGCCGTCCAAACTTAGATGTGATGTGAACACTGTGCAAGATCACATTTAAGAGCGCACACACTTGAGAGCGAACGTGTCCTGAAGTGGCAGTAAAAGGTGAAGTTCAGTCCTGGTCAGAAAGTCTGAGAGTAAAATTAGTTTGCTGAGTGTATTTGTTCATTATATCACAAATTTAATTACAGCTCTTGTTAAACAAGCTACTTAATGTTGATCTGTTCATATTAATTGTACTTTATCCTACTTATTTGTTGTGTTAGCAAAAAAAGATGAGAAATGTGTAGCCTAGCTTAGCTTAGCTTAGACTGGAGACATGTGTTAATGCTAGCTCCCATCAAGACTAAAAATAGTCTCTCAGCATCAACATCAGACTATTAGACTATTTACATTCCCTAATAGCTTTCGGGTGGATAAGGTGTTTTCAAGATAAGTTAAAGAACAAGATTTAACATCTTACTTCCGCTAAGTAGCCACGCTATATGACCAGATGCTAACATTGTTGCTTAGCACAAATCTTACCTTTTAGTGACCTGTCTCGGCTGTTTTTGACAGTGTGGTCTCAGAAATATGTGATGGTGGCACACAATGTGTTAAATCCAAAGCGAAAACAGCACTTTTTTTGTCTTCGTCCACTCAAAGTGCTTTTACACTACATGTCACATTCACCCTTTAACACACACGTTCACACACTGACGCCAAAGGCTTCTATGCAAAGTGCCAATCTCAAAGCAGGAACTAACTTTATTCATACGCTGAAGGCTATGCCTTCAATTTGGGGTTCAGTGTCTTGCCCAAGGACACTCCGACATGTAGACTGTAGCAGTCAATCAAGAGACGACAAACTCGACAAATGAGCCGCAGCTCGAGTCAAAAATTCAAAATCATTTCGTGCCACAAACAGAGAGATTGAGAAAGAGAGATACAGAGATTGTAGTCATTTCCTATTTGTTGTGAGACACAAACAAAAAAGAGACAAATGCGAGATTTTTTTAGACATATTTTTCCACTTTTACAAGAGAGAAAAACTTTAAGGATGAAGATGAAGTGGCTGGTTTGCCAAATTTACATGTTTTGACTTCTTTACCTTCATTGCTAAAGAGCAGCACCCAGCCTCTTCCCTAAGCCTTTCTATGGGAGCCATTTGTCTTAGACGGTTTGCATGGTTTCAAATGGATTCTGGTAATTGCTTTTTTTATTGTTACAGAACTTAAGCTACTTTTTCTGATTATAAAAGTCTAATATCAATGTGATCTTACTACTTCCATTGAAGAGTAGTTGTAGCTTAAGTGGCTTCCCCCTTCATGTCCCATGAACCTTATACCTATATTCTAAACAGTGTGTGTTAGTTATAGCGAGAGCGCTAAAAAAACTGTGAACTCTTATCTTTGTGGCTGAGAACAGAGAGCAAAAGTCATGAAGGAAGAGGTGAAAAAGATGCACAGGTTTTGTTTCTGCAGAATCTAATCACCATCCAGTTTGGTGGAGAAGACGATAATCTTTAAGAAGAAATGACAGACAGATCAAAGTCATTTGGAGAAAAAAGAGGTTGTAGAAAATGAGGGGAAACAGACAGATCGCTGCCTGTAATTTAACAATAATTTGTCAGAGGAAGCGATTCCCTCTGGAGCGATGCCAAGTCTGCTCTTTTACAATCACAGGAGGCCTATCATTATATCTTTATTCTAATAAAACCTGGCAAGTATGATTGGATGAGTCAGACCTCCCACACACTCAGACACACAGGCTGTCATTTAGCTTGTAAAAGTTTTAGAAACAAAAACAGTTCGGGGTTAATTACTCTTAATAAGTGTGTAGTCGTGCACTCGACTTTAACAGGATATATACAGTAGATATATAAGACATGAATGTCTCATGATGTATTCATGCTTTAAGTAAATGTTTATGCCTGCAGTTGAGCTGTGTGTATTTATAGTGTCTATTTTTATACTGGTGTGTGTGTGTGTGTGTGTGTGTGTGTGTGTGTGTGTGTGTGTGTGTGTGTCCACTTTTCACCTGGTGTGTGCAGAAGAAACATACTTTGTTCTTAGTCGACTTTAAACCAACAAGTTAGAATATTTCATCATTAACTCTTATGAGCAGTTAATTATTCAATCTTTTTATGTTAGAAAAAGTCCAGAGCCTCAAGTTTCTGTTAACTTTAATGTGTCCAACAAACAGTCCAGAAATATTGCATAAACATAACATATAACATGAAATTATTTTATTACAGTTTATTCTTTTGATTTTTAAGTGATTTTTTATTTTTTGATTGATAATTTGCTGCTGTAACACAACAATTTCACAGTTTGGGATCAAGGCTCATCAAAAGTTTCTAGCAACACTGACTTAACTTTTAGTTATTTGTAATTTAACAAGAATACGTTTATAAAGGAGTTTGCTTCTGCAGCAGCAATTTACTGACAAAAATTAGCCAATAAGTGCACCTACCTACCCATCTACCTACCTACCTACCCACCTACCTGCCTGCCTACCTACCTACCCACCCACCTAACTACCTACCTACCTACCCACCCACCTACCTACCTACCTACCTACCTGTCAAGCCACCCGCCTACCTACCTACCCATCAACCTACCTACCTGCCTACCTACCCACCCAACTACCTGCCTACTTACCCACCCACCTACCTACTTACCCACAAACCCAATCACCTACCAACCTGCCTACCCACCTACCTACAAACCCGATCATCTACTGACCTACCTACCCACCTACCTACTAACCCACCGACCTACCTAATCACCCACCTATCAACCTACCCACAAACCCAACCACCCACCTACCTACCTACCTTCCAGGGAAGTGGACTATTGACAGGATATTTCTTATGAATAAAAAGGTAAAGAAGATAAAGCAAATGTCGTGTGAAGGAGAACAAACTACGTTCCAATACCAGAAACCGTCATTTAATTTCTAAGTCAGAAAAAAAATAGTTATTGTTTTATTAAGAGTCAATTAAGTCCTCATTTACAACTTGCCTGGTTGAAAGGTGATACCTAATATATACTACGATAGTATCTGCTAAATTTACAAAATAAGATAGCAAATATTAAACCAAATGTTACATTTATAGTCCATCAAAACACATTTTCTTCCAGCTTCTGTAACAGATCTGAAGACAAACATTAGCTGCAGATAAAATCTGTAATAAGCGGTTGTTGGCTGCTGATTTGTAAACACTTCCTTTAGCTGCCTCCCTGTCACCTCTCTCACAGGTCTCTGTCACACTGTAAACACCGTGCTACATCCAGTGAAAGGTGTCATTTAGACAGCTATGCTAACCACAATCTATAATTAAACCTCAGCAACTGTGAGCTCCAAGATATTTATAGCAGCGTGACTGAAATCTGCAAGTTTCCAGAGTGTGAACCAGAATAACGCTTTGTACTCATGATCCATAAACGAAACCCAATAACAGAGAAGAAGAGAAAAACACAGACCAAACATCGTAGGATTTTATAGGATAAAAAGTAACTGATACCCGCATTAACCAACGAAATAAGAATAGAAGTGGTAAAACATAAAACAACTCCTTTAACATGACTTGTTTTTCTACTGTCAATGTGTGTAATCTTCATATTTAAATGGATACATCCTAGTATCTTGTGTGTCTGTCTGTTACTGGCTGAGTGCCTACAGTTACTTCTGCAAGTCAATACTCACTGCTTCTTTGTGTGTGTGTGTGTGTGTGTCTTTGCGTGCCTGTGTAACAGAGCCCTGGTTGGGCCTGAGTGGTTCTGATCCATCCATGGCCGCCATTCGCATCCAGGGCTTCTCGATTCCGCTTTGTGTGTGTGTGTGTGTGTGTGTGTCCTGGCGGGAGGCTGGCAGCCGGTGTAGCCATGGCTGGCACCAGTCCCACCCCTCTGCCCCCCCCTCCCCACGCTGTCTGAGAGCACAATGGGCGATCCGGTAAAACAATACAGGCCCAGGAACAAGGCCCTCCATAGAGCGAGCGACACACTATCCCTGAAAGAGAAACACTCCAAAACGCAGGGCGGCTGAAACAGAAATAGAAAGCTAATTTCCACCCCTCCACCACTTTACTCTCTACCTGTTACTCCTTTCATAGCCAGCTTTAGTCGCGCCCTCCAACTTTCTTCTTCTTTCTCTGAAATCAGGTGAAGTTAGTTTCCACTCACTGAAAGAAATCAGGAAATCACACCACCTTAACATTTTTAGCTGTGGCCTTTCACTTGGTGGAAAAAAAGGTAGTAAGGTTTTTTTTTGAGTCAATTTGTGACAATGACTTACAGGATGATGACTAATTTTGGAATTCTTTGCTCTGAAGTATCCAGATAATGAATCTCAATGGCTTATTTAGTTAAGGCTCTTTGTTATCTGTCCCAACATTGCTGTTGTGTTAGTCATTTTCTGTTGGTGAAAGATTTTATTTTGGAGTTACATAACATTATCAAGACGCTATTTTCAGGCAACAATACAGCAGCCTTATAGTTAGCAAGTTAGCTGGGAGCGCTACTGTCATGTAGGCTAGATAAAGACAGTTTGCTTGTTAAATTAATGATAGCACACACAACAGTGTCTTTTTTCCTGGTAGTTTGGTAGAAACACCTGTGTTTTAAGGCCATAAGATGCGATTTAATATTTACCAACAATTTGCCTGCTCAACCTAGCTAGTTTAACAACTGTAAGCTTGCTGGTTAGTTAGCTAGCTAAGTTAGCAGACTCTGTTTGCTTCTTAGCCCAGCAAGCTAGGCTTATATTTTCTCACAAGGAGTTTAACTAAATATTTAGTTTCAACAGCAGCTCTGTAAAAGTAGCTACTTTATAACATAATATAGCATGTTAAGTTGCAAATGTTAGCATGTAAGCATAGCCAGGCACTGTGACGGCAGATGATAATTTGCTTTAAGCTAACTTTGCTAAAATATATATAAAATTGTAACATTTATGAATATTGTAGGCTACAGCCCCGTAAAAAATTAAATGAATAAGATAAATATATCACTAGCAATGACTCAACTGTCTACGTCAGCTGTCTGATGCTAGCAGACAAAACATTGATTACGTTAGCCTGTCAACTTTCAACCCTTCTTCCCACAAACCAGCGAATCGGTTTCCTCTCTGTAAAAGAAAACAATCCTTCATCAGACCATTTTAACTTTTAATATCAGAGACGTCGCCAGCAGTTAAGTGATGTTGATCCAGTCTATTTTTAGAGAAGTGTTGGCGTTAACCTTGGGAGCTAACGTAGCATACCTGTGAGTAAAAGTTCCAGTAGCATGCTCGGTATGTGTCGATCATTAACTGAAGAAACTGGTTCACACACAGAAGACAACGGACACAAACACATTCCCACAATAACAAGCATGCTTTAAAGCTGTATGTACAGTAAACATGGAGACCCCCTGAAACACACACACACACACAGAGCGCCGTGCAGACACACAAACCGTGCTGTGACCTGGCCCCGCGGGTCTGGCAGGTAAAGAAGAAGAGCTGAGCAACCTGTCGATGCAGGTAGAGAAACATTCCATGTGGCCCCACACAGACACACACACACACACACACACACACACACAAAAACAGGTAGTTTAAAGAGGACAGCTCTGCTAACATGTCATGCAGTCACTACATCTGTGTTGTTAATCTCTTGTAGTTTATTCATTTATCGAGCATCTTCCTCTAACACCAGTTATAAACCCAGCATCCCGTCCTCATTGCTATCTCTGCTACTTTACTGCGCTGTCACCGAGCAGAAATCATGAATCTCAGTCCTCCAAAGCGAGAGCAGCCTTCAGACATGTACTCCTAATCAGAAATCTAACGTTTCCCTTGTTTGCAGATGGAATCTCTCCCATATTTATCAAGCACGGCCCATCTCCTCTCCCCTGTCCCCCCCCTCAGGCTACCGGGGCGTATCAGAAATGACTGGCACATCGGCACATCTATCACACCTATCGCCGTCACCATCACCCTGCCACACATCAACCCAACCCAACACACACACACACACACCTCGGTTACATTACCACTTATGACACATTACACGGCAGATAAGATCCCTCGCGCTGATAACGTCACCTTGCCCCAGAAAAGGTCGACAAAATGTGTTGGGAAAAACTATCAAAGCACACGCCGGGAGTTTTTAAAACATGCCAACATGTCATACCAGACTTGTTGAAGGGAAGAGGACTAATGGTTTTTTAACAACTGCACAAGAGGCTGATAAGAGAATACAACTTGTGTAAGAGGCGTGGCATTGTGTGCCTCCAAACAAAGGCCGATCTTTAACTTGTTGTTATACCTGGTTGCATTTAAGTGGAAAAATCTCATTGTATTGGCATTAAAGATTCAACTTTATTCTAGTCATGAGAGACTAACTCCTTTTTTTATTGTTGCACACAAGATGTAGGATGCTGGTTAGTGCACGTTCTCTTCAATGTTTTTCTGAGAGCTCCAGTTAAACGGCTTGAAGAGCGATATTTGATTCTGCATTTCTGATTTAGAACCAGGAACTTGTTGCAGATATTTATCGGCCCCTACAGTATCCATTTGCAGTTGCAGTATTATGGATTGGGTGCGACTTTTGTGTACAAAAATCACAAGCGGCGCCCAGTTAGTGACGCGTTTTCCATCAGCCAGCAGCGGTTGGTCTGCCAGAGAGGGTAGGCGGAGCTAAGCGGCTGCTTTTCCGGTCTCTGCAAGTGTTGCGAGTAAACAGTAATCTACTATGGCTGAACAAACAAAGAAAAGATGGATGACTACAGATACGACTTAAAAAATAAGTGACAATCCGAAAGCAAAAGAAACAAACTCGACGCTCAGGAAAATCAAGAGTTACAACCGGAGCCAACCGTGGACGTCACACGTGCAACACTGGCTGGATATCAGGGAACTGTGCTCCCGCAATTTCCGTTTATCTCCACAGGTGCTGCCAAAAAGAACAAAACTGAGATCTTCAAGATTACAGCTTCAAAGGTTACCTTCTGTATGTTCCAATATTTAACATCATCCTCAAACAAGCATAAACATGCATATAACATGAGTTTTAACTTATGGTCTCCAACTGTGCATAAGTCTTTAGATAATGAGATTTTGAACCGTCTGTGAACTTAAACGTGACGGCTGAATTGTGTCCCTTTAAGACTTCATTCCATCGTGTTAACCGAGGCCCCATTAAATAAAGCAGTCGTCCTCCATCCAGCTGCCCTCCTGTCAGCAGGACTCAAGAGCAGCGCGCTTTAATGCAGCAGCTCCTGCTAATTGGAATATCTCTGTCTCACTTCTCCAATCACACCTGACATGTTCCAGAGAGGGGAGAAGTGCCGAGGTGATGAGATGAAGAGGCCCCTGGGGGACAGGGAGCTGCTCAAACTCTTTACCTCCCCCGCCTCCTGCCCAGAGGCGGGGGGGAGAGAAGATTGGGAGGAAAATGAGCAACTCAAAAAAGAAAGTTAGCAGTGTCTGCTTTTCAGGGAACAACCAAGACAAAAGTTCAACTGTTCTGGGACGAGCCTCAGTCTCGGCCTCGCTGTTTGTCATGTCAAATCTTGTCTCATCTGTTGCACCACCTGAGGAATGCGCAGAGCTTGAGAGAGTCGATAGTCAATAGTTTAAAGGTTAAAACATTAGCTAAAAGTTGAAATATTATGTCATAACTGCTTTAAAATATAAAGAAATATATGATATAACGCTCTTAATGTAAAATTACACACAGTCACACTCACACTATGTCCTCACATGCCAAAAACCTGTCCTCATGCACTTCATTTCACCTCTCAGCATGAATTATAGCAAGCGTGACTCACCTTTTTCACGTACTCTGCACACGTGTGTGCTCGGATACGAGTGGACTAGTATGTGTTTATATGCATGTGTGCACATGAGTGTGTTGCAGTGTGTGTGTGTGTGACTTCATGGTTTGAAATGGAAATCAAGAATGTTAATGTTGCGAGCAGCCCCGCAGCGTAGAGAGCGAAATCAACCAATGACTTCTCTCTGTTAATGAACAGTTGCATTCCTTGTTGCAGTGGAGAGTCCTTCTCCAGCATCGGCAAACACCGACACACACACAAACCTGTCTTCAGCTAACCTGGCTGTCTTTTTGTTGCACTACAAAAAAGGTCACAACAGTGCACGGCTACTTTCCTTTTTCTTGTTCCAATCAATGCAGTGGCCCTCAGATTTAATTATGTTTCCTCAGGTATTGAAATGGACAAGCTAGTCACTAGCATGCTCCTATGTAACCTGAATCAGGCCCACACACCTGCACAAACAAGACCCTCCTCTTTACACCTGTCTCTACGGCGGCAGAAGGCAGGTAATGGAATGAGACGGCAGTGGTGATCGAGTTTAAACTACCGGCCGGTGGTCAGGGCTGTGTGAACCTTGGCGTGACCTTCGTCGACCCCTCCACTGCAGTTCACAGCTCCACAGCGCTGGCTTCGGCCTCGCCGTGAATGGAGCTTTAAATGAAGCCCATTATCCAGTTGCACAACCTCCCAAACTGAGGTCCCTTTGGGGGCTCCCCTCAGGGGCTGGCGAGGGTGTCCATTATGGGTCCTCAGCCAGGAGTTAGAGGAGGAGGAGGGCATCCATTACGGCTCTGGGGGATGTAATGTCCAGATGGCCAGGTGCTACGGAGGGACCTGTCCCACCCTGCAACAATCACAGCTTTCATCCCAGGTCCATCTCGGCCCCTCCACCGGCCCAAATCTGGTGGTCACACAGGGCTGGTCAAGCGGAGAGAAGAGGAGGAAGAGGAGTGGTGCCTGGAGATGTTTTATGGACAGAATTTAAACCTCTTGTTTAGGCTAAGACAATCAAAGCTATCATTAGCATTGAACCACTTCCTAGCTTACATTACCGTTTGACAGTGTTGGGCTAACTTCACTACTTTTGAATGAATCAGCAACTAAATATCTGGAGTTACATCCGCCACGTTAAAAACATGTTTGACAACATAACCAATTGATAGTGTTGCACAATACAATAGGAATGGTGTAAATTCCTCGCGGTCATCTATGCTAGCTAAAGCTCAAAAATCTGAAGGGACATTGGGCCATGTCTCGGTGCATGACAACATATTTTATAGCCTTTTAGCTAGCATTAGACAATAGCTAGGCTTAGCATTAAACCACTCCTAGCTACCAGTACTATTTAATTACACTACTGAGGAAGGGTAAATTCATAGCTAAAAGCAATATTAGCTAGCTAGTTAGCTTAGAGTAATATGACAACTCTTGATGGTTGAATGATCAGCAACTCAAACTCCAAACAGACAATGAGCCATATTACAAGGTCAAACAACATATTTGATCATCCATGCAGTTAGTTAGACAACAGCTAATGTTAGCATTTAACCACTTCTTAGCTAACATCTCTGTTTGATGGCGTTATATAAGGTAGGAGAGTCAGAATTTGCTAGCTAACGGTAATATTAGCTAGCTAACTGTAATAAGGTAGCCAAGAATAATATCAAGTAGCTAAATGTTAGCTAGCTTGATTGAAGGCTAGCTGTTGTGACTGTTTTGTCTTGAATTACAGCCGAATGTCCCTCTGACTTTACACTAAACAATTCAGTTAAGTAATAAAATGATTTGTCTGATTGCTACATTTTTACAATATGCAAACCTAGATTGACAGTACAAGTCAGGTACAAGATTATATCAATATTTAAGCTTCCCAGTCTGCGTGTTACATCAGAGGAAAATGGCTACCGTGTGAATATGGTTAATGCAGAGTCATCAGTTGAACTTGGGCTGGTTATAAAAATAATTAGCCTCAAAACAAGTTCATCCAAATCGAGTGGAAAGTCATACTTAAGAAATCTACAACAAAGTCAACAGCACATACACAGTCATCTCAGAACCATCAATCTGTCAACAAGTCGATGTGAGGCAAGAACGACACTTGCATAAATAAAGGACTTGCTACATCATCTCAAACAGCCGCCCTGCCTCTCTTTGAGACTGGAATTACCCGAAGCAGAGGTAGGGAGAAAAAAAAATCTATTTTCAATTCCTTGTTGCTCAAGAGCTTGGCAAGTATAAAGCTATGCTACGCTCATTCCAACCCTTCACCACTCACGCAGACACATACATACATTCAGAAACTCACACACTTCCCACCCACATGCATGCAAATCCCACCCCAATATACACAGACCCATTGTGAAGCCACAAAACAGTAACAACAAGCCCCTCCGAAAACACCCAGGGGACTCACAATTCACTGCTCAATCAATCCAACGGCTGTGCGAGCAGACGCGCACACTCACTCACACGCACTTTAAGGCAAATTTAAATGCAACAAATATGTTTTATGACAAATGAATGAAAAACATGCACTACACAGAGAGCACTACATTGCATTGCCCTCGAGGGACAGGCCAGCAAGTGCAGATATAGGATTACTAGAATTGACGCTTCAGTCTTTCCATTGTGAACGTGAAAATCCAATGAGGGGCCTCTAAGTGGATGCACTCACACAGAGAACCTGTTCTGAGGCCGCTAATTAAATCTAAACAGGCGCTGACATTGATTTTGAGAGGCCATTACGCTCCCCTTATGGTCATAGAAGCCTCATGTGTTTTACAAGTGGTGATTCCAGAGCACCGCAGGGTTAACAGGTGGAAAATTCACTGGTGAGTTGAAAATAAATGTAGAAACAGAAGAATACATTTCCAGAATCCTCAGAAAAATAAAGTACATAAAAGAAAGGACTGAACATGAACTTAACCTAAAACTAGGTTAACCACATGACCTAATACCCTCCAAAATATGTTGCTTAAGTGCTCCTGTCCACCTGTCACTGTGTCAGCAATCCATCAGGTTTTGCCGCGTACTGTACTGTCAGAGAGGAGTTGCAAAATACACCCAAGAGGCCAAGATTGGGCAATGCTTCCAGAGAAAGGCACACATAAGCCGTTTACCTGAGGGTGAGGCTTTGGAGATGAAAGTTACGCTGAGATTGTAAACAAATTCAGACCTGTGCGGACACAACAACGGTACAGTTAGAGCTCTATGTACCATGGGACACCTCCCAAAAACTGGGAGGCTTTGTAAAGTCACACCTTAGGACATTTGGGTCTCAGACTGTAAGATTTTGCAAAGGTTTGGTATCTCTTTACAAGACTTATAACTAGATTCCAGTAAAGGTTATTTCCCATCATGCTCCTGGTAGAAATTAACAAGAAAAAGCTGCAGAAACAGAAGCAGCTTTTGGCCACAGGTGCCCTTGTGTAGTGGCAGTGGTTGGCGTTATCTGCTGTGAATGAGGCCATCACGTTAGCTGAGTTAGCATCACGAGCTAGCGGGCTACTAGCGAGGCATTGTCTTCCTTCCTTTTACTTCCAACTTTCACTGGTTTGGAGCTAACCGCGACCATGCTAACCCCGTGTCCCAACCACGACAAGTGTCTACAATCGAATCACATTCATCTAAGGCAGGTGCTTTCCCAGAGGCCCTTCCATGTTTACCAACTTACCACTTGCACCTGTTTGGCGCTGGAGAGAGTGCACCAGTTTGTTGTTGACAATGTTCATGTCATTTAACTTTTCGATTCCCATGAGCAGAAGAATAGAACATATTTGATTTAATCTGAACAGCAAGACAAGAAAAAGAGTGACCTCAACTCTATCAAATAAAAACTTGAAAACTTGTTTCTGCCATTTTTCACCTGGTTACAGTTCATCACAGTTCTAGTTTCATGTTTTAGTTTCAGGGAATAAGGAAGAAAAGGGGGCAGGGATATGATCAGGATCTACAGGTAAGGTAGGTGTCTTCCCGAGTTTTCCCTGTAATTACCATAACATCTGACAGTATTCAGTTAAACTGTGACTGAGCGTGGGTGGGTGTCTCAACCTGCTTTACGGCTAAAATCCAGAGAGGAGGAACAACAAAATCTTTTAACAGGAATATAAACGTAAAAAGAGAGACAACTCCCCGCAGAGTATCTGTGTGACGTGTTCATATCCCACCCTGTTCCCTTCTCACCCTTCACCAGGGATTCTTGGCTGCGAGGCATTGACGTCCGGGTGAAGGAGAGTTCAGATAGGTTTGTTTTCCCTGCCTGACAAACCGAATGCTAAGAACACACACGTGGCACGGGGAATGCAGACCTCATCTATACAAGTCAACGGGAGCGTGTGTCAGAAGACATTCTGTACATGGGGAACATTATGCTGCTGATGTGTCGTTAAATAGTTTTGCTAGACTGTTTGCATTGACTTCTATGCTCATTAAGTAAACTCCTCAGCATACTCAGACAGCTTTGTTTGAGTAATGGAGAAGTTGCTACATCCTTCAAGAAGCTCTGGTTTAGCATCAAGCCTTATCACACCAAAAGTTCACACTAGATCAAAAGTTTGTGTGTGATTAGCAGACTTTAGCTTGCAGACTGTCATGCTAGCTAAATGTTTAAGACATTATTATGTCTACTTGATAGTGGTGGGAATAACTGCAATTCCTACCACACATTGTCTTGATTTGTATTATTTTTTAGTCTCACTGTTCTAAGAGTCTCTAAGAAAACTCTTCAGCAGACTCAGACAGATATGTTTGAGTAATTAAGATGCTACTTGCTTGAGTTTGTATTCTCAAAAGAAAACACATCTTTTTAAAAAAGTACACTGTAAATTCTAACAAGTTAAGTTTATTTAAATAAATAGGGAACCGATGACCTTTTGGGAAAGTACGTAAAAGAACGTAACTGTGTCGAGTCATGTGAAATGATTCTGTGTTTAGAAAGAACATGCATTATTTGAGTAAACTGTACTTTTATTAAACGTGAGCACTTAATGTGTCCAAGTACACAATAAAGAAGAAGTTAGTTCAACTCAAACCATTTGAGGAAACCAACTCTTTTATTTATTGTTAAAGTAACTTAAATAGATTAAGTAATCAGTACCCATTCCATTCAATGTATTGAACTTAAAATGAGTATTTTCAACTTATCAATGAAGTAAGATGAACTTAAGTATTTTATCTCAACTTCAAACTCTCCTGTGTCGACTCGTTTCAGCTGAGGAAACCGATTACCTTAAACCTTTTAAGTTGCATTAACACAAAACAAATACCGTAAAGTTTGGTGTAAGACGCACATTTAATACTTTTTTTTTCATGTATTTATAGAAACTTTTAGAATTTTTGTTCGATAGCTTCCATGTCATGTGACCCAGCGTCCTCAAATCAATGTCAGATGTAACCACTCACTTTGACAAATAAGACACACTTTAATACATTGGATTTAATGGCTGCTAATATTTTATATTAATATTGCTATGTAAAGTTTAATGTTTTTTTTCCCAATTTTTTTTCAGTGGACATGCACCGTCATGATCTCACATTGCAGCCACCGGCCTTAGAACAAGCGCCGTTACCGTAGGCTGCTAGCTACCGCACCAGGTACTGCTAATTCAGTGGGATGAGTTACGTCAAATTCCTTGAAGAATTGAGTGAAGTTAACTTCTTTTATTAAGATGGACTGCTAGGTTTTTTAAGAGTTTGAGTTTTATCACACCAGAAACAAACATTATCATAAATTCCTTAATTTGTACTTACAGAAAGCAGACTTTAGCTTACTCACTGGCATGCTAGCAAGCTGGGAAAGCTATTTAGGTAGCTAGCTAGCTCACTTGCTAGCTTAATGTATGAAGACATATTTATGTTCCTAATATGTAAGAAATACTTCAATTCCTATCTCAGTCCTTAGTGTCACAATTACACTGCTAATATCTGTTTTTATGCCTTTTTTATTGAAAGTTTTACCACTGCTAACTCTGTTAGCTGTTTCATTGGTCCTTATTAGCTGTGGCTGTACTGAAGCTAATGTGCTGAGTTGACTTTCCTTGGCTTGATTTTATAAATGTTGTTATCTTTAAAACAAAAGTTCAGACAATCGGCTCGATATTATCACACCACTCTACTTTATCTGATTCATTGCCAAGTTTGGAAATTCCAACAATAACACAACAAGCTGCCATCACGGCCAGACGAAGCAAAGAAAAGAAAACGCTTTTAAAAACATCTGGCCTGTCCCAACTCTATTTACCCAACTTTTTTCAGTATGTGGGAGTTTTCCTTTTAACTTTCTCATGGGCCAACAAGTACAGGAACATTTTCATCTCCTTGGAATTTTTAAGAAATACCTCAGAGGTGAGAGGAGCACATAATGGAGGAACATGTTGTGAAGGAACTGCCCTATGTTTGGGAGGAGAAGAAAACTGCAGGAGTGATGGAGATGGATACGATAGAGGCAAGGAAGGAGGGGAAAAAAAGATTTAGGCCAAACAAAAAAAGATAGAGAGGCGATAAGAGGTGTTTTCCTTTTCTGAAGACTCACTTGCTGCCCTGCTCTTTCTCTTTCCTCCCCTCGGGCTGATCTCTCTCTTGCATGTCCGGACGGGCTCGAGTCAGTCCCAGGTAAAACTGGTCACCCGAGTCCTCCTCCTTCATCTTGCCCCACCTCCATCTCCCCTTTTGCTCACCTGCCCTGAGGCAAACCTCCCCCTCCATCTGGCACCGTGAGTAAGAACAGGAGAAACCGCCGGGGTGCCCCACAGCATTCTGCACCGATGAAACATTACATGAAACAATACCCCCACTGTGGAGCCAAAGTTTTGTATGAAACAACTTTTTTTTTCCAGTTGATTTAGAGCAACATCGTTCCAAAATGAAGCCATGTATGCATTTGACAATCCAAACTTTTGTTTGTCCCGCTGCTCTCGGCGTTTGGCGACAATAGGCCGACTCTCAAGGTTAAGCTGCAGATGTGTTAATGTGCTAAAACCGTGTGATCAGGCTTTTTAAGACATTGGAAGAAACAGCCGAGTGAATAGCAGAGGAAGAAAAGAAAAAAGGGTGAAAGAAGACGAAAAAGCTCATTTCTGCTGACATGGACGGGCTGCTTAAAGGGGACAGCGAGCCAGGGCAGCAGAGAGTGACAGAGCCACAATGGAAGCACAATGGAAACTCTCCTTCCCCCAACGCCAGCCATCTCCCCTCACTGGGTTTTTTATCCCAGTGTTGCCCCTGCCAGGCGACAACACAGGCCAGGCTTGTTCAGCAGAGCCGCAATAAGACAACACTAATAAACGCCAACTGGGGGTGGAAAACAACAAACAGCTTACACTTTCAAATTTAACACTGAACTAGTCAGGGCTAATTCCTCCTTCCAATGTTTAGGGGAAAACACCAACCCTCACTAACCCCCTTCCTCTTTCTCTCAAACTACCCCATCCCAACCCCAACCTGTTTATCCACTGTCAACAATACAGTGCCTGCCGTTGGAGCGAGGCACCTGCTGCTTCCTGGTTCACGGCTGGTGATTGGGAGGTGTTCAGATAAACAAACTCTGTCTCGTTTGGTTCGGGCGTTGACAGCGACGCATTCCCGCGTTTCATCTGCTCTTCTCTTACGCAACCCCACACTGCTTTCTCTGCAATGCTTCTTTGACAGATTGCTTCTTTCCCTCGCTGGGGTTAAGCATATTTCTGTGTGTGTGTGTGTGTGTCTTTACTTTGCTTATTCTGCAGCTTAAAAATTGCTGGCGCAGGCACCATTAAGTGCAGCGCTTCACAGCCTTCCCCTAGAGCACAGGCAAGATGAACTGTTTATCTATCTATTACTGCATAAACCACACCCACACTTATATTATCCTGAGTAAGGCCCTGATGGAAGAATTCCTCCAAACGCAGTAAACAACCCCACCGTAGCTCAGGTGAATCATCAAAGACATTCGAACTCGAGGGGCCTCGGGTTACCTACAAATCAAAATTACTAATGACTTCAAAGAATGCGTTTAGTAATCCAAAGGAGGGCTCATGTTTTCAGCTCTCAGTTTAATCTCGAGGACCAACATTTGAGGCAGCAGATCGTCAAAAGAAGTTATGGTGGTGTCTTTGTCTGCCTGCTTTGTGCGACTGTCACTAGAGGTCAAGGTCTATTAGCAGCATTCTTATCTCGTCCCCGCCGTTTAGACTGCACTTAAGTAAATTAGAGGCCACAGTGAATACAGTCCTCCCCCGGCCTAATCCATCCTAGCTCAAGTTCGTCTACTGTCTCAGACTGCTCTGCCAGAGCTGTAAACCATTCCTACTTCCTGGTTGTCTTTGAAATGTAAAGCATGTAGCAACTTTGGTTTTATGGAGCTGTTGGTGGCACATTCATTCCTACTAATTGAATAAAAATGCGTATAAGAACGAAGTGGTTCTCAAACATTTGAGACAAATTAGAGAGTTGACCTCTTTACGGTAAGATTTGATCTTCTGTTCCTCCATCTGGTTGAATGTTTATTTATTACAGGAAGTGATGAAACCAATGCCCAAACAGTCATTCATTCTGTCATTGTGGCAATTATTAATGGACTAGTGAAAAGAGTTTGCTTGGGACCATTAAACATCCAAAGAACCCCATTTTCAGATACACTGCATTAGCTTCCCAGCCTTGTTGTAGGGGTTTGCTGTTTAACCAATGCATTTGACTCAAAACAGCTACATTTGGTGGAAAAGTGAAGTTTGTTTTAGACATAAATGTACGCCTACGTGTGACTGAGTATTTGAATGATTGAATTTCATCATGTAGTTGATACACATCCATGTAACAAGGAAAGAATGTAGAAAGAAAACTCTACAAATCCCGAGATTTCTTTCAATCACATTTTGTATTTGTGTTTAACCCTAAGGCTTGTGGTCGGGCTCGAGCCAATCCCAGCTGAAATTGGGCGGATTCATCCCAGACACCACAAGACACCCAAAACCTTTTTTTGCTTTGAGCGTGTGCTAACCACTGTTCCACCGTGCCACCCAACAACAACAATTTAAAAACTTTTTCAACTTCCTGACCTACTTTTACATTGTTACTATTGTTTGATTGAGGTTAAGGAAATGATGGCTGAGGTGTGGTTGGTGATAAGCAACGGAATTAATTGGCTAAGGTTGGGGAAACACCATGGCAATGGTAATTAAAAAGAAATACAATGTCAATGGCAGTTTTGTGGCCGTAAGGGAACATTCTTACTTTCAGCCTAGACACAAAATGGCACGCGACTTCTTCTGAAGGCACTGAATGTTGGCATTGGATTAAATTTAGGCAGAACCATCCAATACTGACGTAAATCTTTTGGTTGGATGGTTCTCACACCGGGGTTTGTTGTGTTAGCATTAGCATCATGGTACAGATGGAGTGTTCTGATGTTCTTTAAGAATCCTTAGGTACTACACTTTGGGTTTTCCAATGTTAACTCTTATTTTCCCTTTGATTTCTTCGACAGTATTTCTTGTACGTACCGTGTACTTGTGTGTCTAGAGACTGCATCATCATTTCAATCCTTTTGTGTGAACTTGTGCTCGCTTCTTTTGGTATGTTGTAGGTTTTTTGGATCTTCTGATCTACCACTGGGTTGAACTTGTGCTATGGATCTAAAAGTGCTTCCCGTCTTATGAGATTTTCCGTCTTCTTGCACCATTTGCTCCGGAGTGCAGAGATCTTTTAGAACTGAAGCTCACGTGCTAACTTGACTTGTTAAGCTTGCCAGAGCTAAAGGTAGGACTGACAGGTAATGACTGAAATATTCGAGACAGCTTGAGGCAACAATACACACTGGGAGGGCAAACAATCTGTTCAACTATTTAACCATAAATCATTTTGTCACGATCTTTTAGTTTTGGCAGATAATATATTTTGAAATTGTCAATAGTGAGACGATTAAACTTGTTAAAATTTTCCTAAATGAAATGTGACTTAAGGGCGAGCAGAGGATAATGGATCTATCTTTTGTAATGGTTTTTAAATCCCATGATTATTATATTCACTCGCATGATATACTGTTTTTTAAACTTCTCCTGACATGTTTTAGGCCTGGTTTATATTCGCAGGCAGTTACACTCCCAGACAGTGACGGCAAGTTAGCTGCTCTACTTTTGAAATCATATCACAGTGCAATTAGTGACTGCTAAACATTAAACTGTAGCGCTCCATGGTGATGTGATCACAAACCGTTCATGACCCCTTGCCAGAGCCGCTGCTGGTCTGTACGTGCTGCAGCGGTCAGCCCAGGCCAGCATTACCTCAGGAAAGAGATTTCACTATGAAAACACCAGCCGTCTCCGCTGGCTGCCTCCAGTACAAACACTCCCAGGGCTCCCAGGGGGAGGCGGGGTGGCTGTGGGAGCAGAGCGGCGCTGCAAGGACCAGGGAACATGGGACAGTGGCAGGGGGTCGGGGGACAGTTTGAGAAGCAGGCGGTCAGTATGAGAAACATAGTTTAACGTTGCACCATTGGGGCTGATTATAAGCTATGCAAGACGCTCAGCTGACCTTTTGTGTTGCTTTGCTGTTGCACGAACCTGTCAGAGTTAATGCGTAAATTAAGATCCTTTATGCTGTCTAGATTGCATACAATCTAACTTTGTCTCGCTGTGTCCCTTTCATAACCTCTGTGCTCATCATTTTAGATTGACCTTAATCAGGAGAAAGCTATGTTCCCAAAGATTTAATACTTTAATCTTTCCTCCAAGTTCTGTCTCGACCTGACTCTTCACCGTTTACGTTGGCTTTAACTTTTCTCCTTACTTTCATCTGTGCAGTACTTTGTGAAACAATATTGTAATATCTCTTTTGCATAAAATCATCACACTACATTTGTGCTCAGACTTAGTGCATACTTAACTATAAGGCATAATGTTAATTTTGTAAATAATGGTCCCATGTAGAGGGGAATAGACGATGAAGCATTGCTGTAGGGCGTGGCTATCTGTAATGGAAGTCGCGACCAAAGCAACCTCTCAATCAAGATAGAGGTGTAGCAATGCATGTCCACCTTCCTGTCCAAATATGGTCAATTTTGGCTCCCAAAAAACTAAGATAGCAATGACCAAAATGCCAAGCTTGAGGCTTAAAAAATAAAGTTCATAAACCAATGGGTGAAGCCGCGGTTGCCAGTCAACTTCTTATATACAGTCGATGGTAGAACTATGGTAGCAGTGAATGGATGTGCTTGGTATCATTTGACAACAGATATCAGAAATACAAATTCTTTAGCTTAAAAATTTTACCCACAAGCACCAAAGCCAAGTGCCAAAACATTTCTAACCTAAAGTTACATCAATAGAGAACAAAAATCCAGTGTTTGGTGTGTCGCCAGTGAGATTGTTTAGCTGCAAGACAATCAACTGTTTATCTGTTGTCATGTGAGTTTAGTTATATGACATGTTGACCAGCCATCTAGAAAAGCCTGCCTGTTTGAAATACCCAACAACACATGGAAACACCTGGAACCTCAGTGCATTATACTGAAATAAAAACTTCCCTCCTGTGTTGGTCAGTGCTTCTGCAAAATCTGGACAAATATGGAGATTGTGTCTCCAGACAGTTAATTTATTATCAGTGATGCTTAAGCCGCTCTGTGAAATCCATCGGCCACAGACGAAGAGCGAGCGGAGAGATATCGACTCTCCAATCAGAACAGAGACAGATGCATGAATTAAGCTGCTAATGAGATATGAGGTAGATAGTCGGAGGGTAAGAGATGGAGTTTTGACACTTCCCTCATCTTTTCTGCCACTTCCTGGGGTGCTACAGATAACCGGCCCAGATCCTGGTGTGCTTGCCAGCGATTGGCCGCAGCAGGCTTATTTACCTAATAAGGCTTGTCTGATTGGCCCGCGGGAGACAATGGCATGTGTAAACAGCCCCGGGGGCTCTGGACAGCCGACCGACACAGCAGTCCCTTTGTTAGTTAGGTAGCTACTCTAACTGTTGGCAGTCCAGACATGCATGATCACACACGCACTCACTGGTTGCAGTTAGAGTTGGACTCAGGCTGCCAACTGGAATTTTCGGCTTAAAGGTCCAGATAACCTGTCACCTGTGGCAATGTTCAGCATCTTAAAGGTCGGCAGTTTCAAGAAAACATCAGGAATTTATCAACAAATGGTTGCAGGTTCCAAAAGGTTGCGATCAAACTGACATTAGCACTCAATAAAAAGTTACATCCCCATTATTTGTTTAAATCAAACCAATATGTAGTCATGGCAGTCCCAATGCAAAAAAGGAAAAGTTGTCAGTCAAATAAGAGAAACCTTAATTGTCTTTAACCACAACATAATTCAAAAGATAGGCCTGCGACATAAAGTGCTGTGCAGCCAATCACATGCAAGCACACATTCTACATAGACTCAACTAAAGAAGTCTGGTGTTTATCTTGTGATTGAGTTGGGAACGTAAGTTGACCAGTAAATGAATCAGTCCAGATGTGAACTTAAACATAGCACTGAGACAGCACAAGATTCCAACATTCAACTGAGCACTGACACAATAATGAATCTAAGAGATCATAAATCAAATACGGAGTTCCTCAAGGGTCCGTTCTCGGGCCTCTTTAATTCAACATCTAAATGTCTGTCTATCTGCAACTGTCCAGAGATTTTTCAAATTTTTGAGGACCATGGCCCCTGCAAAGCAAATTTGACTACACACATTATTATTTATTATTGCTTATTTCTGCATGAGATAAGAACGTTTTTAGTCTGTGGATGAGCATCCAAAAACACAACAACTTCTCTATCAGTTTCTTAAATTTTGTTTGATGTATCAAACACAATTTGTTGATCATGTGTTTGCCCCTGCAGGGCGCGTGATGTGTTGACAAAAATATGCATACGAAACAAATCATTAGCTCCAGGAAACTTCAATCTAACTCTGATATAAGGAGCAACTTCAAGAGATCTGGAGTGCAGCGAGATGTGAAATTCTGCATTTTTAAATATCACGTTCGGTGCCAAGAAATTCTACATGGCAGATGTTTCTTTCTTGCAGTTTTTTTGGCATGGGTGTCAAGCTTGAGTCTCAACGTCATTGTAACATAGTGAAAATATAGCTGTTATTTTAGTGTATGTAATCACAGAGGGTTGGGAAAATAAACTCTACATTAGAATAGATTAATAGTAAACCCATCCCAAAACAAGTATGCAAAGTTATAAAGCTGCAACATCTGTCTTCAGATATCAACTTCTTAACCAGTTTATTAAAAGGTGATTAACGCATGACTTGGCCCAGATATAAACGGAGTGGTTTTCAACACACTCTTCAAACACACCTTTGCAGATGGTGCCAAGATCGTGTCATCAAACACAGCTTAGCTAATGCATGTCCCCTGGCACTGCAGCCAAATGAGCAGAGTACAAGCACCTGTCTGCTCTACTTTCTCTGTGGATTTGTGATGCGGCTAAGAGATGCCAGTCAGCTATCAGTCGGTTGCTGCGCGGCTCAGGTGATTTGGCTGACTGTTCCCTCTGTGAAGGCTTCATACGACGTTGGGTAAACCCCCAGTGACAGTTTGTGGATGTGGGCCCATGCAAATGTGCTGCTGCCACGGAGGTTTTGACAGGTGAGGTTCAGTTTGGCCCGGGGGCTGGGAGAGACGGCTGTCCGTTACACAGCGCCAATCAGGGGACTGTAAAACATGTCCTGAGAGCCATGTGCTGCAGCAGAATACATTGGAGCTTCTGATGGAAAACATTTGACGTCAGAGAAATTTTTCAAGTCAGCAAACTTAATCTTAAGAGAAGTTAAAGTACTAAGGTTTTTTTAAATAGTTGTGAATGTTGTTTTTAATTTTAGCTAACTGACAAGTCAGTCTGTGTGGAAAAATGTGTAGCATAAATGATTAGTTTGACATGTTGGAACGTAGACTTACGCTGCTTCTTGCTGATATTATACAGAAGTATAAAACTAACACCAGGAGACGCTTAGCTTAGCTTAGCTTAGCTTAGCTTAGCTTATTGTAGTCTATCGTAAAGACAGGAAACAGGGCTAAAACAACAAAAATTCATTATCAACAACTATATCCTCCCACTAGCACCTATTACAGCTTGATGATTAACACCTTATATCTCCAATGAGTGAGCTTTAAAGGCGCTGTTAGCTTGCTCTTTCCCATTGTTTTCAGTCTCCATGTTAAGCTAGCCATACTGTCATCTGGCTGTAAGAGAAGATAAATAACAGCAAACATAATGACTGAAGTATGATGTTAAATCAGAATCTTATTCCGTTAGACCTTTTGTAGCCTACTTTTAAATTTTGGCAAATCCATCTTTAAGATCAGCTCCAGTCATGTTTTAAGGCATATAAAATGCTCTGCTTGAAATAATTATTTGTGTCTGATTTGTTTTTTCAGCAAAATACTTTAAATACCTTGTAAAAATCCTCCCGAGGCATCTCCCCGCCCACTATGCAAATGTCCAACCGCCCCCTCCGTCGAAACAAAACACGTCTCTGCCGTCGTTTAGTGGCCACTTGTTGAAACTTAGCTAGCTTGAAATGTAGTAATTAGTAGTAGTAACGTTAATGTTTGTCGTCAGTAGTGAGTGCGCAAAAATGACGATGACGGTTACAGCTGGCTCGCGCATCGCCGAAGTGGTTGCCATAGTTTACACATAATGATACGTATAGCGTCACCTCGTCCATTAATGGGATTGGCTCCTTAGGTTTGTGACGTCTCAAACCTGCCAATCTGAAAACGTGTTGTTCAGCCTGTCCTTGGTACACTGCAGCTCCACATGGAGATGTTTACAACGTTAAACACTTGGTTTTCACTGGGAAGTAAACTTCAAGGTAATGGTGTTTCTGCACGAGTTAAATAAATTGGTACTTGTTGTCTCTGCTTTTAACAACACATTTCACTCACGCAAGCTTCCGTTCTCCCTGAAATATTCCACCCCCGTTTAACCCAAATCCTTCGTGCCTCAACTGTTCTCTGAAGCGCGTCACCTCACGCTCTTCAGGACCCTCTCAGGTCTTCATTCATTCTCTCTGACACTGTCCGTCATAGACTCACTACAACCTCCGAGCTGCTCCCTGAGTAAACCAGTTGAACTTTGTGCCACCTTAAGTTCTCTGTAAAAACAACTTCTGCATCTAAAACAGGTAAAAACACTTTTTCACAACCTTGAGGCACAAATCTACAAAAATCAGTTTATTCAGAGCCACACGAGAAGGTTTGGATGCTGCTTTTTCATGCCTCAGATTCACACAAACACATTTAAACTGTTGACAAATCTCTCATCATAGCAGCAGACTCTAAAGCCTGTTGCAAGCTCGCGTGTGTGTGTATGTGTGTGTGTGGGATGAGGGTTTAGGCACGTTGTCTGCTAGGCCGTCCAAGAAGCCCCAGGGCACCTCAGTAAAAGAGATAATTATCTTTTATCTGCTGTGTTGTGACGGGAGATTATGGTTCAAATTTACGATTGTTAAGGAGACAATGCAACGCGAGGCTGCTCTTTTCAAAGTGGCGAGGGGGTCTCGAACAAGTGAGAGAACTCCCACAATGCAGCGGCAGCTCATCCCTCATGTTTCAGGCTTCAGGTCTTTCGAAAACAAAGGGGAGGGATAAGAACTACAGCAGCCATTTACTTTCAGAAAGACCCAGAGTAATCCTATACTAATTTTAGGATACTATATAAACTGTTTATTATATCTTGTTATGGTGTTTAAGTGATGTCAAAAGAGATTAAAGATACCACAGACTCATGTAACAGTCCTGTTAGCTCACTGTGGAGCATAAGAATTTCCCTAATGCCCTTAAATGATTATATCGAGTCCTGTCAGAGACTTTATTAGACCTATGATATCATAACAAGTCAGAAAAACACTCGTACAATATCTACAGGAACTTCTATGGTACCTTTAACATAATACAGGAAATATATTTTTCACTTGCTATTGCACTCTTAAAGGAAAAGTTAGACAAACTTAGGGCATGTGTCCACTAACAGTGTTCAGCAACCTCAGCGCAAAAACGCCTTCGGCATCAGCTGTATTTTTGTCAGTGTCACATCTTTCTCACCGACCAATCAAAATCAAGAAGGGGCAGGACTTCAGATATCATCTTTGTCAACTGCAGTGGCGGAGGAGAAGCTAAGCTAATCGTTTTATCAAGGGTACAATTTCCAGGTGTAGAGCTGCTGCTAACACCAGGACACAGTTCCTTTCAATGTTTTTATGTTTTCATTGGAACATTTCCTTGAATAAAAGCAAATACTAACCATACAGAGCTTTAAAACAGACTTAACGGTCACTACAAAGGGAAGCGGATGTGCAGCCAGACAACTTCTGTAACCTAGCAACAGTAAGCGTCGGTGAGAAGCGCTCTGAAATTGAGGTTGTGGGCGCTAGCGGCGTTAGCTGACACATGCTCTTATGCACTCTGTGGTTGAGAGTTGGATGAAAAGATCAATACCAATCCATATGTGTGAAATATGACGTTTCAGCCTGCAGCTAGTTAGCTTAGCTTAGCATAAAGAATCAGGGGGAAGCAGCTAGCTGGAATATATTCAAAGGTAAGAAAAAAACTAAAACTGCATGCAAGCTAATCAAAAGCTCACATGATAACATGTACAATTGTTCAAAAAACGGGGTATAAAAACATAAAGATTCAGTGGTTGCAGTGACTTCTGTTTTTCTGTGTATCTAACAAACATACAGAGTAGAGATAGGTGGGCTTTAGAGGTGCTGGTATGCAGTTTTCTCCTGTGGACATCACTATACAAGCTGTCTCCCTCTGTTTCCAGTCTGTGCTCCAAGCTAAGCTAAGCTAAGCTAACTAGCTAGTAGTCTTAGTCTCATATCTGAGCTGTCATACAAACTCTGTACTTGAACACACACTGCCTGTTGTAGAAATATCTCGACATATTTGACCCTGTTATTGGTTTGAATTGTGGGACAGGAGAGGAATCGTGAACCCACAACACTCAGCGAACTCCCCCGACTGCGACCACACTCACGCAGGTCGGTCAGGCCTTCAAACCAATATTACTGATCCAGCCCTCTGTGTTTGCGTGTGAGAGGAAGCTAACACACCCAAACCCAGAGATGAAATGTTTGACAGAAACCATCAGAAATGTAAAGAGGAGTTGACACATCCTGTAATAACAAGTTTCTACTTCCTGTGGTGTGATGTTGATCATTTTTAGCGCCGTGTGGTAAATAAGTGTGAAGGGGTTTTTTCTGCCCTGACTTTGAAAATACAAAATATGCGACACTTTGTGTATTTGTTACTATTTATATCATTGAATTCATATTTCAGCAGGAACTCAAAGAGTTTTTTTGAAGCTTTTATGAGACAAAGTTCCATTTTCAAAATAAAAGTTGAGATGAAAAAGTGCATTTTTAGCATCATCAAAAAATGTCTACAAAAACTTCAGGATAACTTTCTAACTTTCTCTATTTTAAGGGACAAAATTTGCATTTCAAAATAAAATGTACACACAAAAAAAAAGTCTAATAGTCAAATTCACCAAATTCCTCCAAGAAGTTGACCCCAAATTTGACCCGACCTCTGCCGATGGTGATGAAGATGGACTATTCCTTGGAGCTGATTACGCCCACAAATCTGTCAGCGTCCTCACCTGAAAGACGAGAGGCAGACGCAGGAAGAGGGAGAGACAGACAGACGGAGAGAGAGAGAGACAGAAATATGTGCTCTGTGGCCACAACGATGACGATGATGATGGAGGGAAGAGATGAAGAAGAGATCACAGAGAGGTCGTCATTCATCCTCACCTGAGCTGCACATCCACTCACCCTTGGCAGACGTCCACAGCCAAACACTACAGAAGAAGAGGTCAGCCAGAGGCCAGGGGGTCCCAGCACAGGGCAGAGCGCTCCTCAATCCCTCTACACACACATACACACACACACTCTTCCCATCCCCGTTCAGCATGCCCCCTTGACCTCACTATTAAAACACAGGAGCAAATCTCCCGATTGGTCACAGCGGCTCAGAAACAAATGACGCCAAATACCTGACTCCTGTTTGGCCTTTTTCTGCAGGGAGGCATGAGAGGGCTGCAGCCGCCGGATTTGGCCGTCCACTTGTGCAAATATATTCCGATATTGGAAATGTTGTTTTTCCAACAGTCCGCGTGATTTAGATGCAGGAAGATGAGTGCGTAATGTGGCGTTTGCAGGCAACATTTCAATAGCGTGAGTTGCATAAGAAAGGAACGTCTAAACAGGACTGATGAAACCTATAGCATCCTCCTCCCAGGTTAGATGTCTTGATGTTTGCAGCTTGTATTCACCTGGATGTTACCGTATGAATCCCTCTGTTCCAGCGTTAGCATTACAGGCTAACTGCCTTTGTTTTAGTTTGGATTTTGTACCTTTAGCGGCCACTCGGGGTCGAGTGTGACTTCTTGGTCCTTGTGGGTCTTCAGGTGGGCGAAGAGGCCGGTTCTGCAGCTGCGTATTTTGGTGCAGCGTGTGCAGTGGTGGTGTTTGGGCCTTTATGGTGGAGGATCTCTCCTTTCTCAGTCCGCGTTAAATTCCTGTTTTACCACCAGTGAATCACATGTGCTGCAGATCACAATTATTTATGGCCTGCCAAGACCACTTTGGAAACGAGCGTATATATTGCTCCTGTAAATTCTTACATTTTTCAGTCTTGTTGTATAATGTACAAATGAATACATCCATCCATCATCTATCCTGCTTATCCTGTTCAGGTTACACCCTGGATTGATCCCCAGTCAATCACAGTGCTGACATATAGAAACCTTTAACGCTCACACTCACACCTACGGGCCATTTTAGAGTCACCAATGAGCCTAACGAGCATGTCTTTGGACTGTGGGAGGAAGCCGGAATACCCGGAGGGAACCCACGCATGCACGGGGAGAGCATGCAAACTCCACACAGAAAGGCCCACTACGTCTGAACCGGGCTGTCTGTTTTCAAGTATTTTATTACTTATCTTCTACTTGCTTATAATCTGCAATGCTTATGTGTTTCTTCTAGCACAGAGGCAACTCTAAGAAGGGAGCGTTTATGCTTCTGTTTCTAATTCTGACAGTTATGTCAGTCACCTGTGAAGGACTGTAAACTTCCCTGTATGAAAGGTGTTACAGAGCTAAAAAGGTCATGAACCTTCGTACACGCAGATGTAAAAAAAAACATGCAAATAAACTAAACTGAGAGAAGACGTGTGTGTGCACTTTGGAAAGTAATGTGCGGAAGACGCCAACTGCATTTTGCTTGCATTCATATAATAATGAGGAGGAGAAAGAGAGTGTTGGGACGGATCTGTTTCAAAGTCAAACAACCGTCTGTTTTGTGCTTCGGAAGTGCGTGACATTAGTATCAGATTTGGGGCTTCATATGAATGTGGTCAAAATGCCACTTCTAATTCTAATAAGGCGAGTTTGTTTCTTCGGCTCTACATCACAATAACAGCAGTGTGTTATCTGTGAAAACAAAGCTAACTGAGGTATTCCTCTGGTTGCCCCCCCCCCAGCTACATGTCAGGTGCAGACTGCTGCGTTGTGCGATGTGGTCATGTAGTTTGTTTGTGGTGTTAGAAAGCAGAAGTATTTCATCTGTGGGCTTTTTCTCAGATACTGCCACGGAAATCCTGATATCTGTCAGTTTACAACAAAAACTTTCAAAAAGTTTTCATAAAACCAACATAGCTGCTCTTATTTCCCCTGCTGAACACTATAATGATGTCCCAGCAGTCGTGGTTGCACATATGAATGTGTTTTATGAGATTATTTGTTCATTTTTAAGGTCGAGAATGGACAGATATGACTGCACATCCTTTTGCTTTATTAGTTTCAGCGTTGATTTTACTGATATTAGGGGCATAAAAAGTGTACAAAGAGATCTGCAGTCAGAGGGAAACACCTACAATGACACTACATCCTGATGAGTCCTCCTCTCTGAATGAATTGACGTGTGTGCGCTGCTGCGTGTTGCTCGGTGTGTATTTATGCATCTGTAGGATGAGACAAAAAGCCCCTTCAGCCCACGCTGCCCTTCTGACCCTGCCGTTTGATTTGTTCCTACATCGCCTCTGTTTATTTCTGCTCTTCCTGTTTTGCGCTCGACTGACCTGTAAGAGCCGCGCCTGTGAACGCTGGGTAAAAAACGTGTCGCTGGTTGTGTGTGCAGGGGGAGAGATGGTGCGGACAGAAAAGATGGCTCAGGACGACAGCGCTAACATGTCAACAGAGATTAAACTAGTTTATTATTTTCAAAGAGGGAAAAAAAATTACGAAACAAAAAAGCAGTCATATTTTACACTAGTGATTATTATTAAATTTTTACAACCATTCAGTCTGCATAACATAAAGAAATAATTCTACATCTTTGTTTATTTCGTATTTTTGGTACTCTGATTTATACATACAAATAACAAATACAGGAACTTTTTTCACAATGCATATAATCTGTGGGCAGGAAGAAAGTCTTTCAGGTGTGTGTGTGTGCGTGCATGTGTGTGTATGTGCGTGTGTGTGTAGGTGCAACACAAACCAATTGCCCGAGACCTATAGCACATCCAAAAAAAAAATAAAAACAAAAGAGAGAGACGGAGCGGCCGGAGCCGCCGACTCTCTGCAAACTTAATGCAACGCAATTCACGCAGGCGAAAACAGAGGCCTGCCCTTTCTCTAAGAGTCTCTCCTCTTTTCTCTCCTCCTCTTCCTCCTCCCTTTTTTCTCTTCCTCCAAAGGCGTCCACTCCACCTGCCGCGACTCGTACCCTTCTCGTCGTTAGCTGCCCGGGGCATGTTTTCCTTTTTTTTTCTTCTTACTTAATTAAAAAGTCTTCATTAAATGTACTGTATTTCATACAATTTGTACAAATATATTCAACGTCTGTCTCTCCTCGAAGAAGAAGAAGAAGAAGAAGGGGGAGGAGCTTGGGGGGGATTGTGGGAGAGGGGGGGGGGGGGCGGGGGTTCCTGTTACACAGGTGCGAGGTGAAGAGGGAGAGGCGGGTTTGGGAATTCAGGGAGAGAGTCAAAGTTTCTTTTTACAGTCTGTTTTTGTGATGTGTGGAAAAATGGCTTTTTGTACAGAAATGGAGGTCCTTTTTCGTGTGGATCAGCTGGGAGGAGAGCAGTGGCGGTTCAGGGGGGAGAAAATGTTCTTTCTCTCCCGTGTTGGAGGAAAAAAAAACTCTTCCTCGTCGGAGGTCAGTGCGCCACAGTTAAAAGTCAAGTCTGCAAAGCATTCACATCGCAGAGGTACACTTTGATTTTATAAAAATAAGATACAACCGAGGACAAAGGAGGCTGTCGTTGTGGCACCGCAGCTCGCCGGTGGAACGGGTGGGGGGGGTTTGTCTTTAAAGGAAGTGGAAGCAGGTCAGCAGAGGTACCGAGGGGTTAAAGTGGTGACGGCGAGGCTTCGGTGCAGGTCTAACCCATAGCTGTGACCATACTGGAGGGGTGGTGCGGGGCGAACGGGAGGCTGGAGGAAGGGTGCATGGGTGTCGGGGTGGTCAGCATGTGGCCGGAGTGCGAAAAGGGGGGGAAGGAGGACATGTGGCGGGAGAGGGCGGCCGGGCTGAAGGAGCTGCTCTTGTCCATCAGGCTCTTGGAGAAGTCGTCCATGCTGTCGTGGGACTTTTTGCTCTTCTTGGACTTGCTGGACATCTTCCGGTTCCGGGTCTGGATGCCTTCCTTCTTCATGGTCAGAGGTCGGTTGATCTGCTCTCGAAAGGAGACAGAAAAGATGGCAGATTAGTATTTTGTCGCAGGAAACACACAGCGGTTTGTTCACAGGCATGAGGAGAGGCTTTAGAGTGCAGTTATTTTCATTTTCAGCAGGAAACACGAAGCTAACAGTCTCTGTGAAACGTTCAAATGTTTACATGTTTGCCGTAAAAACGGGACTCTAGTGAGAAACTTGTTGCGGGCGTTGATTGGCGTTTGACGAAGCCAGTAGCGCTGTTAAAAACAAACACGGCAATTCTCCAGCAATCAAAGGATGCTAAAAGGCTAGCTAGCTCATATGTCCTCCACTGTGGACGGTGAGTGGCAGCATTTATAGTCGTGGGGGAGGGACACAGAAATTCGAGGAAGCTCATTGGACGCAAAAAAAGAAGAAAGTGTTAATTGGACGCTAAATTAGTAACACCACGTCATTAAGAACACATTTAAAACAAGCTAATGACATGTAATAGACTGACCCATCCCGAAACAGAAGATTGTTTACATATACTGTGGGTGTATGTGTGTGTGTGTGTTTCTAACAGTGTGTTTGTTGATTCCTTTAAGCTGAACTGTATCTGAGTCTGCGGCCATGCCAGAAAGAAACAGAGAGAGAAAAGGGAAGGATGGAGGAAGAGATGGAGAGAGTGTCTGGCAGCTCATGTGCGAGCCAGTCGACCACAGAGACACATGGCCACGACGACCGCCAAGTCCTCTCTCTCTTTCTCTCTCTCCCACCCTCCTCCTCAACCGCTCGGCCCCGCCGTCTCCTGGCCAAAATGGCCCCAGCTGCCGTATTCCAGCATCGGTTTAGCCGGGAACGAGAGCTGGATGATGGAATTCGGGCTGTGGGCAGGATTACGAGGGGAGGTGGATGAGGCCGACTGGCTTCCTGATCTTTCTTCCCGGGGAAATGGGAGCAGGGATTTCTTCCTCGTTGTCTGAGACGTTTTTCACCGAGTGGCCTGGATGATTAGCGGAGGGCAGAGATCTGTGGTTTCACTCTCTAAGATGTGGCTGACTCTCTCTTGCCTTGTCTAGCTCGCTTCCAGCTCTACGCCCACCTAAAGCCCGGTCAGGCCTCTTTGATGCCTGAGATGTCTCGCAGAGGAAACCCAGGGCCTCCGGACTGCGCTCAGGCCGCCGCCCGCCCCCGAGACTTCAAACAAAAAGCCACGCCAAAGTGTTTTTCAGCCAGTGACCACCACAGAAAACACAGCGCTGCCTCTCACATCCTGTACAATACCTGAAACCTCAGCCCCTGAACAACAAAAAGGTGTGATGTGTCAAAATGAGAAAGACATCTTTCACACGTGGTGAGTAAACCCCCCCGATTACTAAAAAGAAGCCTCTTCTCTGGAAGCTAACGCTAACCGAACAACAGACGGCTTCCATCAGGTGTTGTGGGACACACATGCACTAAAGTCTCCGTGAAGAATGTGGAATTTTTCGTTTCAAAGGGGAGCAAGCCGAGAGAGAAGTCTGGATTTACCAAAATAAACTTCCCAATTACACCGAAAGGTCAGGGTCAGTTCAGATGCTAATATGTGACAAGGAAATATTATTCTTTTTCCCTTTTCCTTGTCTGCAGTGACTCAGAGTATGTGCCAAGAGTAACATGGGAAAATGATTAAACAGGGAGCCCTCGCAGGATACTCTCTAACAGGGTACAAATACTGCGTTCCTGCACTTAAGTGGAGTGTTCCTGTATCTGCACTTTACACTCCTTACATTTTAAAAACAGGATTGTTACTTTCGCTGCAATGCAAAGGAGCTGAATTATCTTTATTATTATTTTGCATCGTGCAGACTGGTTTAAACCTGAATGTAAAGAACAATAACAAATAGAGCAGACGATTCCCGGGCGTATGGAGACGCAAGAGGACGAAAACAAACTTGGAGCAAACGTAGCGTTCATTATTTTCAGTCGGATGATTGTGTTTTTGTTTAATTTGAAGTCATAAAGATAAAACTCAAAAATGATGTCAGGTTCAGTTAGTTTTGCACAGAAACAGGCGGGAGAAATGTACCTCAGAGAGGTTAGAGAGACGCTTGTGTAGACACACATAAATATATATAAACAAGGTGTATCTGTAGTGTGAGGCAGGTGAAATATCACCGACATGTAGCCTGATTTTATTAATATTATTAGTTTAAACTACAATGGCCGTCTGATTGAAAGTGACAGCTTTGTGCACCACAGAGAGGAGAGGGAGATAAAGTAGTCCCTGGGGTTTTCAGATTGAGGATGTGAAATGATGTGGTGAGGCGACCCAAAACGAATCAGACTGGATTGGTGGTCAGAGGGGGGACTCAGAGTCCTGAAGGGAGGGAGGGGGAGGAGGAGGGGGGAGGAAAAAAATCGGCCTGGAAATTAATGGAATTTTAATTAAGCCCCTTCCTTCTTTAATATTCAAAAGCCATGCAGGCTGCGGGCTTAGTTCACTTCGCTCTTATACATTTTAGATTCGCACTTACTGCCAATAAATCATATTAATTCTACAGTATTTGTTATCAGCGTGGCCCGGAAATTCTCTGCAGGGACAAGTCAGATAAATATTCAGAGGAGGGGGAGGAAGGTGCCCAGCAGGACGTGAGGAGAAGGAAGATGCAGGTGTAAAAATAAATATTCAGGGAGGTGTTTTCTACTTACATTGTGCAGTTTAAAGTACAGGCCGCAGGCGTTGCACACCGGGTCCCCGTTGGCGTTTCTCCGCCACAGCGTCGTCGTTGTCGTTTGACAGTTTGCGCATGACGTCCCCGCCCGCCTGGCTGCGGACTGTACCACAGAAAGGACAAAAAAAAAAGGTCACATGACCGCGAAATAACCCAATCGACATGAACTTTTATTCTGAAAGATTTAACACCGAGATGCAGGGCTTTAATTTCTGTGAGTTTTTAGCGTTTTAACAATAAATATGGGTTTGTAATAAAATATGTGTCCTTCAAATATCCGTGTGGATATATTTAATGTTTGGGTTGTTTTCTAGAAGCCCTGCATACAAGGATTCTTTCGTTTAACTTCCTAAATCTCTATAAATGCGATTAATATAATTGCAGACTAAATACATTCTCTATTTTTGCGCACGTGCATTGTGCAAATCTATTAAAAAACATTAAAACATGTCAGTCATAATGATTTATTTTACTGTATATGCACTCTAAATGTCCACCCATTATTCTTTGCATTCACTTCAGGCTGAAAATAGTTTTAAAAATAAATAAATAAAGACAGAAATACAAAAAAAAAGCTGCTTTCACTCGAGGCTAAAAATAGCAGCATAGAGCGCATACCTCGTGCAGAATAAATATTTACAGAAGACATAAAAGCAGTGCCTTGAAATGGGAGAGCTATTAAATCTGATTAAATTTCCCCCCTTAAAGTGCGTGGCTTGTTTTAAATGTCGACCTCGTGACGCTAAACAATTCAGATGGAAAGAAAGGAAGAAAGAAAAAGGGGCCTGAATGTGCTCATAAAGAAAGATTTGGTATCGATTAAAGGTGGTCTTATATAAAGGAGCAGGCTGTGTGTTTTAAGATGCTTTTTTTGTGTAAAAATATAAATATATGAAGCAGTGAAATGAACCACATGGCAATAATTGCACGCCCATTAAAAGCATGATAAAAAAAGAAAAGAAACTGCGGTTATTTTTGGCTTCGCTGCAGGCTGAGAGTAAAAACCCTCCTTCATCCTGACACAGTGAAAGTCATGTCTTCTCATGGATTTAGCTGCCTGCCTGTCTGCTGCACTGGCTTTGACATTGATGTTATAATCTCTAAAAACAATCAATAGACAGGTGACCGCAGAGGACACGCGAATGTAAAGGACTACATTATCTCTCGGAGGGATTTCCAATTATACACACGTGGTGGCCTAATAACCCCTGCTGCTGTGTGCTGTGAATAACCAATAAACCCTATTATCTGTATATATCACGCGTTTATTATGTCTGCTTATAATGGGCTTCTTCTTCTGTGCTTTTGTTGCATTTTTTGCAGATTTTTTTCAACATTTTTCTTTTTTTAAATTATGCCAGTGCTTTTTTCCTCGCTGAATCCTCTCGCTAAATGGGTCAAATTTGACGTTTTGACGATTAAGTGATAACTTGTCACTTTCTGGCCTCCATATTTAATTTTCCTCATCTTTTCCCTCCATAAATAAAAAGTTAAAGGTCAAATTTACGTTGCAGTTAGCCTTACCTGACCATAATCTTTTATTAGAGATATTACACTGACAAATCTGACGTCGTGACTGTGTCTCTGGTCTGGCTGGGACTCCGCAGCCCTGCGTGTTTTGACTGGGGAAGCGGGGCTTGTGTTGTTAAAAGCGACTTATCTGCGCTACTCAGATATCCGGCAGCCCTTTCCTGGGAAGTCGGGTTTTCACATTAGAGGTCCAGAGCATGCAGGACTGGACTGAGCTTTGCAGCCATATTTGCCTCGAAAGGTTTAATTATTTTCTTAATTAGACAAAAGGGGAAGCTCTGGTGAGATGAAATAATAAAATAAAAATAGCTCCACCTGAATTGCAAAAGTATCGTAAATGCTAAAATGTTCACATGATGGAGCTTATTATGCGTTTTTTGAATGCAGGCCTGCAGCCACAGCTACATAAAAGCTTTAAAACGAGGCCTGTATTGTTTGAACTCTGTGAATCAATGACATTTTTTTGCAAATAAAAAATAGCATCGTCATTGCATTTAAGGAGAAAAAAATGTGCAGTTTTTTCTATGGTAGTATCTGAAAACAGAGACCTGCACTTGTCGAGTCAATTTCCTGCAGCTAATAGGCCTACTTCTTCCTGGATAGGGGAAAAAAACAGAGAGAGAGACGGAGAATGTCATCAATAGAGAAGAAAACGTGGAGGAGACGTACCAGCCGCCGCTTGGGCTTGATGAGAGGGCGATTCTGCCCGTTCATCTTGTGATAGAGTCCGCAGGCGTTACACAGATAGTGACCCGTACCGTCCCGCCTCCACAGCGGAGTCGACGTGGCCCCGCAGTTCACACACTCTCTACCCTCTGCAAGAGCACACACACACACACACACACACACACACATACGCACACACACACATACACACACGCACAGAACATGGACACATTGTCCCGGTCAGTTGGTCCCTTTATTAATTACAAATCATTCATAATGCATGTAAATAAGCTGGGGATAAAAAAAGGTTAGAAATCACAGAAAATATGCAATTTATAAAACATGCAAAATGCATTTTAACATCATGACAGCATCACAAAACAATCATAATATTACAACAATGCATAATGGCAAAAAATATGCATGACTTCTTCTGCAGCAGTTATTTTATTTATAGCGCACACAAACTCACACACACTTAAAAACCTGTGGTTAGTGTTGGTGTGAATGGTGTAACTGTGTTAAGGTCCTTAATTATTTAAACAAACCACAAAATCTTCAAGCTACGTGTCCTTGAATTTGATTTATTTTGACTATGCAAAATGCCATTTAGTTTTCGACAATTATTTTTAAAACTCTAATAAAACAGGCCTTTTCTTTCTCCCATCAGCTAATTTCTCCTTTAAATATTAAAAGGTATTATAATTAATAATTCGGCTGTTTGTGTTACAGTTTTAAAAGGGGCTGTGTCCCTTTGTTTTGAAAGGATTGAGGGGCTTTGACTGGCACTTCTCTAGTGACACCGACAGGTGAGCCGCGCACTAACAGTTTGATTATAGAGCAGAGAGAAAGGGGCCCTGAAACTGAAACAAGTGAGCTGCCACATTATTTGAAAGCAGAGACTCTCACACAGCGCTTTTGTGCTCACGCCGAGAGCCTTTTTGCATTTTCATGCAGCCGCACTTCCCCTTTTTTTCTAACCATAGCTGCAAAAACAGCCTGACTTCTTCTTGTTCACAAAGACACAGAGAGACAGAGAGAGGGAGATGAATGCGTGAGTCCGGCTCGTTTAGATGTGATAGACATGCAAGCACCTGGACAAGTGTTTCTTTACGGCTGCTGGAATCAAACAAGAACTGATCCAATGCATGAATATACGACTTGAGATAAAGTGCATGCTTTTACAGTACAGGTTTTGTATACTGCACAAATGAGCTTAATTCTCTTAAAGTTTAAAGGTAATTTCATATCTCTTAATGCACATTATCTTACATTATCCTCAAATTAAAAATCTTGATTTGCATTAGTGTATGATGCTGAATAATCCCGATGATATGCATCAGATAATCCACTGTTTTCTATACTCCCATCAAAAGCCGCCGATATTAATCTCATTACAGCAGCGTTTTTCAGCCGCGCAGCAATAACCTTTAAAATAATTACCAACCCTCCTCTTCTTCCTCACAATTTGGAAAATATCTCTCCCTCGCTCTTTCTCTCTCTCTCTGCCCTCCCTCTCGTGCAGGTTCGTGCTCTCTGCCACGGCGACGCTTCACCCGCTTTTTCCCTGTGAATGAACACGCAGTATCCGGTGCTGAACCGCTGGGTAAACAATGCAACTGTGGCGCGCACTGGTCTGACAGTAATGGGATTATCTTAAACATATAAACGGGGCGACACAGCCCAGAGAGCTGGCTTCCCCTCTGTCTCTGTTTCTCTCTGTGTTAGTGTAGAGGTAGCTGGAAAAAATGACCTAAATTAATCACAGCATTTGGCTATGGGCTCGTTTTTTTATCTGGATTTTATTTTGGTGGGGAAATTTCAAATAAAATCTAAGAATATAAGATTTTTTTTCAAGTTTAAAATGTAATGAAGCTTTCTCCCAAATAATGTTTTCCTAAAATAAATTTAAATGTGTTTTTTTAATGTGTTTTAATCTTATTATTATTATCTTATTATTATTTGTATTCTGTTTTATCATCAGGTGATGAAAGAAAGAGCTTTGAGGCGTTTTGATGCGTCTCTACAGAATACACGTTTGGCCTTTAGCCCCCAAATAAGAGCTTTCTTTTTCATGTGAGGGATGAATGAGCTCCTCGTGGGTATTTTTTTTAATATGAGATTAAACATGGCTGATCATTAAGGCTGCAAATCTGGGGAATATAATGTTAGATCAAAAGGGAATGTAATAAAGCGCACGCCTACCTGAACAGGACCTTGTTTTTGGTCTTGTTTTGGAACCATAACTAGAAGATGACCCACCTATCAGGCTACTTGGTGGGAAGAGGCCTGGGCCGTATTCGGGGACATAGGATGGGTATGTGGCGATGGGGTGGTGGGCAGAGGATGACCCTGCTCCGATTGATGCCACGCTCCGGCTGTGAGCTGACTCCAGTTTCATACTCTCGGCCAGGGTCACCTGGTACTTTATGCACTCTTTATCCTCCTGCCGCACTGAGCTGCTGGAGCCCGGGGTGGAAATGCCCGGGTCCGGGGACACGTCTTTCGGTGGGGTGGGGGGGAAAGTGAAGAGATGCGGACTGGTGTGGCCGGTGGACAGGGAGGAGGAGGAGGCTGGGGGGTAGACGGACAGGCTGGCCGGGGAGCCGTGGTGCAGGGGGTTCTTGGGGAAGGGGCTCAGGTTCCAGGGAGAAGTGCTGTGGTGCGGGGCGATGCCTTTGCTCCCCTCCAGCCAGGGCAGAGAGCCGTGCAGTAATGAGGGACGGCACACCTGGCTACCTGAGGCAGCACAGAAACACAAGAACACATCAGGACCTGCGCTGAGCGTGCAACAACATAAACACACATAAATTTCATATTAAAAAGACAAAGAGGCGTTTTTGGCCTAAAGATGGAACACATTTATGCACAGATTAACCATTTTGATTTTAACGTTTAACACTCATTAATTAGCCTCCAAAATGCTTTCTGTGAGGGTTAAGTTGCCGTCTAAAACTACAGTTCCATGTCCGTAATTTTACCCCGTACTTTTTTTCCTTAAACAGGCCTTGATTGCAACAACTTACACGTCAAAAGGGTCAAAAGAAACTACGTCGTGATTGATTGTTGAGGAAGTTAAATGCTACAATAATGGGTACTCGGCAAAAGACTTGCGCGCATGAACAGCATATTATAATAGCGATAAATATTGTGTTAACATGCTGGTAAAGAGCTGTCAAAATATCCCCTTATGTGCCAACACATGTATTCATTTAAACACGTAACTTAACAGTCAATTTATCCAGAGAACACATTTTACGCACGTGTTTATTTTTTTAGATTCTTCTTTGACATTACGCTGAATTTAATTGAGTGTTTTAACAAATTACACTCGTGACAGAAACCAAAGACACACGAGAGGTAAACCATGCGTGTTTACGGCGTGGTTTCACAACACTTAAAGCTCTCAGGTTTTACAGACAAAGTCAAGTCAGGCCAAAACCGAAACCTGGTCTGGATCAAAGTCAGATTATACAAATATTCCAAACACGGTGACAGTAATTGAGTATTTGCTGAAGGGTTTAAATTACGCGCCGGGTTACAGGATAATGTGCGCATTATTAAATAAATAAAAGGCCTAAAGAGGCCGTTTGACTTACTGTGTGGAGGAGGAGGGTACCTCTGGACGGCTCGGACTGAGTTTCCATAGTACGGAGAGACGTGGTTCCCCTGTCCATCGATATTAAAGAGTACATCCACATCGTCAGCGAGGGGATACTGCGAAGGGTCCATGTATGAGTGGCCGAGGCCCGGGTGATGTGAGCCGGGATGCTGCTCGTTCAACACCGCGGGATGATGGCTCATCCATCGTGGCTGATCCGCACTTACTTCCATCGCTTTTTGTTGTTTTTTGCTCTGCTTTTCTTCAGCAAATGTTCATGCAAACCGGTACAAGTCACAAGATAAGAAAGAATCAGTCCCAAATCCGTTTATTTTTGTTAAATCCACAGGTTCCGCGCGTGCTTCCGATCACCTGGAGACAGAGAGGAGAATTTAATGTCTTATTGTCTTAAATTTTGCTTACATGCAGCACGGCTAAAACAGGCACTCTTAAGTCAATTTAACCGACAAGAAAAGGATATTTAAACACGAAACATACCCCACATTACAAATGCAACAAAATAAATACGTCCAAAATGGAATCCAGTCCCACGTAGAGTTCCTGAACTTCTTCCTCTTTGAAAAATATTCAGTGTTTCAGCTCAACAAGTAGAGCGCAGATTTGCACGAGCGCAGCGGAGGCTTCACCGCACTCTGACCAGCACCAGCAAGTTAAACTCACTGATCAAATCTCTGTTTGTGCGCAGTTGTAGCCTCTCTCTCCATTAACTCCTCTCTCTCTCTCTTTCCTCTCTCGTCTGTGTGGCTCGTGCTCGCTCACCCTTGCTCTACCTCTCTCTCTCTCTCGCTCGCACTCTCTCTCTCTAGCTCCCCTCTCTTTTTTTACAGTGAAGGCATTCTTTCAGGATGGCGCCAGGCAGCTCAATGCTTGCAGACAGCTGTGGCGCGACGCAACTTAAGGAGGGTCTGTCAGTGTCATCAGTTAAGGGGAGGGGCCTGCCCTAATTGAATATAACGTAGGGCCAAGGAGCGATGCAGAAGTGAGTGCTGCAAGATTTTTTTTCAATGACCTTGCCAAAAAAGATGTTATTAAAATGGGGAGATTTCTTTTTAATAGGCCTGATAAAACGTGCACCCTCGTTACGCATGGAAACAGAGTTCATTTTTTAGGAAGTTATCAAATAAATCCATCAGAAGCCAACACGCACAAGTGCAAATATGCTAAAGGGAAAAAAACAAATAAACATTTTCAGAAAAAAATGTTTACTTAATAAATCTTCTGAGCCTTTTAATTAAAATACAATTAATAAAAGTAAACAGAAATATTTTACCGCGATTTTTGTGTTTAAATCTGCAGTTTTGTTGCAACGTATCCGTGCCAAGCCACAGAGAGAAGCTGCAGCATGCAGAGCCTGTTGCTCGGGGGCCAAAGGCAGGTTGCGGGACATGTACACGCTCTTAAAATTGTGACAGTGCGTCCTCTCGCGGTGACAGCCACATTATTCTAATGGCACCATCCAAAAACTGAGCCCAGATCTCCTCAACGTGAAGCAAGGACGCCTGAGCTTATAGCCTCTTATATATATATATATATATATATATATATATATATATATATATATATATATATATATATGAAATCCTAATGTAGGCTTTTATAGGCTGTCAGTTATCTTACCAGTACCCGTGCTTTAACCTTGCAGCAACTCAGACAGACAAGCAACAATGAGCCATGTCATTATTTATTCAAAACAGTGCATTAAATGTAAGACGATAGCGCGCACAGGGAGTGATTTAACCCCCTTCGATTTTCATCTTTTTCTATTTGCAAGTTTAACATTTGAGCAATTTAAAGGGCAACCTTTCCCCCTCACATCAGAGAGACATTAACCCTGTGTGTTCAGCGCCACACGTGCGTATGCACCCCAGAAAAAGGGGGGGTTCTCCATGGGGAGATATTTTATGTCCCAACTTGGCTTGTCCTTACACTTCTATCTGGCAGTGTGTAATAGAAGAATATATTTGTGTGTGTGTATGGTGGGGGCAGCCTTGGCGACGCCACTGGATGTGACGTCACCACGGTGTAAACAGTCAGGAAATGAACCCTCTCTCACAGCTTGCGCGTATTTGGCAGCGGCGGGAGCGCGCACGCCCTTCCCTTGCACCACGTAGGTATCAGCATTATCCTGTCACCGTCTAATCGCAGGTAGGGTCGGTAGATCACAGATCAGGAGTAAAAATGCATGAAATAGACCATCAATGGCAGGATCATTTCTGAGATAAAGATTGTTTTTAAGAGTAAATATTTTGAACATGGAGGCTCAGGTGATGACTCATTGATTAATTCCTAATTTATTTATCTCTGTTTTTTAATTGGAGGTGTTTCCTGGCTGGGCGCGTGGGAGCACAGACTGAGCGAGACTTGGCAAAGCGTGCTATTTTTCCTCTCCAGGATAGCCCTACACCTGGAGAGAGAGAGAGAAAGAGAGAGAGGGAGAGAGAGAGAGGCAGGCAAACCTGAGACTGAACTTGGATGCAAACTGCTGTAGCTGCCATTGTCAAGCTGTCAGCGGACTCGTGTAATTATCCTCTTGAAAAGTATCGCGGAGGCCATTATCCACAAAGTCCCCGTTATAGGTGCTCAGAGGCAAACACATGACGGTGAATGTAGCCTAAAATCCCGATTATGTTTTTTTGTTTCTTGACTGGATGTATCGAAGCTTAGAGAATGGGACATGGAAGCCGTCCCATGACTTGATTCCCCAAGCCTCGGTGTCAATAACGCCGGAGCTTATTCAGCGCGGAATAAGGCTGGCTCTCTTAAAAAGTTGTCATTTATAATCCCGAAAAGTGTCTCCACGGAGGGAGAAACGGTGGCTTCAGCTTTCTTCCTCTCCCACTGTCTGTAAGAGAGAGAGGCTGGGTCTATTTGTGAAGTTAATGGCCTACAAATAGCAGCGCTGCGTTTGTGCGTAAAGGTTGATTCATAAAAGCAGGCGAGGGGCCAGTCCGCCTTGTGATGGCAGAGATAATTTCTGAGTGATTATGTCAGCCAGCTTTGATTAGAATCACGACATGGCACAGTTTCTTTTTCTACACTGCGGCTGAGAATTTAAGACACGAACGGATTATTCCACCGCCAGTGTGTGTGGGGGATGAAATGTTTTAGATAACGTCTCTTTATACGTGTGTGTACGTGTTGGTGTGTGTGTGTGTCCTCCAACTTCCTGTGTATGTATGTATCAGCAATTATAGTCATTGTTTTCCCTCGTAAATAACAATTTCCTTTCGTCAGCTGATCATTCAGACGTCAGGGAGATAAAATCACATCATTTTTATACATATGTAATTTATCACCACTGGTACTGCACGTACAAAAGCACTAATAATAATACAGTTAATAAAAGCAACAATCCTCATTGATATTATATTTTATATTCAACATCTATGGGCTGTTTTAAAACAAGAAAACAATGTTACAAATATTTAAATATAGTAATATTATTGTTCATGTTCCATTATGGCCTGTTCCATTTAACGTTTTCATATCTGTGTACATCATGTCATCAGAATTTACGGCAACTTTCAGTCATATAGAGTCTATAAGCTGCGATCAATATTAACCTTCAAGCTTGACAAATTATAAAATAAAAGCACGATACATTTTGTACATTATAATTAGTTAAACAGAGTGTAAAGCTGCAGGTGCTGTAGCAGTGAAGATGCAGTCAGTGATTCAAAATGCTACCTGCTACTTAGTCATTGTGTAATTCTGATATTTTACTGGCTATTGCTAAGCTACATTTTGAAACCGGCACTTAGCCTAAGTTACAGTTCTTGAGTCATTTGTCAACCTTTCTAGTCTTTTCAAGAAAAACAGTTTTGCTTTGCTGTCAGCATGTGAACACACTCGGCTTCTTAGAACAAAACGAGGGCGTCAAATTCTGCGCGTGAAACTGGAAGAAAGAAACAGAAGTGGATTTCCTAGAATGATTAAAATGAGAGCATAAATCACCTTTTATTTCTTCGAGGGTAAAAAAAAAAAAAAAAAGTAGCACTGCTTAGGCTAATTTGTGTCATTCTCCCCATCGAGAAAAAAAAAGAAAAGAAAAACAAAATGCTCTGCCAATTTTCTGACTTGTGATGCTTATCTGTGTCTATATCGCTGCTCGCCAGACGCGCTGATGTAATCTTTGATTTAAAGCACATGCAGGGCCTGTGCAACCCCAGCAGGAACAAAGTCATCTTATTTTTCATTTAGCCTTTTCATTCCTGTTTAACCGAGAATAGCTGTTTAATTTGATATAATATTCAGAATAAAACCCCAAATTCTGAGTGCGTTTAACAACTTCCATTATGTCCAAAAAATAAATCAACACTGATACGAGATTGAGATGAAACCACTGTACCTGCTACCCCTCTTTGTCACGCTAAAACACGGTCTTTATTGGCCTTTTATGCAGGTTTAAACGATTTATAATATTTTGATAACATTACAATAAAAACTTAACAAGTTTGGCTATTTATGAAACAGAATAACAGGGAAAGCGTTTTAAAAAAAATAGCCGTTAGCCTCAATAGAATGTTGTGCGAGGGCTCTCGCGCTCTAACCGTTAGAACTCCTGGCCCGTGACACTAGTGCGAGTGAGATGCCCTTAATTTGGCGTCCTATTCATTCTCTTTCTCCGCCATATCAAGACATATCGACCAAAGACGAGATGGAGGAAACTAATAACGGAGGGAAACGCAGCTTCAGCAAGCCTGGCTCCTTTTTTATGACCCGCCGGCAAGGTAATCAGATCAATTTCACGGCTTGTATGAGATTCTGCCTGTACCACCAACCTGAGCGGGAGGTAATAGGTCGTTAAAACCCCTCATCTGCGCTATTTTGGACGGCTCGGTTTAGAGATAGGTGGCTAAATATTTTTAGAAATGCAGCTTTTTACGTGTCAATCTTAAATCGAGTTGGACACATGTGAAAAGGAGCGAAAATTCAACGCTAATTGTTTACAACCAAAGCTAATTTCGTTTAAGCTAGCTAAAAGAAATATAGCAACAAAAGCAGCAGCTCGAGACGACGTTAACGGTAACAATGGCGGACGTTATGGGTGTTATAGCCGGTGTTATCAACACCACAGCCCCCCTTTTCAAGCAAGTGCACACAGCCGTACAGTGGACAGGAATAGAAATAGCTGTAAACAGGCAGCTTCCGAGCTTTTTCTAGCTTTTTTATTCGTTTGACTCGATTTATTTGTAATTTAAGCTAGCATACAAACCCCGTTCACAAAAGTTTCCCATCATTCACAAGACGAGCAACATCAGTGAGCTCTCATATCAATACAAAGCCACTGAAGGGGAAGCGGCAGCCGATTGGACGGAGCATATTTTAGGATGCACCGGCTTCAGAGCAAATCTAAATATTTACTGACCTGTAGTTGTGGACGCTGGACGGATGATGGAGGCGGGTTTTTTTCTGCGGATGTGAAGAAAGAGTGACATAGAGATGGAAGCGCCGATGGCATTTAGAGAGAGAGAGAGAGAGAAAGAAAGAGAGGGCGAGAGTGAGAGCTGTGGACGGGGGAAGAAACAAATACACACACACACACACACACACACTCTGTAACAGTGGTGGAAGCGGTGGTGGTGCGCGCGCCCTCGGTCCCGGAGTCACAGCGTCATATAACGAGGAGAAACACGCGCGTACATAGGCTACCGGGCAAGCTGCACGCGCATATGGGCCAACCAAAGGCGGCCCTCTTTACCGTGCTTACTGTACAGTGCACGCCAGCGCTTCCGGGTCTAAAAACATCACAAGTTAGAGGAATAGAAACCAAATAAACACCAATAGAAACCAGAGAGAATATTTTAAAGCTTAGGTTACAGTATGTATTCATGTATTTTGCAAGGCAGCCATTTATTTGACATTTAAAACATTGAATGCATCCTCATTTTTAAGTCCCTGAACGGATGCTGCTATTATTTTAATGTTCTTTTAAGATAAGATTTTTTATAAATAAAGGTATGGCAGCACCTGACCATTTAAGGTGACGCCCACAGCTCGAGGCCAGATGTACACGCCTACCTTTTAGAAAGACTTATTCATGTAGAGTACTTTTTTCGTCGGTTCAAATAAGAAAATGTGTTTTAATGGTTCAAACAAGGACATTTATATAAAATATGTGGTTAATTTTGAGCTCAAGTAACGCAGAACTCAGTACGTTGTGTAAGTGTATTATCTATATAAGAATGGTGCAGATATTTCAGCGCGGAATACAACATCTCTGCGTGACACACAAAATGTTGCACCTCCTTTTGTGCTGCAAGAGGAGCCTCTTTCTCTCCTCTGCCACAAAGGGACAGATGAAGCCGTATAGCTTGGGTGTCTAATCAACACAGGAGATCCGCGCCAAACTCCACAGCAATTAGAGCTACATTTGAACAATGTGTAAGCAAACAAATCTGAAATCTTTCCGTATCGATATGCTAATGTGAGATTGGAGCTGCATTGTGGCCTGGCTTGTGTTTTTTTAGCAGTTGTTCTGAAAAATGGCACATACATCCAGCACTAACCCGGAGCATATAGAGGCCTGCTAGCCTGCTTATTGACACCATGGTTCATTGAAAGGAGCACCAAGCAAATCCGATCCTTCTCTGTGTGAAATGCACTGAGGAAAAGAGAGGAGAGGAAGAGGAGGAGAGGAGGAGAGGGAGGATGCTGGAGGCTTGGTATCTCTCATGTTGCGCCTTGACTCTTCGAAGGAGAATGTAAACTGATCACACACAAATCTATCTTTGGGGGAGAAATTCAATTAAGGTAATAAATTAAAGATAATTGGCGTTGTATAAACTTACGAATGCGACTATACAGCCAAATGTGTCTTTTTAAACCAATGAATAATTCAGTATTTCCACGCATGCATGCAGGGTAAGCGGAGCTTTTCATTTATGGAATTAGTATTTCAATATCTAAATAGAATTACAAAATAACACATCACAGATAGTAATGATTTATTAATCTGCGTTCAGATAATGTGCTTATTTTGGGAATGATTTCAATGTAAAGGTGGACTTAATATGCGTCTGTGATAAATGCGCATATTGATGTCTTTGAAACACGCTAATGAAAAACAACCACATAATTAAAGCATATTATAGGTGTAATAAAAAGATTAATTATGAGGGGAAATAACGAGAATCAATTCTGTCTTGTTGGGTCGGTTTACAGTTGAAGAAGAAGGGGAAATAAAATGTGATTTTGAACGGGAGCGGATGTAAAATGTGTTTTGTAAAGAGGAGGGGTGCACATGTTGTGGAGTCAATCCTTAATTAATTGTAAACGGAGACTGTAAATGGCTCCGATGCCGTTTACCTTACACTGCATCACACTATGGAGGGATAGTCTCTCTCTTTCTGCGTTTCCAGAACCGGGCTCGAGCGCGAGCGTGATGCCCAAAGTCCAAAGTCACGCTCCCTCTTCTTCCCGCGTGCGCCCGTCGCCGTGAAATCGCGTGATTAATGTAGAATTTGACGCGAGCTCCCGCGTGACAGCAGAGTCTGACAACAAGCTAAGCACAAACCCTCCGGTATACACCGCACGGGCCGTAATAACAAGCAGAGCCCGCGTGCGCACACTGGCCTTTTATTCCCGCCAATTCTATCTGAGGCTGCTGATATTTATAATCTCAGAATGAGGCGTCACAATGTCACCTTTATGTTCTGATTAAATACTGCAGCATTTTTAGTCGGCTCACCCTTTTTAAGGGTTAATTTTGCAGTTTGAAATTGTGCAGCATCCAGCGGAGCAGCGCTTTATCTGCTGCACCGTGGCTTTTCTGCACCGTTAGTGCATAAACGGAGTAAATCATTTACGGTCACCCGCTTTTATAGCCTCCTGCTGTAGCCTAAATTTTATTAGACACTTCCCACTCCAAATGTGAAATAAATGCTGCAGTATATATCTCCCTTTTTGTCCCCTGCCTACACGATTCTTCGCTGTAAATGTCGAATAAGATGACCTTAATTTGAGACAAAACACCTCCAAAAATGTATGGGCCACGCATTATCTATTTACTTATTTATTTCCCTCAATGTGTTTTATTATTCTCGTCCTGTGCAACCCTCCAAACGTTAAGCCAATGTGCGTGTTTTTCTTTTTTTTTCACGCCGGCTTCTCCCTGCGATTTTATTTTAAAATATTAGGCCGAGGTGGGGAGAATTATAAACGACTCTGCTCTTATCTGCTCCCTTCACGTATCCAGGATCACAGAAGCTGATTAAGAAAGAAGTCACAGCCAACGCTGGATTCATAATGATTTGGAATAATGAATCCTTATCTCCCCTCTGCAGATTATCAGCCTTTCAGCTCGCCATGTTTTGTTACATGGGATAATTTATTGCATCTAATACATCACAATGAATCTGATGGGGGAAAGTGATGGCCATGTTAGGAGAGAGGCTGCTTTTTTTTTATCCCGGGGCAATGAAATGCCTTTACGATTTTTAATTGGTAAAATATAAGGGGGATCTGATAAAAAAAAAGAAAAAATAGAAGCACAGAGGTATAATCTTGCCTGCTAGTGTTCCAGCAGCACTCTGCACTATAATTAGTGTGTCAATTTCAACCTGAAATTAACAGCATCGACCTGCCATCTCTGCTTACGCCGGTGGAGTCAGCTAGATCCTAATTTCGCATGATTTATTTTTCACCAAGAAGAGATAATTAATCATAAACACTGAAAACAGTGCAGCAAAGTGGAGATAACAAAATATTTGCATCTAAAAAGATTCGATGGAGCTAATTCGTTTTCAGCCCCCTCCCTCCGTCCCACCTGATCCACTGCAGTTCTCGTGCAGCACCTCCAAGTTTTTTAATTTTCCATGATTAATCTTTGGGTGGTGGTGTATCATTAATCACTACATGAGATGGGGACGACATGTAGCCCACCTCCTCCTGCGTAAATAGCGGCTACAGTGTGGGGAACTGTAATTGTTGGATTGTGGATGTGGAGCAGCGCGTGCATGGTGGTGTCACTGTTGTTGGGAAGTGTGCCATCTTTTTTTTCAAGCATAGGGGGGTGCAGCCTGGTAGGCTGACAACCAGTAGGATGCTTTAAACTCAGATTTCTTTAATCTCAGTCTTCAGATTTGTTTTTATCTCTTAATTTAGAATTCTCAGTCAGACGCCTCCATTTAAACTCCTTTGTTTTACATATCATTTTAATTATACATCTGAAATCTAAACCAGAAATGTGAAATTCAAACTTTGAGGTCAGAATTCTTCTATTAATATGAGAAATCTGAGATTAAAGTCAGAATCATTGATTCAGAGACACGATTCTGATCCACGGGAATTCTGAGATTAAAGCCACAAATCCAGGGTTAAAGTGGGAAGTCGTATTTTTGGGAACATTGTCGGAATCTTGAGAATAAAGTTAACAGTCAGAAATCTGAGATTAAAGACAGAATTCCCAAATTAAAGTCACAATTCTGACATCAAAGTAAAAATCTGAAAACAAAGTCAGAATTTGGATAAAAATCCGAACACACGGACTCAAGTCGGAATCTGAGTTTAAAGTCAGAAATCTGAGTTTAAAGGCAGAACTCCCATAAAACTACGTCCCTTATTCTCTTCCATAAATAATAATATTAATAATATAGAGGTTATTATTATGATTGGATAATGAGTCTTTGTTTTGAAGTCGTCATTGGCAGCGTGCCCGTGCAGCTCTGAGTTTTTGGACGGCGCTATGTTTAAACTTGGGCGTGCTCACCGTGCCAGGATAAATTTGCATTTTATTTGCAGCTGTAATTAGCTGATCAGCATCTCTCTCTCTCTCTGCCCATCTTTCTTCTCATTATGATTTTCTGTTTCCTCTTTCACTGCCTCCCCCCGTCTCCCCCCCACCAATCCCTCATTTTCCAATGTCCTGGCAGCACCACCAGATGTTTATCGGTTTTATACCCAGGGACAGTGCCATGTCAAACAAACCGGGGATGGACACTTACAGGCAGGCGGCTGGGTATCCAGGCAAGCCCTCCCTCCTCCTCTTCCTCCTCCTCCTCCTCCTTCTCCTCCCTGGCTGAGCAGAATAATCCTGGACTGGGTGGGCCAACTGGGAGTCCAGTGAGGGTTTCATATGAAAGACCAGATCTCGTTGGTTGTTGCTTAAAAAAGGAGGAAGGGGGGCTCGGAAATAGCCTGATTTAGCTCGCCCTGTGAAAGAAAATCTTAATCTTTTGTCACATCCATCCAGGGGAGGCTGATGCTGCTGCGGCCCTGATTCTGCAGATAGAGACGTGGGGAGATGAGCTCATAATGAGATGCGAGGCTGGGGACAAACATCCAGTCAGGAGTCGTCCCAGGAGAGATGAGCACAAAGCGACCTGCCTGTTATCTGCAGGGGAATGTCCTCTCTCTTTAATGAGCGCTCGTTTATTAAAAACACTCTTTTAACCTCATAATTGAAAAATTGGCTTTGCAGGAGGCGTGTTCGACCCCCCACTCTGCAGCCGTGCATGCATACAGTGTCTCTATCTGTAGATCACCTGTGTTGCAACAATCACAACAACACGTCAGAGGGTTTTGCAGAGCCCCCCCCGGTCGGCCATGATATACAAATATTTATCCTCTGATAAGGAACTGCAATGCTAGCTGATAACCTCCTATTCCACTGTGTCAGGACTCGGTGTCTGTACAGTCTCAGCTGTTACAAAATATTTCCCTTCCCTTTTTTCTTTCTATAAACTTCTCCCTTGCTTATAATTCGTTATTAGGAGACTCCCTAAGCTGCTTTAGTCAATGACTGTTTGTGGGGAAGCAGAGGAGGAGAAGCGGAGTGGGAGGAGGGGGGAAAAAAAGAATGAATGAAAGAGTAACTTGATTTTCCTCGCAATCCACGGAACAAATAGCCAACATTTAACGTTTACACCCTTCCTGGCGACTCACTGGCGCTGCAGGGCCGAGCCGAGCCGGGCTAAAGTGTCCCGAAAGCCTTTGGAGGGGGTGTAAGTCCCCGGATATCGGGTTCTCCAGATCCCCTTTAAATGACTGTCAAAGAGGCAAATATCAAATTGCAGGGGGGTCTCACTCCCTGCTCCCCGCTCTCCTCCTCCTCCTCCTCCTCCTCTTTGAGGAGTCTCTGCCAGCCTGGCACCAGTAATGTGTTACTGTAATCTGATTACTTCTCAAAGAGCAGGAATTCTTTATTTTCTATTTGGGAACTCAGACGTCGTCATTAATACTTAAAAAAACAGACATAACAGCAGATATGAGGAGCTTTATTTGAAAGAAGCAATTTGGCAACAATATCCTCTTTAAAGACGATAGTTGCTTGATTTGTATCGTATAATTTATCATGTCTTTGTTATCAGTCGGCTAACTGAAAGTTTTCAGCACTGTTTACTGAACTTACAGCTCAGTCTGAGACATTAATGATATTATTAAGCATCAAACTGAACTCTGGGAAGAGAGGGACTTCTAAGGAGCAATAAAGCGCAATTTATTTCTATAAGAGTTATGATTTTATACCAGTGATTTCCTCTTACACCACTGGAGACTGCAAGTTACAAATCAGTAGATCCTGCAAGAGTACACATGCTGCTGTAAGTCCGCAGGGACGACGACCTTTGTATCTTTTCAAGTGTAGTGTTCCTTATGTTGCTTTTGCTTTAATGTCACTTAAACAACCCTTAAATAACTAATGCAGTGATTCAAGAGCGCGAATGAGTGCTTAGAACCAGCACAACTCAAGCAAGTACAGGAAAGTGACACCAGTTTGTGGCCATCGCTGGGAAGGGTCACTAGATTACGAGAGGCCACAATTTTTTCTGATAATAAATTAATAAATAAAACATGAGAATAACTGGATTATATTTCACACTCAGACACCGAAAGTGTGCAAAGAAAACAATCTGAGAATCTGAACATAAACAGCCAGTGACAAGGTCTCCTACTGAGCGATCTAAGGCCAAAAAAGGTTGACTTACACCCTGACATTGACTCCTAATATAATCAAATGAAGAGCAAACTCTTTTTTATCCAGAGATATTTTTAATGCAGCAGCTAAATATAGCAGCTCCTGTGCAGATGTAAAGACACCTGCAGCACGAGAGCTAATCACGCATGTGTTCATCCTGTGCATTGGTCTATTTCTATCAGATACCTTTCATTACAACAGCATCTGTCCCGTTCTCTACTGTAATAAAATGTCAACAATGGAAATCAACACATATTAGTTTCTATTCCACACACAAATAAAAGAATAATGAGTGTGTGTTTAAAGAATTCAGTGTGATGCTGTGACACGCACGCTGTCAGCCTCCTGTTCAGATGAATCTCAGTCTGCAGAGATAAATGCAAACCAGGAATCTAAATCCAACACTATAGTCATTTTAGAAGCAGTTTAACTTCAACCACAAGTTTCCCAAATTAGACACACACTGGTGCTGAAAATAAAACATCCTTGTTAACAGTGCACAGCCTTATCTACAGAAAGGACTATGCATTGTCATTAATCTTCACCGGGCTAATTAAATTAATCCATCGCCTCTTGGCATTGGAATATAACGACCACCACTAAATCCTCTGCAGGGTAACAGATTTGTTTTTAAAACGAGGAGAGTTTCCTGCTTTAATGACTTCCAAAAAGGACGGATTTGTTTAATTTCATTTGTTTCTAACAGATGAATCCAAATGAAACGCACCTGAAGTGTAATTTTCTTTGATTTTCCTGTAAACAGAGGAGGTTGGAGAGTTGTGCGTTTGATTGACAGTCCGTCCGCGGGATCATGTTTAATCCCTGCCTCTCTCGAGCCCGTGCACAACTCATTTCTCCACCGCGAGATGGGGGACTCAGATGGTTTCCCAGGCAACGGCGATAGTGCTAAGCCATTTCCATTTTCTGCGAATGAGGGGTGGGAGGGGGCAGGAAGGGGCGGGTGGGGGGGGCATTTGCAACAGAGGTCGTCACAAAGTCATTCACAAACACAGAGGAGGGGGTCATTACTCTGCAGGAAACAGATTACTCAAAAGTAACGAGTAATTATAAAGCAGGAGGTCTCACTCCTCACTCTTTTGAAGAACGCACTCACACACATCCCCCAAGCAAAAGTGCCTAAACAACAATGTGAAAATACTCGACTGAAGTTCAATTATAGGACCAATGTTTACTAAAATTTCAGAATATAATATCAAAAGTTAAAGTCGTCATTCTGCAGGAACAAATGCCTCCCTGTTACTAATACATTAGTATAATCTGTCATTTATGACCGTACTTTAAAGTAACAATCAAGAATATTTCAGTTTCATTCAGTTTAATTGTTTAAACGTTTAATTGCAGGAGGACACTTCCCAATTTACAAACGTCCACGGTCGGGTTGTATCTGTAGTCATCCATCTTTTCTTTGTTTGTTCAGCCATAGTAGATTACTGTTTACTCGCAACACTTGCAGAGAGCGGAAAAGCAGCCGCTTAGCTCCGCCTACCCTCTCTGGCAGACCAACCACTGCTGGCTGATGGAAAACGCGTCACTAACTTGGTGCCGCTTGTGATGTCACAACAGACACCCAGTCCATAAAAATACTATATACTGCAAATGCAAAGGCTTTCATCAGTGGGCCATATAGGCTCAATCACCATTGCGTCACCTCATGCGGCGATTGATAGTGACTTCACAGTTTACATTAAGTAAATGAAAATCTTCATGATTATTACTTTAAAGTAGGGGTTATCCAACCGGGTTTGGCCGCCTTCAGAGGGAATAACAGGGGATCACAGGGTGAATCAAGATGATTAATTAGTAGGTAATTAAGAAAAAACTTTGCTCTGCTACAAAAGCTTGTATTAAGTTGTCGGAAAATAAAGTTCCTGCTCTCATATTTGTGGCTAACGACTCAAAAAAGTGTCCCAAAAAGGCTCCCATGCTCTGCAAGGTAAAATGACTGGTTTTGTAAATGGAGTCTGGTGCTTTAAGGAATATATCGCATGGATCTTACTCTTCATCATAAAGGCCTATCTCTGTCGGGATCCTTCTGTAATGTAGTCAGAAAATTTGAATAACAGTCCGAGCCTGTCAGTGGCAAAAACAAGCACATGTGGTCGACATGCTTTGAGTAATTATTTGCCTGAAAAGGTTACATTGCAGCCATGCTGAAGCAATCTTCTGGAGCAATTCCAAAACTTTCAGTACCTATTAGTCATTCAGAAACTAAAATAGTATGAAAACATTGATAATAAGGGGTTAAATCTGGTCAAACTAACTTGGCTCATTCCATTTCCCTTTTACTTGTTTCCTGTCTGTCTCTTCAGAGAGCCGCATCACAAACATCCAGCGACGACGTCCACAAGACGAGGAAGATGAACCGGCCTTTCTGATCAAAAGCGTCCGTCTATAAAGCTGCCGGGTATGTCGCCTTTTATTCTGCGGACACACACAAACACACACAACACACACACACTCCCCTTTAACAGTGAGAAATGCCTTCAATCAGGGCGCACAAAGCTGCCATCTTTCTTTCTGGCATTTTAAATCAACTCTCTGCTTCACCTGCATCTGGATTCCTGCACCCGTCTCCCCGGGGTGCTGCTTACATATAACCAGGTTGACGGTGTCAGCGTGCCGGCGGGGTGTTAATGCACTGCTTGTTAGTTTTAATTAAGTAGCCTATAGCCTGGTGATCAGAGAGATCAAGGGCAGTAATTTAAATAAGAAGCGCACCAGGTCTCCAGTAAACTGCAGGCGAGAGAGTTGGCTCCAGTTCTGCTGCTTTTTCTCCGTCACCTGGCCTCATTAATTCAAAACGTCTTTGCCTTTCGGTCCATACGACACCACACCTGTCACAAAACAGCCCACTCCTCAGTAAGTCCTGGCATCGGTGGTCTAATAATTTTATTTCCACAACCGACCAAGTTTGAGTCTCAGCAGAGAGCCACGGGCGTCTGCAGAGTTTGTTTGCTCTGTGTCTGCACGATAAAGAGGAAAGTTAGGTGAAGGACAACAATCAGGAGGAGGAATAATGATAATAAGGCTAATAAGGTATCTCTCTGCAGCACATTGTTGAAGAGTTTGCATGTCGCCTATGAGGCTGCTTAAATTAAGCCACATCCAGCAGCTTTTTTCATATTGAATATGCAAACATATTTGACGACGAATGGTGTAATTGCAGATGATGCTTTAGGCCTGTCTTTAAAGAAAAAGCTGTGCAAATATTCAAACTGCCCTCCTTTCACATCGCACCCCCAACAGCTTTTTTGAAAAGCTGATGTTTTAAAAAGAAGTGATAAAGGAGAGAGAAGATCCGCGGGCAGAGGAGATAGAAGAGATGCTCTCAGGGTAAATACAGTCTGACGCAGTCGACACATCTGATGAAAGGTCGGGATATTGTTTCAAGAGTAAGCAGAATGAAACTCAGAGTTAGAGATTGTTTCAGGAAAATAGGGCAGTTTAAACTTTTAGAAAAACCTCTGTACAGATTTACACTGGCTGTTCTGTGTGACCTCTGAAATAGTTGTGTCCAATTATTGACAGATTTTCTGATGTTTTTGTTTTTGCACACATGCGCCTCTCAAAGAACGACAACACCTGAAGCTATTCCCACCATGTCGGTCTGAAGATTCATGATTCCACCAGTCAACCAGAATGTAAACGGATGTTTAAAAGATACTTAAAGTAATAATCTTGAAGATTTTCATTTAAATAAATGTCTGTTAAATCACTATCTATCGCAGAGGTAACACAATGGTGACTGAGCCTTTGATGCCTTTGCATTTTCAGTATATAGTATTATTATGGACTGGGTGTCTGCCCAGTTACTGACGCGTTTTCCATCAGCCAGCAGTGGTTGGTCTGCCAGAGAGGGTAGGCGGAGCTAAACAGGCTGCTTTTCCGCTCTCTGCAAGTGTTGCGAGTAAACAGTAATCTACTATGGCTGAACAAACAAAGAAAAGATGGATGACTACAGATACAACTTCAACAAGAAGTGAAAATCCAAAGAAGAAGAAACAAACTCGACGCTCAGATGAAGCAAACAGTCTGAAAAGGAAAGCGACCGTCAGCCAGGAAAATCAAGAGTTACAACCGGAGCCGACCGTGGACGTCACACATGCAGCACTGTCTGGATATCTGGGAAGTGTGCTGCTGCAATTACCGTTGATCACCACAGGTGCCGCCGAAGAGAACGAAACTGAGATCTTTGAGATTATCACTTTAAATGATCTCCTTAAACATTCACACATTATGCAACTTTTTATATTGAACTTTACTTGGATAAAGCAGATGCATTGTGGGCTGCGAGTGTAGTTTCAAGTATTTGGTCTCAAATCTGTGTAAATAATTATCTGGTTATTACTGCAGAATGAGTAGGAAAGGTTTCTGTCGTTGGAAGCGTTTTGGTTTCATGTTTATGTCTTTGTATTGATGAACCAATTTGAGCGATCTTTGGTCGTCTGCATGAAAACCATCCGTGTGGAGAGCGAACTCTTTTTGTTAGAAGAAATCAACATGACGTGAATAAATGTGACTAAATAAAACTTAAATACATCACGTCGTTAGTTAACATGATTTCTGAGTCACATTAAACAGATTTTCATCACAAATTGCAGTTGCTTGGACAATTCCCATGATCCAATGCTGCTTAATGACGTCAACAAACTACGTCTTTTGTTATTGTTTTAAATGAGAGATCCCTAGAGACAGAGATGATTAACTGTGCCTTTAAAGCAGGAGTTAAATTGCTTTTAAAGGAGACACTTTACCTTTTTACTTTTTCTTGAGGTCCAGTTCGTCCTGCAGATCTCTCAGCGGATTATTCATGATCAAAGATACTTGCTAAACAAAAAGAAATAACAGAAACCCTCTCTGAAGCCAACTGAAACACATGAAGACATTATACAGAGCAGGCAGGAGCCGCTGTGATTGCAGATAAAGCAGTAAATCATTCTAAAAAGCACTTAAATAATCCACCACGGAACGTAAAATCACCAGGAATAAGTCATTTAGGTCCCAGTGGATGTACTTCCACTGCTGGTTATTAGACACTTTAATCTTATCTGCTTCTCTTCCTTCAAAAACATATCCATCACAAACTGTTATCCATGAAAACAGATAGTGTTTTTGATAGATCTCATTGACCTCAAAGTATTTCTTCCAATGAAAACAACAGGTGGAAGATGAAAAGTGTGAAGTTTTGACGACAGGGAAAGTGTGCTGTTGTTTTAAAGATCTGATTGAAGTTTTACCTTTTGACCTCATAAACACGGCTCACTGGCAGTCCTTCATCTTGTGTCCAAATTCTCCCTGATTGCTGCCTGGTTGGCTTTTTGTTTGATGCTGAAAAAGAGAAGCATATTTAAGGTTTGCTTCCACCTAAAGAGAATATAAACTTTAAGTGAACTGTTGCTTTAATTGTATAGCTCCATACGTATCGCACGTATACATCAGCACACGCTTAACAGATCTGGCCCGTGTCGTCGCAACTTCTGAGTTTAAGATGAGAGAAAAGTCCAGCTACAATCAGCACTCATGTGGAAAACAATCCTTATCGATCCTCCGACGTGCAGATCCAAACTGCTACCGTCTGTCTGTTTTTCTTTTGGGAAAATAAAGGAACAGATCCCAAAAATAAGAGGATGCAATTTTCCTTTGATTGGTCTTATCAAGGAGCAGAGATCTTGGACTGTTCTGGTCGGTCATTAGGTCCGATCAGAGTTTAGGGACTTTGCAGCCAAATGCATAAATAGGTTATGAGAGCTATCAAGAAAACAGTGACGTCAATAGAAGCCTGTTGTCTCTCCAGACTGGTCGGATGTGGCAGTTGTTCCCAGGCCCCATGCTTCATGATATAACCGTCGAGGTACCACTTCCTTGTCGCTGTCCTCTTGCTCAGTGCTGTCCAACCTATTTTTTAAAAATGTACCCCGTCTGATATTTTTTGTCCGCCAAGTGTCGAGGACGCCTGACCAGTGCACAATGTCTTTTGTAAAACAAAAAAAGCACATGGAAAGAGGAACCCGGCCAAGTTGGCTTCATGCAAATGTTGATTTCTCCCTGCAGAAAAAGCACGAAGCCCGGGGAGGGTTTTAAACAAGTGCTTTATTTCTCATACTTACAGATTTTGGAGGCTCTGGTTTTGTTTCTATGACTCTGTTTTTCCCATTTTCAGCCGTATTGCTTCTGTGTCAACGACAAAACTGTCATTCAGTATTAGAACTAACTAAGAGCAAACATAAACCGATACAGAAATGAAAGCGATTACATAAATTAAATATAAACAACAACTTACATTTGTCTATTAAACTTTTAGAGCCCTGCATGTGCAAAACAGACAATAGCAGTGTACCTCGGTCAACATATTTTGAAGCATGTTGCAGCTTAATGAACGTGAAATTTAAACATATCCAAATAGCCCTTGCAAGAATAAGGAACCTCTCGTGGGGAAACTGCAACAAAAGCAGGCCTGTTTTTTTGCATTAAGGGATGTCAAGTTATCTCTGTAAAAGTCGAGGGAGATGGATGAAAAAGGAGAAAGAGACTGAATAACTAGAAGCCCCGCAGGCATCTGCCACTCATCTGCCACTCAACCGATGCAGATCCAGTTTGATTTTAACTCCTTAATACTTGATTGTATTATCTGGGGCGTGATAAAAATAAGTCACTGTTTCAGCCGGGAGCAACAAAGTGTCAGTCAGAAGCCGCGGCGAAGATATGCTAAAAGGCTTTCTGTGCTCGTGGTGCAGACAAGCAGATACAGAGCAGATTATGCTTTATTAGCTGTTCATGGGGACTTAATTGTGAGATCAAAGTTAACAGTGTTGCATTGGTGCGAGGCAGAGCAGATTTCATTAGGCTGAGAAATATCAGTGCAATAATAGTGTCATCTGCACGCAGCAAGTTCACAACTGAGTGTCTTAGTTATATTTTTGGACACATGGATCAAAACATATATTAAGAACATTTCTATAAAAGAAGAGTTTATAATACGGGAAAGATTACTAAATGACATTTAAATGTATCATATGAAAAGAAGCTGCCGTGTCCAGTCAGAAAACCATGTTATAAAAGAAGCAGCTAAATTGAAACTCCCAGTGAATGGAGCCTTGTGCCTTTGTCACCGAGTGTTAGCTGTATGTCTTTGTTGTAGTATAACTTTATAGTTTAGGTTGTAAACCTGCTACATGAATGAGAAATTGATATAAACATTTGGAGGGGGTGTTGTGAGAAATGATGCAGCCCTGCAGAAATCCCGAGTTTGGAGATGAACGATACCAAAAGGTTAAATGTTAAATGTCAGGGTCTGTTGGGACAGAGGGGACAAAAAGAGAGATGTATACTTTTGCTTTTGATAACATGTATTGCAAATAAGGAAAGGGAAAAGTGTGCATTTCTCTCCTGCAATAAAGATATGAAAGTATTTGAGGACTTTTATCTTGACGGCCAAGAAGGTCCAATATTTGGAAATTTTTAAGTGTTTTTTGCTAGTTTGCCAGCTAACTAAGCTAGCAACATGGGTTTTCAGACAGTGTGGGACATTTGAATTAGAATTACATCAATTGCAACAGTGTTAAATGACAGATGTCTTCATTTGGGTTCCAATCTTGCAGAAATTAATGCAAATATTATATATTGGTGCACAAAAATTCACCAGAAAGCAGGAAGTGAAATGTTTGATGCTCAAATTTCAAAAGTTTACGATGGACAGTTTGAGCAATGTTTCTTAGTCCAACCTGTCTTTTCATTTGACCACTTGCGGGTTGAAATTATATTGCAATAACACCAGATCTCAGTTATTTACTTGGTGCAAACAGTGAACTAAGATCCAAGTTGTAATAAACCACATTTTTTCGACAGTTGAACCTGCCCAACATTTTCTTACCAGTCAGATAGAGACGTCCCCTCTGCAGAAAGTTGGTTCTTAATACACATTCAGTTATGAATGAAATTAACCAATCAAGACAACTGCAGCCAAATCAATGCTCTTAGTGTATGTCCCACTGTCCTGTCTGCGGCTGCTAGGTAACCGTGTGATTGACAGGACACATACTTATTACACAAGCCCCTAACAGGAGGTGTGTCAGACTGCCACTATTGTTGCTGTGTTGACCCCATGTGACCCCTGCTGTAACTGGCCGGTCTCAAATCGCCGGCTCATTTTGTGTGTTTCTCGCCACCTTGAATCGTCACGCACACACATATCGGTTTACTTAAATACATCACGTGAAGTCAGCGCGGTGCGTCTGACAGCTCTCTCTGTGACCTCGTGAAGCTGGAGGTCAGAGGGCGGGGCTAATGTTGGGAAGTGTGATACCTATTTAACTTCCATAGAGCGGGATCTTTGGACTGTCATTCTGTCTAATTAGTTGCTGTCTAAAGTAAAGTGGTATTGTTGGATACAGCAGGCATTTCTTAATGAAATGATGGTGATTTGAGGACACTATCATCTTAAAATTGCACAATAATGTCTGTAAAAGGTCAGTGCATGTCCTACATCAATCCAACCTCACCTGTATAACTCATAATGCACAGTCCGCCCTTGTTTAACTTCACTCCACACATCCGACGCTGCAGCAGGTGATTCTTTCTCATGTAAACATGCAACAAGTGTGTGACAAAGAGTCCTAATGAAGCGCTGCTCTGTGAATCAAAGAGAATAAGAAAGAGGGTGCAGCCGAGGGGAATAATAGTGTCGTGTCACTCTGCGGTTTGGGGGGAGAAAAGATGAAATGAGCTTTTAGTGGAGGAGGAAACTGAGGGAATCAAACACTTCCTGGCTTTAAAGTGGAAACAGCGCAGACTTCCTCCCTCATGCAGGTAGAGGAGGCTCCATCAGGGAGGAACAAAGACGCAGAGTCTAAACACCAAGCTTTACGCCGTCACCATCCCCGTCTACACGGACACAGACAGCGCCTGTGTGTGTGTGTGAGGGTCCACATGTGTGTGCGTGAGCTTGTCGGACTCTCTTGGGGTGGTAACACACACCGTGGCGATGAGGGGGGGGGTCGAGAGGCTCAGCGGCGATTTCTGTGGAGCTCATTCCACCACCGGTCACAGGGTTAAGTGCCGCAGTAACACACACACACACATGCAGACACACACACGTATGAACACTGGAGCCATTGAGTCGAATGTACAGAGTAGACGCCACCACAGGGGGGTCCCTCTCACACCCACAAACACACACACATACACACAGTCTCACACACATACGTGCTAAACAGGAGCTGAGAGGAGAGTGTGACCACACAGGCTGCAGGAGCTTCAAGATTAACATCCTTTAATTTTTATGTAATTCTGAGCTCCTGTAGAAACTGTACTGTTGATAATAATGTTAATGCAACAGAAGGAAAATCTTCAGTAGAGCACAGACATAATTATAAAGTTTGTACACCCAAACAACAAACATTTTCTCCCCTCACCTGAGTGGCCTCTAGCCATGCAGAAATAAATTTGTATAGCTAATGGGGGTGTACCGGCCCTTTAAGACTTAGATTTATGTACTAGTTAAATAAAACTGCAGTTAAATAAACACACCAAACATCTTTTTAAGCAATGTCACAGTTGCAAAACATGAGTTTTGGTGGAGTGTAATTGAGCTGTATTAAAAGGTTCCAATGAAAAGTCCTGTGGAGTACTAAGCAATTAAGGGAGGGACTTGTTGCAGATATTTACAGGAGTTTACAGTAGCTAATAGCGCTGCATGTGAGAACATTTAACAGAAACACAGTGATGATCCATATCTGCTAGCTTGCTTGTAGGTCCTGTGCGTCAATAAGGAGGGACATGAACATTCAATAATGCTTTTCATTGGATGCTTAATACATTAATATAAGTTCACAATCAGTCAGGAAGATATATTTATGTTTTCCAGAAAGAGACCAACTCTGAAATATGATTTGGATTCATGGAAACTTTAGTCAGTTCTTTTCTGGTCTTGACGTTCTGATAAAATCGAACCTGATCAATGACAGAAGGAGTTTTTAGTGTGGACTCATTCAAAGTGTTTGACAACGTGGGATGAGAACGCATCTTTACTTCGATCCTTTCAGAAGAATCAGATAAGGAAGAGCATCCTCTCTATAAAAGCTTTAAAAAATAACCATTTTGTTCTTTTGTTTTATCTCTCAGTTGTTTCAACAACGTATTAAAGCAGTAATATATTTACAGTGAGCTAAATATGAAGATGGAAGACACTTTCAAGAAAATTTGAGAGGCCTCAAACAATATGAACACATTCCCCCATAATCCAACATTTATTCTGATACTTGATAACAGACCAGAGTTAAATAATAAAGTTCTTTAGGTGTGACGACTGCCTGGTTTATCATTGCCTTACCAACAATTACATATTTCAGTCTGTTTGATAGTCACAGTTAAGAGGTCAAAGGTTAACAGTGCACTGTAAAAACCTAACAGTTTGTCTTAATAAATTAAGTAACTGAACTCAATCCTCAAAGAAATTTGACGCCACTCTCCAGTGAATTAGCTGTAACTCAAAAATGTTACCGCTGCGGCTACAGTAATGTTGATTGTTTTAAGGGGGGTGGCTGCAATGGCGATCATGACGGTTCATGTCTGATTAAAAAAAATAAAATTTAAAAACATAAAATATTAATAGAAAATATAAGCATCAATAAAATCCAAAGTAATGAGCTGCGTCTTATTTGTCCAAGTGAGTGTTAACATCTGACATTGATTTGAGGACGCTGGGTCACATGACGTGGATGCTATTGAACAAAAACTATAAATGTTTCTATAAATAGAAAATGTATGATCTTTTGATTTAATGCAACTTAAACTGACAATCTCGAAGAATTTTGTTTCGTTCTCTTGGACGCCACCTAATGGCGATATATGGTAATTTGAATGCTTCACAATTTAACCAGACGTCTACGGTCGGCTCCCTTTGTCACAGGCGTAACTCTTGATTTTCCTGGCTGACGGTCGCTTTCCTTTTTAGACTGTTTGCTTCATCTGAGCGTCAAGTTTGTTTCTTTTTCTTTGGATTTTCACTTCTTGTTGAAGTTGTATCTGTAGTCATCCATCTTGTCTTTGTTTGTTCAGCCATAGTAGATTACTGTTTACTCGCAACACTTGCAGAGAGCGGAAAAGCAGCCGCTTAGCTCCGCCTACCCTCTCTGACAGACCAACCACTGCTGGCTGATGGAAAACGCGTCACTAACTGGGGGCCGCTTGGGATTTTTTCTAAGAATGCCGTACCAGACACCCAGGCCGTAATTCTTCTATATACTACAAATGCAAAGGCTTTCATCAGTGGGCCATAGGCTCAATCGCCATCGTGTTACCTCATTCGGCGATAGATAGAGACTCAACAGACATTTATTTACATGAAAATCTTCGAGATTATCACTTTAAAAGGTTAAAGGTAATCGATTTCCTCAGTTGAAATTAGTTTTAAGTTGAGATAAACTATTTAACTAAGTTCATCTCACTTCAATGACAAGTTCAAAAGGCTAATTTAAGTTCAATACACTGAATGGAATGGGTCCTGTTTACTTATTTATTTATGTTACCTTAACAATAAATTAAAGAGTTGGTTTCCTCAAATAGTTTGAGTTGAACTTACTTGTTTACTTGGAAACATGAAGAGCTCCCATCTTTAAAAAGTACAGCTTACTCAAATAACGAACGTTCATTCTAAACACAGAATCATTTCACCACTCGACACAGTTCAGTTCTTTTACTTTCTTTTTGTTGTAGTAATCTTAAAGTTAAGCTTGTTAGAATTGACAGTGTAATACTGTAGAAACAGAAACATATACAACCTTTGAGAGCAGACTGTTTTGATGGCTGTATTAAGTGTTACATTTCAGAGCTCTACTATTACACAGCCTCAGACAGTTGCACTGTGGATGCTGCTCCTCGCAGCTCCAGTGAAGCTGGTGTGTTGCTGTAGCTTGGCTGGGCTGCAGAGCATCTGTCTTTGTGTCTTTGTGTCTGGGGTAAACCCCTGCTGCTGCCGAGCTTTTGTCTCCTCCTGATCGCCTCTAATGCTGCAGCACTAATTGTTTAACACAGAAACACGTCTTTTCTCCCTTTAATGTTTTTGTTTTTATTGTCGTCGATGCATTTATTACAAAACCTTTGTGGATTTCGAACACACGCCTCCCCTCGCCCCTTCTCCACCCTCCCTTCTTCATCATCCTCTCTCTCCCTCTCTCTCTCTCTGTAAAATGCCCGCCCTGAGAAAGAGAGGAGGAAAAAAAAAAGAAAATGTGAACATCAGCAGAAAAACGGATGTCTGGCAAGTTGCATCATTTTCAGAAACAAACAGTGTGAAACCGTGTTAGCCAGCCTATTAGCATATATACATAAAGAGCGTGTGTGCGTGCCCGTCTCCAAAATAAAAGGAAAACACAAAAAGAGGCGAACGTTACTCTCCGCTACCCGTGACGGAGGTTTCTCAAAGAGATAGCGCTCTGGGTAAACATGTGATCGCCACAGATCCAATCAGCTCAAACAAAGGGGATAAGCAATGGAGCCGGGTGAATTTTATCGTGTGTGTGTGTCTCTGTGTGTGTGTAATGTAGGTGTGCATCCGTGTTGTTGGTAGTAAAAGTGCAGAAGAAAAGGGAGAACGAAGGCAGCCAGGCACCACTGTTATCATTTGCATCATAATGGTAAACTGATATGAATAGTGCTGCGTCGATGCTAAGCTCTTAACGTGCATGGAAATCGCTTACCTTCAAGAAATGTGTCGCCACATTTTGTGTTTATGTGCGCATATTGTTTCCTGGTTTCATCATACTTTTCCTCACAACAAAATAAAAGTCTCACCGAGGTGTCGTAGGAGTGATTTAGAGATGCAGCCGCCTCCTGAAATAGGTAGCATGAATATAAAACGGCAGGAATCTAGGTGAATCAACTTCTTGTTCTGGGTTTGATTGTTGCGTCCAAGTTTGAAATGAAGCTCAAACTTTGAGCGGAGGAGGGAAAGACGAGCGGAGAGGCTGAGATTTACCTCGATACATTATACGGTTATTCTCACGGACGTTAAAGAGCGAGATTTAGACACAAATAGACAAAACACTTTCATCTTCTCTGGACGTTTTTTTGTAATGATTGGTCGTTGTTCCTAAGAGCGCTGACAGTCAAAAATGAACCCTGAGAGGTAAACAAAGATGGCCGTTTGATGGGTAACATTGAGACCAAAGCAAATCATTCAAATTATGACCTAAATAGTGCGACAGAATCTTCTGGTTAGTGCTCATGTTTTTGTTAGTTGCACCACAAAAAGGTCAATTTCACATCGACGCTGACGCAACAAGGTGATTTCTGATTTAGAGGCCTCATCTCTATGACAGTCCGTGTCAAAGTCAAGTTCTTAGATCTTCATCATTTCAATTTTGTTCTTATCATGTATGTTGCATAATGTGAAATCATTGTGTTTTACCGCACAGCAAAGACAGAAGCTGTGTCCTGATCCTGGGGCTGCAGCCTTCGAAGGAGGTGGTCTACGGAGGATGCGGCATTCATAGCCTGTGTAGACGCTAAGGCCGAACTGAAATGAGACTGTCTGGTCTACGGAGGATTTCCTGTTTGCGTCACCAGCTGTACCCGCCCTTACCCTTGCGTCACCAAACACCGCTCCTGTTGCCTAGCGGGCTAGCATAACTTACCCCATTATTTTAAAGATAATAACTTTCAAGGGCCCTTTTGTTTTTTTAAACGTGTATCTCTAGCTTTTTGAGTAAGTTGAAACCAAAACCTTTTACATTAAAAGTTTATTCTACGTCCGTTTAAGAGTCCGCCATCTCATTTGAATTGGCACACAATGAATCTCGGATTATGTTGGGCCGCGAAGGATGCACCCCGATGGATCCTTCCCTGGCCCGGGAAAAGGAGGAGGCATTTGTCAGACGCATTTAAAGGAGCCTTCGCATTGGGACAGCCTTGTGACGCAATCGGCCTCCGAAGGATGCAGCCCCTGGATTAGGCAGACAGTTTAAGAATTTACAGCCTAGCTATGTGTTTAATGAGAACGCTAATAGGCTGATGTTTATCAGGTATAATCAGAGATGATTTGGAAAGGAAATGGCGAACTAGGAATGTATCTTTGTCATGAGGGTTTCACCATCGCCCTGCCACTTTAGAGGACTGGAGGCCAGTGATGAGACTTTGACCTCGACTGTGAGCACCGACTATGAACCATGAAATAGGAAGTTAACTGAAAGATAACTTGTTTTCTCTGCTAAAAAAAGTAGTTATTGTTAATATTTTGTATCTTTTTTTAGAGGGGAATAAAAGGGAAAACGTCTGCTAAGGAGACAGAAAGTGTTCCAGTTTCCATCATAGGTGTAATTTGTTTTAGAGTATCTTTGGTATACTGTTTACCATTGTTAACCATCTTCTTCTAGCTTATTAGCATGCTAACATTTGCTAATCTGTCTGTAAGAACAAGGTGCAGTGGAGGCTGATGGGAATGTGAGTTTTTAAACTGTAATTAATGTATTTGTGCGAATGTTTCTATCTGAGTGTTTTTAATGATTTTTAATGAGTTTAAAATTTAATAATCAATTCAAAGGGCATGAAAACATTAGAGGACACATCCAAAGACAGTTTGCTCAACAACGAGATCCCCCCGCCTTATTTCCCATCCAACCCCCCCATCCTCCTTCCCTACAGTACCCACCTCTGCCTCCTCCCTCCATCTTCTCCCCAGGAGGCTACAGAGGCCCTGTACAGCCCTGATAAGACCTTCTCAGAGGGACAAAGGAGGAGGGGGGGGGAGTAGAGGGGTAGAATGGGTGGTGGTAGTGTTGGTGGAGGAGGGTGGGTTGGGGGGCTTCAGGGTCACCTCAATGGCACGCTCCTGATAGCGCTATCAGCTTATGCTAATCACCAGCTAAGTGTTTCAGGACGAGAGGGAGCGGCGGGGCGCTATCCTAAAACATGCGCCTCCTACTTAACCTGCGCCGTATCGCGATGAGCCCGGCTCATTCAAACCGCCGCCGCTCTTTATTTAAAGAGTGACAACAGCGGCGAGACACAGAGAGAGAGAAGGAGAGAGAGAGAGAGAGAGGGTCCAAATTGATTAATCGTGTCACAAATTGATGTTAAGCGCCATCGCAGATACCAACCCTCTCTTTTTTTTTGACCATCTCGGCTTTTTGAGGGTATTGTTCTGCCAATAATGGCGAGGACGGGAGGGGTGTCGGAGCAGCTTTGGATGTCTGACGGGATGGCGTGAATACAGAGCGGGCGTGTAATGTAATGTAAGGCGCCATTGTTAGCCGGGCTTACTGTACATGACAGGTGAAAGATAAAGAAGTGCGCGGGCCAAGCTCCCCTCAACCTATATTTCAAGATGAATAACTCGTGTGATAAACGCACCTGAGGAACAGAAGATTTAGATAAAAGTCCCAGAGAAAGTAGAAAAGGAGACTTCAGCGTCTGAGTGAAGCATTTAGCTGCTGCCCCAAAAGACGAGGATGAGACCTTTCTGCTAAATCACTTTGAGTCATATAAAAACTTTCTGGTAAACCTGTTTCTTCACATTCTGTCTCTTTATACCCCTGATTTATATCCATCTAACACCTCCTCTTCCTGTTTAGAGTTAGAGTTGCGTGTTTGGTTTATTATCCTCTCTATGAGCCAACTGTACATTCTCGCTGTGTACCTCAAATGCAAAGAAAGCAAGCGTATACAGTATTAGGGACAGGCTTTTATTCATTTACTTTTAGCTTTGTTCTGATCAGATCGCTTTTAATTTCCTGTTTTAATCACTTATTAATGTACCGTTGAAAGGCTACCCGAAAAGACAATCCAGCTTTTGGATTTTCACATTAAAAGACTTCCCAGTTTGCTGGTTTAGTTGGTAGAGCAGGCACTCCATACAGAGGCTACAGACCATGATGCAGCGGCCGCAGGCTCGACTCCAGCCCTCGGCACTTTGCTGCGTGTCATCCCCCCTCTCTGTTCTCCCCACTTTTCCTGCCTCTCTTTTTAAACATAAAAAATCTAAAACAACAAAAAAAAAGACTCCCACCTTTCGAGTTTAATCCATGGATGTCTCAATTCAGATACACCTGTTCGTACACAGGCATGTTGCACAGTTTCAGCCTGAATGACTCTTTTGTTTTACCCGTTTGTCACAATTTTATACCTTTCTCTGCAATCTCAATCTCGGATCCCATCGGCTACAGTCTGAGACGATACAGCCTCTGAGGACACCGGTGAACGTGCCGGGCAGTAAGCGATAAAATACTTCCCGCCAAGACTTCCTTTTCCGCGTGCTGCATTGTTACAGAAAGAGAAACCGTTTTCTTGCGATTTGTTTGTAATTAACGGGTCTCACCTTTGCCGAAATTTCAACATCATGATGCAGAGAAAGTGAAAGTGAAAGCAAGTGAAAATTCAAGCTTTGTCAGGTCTGTCCTCAAGAGGAACGGAGGTTGGATCTATCTGATGCATTCGAGGAAATCAGAAAATCTGAACGCTTAACGGCTTTCGTGCCACAGCGTCAAGGGAACTCATCTCAAGTTAAATTTTAGATCCAGAGCAGATTGTTAGCTGTTAGCATGCAGTCTGTTTATAGAGATTAATAAGAAGCTAAATCATCGTCAGATGACGCTGATGGGAGCCGGGATGTTCCGCCTGCTTTTGCTCTCCACACGGACTGTTTTTCCTGCATACGCCGCAGCCTGCTGATACGTGATTGGTCAATATTACTCGGACTACAAGTGTAGTTCAAACAGAACACCTGCCTTCCTGGAAGTCCTCGTCCCTGCCGTCCCTGCCGTCCCTGAGAATAGAGATTACTGCCATCTATGTTGTGAAAATGCTGGATTTCAGCACATTTAGACAAAGTCAAAGTGTGCACCCTGCTCATAGTGAGTTATAAAAACACAAAGTTGCCGCTGTCCAGTTCAAAAGGTGATTTCGCCAACTTCACTGACAGTCATAACAGAGCAGATGGTGTCAAAGCAGCCTGCAGACTGGAGTCCAACTACCCTCCATTTCTATCACCCCTCTCCGCTTCCATCACAGTTAGCTTTGTGGTTGTTTCACTCTGGACTTGTCCTATGCCAATTTGGTAGACACTGACCATCCAGGTATTCACAGTGCACTTTATTCTGCAAAAACAGGCAGTTTTTACAATTTTAAAATAGCAAGTGTACGTACTAAAGAACGCCAGTTAAAGCTCAGTGTGTGATTTCAGCAGTTTTATCCAGTCACAGCTTCTGTCACCTTGTTTCTGCCGGCTGGACAACAGACACTTTTGTGGGGGAATCAAAAGGAAGTTGTAAAAGTCGAGGGGACAAAAATAGGATTTCGAAAAGTGATGTGGACATGACCCCCCCTGTCCCCAGTGGAAATTACGCCCTCGCCTTCTCCTGACAGGCGGTAAACTCTGAAAATGAAGTTTGGTGCGGCGCCATATCTCCTCCTCCCGCTCCTGTCCGTCTGTGTGTTCTCCTCCTTCCCTCCGTCTCTCCTCCTGTTTAGATAGAGGAGCTTTGGGGAACCCGGGAGGACAGGAGGTGAGGTCCACAGATAGAGGACCCCATTGTGGTCCAACGGGAAATGCATTGTGGCTGGATTTGTCCAGTTTTATGTAAAAGCAATACTCTTTTCACCTGAACTAATACAAGCTGTGGCGTAAGCCCCTTACTGCCATGTGCTGCATTTTTCCCCTAATCTCTCTGGATTCAGCAGCGTCCCCACATACCTCAGGGCACTCACTGATAAAGCCTTAACTCCATACTCCTCTCCCTCTCTTCCTCTCTCTCTACACTCAGCCAGCCTTGTTTGCAGTCTCTCTCCCATCAGCTTTTCCCCCTCTCCTCCTGCCCCCGTCCTCCTCCTTTCTGTTTCCCAGGACACCGATGAAGCAGCCTAGCAAAAAATTAAAGTGATCAAGAGATTTAGAGGAACGAGGAGAAAATCACTTTGTGAATTCCATCTAGGAGAGGAGATGAGAAATGTTTGAGGGGAAGAGGAAGAAGAAGGAGGAGAGAGAGAAGAGGGGCGGTGAGATTTCTGAACTCGGAGTAAATCAACTTCAGCATCGTCTGCCTTTATGGGGCCGCACAGGCCGTGTTCGGCCGTGCACAGGTGATTGTTTTCCCGGTTAAATATACATAAAGTAGCCCCAAATCTGACCACCAGTAGTATCAGTTTTTAATCATTACCAACAAACCTTCATTAAGAAAACCCTGCCTCTGGTCCGAAATTCACACACCCACAAATCATGTCAAAATCACCTTTACCAAATTGTGGTACTGGAACAAATACTCTGCTGTGGACGATTTCCACGTTGCAAAGCTGACCTTAAAGCTAAATAACCGTTTTACTTCAGCATACCAAATGCTGTTACCTGCACTAAACGTTCGAGTGGGTTGAGTGGGTCAAATGGGACGTCCTGGGGGTCGTATGGGGACTGTGAATTGTACTCCAAAACTTTCGGGTTGTCAAATTGGAAACAAATTTGCACAACGTTGCTTTAAAGATCAAATAAAACTTGTCGTGTTGTTTGATGAGGATTTACTAAAGATGCCATTACAAATATAAAACTCCGTCCTACCACAATAAGGTCTATTCATCTCAGTACAATATGATCTGTGGCACATGTCTCATGAGGCTAAAGGACGTCTTGATTGCTGTTCACCGTCTAGAAGCTATAGACCCACTGTAAGCAGCATTTGTATGTTAATATAGAAGATTTAAAAACCCCAATAATACAATTGTTATGGGGCTGCAGTGGTTTGAGTCCCAGTTCGGACGTAGTGGGCCTTTCTGTGTGGAGTTTGCATGTTCTCCCCGTGCATGCGTGAGTTCCCTCCACTCCATCTTCCTCCCACAGTCCAAACACATGCTAGTTAGGTTCATTGGTGACTTTAAGATTGCCCTTAGGTGTGAGTGTGGAAGGTTGTCTGTCTGTGTGTCAGCCCTTTGATTGACTGGTGATCAGTCCAGGTGTTACCACACCTCTCGCCCAATGGCAGCTGAGATTTGCTCCAGCCCCCTGCGACCCGGAACAGGATGGGTTGTATAGATAATGGAATAATTAATTGTTATGTTTGGTTATAGAAAAGGGCGAAGCTTTTTGTTGACTATACAACCACAGGTGTGGATTTTTGAGCGGACACGGGACATATTTCCCTCAATATTTAAAACACGAGCATTTTCCCCCTTAATAAAACGTTAAAGTATCAAAGGGCTTTTATTTTGACATCCAAAATATACCAGAGCGCAGAAAAAATTACTTCTTAATGCCTAAAATTTCCTGAATGGAGAACCCAACAACGCCCACCTAATGTATTCCTCCTAATGATAAAAGAAAGGTCTGAAAGAGTGACTTCCTGCTTCTAGCTTTTACGTAACATCTCCTCTCTACATCTGACCCACATCAGCCGACTGAGAAAAAGCTAAAGAGCTCAAAATGTAAAAATAAAAAGGACACATGGTGGTTTTTTTTACACCCCTAATCCAGCATTTAAGCTGCTCTAATAACTCTCAGATGTATTTCTCCACTTCTCCTTTAGATTCCTGCAGATTTAGACGGTAACGTTGAGGCGTCTCCATCAGGCGTGTCAGCCGTGCACAGGTAGGACGGCCTCTTCCTCCCATCAGCCCTGATTTGTCAAAGCAATTTGAGCTACTGAAGGTCTCTGAAGCAAACCAGCAGCACATGTGACAGGATCTTTATTCAAATGAAGATCCTGTCAGGAGAGATTAACTGAGCCCACACAGGGATCTCCGAGCCAAAAACTACAGATATTATAGCACTGACTCTGCTGTAGCATCACTTCACGTCCTCCGAGGTCTTCTTCCTTTTCCTGCTCTTAAGCTTGACTTTAAAATCTAACTTTCTTTCTGTTTCCTATCTTCTAATCTACCTCAGGTTTGTGTTTCGTCTCACCGCCGCACGTTTGTTGTCTGGGATTGGACGGTTAAGAGCTGAAAGGACGGTGAATTTCTCGTCTCTGAATTTACTCATAAGAATAAAATATCTCTCTCCTCCTTCACCTCGTCCTTGCTTTGGTCCCTCCTCTTCCTCCTCGCTCGCTCTGTTTTATCTCGTCCTTGCGCTCGTCCTCTCCCCTCATCCTCCTTTAAGTTGAGTGTCCTTTGAAGACTTTTTTTTTTTGTTCTCTGTTTCTTTCTTTGCCGTCTCAGGTGTTTGCAGAAGAAACACCAAACACAGGCGGAAATATTTAAAGTAGATGTTGAATGTTTGCAGTAGCTTTGGACTCATTCTGCCGCTGCGTATCCGAACGGCGCTTCCCTTTTGAAAGCTGCGAGCTGTGGCAAATGCTATTTTTCTGTGCCATCATTTTCCATTCACCTTTTTTATCCCTCCAGATGAGGTTAACGATTATTTTCAATGTGAGTTCTGCGTCCTTTTCATTTTCTGTATTTGATTAAATGTTTAAAGCATGTGAAGGCCATTAAATGTCAGAAAGTTGCAAAGCTCTCCTAATCGATATGCGGCTTGTACTGCAAACCTGTAATGACTTTCAAAATAAAGCTTTCATAGAAATATTTGGACTTGCAATGATAATTAACACGTGGTTCACGTTGTGAAATGGTCACAAATTGGTTATTTTTAGGCTAGGGATGTGCGCTTTGACCGGTTAACCGTTAACCTAGCGTTAAGAAATTTAACCGGTTAATACAAGCAGTTAAAAGGTTAAATAAAATATACGTATATATTTGGGAGCCTGAGAGGAGAGCAAAATGAAACAAAAAAAACAAAGCTCTGTAGCAGATCTCTGTTCCCGGGACATCACAGTTCCGTCTAAGCGCGTATTCTCCGCGGCACAGTCAACAGAGTGCACCGGCAGACAGACCCACTCCTACACAATAAGGACTGGTGTAGGCCTGGCCCTTTTATAGGACAAAGAAAGAGAGGCTGTAAATGTATATTTACTTACTGTTGGTGCTGGATCACACGGCTGTACACGCAGGTGCGTGCGTAAAATGGACACCAGACAGTGTGTAAATATCTGTGGGCACGATTGTCGAAGACTTTTATCCAGTCCAAAAAGTACATTTTGATCTTGTCAGTTAACCGGTTGTTAACCGTTAAAAGTGACGGTTAACCGGTCCAATAAAAATTCAAAATGCACATCCTTATTTTAGTCAACAAGACTGCCTGATTATGTTCAGAAATAAGATCATGGTTGGGTTTAATTAAGTACTAATGTAAACACGAAGTTTTCTATGTATGTAATGTAACTAACGACCATTATACAACTATCATAAGTACATTAAGTAAATACGGTATGCTAAATAACTTACATCAAACGTCTACATTGACTCTTTAGTTTCATGTGGGATTTGAACCCAAGTCTCCTGGGAAAACAGTCCAATTTTTCTTTGAGCCATTCGTCTTCCCGTACCCCCACCCAAGTCGACTCTCATAAAGCAAACCGTTCTTGAACTGGTAGGCCTTCATACTACGTCACATGACTTCAACAGCACATCACAACAAGCTAGCGGACAGCATCTAGAGATGACGCTAGAGGGGCACCTATAGCTTCATATTTTAAAGCTTCAGGCCCCTGAGCGAGCTGCCGTGTTTGACAAAATTAGAATGAGAACAGGCTGTTTGTAATGCTACTGGTGTCTAAAAGGGGAGTGTGTGCCTTTAATTAAGTAGATGCACACGTTAAAAAACAAGCTAGCAGACAGCATCCAGAAGGTGCAACTATAGCTTCATATTTTGAATGTGCTGCCCTTAGCGCTTTTAGAGGCAAAATACAGATACACGAATAAGAAACCAGCAGATACCAACCATGCAAATGTAAAAGTATTAATATAGCGTAGAGTATTTTTTATTTATGTTAATATTCTCTGTAGTAATTATGTCTTAAAATGAGTGTTAATAACAGGTGAAGGAAGACACTGAGCGTCTCGTGGGTGGGAAGCTACGACAGTGGGTGGGCCTGTGTGTGTGTGTGTGTGTGTGTGTGCCTCCACATATCACCGCTCTCCATCAGAAAATTTCTATCAGCAGATAAAACAAGGAGGAACAACACCTCGGACAAGATACGCCTGCGCTAATCTCCAACACTTATCAACGCTTCCCTGCTAATATCTCCTCCTCTAGTTTTCCCCTCATCTCATACACACAGGCCCCACCCACACACACACATACACACACACACACACCTGACCCCTCCCTGATCGCACACTCGTGGACACACACCACGCCATTATGAAACGCCGGGGCCGCCCTGGCAATGTGCGTCTGTGTGATACTGAGCGAGGGGCAATTCAGCTCCTCATAAAGACCCCGGCTATAATCTGCTCCCAACGACAGGTCCACCTACCTCACACACACACGCACACACACCTTGCCGTGTCTTCTACCTACACACACGCGCTGACAACTTAAAGCCGCACCCAGAATGACACGCAGCATTATAAATAGTCTAATCTATATGGTAATAGTGTTGTATTCTACAAGCAGAGAATGGGGATAAGATAACATTGTGACTTCGGGGTTTGTACTTCCTTCTATGGTAATTGTTATCAAAGGTTATTGGGGATGACATCGGCGCCTCCTTGTGATTGGCCGGGCCCCGTTATTTACGATATGAATTATGATAACCATGATGTCTCCCTCGCCGGGCGCCAGATACAATAAATTGCTATCGTTAATCACGGCGCTTTGTTCCGCCATGATTACCCCTCCACGCGGCCAGAGTTTTATTTAAGGGAGAATATGGATTTGTCATCCTTCTGGCGGCAAAATGAAACTGACAATATTTTATGTCCTGACATTTAATTTGTAAAAAGCGGACGCCGGCTGCATTTGCATTTTATGACACTCTCTCTCTCTCTCTCTCTTTCCCTCCTCCTCCTCGATGTCTTCCTCTCCTTTTATTCGCCGAGTGGAGGTGACATTTGTGGATCAGGTTGAGGCTGGAACGAGAGCAGAAGGAGAGGAGAGAAAAGGCGCTGAATGCTTCTGAATGTCGGCCAGAGTTTATACGTGTGTTTTATTCTGCTCGAGCACGATGAAGCGCCACTAAAAATAGTTTCAGATGAGGATTTACATAACAGTGTAGTGCACACGGTTTCTGTTATCTCAGCAGTATCAACACTCCTTTCAAGATGATCAGCCTGATTATCTGTTTATTGATGAATGGGAATCAATATGGAACACGTGACACTGCAGGGAGCCTCAGTGGTCTGTAGTTTGGCACAAAACAGGAAGAAGCAGCTGTTGAAGCTTCAGACGGCGGCTGATGAATTTCGTTTTAAATGTTCCTCCTTTCCTTTCTTATTGGTCGCTGTTTTTTCTATAACTTAAGGATTTTTTAAACTTTGCAGCCTTTCTGAAGCACTTAGTAATGAGGATTTTGCTAATTGCACATTAAATATGTATTATTATGTCCCGTAGAAAAAAAACAGCTGGAAATGTTTTGTTCTAAGAACGTTCTGAGAATGTTCGTGCGATGTTCTGGTAACGTTTTGAGCAGGACGTTTTTATATGGTTCCCAGAATGTTCCTTCTAATAGCAGGAGAACGTTCTCTGGGAACATGTTCAGAATGTTGCAGTCAGCATGTTCTACCTTTGTTTTTATGTCACATTGAGCAAATGCTTTATAAAAGGCATACTGACATCCCAGGCCTCAATAACATCCTGTAAAGATCTTCAGAATGTTGCAGTTAAAATGTTTAAGTTTTAACGCTACAAGAACTTTATTTGAAATGATAAACATCCTTAAAACGTTCTTTGACTATTAGATTAAAACGCTTCTTTCAAACGTAATTGTAGGTAATGTTAGCCGATGTTATGGGAACGTTCCCTGCTGGCTGGGAAGCCATAGGATAACTAAGGATAACTAAAGCAAACCATTCTTGAGCTTTAATAATAAGATTTTATTAGAAGTAAAACAGATAGCTGAACTCCTCTCCAGCACAACACACTTTTTTCAAGCTATATATGCATTCATTGGGTTGTGTCTAAAATATGGGATCAAATAAAGGTCAAAAAGATTTTGAGCTCGCAACATAAAGTTCACAGCCTGCAGTTGTAATTCACGTTTTGTGTGCATGTAAAATGTGCATGCAAGAATCTAAATGTGTGAATGTGTAAAAATTTCAAGTTTGTGAATTTGTAAAATACGTTTTTGTAGCTGTAGAAACTGTTTGTGTCTGGACTTAAAATTAGTGCCACAATATTTTCAACTTTGGGATTTCACAAAGTCTGAGTTACAGATACACACATTTCCTTTCTGCATGTGTGAACCTGAAGTTACAAGCTAGGTTCTTTATGCCTCAGCTAACCAGCCAATCAGCTTGCCTCCACATTCTCCACCGAAAAGCATCCAGTCAGAGGAAGCTAAACTGTCTGTAGCGTGCATGTTCTGCTCCAGGCCTGTAAGTGCGCTCAGTGTAAGAGCTAAGTGTTGTTTCTGTTAGCTACAAATGTAGTTAGCCGTGCAGCTAGGGGTGTTATTCACCGACTCTTTCCGGTGTTCGTGTACTAGTTGTGTTTTATTTGTATCAGTCTTACTCACACTGATTATCACTGCTAGAGTCCAAGTTTTTTAAAATACCCTGGGTGTAAACATGTTTCTGTTTTTACCCAATAAGTGGTTTAGATCATTAGTGCATTAAAATGCTGACTACAGAACAATTTGCACACATCATAGAAAAGTAGATGAGGTCAAAGCTGAATCAGAAATTCAAAAGCATCGCCTGTTGGTTAATTTATGTTCAGGGTTTGTTTAGAACCAGTTTGATGATCTGCAACAGAAGCTGCATGTACAGAGAAAACAGCTGAGCTTATATTTTTGGTTCACATTACGCTAACTGTTAACGTTCCTCAAAGGGAAATAGTTTGTTTGCTTGTCACCTCCTCATAAATACTTAATGTTATGTTTACAGCAATTTAATGTCATGTTTACAGCGTCACAACCCATGAACTCACTGACTGGTTCACAATTACCACTCATGAGGTCCTGAAATCACAGGTTCATGTAGGTCGTTCGAACGCACGAGACCCCCTTGAAGGCATCACACCCCAGCTGTTATAAAACCCTTTAAACATCAACGCCGTCTCAATACTAATGAAGAACTTCTTAATAAACAGATCAACTGCTGTTTACCATCGCCACTGGGATCCATATTTAAACCGTCACACACACACACACACACACACACACACTCTAAGAGGGCTCTTTCGGGAGATAACCGTAGTTAAGTCGAGCTATTTCCTTTTCCTGTTTGTGTGGTGCCAGGCGAGCCACCCTGCTGCCACCGAGGAATGTTGATAATGCTGGCCTTGGGCTTTTACACACACACACACACACACACACACACACACACATATTTATACACACACCAAAACACACGCACACTAAAAGACGACGCCCATGTTATTCTACCAACGGCCACAAACTGAATACATGTAAACATGACGGGGAATAAACTTGTTGGAAAACAAAAAAAAGCCTCCAGAGGAGAGGAGACTTTGAACGACTTTGACCCTGCACACACACACACACACACACACATACGCACACGCACAATACCTTCCTCTCACTCTCCTGACCTTCCAGTGCGGGTGGATGGAAAGAGACAGCGAGCCCACTGGAACCTCGGGCTGAGTTATGCAGGAGTGAGCTTTGAATAATTGTCCCGCAATATGAGTGTCTCTGATTAATTGCCTGAGATAAGGTCTGCTTTCCTCCCCCCTCCTCCCCTCCCTCCCTCCCTCCTTCCCCTCTCCTCCTCCTCCTCCTCCTCCTCCAGCTCCCAGGCCTGCCTCCCTCTCTCCCATAATCAGCCTTGGACTACTGAGAGAGAGAGAAAGTATTTAACTGACCCTGTCATCTCGGAGCACGATGATGGCTGTCCTAATTACTCAACAATAACAAAGGCCCTCATTTAGCTGTGACGGCTGCCTGCAATCAGCACTTCTATGAATAACTTAACAAATAGGAATGAGGGGAAAAAACGTATTTACAGGCACATTAATTCAAGGCCAAAAGACAATACGTGTCACCTCCAGCTAACTCGGGATTCAGGTGACAATCAGGAGGTGTGCGTGTGTGCAGGCATGTTTGTGTGCATGTAAAGCCCCTGCACATGCATGTAAGGAAGATTTTAGCTAATCAAACTTGATTATTAGGCTAATAATAGTTATATTAACTGTAAAGGGATCAGGAGAAGTATGATGAATGTGGCTTAACGAAAAGACAGATGCAGCAATGTTTCAAAATTCAGCCTCCTGTAGAAGAGTTGGCAGTTTCACTATATTTCAGTTTGTTTTATTGGCATTTTAGACGCTTTTTATTGCAGCTTTGGGAAAATAACCCAAATAATTAACTTCATGTAGCAATACCGCTCTGTAAATACATATTTTTTAGATCCTGAGTAGCTACTGTACCTTCTGGTTTGCACTTAAATGTACTAAAAATACTTAAATGACGTTCCCTCTGTATTTAGATAAAGTCCTGCAATCACAAAACTACTCCAACAAAAGTAAACAGCACGTATCAAAAGTAAAAGTAGTATTTTTTGGCGTGCAGAATATTAGATTATATATATTCATACCTTAAACAGCTGCATTTCAGTGTTAAAGCTTGTCATGTTGCATGTAATCCTAACTATGCAGTTGTTTTTGTAACGAGCTTATTACATGGTGTGCATAATGAATTGTGGAGTAAAATAGCAAGTACAGTAAGTAAATAAAGTGCGTCTCCAGGATAGTAACAGTAATTATCATAGTAAAAACTATAATATGTTTGTGCTGTGCAAACCATACATCTGCAACAGCATTTTTAGCTGTGTTTGAGCACGTATCACAAGTAGGAAGAGAATTACTCACCCATAAAAGCAACATTAAAGAACATTTAAAAACACTACATTTGCAAATAAGAACAGTTAAGATTTAATACTGATAGTGTGGCGTGCATTACTGCTAACGCAGCTCCGGAAAAATATAAGAGAGCACTCCAAACATTCCTCAAATCAGCATCTCTCTCTACGTGTCATGGCCGGCCCAGTCCAGATGTGAACCACATTAAAAACCTCCTGACTGTGATCAAGAGGAAGACGGACGGTCACAAGCCATCGAACAGAGAGTGGCCTAACGTCACCCAACTGCAATTCAGCAAAGTCTTCAAAGATGCATGACAGCTGAAATTAACAACCAGGTTATTCCACGAGAGATTGACCTGTGAACTCTTCCTCAGTTAAAACATTATGTTGTTTCAACATGAACATGAACTTGTTTTCTTTGCATTATTCGAGCTCTGAAAAACATCTTTTTGTTTTCTTAACCAGTCGACATTTTCTGCAAATAAAAGAAGAATATTTGGAACTAGGAGAAATGTTGTTTGCAATAAAACAAAAGTTTATTTTACACAAACACAAACCTGTGAATAGAAGAACCAGAGAAAAACAGATTTTTGCAGCTTTATATTGGAGTCAAATCCTGTCGAACTGTACGATTAAAATAGGTTTCCATAATGTTTGGGTGGTGTGAAGTAGACTTTACAATTCCCTGCAGTGCTGTGCAAACCATACATCTTAAAACTTCAACGTAGCCTGAGCAACAGCAATTTTGGCTTTGTGTATGTGTTTTTTTCAGTTATGTATCATTAGTATTAACAGAATTATTGACCCATAAAAGCAACATTAAAGAACATTTAAAATCACCAAATTAATGTGTTTTTTTTAAGGACAGTTAAGATTTAATACTGACCTTAGCATCAGTGCTAATATGTGAGATGTGTGATATGTGAGAATATGTGTGATTTGAAAGAATCACATGACGGCTACTTCGGAAACGTTATAAACAAACCATAAAAATGTAGAATATCCCGCCAAAATAAAAGTCAACTTTCAATGGATGTTTTTTTTTATGTGGGTTGTACATTTAAAAAAATATCGGCCATCTTTTTTATAATTTTCTTTCCATCAATCAGAGTATAACCGAAATGTTTACCAAGCAGTTGTGTACTAAAAACATGCATGTCTACGTTTTAAATAGGCAGCATTTAATTATTGATTACTGCAGAATTGATCTGCACATCCTGAGTTCTCTTTGCAGACCCAACACACATAAACGCAGTATTATCGATTAGACCATGCAATCAAACACACAGTATTATACCCGCTGACCAGACCTCATCTGATTTTTAATAAATAATAAATATATGAGCCCGACACACTGCCCTGAGCTCAGCCTGTGTCTTAATTGTGTGTCTGCGTGTTTCAGAGGGCGAGGAAGACATCGGCTGCCCAAAGTATCAGCTTCTGTCGGCTCAGATAGCACCTGCACTTTGTTGAACTGAATATTTACATATCAAACACCCCCCCCCCCCTCCTCGTCCTGCTCCCCGCATGCAGACAGAAAAGAAGCATTTCCTCCAGAAAAATATACAAACTAAACAAGGAAGTGAAAGGAGTTATAATGGAAGCGGGCGGACTGTGCCGAGCTCCGTTTACTGATAAACACACCGGCTCTTTATAGTGTTACAATAACCCGGCAGACCTGGACGCACACAAACAGGGCAGTGAAGACAAGTTGTGTAAAGTTTGACTGGATTTTCAGAGGGGGTTTGGGGAGAGAGATAGAGGCAGAAAGAGGGGGGAGGAAGCGGAGCGTACTTGACACTCAGCTAATGGTAAATCCTCGGCTTTATACTGTAATTTACTGCAGAGCCTTCAGGCCAAACTGCCTTTGAAGTGCTCTGAAATGTCAAATCAATTATTACTTAAATGAAAAAAAGAATTCAATTTACGCGTTTCATGATAATCGCTAACATTTCATGATATAAGAAAAAAAAGCAAAGCAATTTGAGCTGATTTGAGGCCCCGGCTCCATTTTCTCCTTTTTATTCGTCCTACTCAGATATGCTGATTGGAATATAAAGTTGTTGATGATTGCGTCTTTTCTTCCGCGTCTCCTTCCTCGTGTCATCGTGATCGCAGAGTAAGGAAAATCAATTTGGGGGTATAATACTCTTCATCAATTGGAGCTGGGTGATAATGATGTTCTACACCTTTACGAGTGTGTGTGTGTGTGTGTGTGTGTGTGTGTGTGTGAGAGCAGCGTGGAACAATCGTCGTCTTCATGATTCATTACGTTCTAATGTTGCTGCGTGGATAAAGACGCACACACTCCTCACACTAATGGCTCTGTAAAATAGGGCGGACCAGCGTGCACGCAGACGTCCTCCTCCCCGCTCGGCTCTTTGTTCATGGACAGGTAGAGCAGACGAGCCGTGACGTGTGCAGCTTTTCTAAACGACAAGCTGCAGGTGACAAAATCGTGGGGTAAGGTCTGTATCGGGGTACTGGGGCTGACTTGATTGGTGCCTTTTAATGGAGACATTTGATCTCTCCTTGATCCCTCTTTGAGGGAGCAAAGCGCCAGTGAGGAAGGAGACTTTGACAGGAAATAGAAAATTATTTAAAAACAGTTCTCCGGACATTTTTTATTCACAGACTTCTACTTCTGCTGCTGATTTTCCAAAGTCTTAACAGCCTCTCAGTCTACACAAGGAAAGGGCGAAGCATGCAGGAAACAGATGGATAATGGAAAGTGTGTTGTAAACGTTGGGAAATACCAATCTTAAAGCACTAGTTTTAACTTTGTGTGCATTACCAACAGTAAACAGTTAATAGCCCGGCCCCTGTTTGGAGAAGCTGGCTGTAGTAGCAACAGAAGCTAAGCTATGTGCTATTTGGAGAAGGACAACTCTTAACTTTGATTCTACCTTTATTAACCACACATTTGCATTCTTCTTCTTGCAGCTTAAGGCATCTGATCACTTAACTTAGCATATCTAGTGTTGCTAACTTGAAAGCAGACCCTGCACATGCCTAAACAGATAGGTACCTAAACAGTCATATTTCAAAGCAAAAGGCCACTGATTAAGCCGCCACATCTGACCAGGATTAAGTGAGAACGTGTTGTAAATGGCGGCATTATAAGGCCGTCAAAACTGTCCAGAAAAAAAAAAAGATGAGGCACAACTTGCTTAGACGTACAGTAGGTACGGCGTAAGATAATATGACCAAAAATTAGAGGGTTTGGAGGCTAAAAAAAAGAGTAAAGATGCAGAAGTACTTCATAAAAATCTTATGATATCAGAAGACGACAACATTATTGATAACACAAGGAATACTCTTTCATCACAGGCTCTCATTGGTGATCAGGGGTGTTCCAAGGGGTGGTCTGGGGTGGCATGGCCCCCCTTAAATCAAATTCGCCACCCCATAAATCACTATTGTCTATGTGCCCAGTTAGAGGCGGGGCTTAAGTTCCAAACAACGTATTGGGCTTTGTTGTCACAGGCTGTTTTATTGGTACTTTTTTCCTGTGACTTTTGGAGATCTTTTTTTGAGACCTTAAAGAGTTTTTTTGGACACCAAGTTGAATGAAATACTTGGTAGTAGTGGAGCGGATGCAAAGCTATTAGCTTACTCACCGAGGCCCGTGGTCGGAGTTCTGGCCGGTTCCGAATGTAGAATAAGTAGTTCCGGTGAGATGCCAGGGGGACTCTGTGACCCTACAAAAACAACACGCAGGTGATGACACAAAATCATCGTCCTAGGAATTCATATACTGCGCCGTTATTATGGCACTATTTTCTTTCCAGTGTCACTACGCCTGCGGCAGGCCAGTTTCTCAGGTAAGCCGACCTAGTAGCTGTTTCACGTTGATTCTGACTGATTCGCATCATCGTTAGGTAAACATGTTGGACTATGAAAGAGATGAGGAAGATTTACCTTTAACGACGGATCTAACAGGACAGCTAAGGGCTCGATCCGTGTCAGGAAAACGATGAAAATACGTGCTGTGGAATTTTTTAATTACTACAGCCAGGAAAATCACAAATTTGCATCATTTAGACATATGTTTTCCTCTGTGACAACAAACGTCGTTACCAATTCCAGCGTTTTCTTTTAGCACTATTTTCTCTCTTGAACAATCCAGTATCACTACGACTGCGGCAGGCCGGTTTCTCAGGTGACGTGACCCATCAGCTTCATGGTAACAGGACTGGCAACTAAATATTATTCATGTACGTGCACAAAACATACTTCATGAGTTATACCAGTTTGGCCAACGCGGTCAAATAATTTGGACACACCCCTGTAAGTGACACATTATAGAGTCATCTGTAGCAGGAAGGCGACAGTCTGAGCGACTCCTGGTGTGACTCAGCTGTGGTCTGCATGGAGGGGGGTATCAGAGGGGTAGAGGAAGTTCGTAAGGAGGCAGAAAGGAGGAAAAAAGTTCAGACGGAGACACTGCCAAGCACCCACATCTCTCTCTCTGTGTTCCCTCGCTTTGTGCACCGTGTGGAATAACATACCTTCCTCCCTCCTCCCCTCGCTCTCTGTGAAGCGATCAGGGCGCCTGATAGTGACGGCGATTACAAAACCGCAGGAGCAAAACAAAGTGTTTTCAGCTCCTGTTTTTTCAGGGCCTGGCGCCACCCGGAGTCCCGTAAACAATAAACACAGGCCAACGCGGGGCCATCCTGCGCTGTTTTTTTTTCTACCTGATTCACTTCCACACATCATCGCAGGTACAGTGCGTCATTGTGAGTAATCGGTGGTGCATTCAGGAGCAGAGCGTGCAGGGATGAGTGACAGGCGAAAGTCTGCACACTTCCTGTGAACTTCTCGTCAACTGAACACATGCAAAGTTTGACTTCTCCACCTCTTATCGACCTCACCTGTCCTTTGTCAACACAAACGGAGCACTTTTCACCAAAATAAACACTTTTACGAGCATGCTTGTGCCACCTATTGTTAAAATGGAGTGTTCCTTTCCACTCGCACAGCCTCCGTATCTTTACATCTGCAGTGGCCGGCTCGCAGCCCCGGCTTGCGTCGAAGCGGTTCTGCTAAACGGTGGACTCGTAGCAAATTGACTATTACTTCAAAGTGGCCTGTGATTATGTCCCTGACTGATTAGGGGGGCTGTTAAGAGGGAGCCACTTGAGCATTGCCAGTGAACCCGTGAAGGAATGCCGGCCTGGTGCCGACTGGCGAAGGAAAACGCCGCCAGAGACGCACAAATCCCACGAAGGCAATCGGCCGTGCAGAAGAACTTCAAGCGGAGACAGAAAGAGGAAGAACTTGTTTCTGAGCAAAGTTGAGAGTCAATAAAAGACGTGAAAGGGGTGAAATAAAAGATTAAAACTCAAAGAAGTAAAAAGCCCACCTAGAAATAAGTCAAATGAAATGTTATGATGTGTGGACGCTCTTAACGCAGGGTGCACACAGGCCGGCGAAAATCATTAGCTAAGCACATCAGGGGACAAGACCTCCAAACACTTCCATTACATTCCAATTGTTACCAGATTTCCAACTTTTCAGCACCAAACTGTTCTTGTTTGCCCTTTTTCCCCTTCATCTCCACATCAAACGGACAAAAGAGACATGCAGAAAGCAGAGGAGGAGGAGGGATGAAAGAGAGAGAGACTCCTGCAGCAGAGCGACCCGGGGAGCGAGGCCCCGAACGCCCGTTTTAATGGGAATAATAAGCTTCTATCTCAGGCAATTAAGTCTGCATTCGATGCTTATCTCCGAGCAGAGGTCCACTGTGCCATCTAAAGAAAATGTTTGCGTTTGAAAAACTCCATCACATAAACAAGATAAGGGGGGAGAACACGTATGCGTGCCGCCTATCGCGTCCAACCTCGGCTTTGTTCTTGGAGGGATAAATGACGGTGCAGCAGGTTTTCAGGAGCGGCTAATGTCCTCGATCCGACCGATACACACCGCACGCTGCAAGCAGAGAATAACAAGACGGGAACAAATACAGTTCAATACAGAGCGTAATATTTAACCTGTATACATTTTACAGATAGTAAAGTTAATATGTTAAAGCTGGAAAATTTCAAAATAAAACTCAAAGCATGTCTCAGCCTTAGCTTTTTAGACATCTAACTTTAATGGTTGAATTTCAAAATAAAGCAGATCACAATGAAAAATTTCAAAATAAAACTCAAAAGATGTCTCGACTTTAGCTTTTTAGACATCTAACTAAGGGTTGTTTTAGCTGAATAAATTTCAAAATAAAGCAGATCATAACTACATTTAGAAATCTAGCCTTCTAAATCTGCGCTTTTAAATCTAAAGTTTTTACCTTGTGCATTTGAAGCAACATCACCTAGCACCCTGCAGCTCAAATTATTTTCTGTCCAGGTATTTTATTTTGAAAGAAAATTGACTTTCGAGATCTCATCAAAAGGAACAACTGAAGGAAAAAAGTATAATTTTCTATGAAAAAGTGAATTTTTTTCCTTAATTTCTTTTGGGTTATTTCTCTCATGACCCTTTATATTTATCTTGTGACCCCTTTAAGGCTCCTGACCCCGAGGTTGGGAACCATTGATTTAAACTCTTTTGAAAATAATGGTTAAACTGTATGTTATACAGACATTTAAGAATCGGTTCACTTCTTCACTTAATTGTGGAGTTTTGACTTAAATCATGAAAAAAATGTGCTGAATGGAAGTAAAATCTACTAAAGACGAACTAAATAATTATCATTATTCATTATGGAGTTAGTTTATAAAAGATAAAAAGCTTTGAATAATTTATAGGCAGAGCGGGGGACAAATCCTCCGGCTGGTGTCCAGCGTGAACCTAATCTAAACTTTATAACTATTTATCTCTACACGACGACGCAGTGCAGCTAAACAACTCCTGTAATTGCTGAACAGACAGTTCTCCTGATGTTTGAAGATAATGTTTTTTTGTTATCTGTGCAGACACCACGTCAACAACACGAACGTCTCTTCATTCCTCTCACTTTTCCGACGGCATCACTCAGCGGGTCACATCCACAGCTTTGTCTCCTCTCAGGTCGTGAACTCTAACCGTCCGCTGGAGCCTGAAAGTCAGCATTTCAGACATTCAGACCGACAGTACAGAGCGGGGACACCAGGTCGACTCACAGTGTACTCAGAGACACGCACCAGTGGCATCTATGGGGGCATGCCGTGTGCAAACTTTATCAGTACATGTAAAAATGCTGATTTTCTTTAATGATAATTATTTAAACTATTATGATAAATGAGGAATGTTTTAGTCTTTTCTGAGTACAAATATCAAATATTCACTGGTACAGCTGCCAAAATGAGGGGATTTAATCAATATGTCATCAATATATCACCTTACAAACTATCTTTAGGGTTTTGACCACTGGTAACTTCAGAATAAACTTTTGGTTCAGGGAAATGATGGACTTTTTAAAGACTTAGTAGATAAATCAAAAAATAATTGATAGTTGTAACCAACTGAAGAGTGCATCCAGTGTCCATGCATTCTTGCCGACGCACCACAGCGGTCACATTCTCCCAGCCTGCTACAGCTACAGTCCAACTTATTAACCCTCCATAACACAGCCCGAACTTCTTACTTTAATTGACAAAATCACTTAATCAATACACCAAAGGGAAGATGAATGATTGCACATTTGTTTTTATAAATTGCATAATTATTTGTTTTTAAACATTTACACAAACATGAAATGTAGAATTATTTAGTTTTTAAAGAGTTTCCTGAATAACTGAATTATCGCAAAAATGAAAATTTATTAGAAATTCACCATTTTTTCCCTGTTTTTCTTCATACTCGCTGTTCTTCTGTTCTGTTTGTCTTTTGGCTTGTAATACATTTAAAAATAGTCATGGCACTATTTGTACTTGTTGCAGTAGTAATCTGAGTATTTTGGTTTTACAGGAAGTTGTAGTGTCCCGATCTTCTGCAAAGAAACGTTGTGTTTTAGTTTTTTTTTATTATCTAATCAAATTTCACATCCCGTAACAAGGACAAAAACATTCCATATAAGTCACTGTAAAATGTGAATAAAATTAGCAGGCATCAAATGTCGAGAAAGCAGCTCGAACATCACATCTAACTTTTATGTAAGTGTTCTTTCAGCTGCATTTTAATACATTAAATTTCAAAATAAAACAGATCATAACAGCTCATTTAAATCTGTGCTTTTAAAGTATTTTACCTTGTGTTATTTGAACAATGTAACCTTTGACCCCCTCAGCTGAAATGTTCAATTTCCAGTTTAATCAAAGATTTTTTTTTGTATCCAGGTGTTTTATTTTACTTTCAATATCTCATCAAAAGGAACAATTGGAGTAAAAAGACCAAAAAAAGTATTTTTTTTCCTCATCTTCTCTTTTTGTTGTTTTCATTTTAAAAAGATCGACAAATTCCAAAATCTGTTTTAATTTCAGTTTTGTACGGAGTCACAACTTTTTTTTTAATCCGAAATGTACAAGTTTATTGAAAACACTTAATATGTTTTGTTATTTCTGGTCAAAACTTGATAAATGTCGTAAAACGATTCAGACATTCAGTGTGATACACGGGGAGTAAGAGGTCTCTGAGTGTGTGGAGGTGTAATGCTGCCTGAAGTGGACCGTCCCCCTCCGTTCTTCTTGTATGTTTTCCTACAGGTCGGGACACGGAGGCCAAACCAACACACCGAGGCCCCTCTGACGCTGCGAGCCGAGGCCACCGCGGGGTCACGACCCCGGCCAGAGTGTCTCAGAGGTCAGGGGGTCGGGTCAATCAGAGGGGAATGTTATCCAAAGCATCAGAGTTTATTTGTGTAATTTTCCGTCAAACCCTGGTGTCTGCCTCTGATCAAGATGACTGCGGATTACGCGAGGAGGAGAGGAGAGAGGGAGAGAGAGCCTACTGCTTCAAATTAGGCTGCAAAAATAATCCTGCGTTACCCTCAACTAAACATCGTACTTTAAACTTATTGTCAAAAGTTAAATAAGCTTTAAAAACCACAAAAACACTCAGCCGAAGGAGGCCGGGATTCACACAGAGGTCACTGCGAGTGTCGTGAATATTTTCCTGCTTCCAAACCCACTTTTTCTGTTTCCTCTCGCTCAGTCTGCTAAAACACTTTACACACAGCGAGGAGCAGACAAGTGTCCGGTTCATAAACACAGATCTGATCTCTCACGCTGGAAATGAAAAGCTCACAGAAAGACGAGTCGTTCAGGTTTCCACACAGTATTAAACTTCCTCTCATGTCTTTACGGGGGTTTGATGGTTTTGACTGCGAGCTGCCGACTGGACCTGAAGTCATTTTACAGGTCAGTTATCTTCTGGAGCGAGGATGGCTTTAACATTTTTCTTTTTGTAGGTCAGACAGTTTTTGTCATTGACCTCCACCAAACACAGTTCAGAAAAAGTACAAATTAAGGACTGATGATCGTGAAAGCAGAAGACAGTTTTAGCAGCCTCTGCTGCTGGTTTAGTGATTCATCACTTCATGTAAAAGCAGAATTATGTTTAGTTTTGTGTAATTTTAGGATGGAAACTTGTAGGATTCGTGACAATAGTGGTAATCAAACTATTTGTCTAAAGTCAAACACAATTAAAAAACAAATCAACTTCTATATCTTTGTCACAGCCCGGCTCTTAGACTGGGACAAAAACAGGAGGCACGTGTATACTAATTAAAGTAATTTATTTACAACAAAAATAGCCAAAACTCACAAAAACAAGTAGAATAATCTGTAAAGTCGGTTGTGTTTGGTGTGGATGAGTGTAAATGTGCTGCATGGATGTGAGGTGTGTGCACGAGGCACACCGGGCCCAGGTGTGTCCCATATTCCTGATTAGCCTGCCACCAGGTCTGCAGCCCTGGAGACGGAGCAACAGACAGAAAACAACAGTGGAGTGTACCAATAACAGAGGCCGTGACAATCTTACTTAAGATAAATTAAAAACAAAATAAAAGTGCTTGTTAGGCCAAATTACCCGCCTGCAAAGTGACAAATATCAAGGGAACAGTGTCACTGATGCAATAATGTGTTTGCAGCATTTTTCTTAATCTGGAAAAACTTCTGTCTTATATTAGTCAGTTTTTTCAGCCTGTTAATAACTTGCTGTATTAAAATGAGTTATAAAAATATGTTTGTATCATAAAACAAGGACGGAGTAGAATAATAAATTATTTTTTTCTTTGAAGATGCTTTAAAAAAATAGTTGTTTAAAAAATATCCTCACTCCATCATCAGTTCTGTTAAAAATGAAATAAATATTTCAGCACTCGAGACTACAAGGAGTTGATAAGAAGCCTTTCACTGTCACTGACTCATGCATTTTCTTTTAGAGCCTCATCATGTGTCATGTAAGACAAATAATCAGCAATATAAGAAGTACCGTAACATTCGGTGTATAGATGCACTTTTTTTTTCAACAAAAAAAGTGGGCTGCATCCTAAATTAGAGTACAAGCAATATACCAGTATAAAATGCAGAGAGGGGTGTTTTATTGTGTTACGGTATTTTACCCAGACGATGGCGCTATAAGTCATGATCGCCAGTGCAGCCACCATCCTCAAAACAATCAACGTTAGCGTAGCTCAACTACCGCACCGTGCGCTAGCAGGATTAGAAACTCGACATGGTGAGAACAGATTGAAAATGAATTGAAATAACTTGTATACATATTTTTATTAGACCTTTTTCCCTCTGGGATACCCCCAAAGACAGACAGCGTCTTATATTCCAGATTCAACCCCAACAGACACAGGAAAGTGATCAGTAAAACAGGAAGTAAGCTGTTTTAGTGCTGTCGGAAATTGATATGGCTCTCTGAAGCTAAAGTTAGCTTACCCCAGAGTTAAACAACACAAGATGCTAAAGTCTGACCCGTGCTAATTCGTGTTAGAGTCCCATAAAGAAATGCATACTATAACAATTAGCAAGCACTGAGTATGCTAAAGCTAACTTGCTAACTCTAGCACCTTGAAATAGTATGATGCAGTAGTTCTGACCGGACTTTAAAGGAATTTAGGTTATAAAGACATTTATTCGACTTACAATGGTTTAAATTTGTAGCTCAATAGTATCTCTTTATCCAATCCACTGTCTCTCTGTCCTCCTTGGCACAAAGACATAAAACTCCTGGTGGCCTGAACCCTCATGTGCTACGACAAATAAACCTCTGAGTGACTTTTCACCCCCTCGCCGCTGAAGGCAACGCAACAATACGCTTAATTTGCTGTGTGAGTACCTGTGTACCTGCAGAGGTGTGTGTGTGTGTGTAAATGTGTGGCTGTTTGTGTGTGTGTGTGTGTGTGTGTGGAGATACAGCGAGAGCCCAAACAGTGCGGCGCCAGCAGTCTGCCCTTCCCTTGAGAACGTAACGGCTGAGTGCCATCGGAAAGAGAGACCGACGACGGGAGGGAGGAGGGGGAGTTTGCTTTATATGTGTACCATGGAAGGAAGCAGGTGAAGGCGTTCAGGTGATGCTGCTTTGTCTGCACCAACATGGCAATGACGCGGCTAAAAGGGGGTCAATTATCAGTGTGACTCAAGCTGACTAATATCTTTAATACGTGTTCAATCCTGCACAAATGAAATCCCCTTAAATCAAAGACTTCCTGTTACTTCCCTCCTCTAAAAGAAACAAGACTCGCCCAGCACTTCAAAATAAATTCACTCCATCTCCACATTTCTACTTCCTGAAACCCCTCAGCGCCGTATGATAATCCTGCCGTGCAATGCCAGCGCAGAAACTCTCGTTTTAATCTGTCGAGGAGGGAAATGGATGTATGAGAGAGAATATGAAAATAGGGTGAACTCCAAAGCCCCCTGTGCTTACTCCGTCAGAAACGCATTTCTGCTGCGCTCGGCACAATCCTGATGCCAAAACATTTTACCCACAGTCCTGCTGGCCTCCCCCCGAACAGGTTCCCCTTCAATTCATTCATTTTTTAACCTTTTTATGTCGTTTAAAAACAAAAGGAAATATAAATGGAGTTCAGCGTGGAGGAGGAGGGAGGGGCAGGAGTGTTGAAGGAGCCAAAAACTACTGAAACTCAATCTGGTTATGGAGCGCTCCTTGTTTTCATTGACTCACGACTGATTCTTTTCATTCACTAACTAGTTAAACAAACAGAAAAATCCTGCAGGGAAAATATTTTCGCCTGTTCGTATACATTTTACATGAGAGGCCCTGAAAAAAGCAACCACCTCTCGGGCGTTCTCCACAGGGGGGATTAAAGTTTCATCCTGCTCTCTTTTTTTATGTATCAGAACTATCAAACTATTTTAAAAGGGAGGTTGGACGAATCAGCGGGGTGTCTGTCGGCGTCCTCCCCCTTTCTTAAAGCTCAAAGCTACGCCTGTCAAGATCATTTTCTCCAGTTTGAAGGAAGAATCCAAGTCAAACCTTGCTGATTCAAGCCTAATAAAAACAAAAGCAGCGCTGTTCAGTCGCCTCTAATTCCCTTGACAGCCTTCCAGCCAGTCCCACTTAAGGTTATTATGGGCTATAAATACGCTGGTTACCGGGGCTAGAATGTCAACGCTGTTTGCCCTCGTTAAGACACATAATTACCTCATTTACATCTCGTTTCCTCCCCAAAATCGGATGCCATTATGCGCCTCCGCACTCCGCTTACCCCTCCTTCTCCGACAACAAACCATTAGAGTCATCATCCAATCAGCTCCCGAGCTAAGGAGGGGAAAAAACTCCCATGATTCAGGCTTGGACAGAAGGCCGGGGCAGCAAACTGACCGAGAAAAGGCTCATGGGAGATGAGATGCTCAGACAGGAAATGCAAGCTAAGGATGCTTCTAAGAGTAGAAAGTCTCAGTGGAGCCTCCACAGTCTGAAGAGACAGGTCAACATTTGCACTTTTGTATACAAGTCAGAGTTTTGGGCGATTTAAGATGAGTAGTTTTTAATTAGGATGGCCAAATAGACTGAAAAATCTTTTTGCACATGACCTCTGACTTACAGTTTAGTTCGATTAAATGGTGCTAATGTTAGCTGTTGTTTAGCAGGTGCTTTTGGGCTGCTACTTTCTTGGGCAATTGCCCTTCAAATGACTTTAAAGGAGCAATTTGTCCCTGTAAAAAGCCGCTGTCAGTCAAAGCTGGTGTTCTCTGTAATTGATAGAAGTAATATTTGAAATTGGCGCCATAGCTGTGGAGAAAGTTGTACAAACAGCTCATGGTTTCACCCATTCTACATTCCTACAACACCCAGCATGCATTGCGCCCCTCCCTCTGAAAGGAACGGCCCAGCGAGAGAAGCTGGAGTGAAATACTACCGGGTCGTTGCAGGCAATGGCTCAGAGCGGTACAGAATCTGAAATATGACGAGGAATATACCGCAGGATCGTCTAAATAATCTTCAGGTCTGCAGTCTACATTTCAAACCTGACGATTTTGAACGAGACATGACATCAGAGGCGGGCGTCCTTGATTGAGGAAGTGTAGTTTAACAAGCTCCCTGGCCTCCACCAGATGACAGGTTTTACGTAGTCTGGCGGAGGTTTTCCAGGGCCCTTTGAGAAGCGGATAGCATCCTTCAAAGGCACAGAAAGAAATTGCATTTTTTTCCTACCATAATGGCATTAGCTCTCAGTGATAGCATGATAAGACTGAGATTGAAAATCGGCGAACTGGCCCTTTAAACAGTGGAATAAATTAGTTGCACTGTCGCCTTCAACTGTCACAGATTTTAGTCTAACTTTTCGACCGGTAGCAGATCGGTGGAGGTCAGATGCTTCAAAACCGAACCACTTCCAGACGACTTAGAAGCCTTTTATGGGAACAAACTTCTAACCTTTATTAGCGTGTGTGTGGCCAGATTTTAAACATCTTGTCGCGTGGGCCGGGTCTTAGACATTAGCATCCAACCGCTTTTAAGCTAACATTACCGTTAGCTCAGACTGTATGCCTTCCCGATCATATCTTGTAACACTAAGAAACAGCTAGCCTGGATGAATGCTTACAGAAGCTAATGGGAGGCTAATGTTTTGCTACCTTGAATTATGGCCCCATGTCCCTCCAGAATTTCACCATTTATTGTTTTATAGGTGCTGATCAGGAAGCAGTGAAAATACGATTCGTCAGATTCCCCAAGTTTAAATGGCCACCGTGAGATGACATTACGAGCCCAACGTTGGATTTACATCCATCTTTGGTTTGGTTCACACATAATTTCACTAACCTCTCATTGCCGTAGCCGGGAAACACTTTTATTTTGTAAACATCAGCCATTATGACCCAACAGTAACCCCCTTATGGAGACACACAAACACAAAAACCTTCATATTTAAGGAGGCGACAGACAAAACAACACTGTGGAGCGTGCAGGGGGAGATATGTGTGTGTCAGAGGACAAAATAATCTGCGGAGGAGATCGGAGAGACTTCATTCCTCGCATCGCTGACAGGTTTCGGCCTCTGTGTCCGTCCACATCAGCCTCCTGAATCAACAACAACGACGACAAACGGCGTCAGATAGAGGCTGCTTCTCTCTCTCTCAATGCTTTCCCTCCTTTCTCCTCTTTACTCCTTCATGCTCCCTCCTACAAACTATCTCTACCGGCTTACCGTTATATGGTGGGAGTCTGGTATATTGTGTGTGTGTGTGTGTGTGTGTGTGTGTTATAACAGTATTACAGCAGTTGTGTATGAAAACAGCAGATAAGAGCGCAGGATGATGAAATGTGAAGCAACAACACATGACCCAGCTTAAAGATCTCTGATAAAAACAAACACGCTATATACTGTATCTGCACACACACACACGCACACACACACACACGTCTGAATACACATGTACACACAAGGTATACATACATTTCAACAGATAAATACACACAAGCTATGAAGCGAGTGTTACTCACATTTATTGTGGACAGAAACACGAATGTTCCCTGTATTCAGGGTTGTTTTCGTGTGCGTACATTCACGTGTGTGTTCGTAATAACACACAGAGGCCGGTTCAGCATTGTAAATGAAAAGACTCGATAAGATCGGTGAGACGGGGCCGAGTGACTTGGGTTTATGTGGAGGGTGGTGAAAGCAGGGGATCATGGGAAAAAGCACGGAGGTGTACGCTAATTTTCTCTGCTGCAAACTGCCGAGCAAAAAATCAGGTTTAGACTGCTTTCGTTACGGCATGAGAGGAGAAAAAGACGAGTTTTTTACAGGAAAATATGATCAATTAGCCACATGTATAGTAGGAGGATGATATTGTGCTTCAGTCTGTCAAGTTCGAGTTTCATGAGGAGGTTTAAAATGCTTATAGGCTTACAAGAACACGATTTCAAGGAACATTTAAGGGCGGCTTCTTGGTATTAAAGCAGTAAAATTCAAATTTAAACTCTTAAGAGACAAACTGCAAACATGTACACAATTACTTGATTTCAATTAACCGTGCTGGATTTAAAGATCCTAAAATTTAAGTGTTCAGTGCCTAAATCTTTTTGATAAATATGAGAGTGTAAAGATGCTGCAGGCTCGACTCACGCCACCGTCTCTCTGTCCTAATAAAAAAACAAAAGCTAGCTTTAGCATAAACGCAGTGCTTGCTCATTTTTATATAAGGGATTACCTTTTGGGAATTTGGTGACTTTCATGGAAAAAATCAGAGGCGGCCCCCAGTTAGTGACGCGTTTTCCATCAGCCAGCAGTGGTTGGTCTGCCAGAGAGGGTAGGCGGAGCTAAGCGGCTGCTTTTCTGCTCTCTGCAAGTGTTGCGAGTAAACAGTAATCTACTATGGCTGAACAAACAAAGAAAAGATGGATGACTACAGATACAACTTCAACAAGAAGTGAAAATCCAAAGAAGAAGAAACAAACTCGACGCTCAGATGAAGCAAACAGTCTGAAAAGGGAAGCGAGCGTCAGCCAGGAAAATCAAGAGTTACAACCGTAACAAAGGGAGCCAGCCGTAGACGTCTGGTTATCTGGGACGTTTGCTTCCATATTAGCCGTTTATCGGCGCGAGGTGCCATCAAATATAACACTGAGCTATTCGAGATTATAACTTTAAACGTTTTAAAAACACATACAAATTAAAGCCTACCATCTGTTGAGTTTGTAATCCTGCTAGCTACTGGTGTGGTAGCTGAGCTCAGCCTACGGTAACGCTGATTGTTGTGAGGGTGGCGGCTGCACCGGCGATCATGAAGGAGCATGTCCGTGACTAAGCTTTAGCTGGATTAAAGCGCCATCGTCTGGGTGAAATACCGTAACACAATAAAATACCTCTCTCTGCATTTTATACTGGTATATTGGTCACACCGGTATACAGCACACAGCCCACTTTTTAGATGAAAAATAAATAAATAAAAGTTATTGATAGGACAGATGAAGTAAGACAGGAAATGTGGGGAATCACCTCCGTGTTCTTGTGCATTTACACAAGCATTTGTGAAATTGTTTGGTCAGCCCATATTTCTATTTCCTCATTGCTCCCCCACGTCTGTCCTCTACTCATCTCACTGTTTGTCTGTGCAAATGTCAGCACCCATAAACACACAATGATGCACAGTTTTATGGTTTGTTTCCTGTATGAGGTCCTACTTTAAGTCTGTTTACGTTCTCATCAGAATTAAACCGGACCGTGGTTCATTTGGAACGGACTAAACGAGGCTGGTCTGAACCTGCTCTTACACACCAAGTTTTATGGTAGATATCTCTAAGAAATTCTCATTCGACAATTGTTTTTTTTTAATAGATTTTTTATTTTTATTTTTTAGAGAGAGGACAGTGGATATTGGTGGAAATGGGGGAAGAGAGAGTGGGGATGGCACGTGGCAAAGGGCCGAGGGCAGGGGTTGAACCCCGGGGCCGCCACATCGAGGACAATAGCCTCTGTATATGGTCGCCGATTTAACCGCTGAGCTAAACCGGCATCGACAATTGTTTTTGCTTGTGTTGAGTTGCTTGTACTCTACAGGTACCAACATACACATCAAATTCTTTGAATATCACGATTTATTGTTTTTAAGTCATACCAGTAGAAAATATTCGGGTCATTTTGTGTAGAAATCATTTTACTCTTGTGTGAATTGACACCAAATATTCAAATGAATTTATTCAAACTGGCCTGACTGTTCCAATATGAAATTCCCCCCACATTTGAATAAACTTTGGAATTTCCTCGTGTGTGTTGGTGCCTGTTTACATCCAGGTGTTTGGGGCTTCCAGATATTAATTTAAACTCATTCATTCCCAATTCTTCTTTAAATGAAGCTCTTTATTTTTCATGTTTCTGTCGCCTTTGGCAAAAGTGCCCGGTGCACAGCTTGTGTCAAAAATAAATCCTACAATAAGAAACCAAACGGTCGACCTCAGACCATTTTGAGTGCTATCAGTGAATTTATCCAAACTGTTGTTTCTTCTCTTCCTGTCTTATGATGAATTTAGAAGTCTGTACTGGAGTGAGGAAAACACACACACACACACACACACACACACACACACACACACACCAATCAGCGGCTAGTTCTCTATCTGATGGGGAGTTGATCATGGTGGCATATAGAGGGTCCCCGATGAACTCACACACACACACACACCTACACACACACACTCAGCCCGTTGGTCTGATAACAGCCGTTTGGGGGGAAAAGGGGAAGTTGAGGGACAGATATGTTTTTTCCGGATGGACAGGTATGGTTTTGGCCACGCTCCGCTACTCCGGGACACCTCGGTGATTGGCATGGAGGCTGGGTCGCCTCCTCCACCGACAGATTATTCATATCACCTAGTTAGGTTTCATGAAGCAATTATATGTCTTCACACTCCGCCAACTTTGGGAATGGCAGACTATAGAAACGCACACTATACGGTCTGTGATGGTGGGAAAGGCCTGTCAGAGAGGAGGAGGAGGAGGGAGGTTTGTGGAAGTTAAAGCTCAGGAAACATTAAAGTAACAGTTTGAATAAACGTCCTGATTCAAAGTTTGAACAGAAAGATTTTACATTTGGTGATTTTGTAGGAAAAAAACACAGCAAGTGATGTCGTGTGCGAGAATAAAAGGGGATTTCTTTTTTCTGTCAAACTTCCTCCACAGGTATTCCAAAGAAGTTACATCATACCTTGATGAACGGACAGGTGATTCTAAGGAAGTGATGTGCAAAAACTAACCTTTCAAGTTAGAGCAATTCTCATGATTTCAAGTAAAGGCCTGTTTTAGTCTACCTCTTCACGCTGGCTTTTCCCCTTTTATTTCCTCTTAAGTAGCCTGAGGGCGAAGTCACACATACAGGCTCAATCACCTGCTGAGGCAAAATTTGTATATTGTGGTGCTGAATGTAGCGAGCTTTCTGGGGGTTAACCACAAACAGGGAAGTTGGAACTGTTTTCTGGGAGGGTGTGCTGTGTTAAATGCATCTGTTGCAGCCTGGATGTATGAACAACTTTGGATTAACTGACAAAGTGTACACACTTTAACTGCCTGCTCAACTGCATGCACACACTGTCACGCACATCTCACACTCGACACCTTCTCTATTATCTACTACGCCTTTTGCCTGCACTGACCAAAATGAGAATGGCAAAAATACTTCCACTCCCATTAAAGGCGTATTAAAAGCATATATATATATTCATGAAAAACAAACGTAGGCAACAAATCTGAGTCAGCTTGATATTGTTACTAGGGCTGTCAAAGTTAATGTGATAATAACGCTACTATTTATTTTGACAGGCGATTAACGCACGTGCGTTCTTATGACCCTCCGCCCGCCCCGTAGTTTGGGAAAGCAGGAAGCGATGCAGCAGTAATGTTGTGGATAGCAAGCAGAAGCTAACCTCCGTGAGCAGAAATAAAGAAAAGGGTCTTTTAAGTTCAGTTCGGCCTCAAAGCCCTGCTAGATGGTTCTCTGGACAAGACAACAGTTTGTATTTACTGTCGATGTGAACGGAGTTACCACAGCTGATGCAGAGAGCCCCAGGTTGTGAAACATGTCTTTAAGTGATTAAACTTCGACTAAACTGATGTTATTTTTATCTCCTGCTGCAGACTCAATGACTTATTACTTATGTTACATTCAGGTCAACATGCCGTCTTGTTGCTTCAGTTTGCCATGTTTTGCTTTCTGCATATTTTTTTGAGCAAGCAGTACGTTTGAGGTTTTTCTGTAGAATATTCTGGACAGTATTCGTCATTGTTTTGGAACGTCGCAATAATAATAAACATACATTTGCATACAGGAAGCATATTTGTCCATTCCCATGTTGATAATTAAAAACTTGAAAAATACCTCTTTACGGTACATTTACAACATGTAAAAAATGTGCCATTAATTTGCGATAAATTGCAAGTTAACTATGCGATTAAATATTTTAATCGATTGACAGCCCTAATTGCTACACACTCTACCGAGAGTAACTGCTGCTGCCCCTGTTGCTGTCGGACTGCTGGCACAGATCTGGGAGGTGCCGGCGTCAACCTGTCAGCTGATGTTTCTGCCTCTCTCTCTCTCTCTCTCAGGCGCTCAGCTGGCTCAGAGGGAGGTTTGGAAAAGAAATCAAAAATCCGCTTTTTGGACACTACTGAACCGCTAGCCTAATTTGTCCCCACTTGATAGCTAACAAAGGTTTTTGCATGCGTCAAAAATCCAGCCACAAGCATCCTAGCAACGGCCCTGACAACGACACATTGCAATGCGTGGTGTTTTTGGTTTGGGTTACGTCATAATCAGTGGTGCAGAACATATTTTCCTCTATTGCTTTAGGCTGCGACTTTGACGGACAAGGTCCAGCAAAACCAGGTGAAGCAAAGATGCTAATTTGCTTTGCTAGTGAAGGCTAACGTTTGTAGTTATAAGACATTGTTCAATATGAAACCGAAAATGTAAAAACTCAACTGTCATTACTTTTTCAGCGGAGTAACTTCCTGGAGGCTTTGCTGCTTTCCGAGGAACCTCATTGTTATTATAAGACTTGAAGAAAGAAAACAACTCCTTTCCCATAATGTTGAAGCATCTTTGTTTTGGTCCTTTTTTTAAGAGTCCTTTTAGATGCTTACGGGAAGAGAGAGTGGGGACGACATGCGGGGGAGCCTCTGAACACGGGACGCCTGAATTAACCACTGAGCTAAACCAGTGCTCGAGAGCTTGACTACAAAATACACTAATGTGTTTCATATTTTAGCTACTTCAAACTATTCAAAAGCTTCAGGACTGCTTCTTTTTCTTATATAAATTTCATTTTAATCCTCCTGAAGAGAGTTCTGTAGAAGTAAAACAAACTCCTCTCCACAGCTGTTGTCTAAAATAAACAAACACTCCCTGTGAATGCACGATTAAGTGTTGTGCTTTTAAAGGTTAAACAGTCATAACCTGCCTTTATGTGTCAGCGTGAGGACGCGGTAATTCAACAGAATCCGGCTCTGATTACTCAGCCACTTCAGCAGAAAGTCGTTGTAGCCTGACCGGCTCTGACAGAGTTGTTGTACGGTGCTGAAAGACGTGGCCGCTCTGGCAAAAACCCGGCACGTCTGCAAGCTGCTTCTGGCTAAAAAAACTGTGGGAAATAAACTAAACACACACACACGTAAAGACGAGTCATAGCGCACTATTTACACCTCTGCAAGGTGTGAGTGACATCATGGAAAAACTGTCAGGTAGCAGATTCTGTTTGTGGAATAAACTCTGACATATAGAAGGAGTTAGGAGGGCTATTTTAGCTCTCAGTCTTGTCTTCACACACACACACACACACGCACACACACACTAAACCGTGCACAGCCCTGGTTCTCACACCATCAGCTGTGACCTGGTTAGCTTTAAGCCGCTGTTTGAGCCTGGCCCTTAGTTGAGGTTGGCTGCTCAGACAGGGCAATAGTTTGTGCTAACACTCACACACAGAAACACACACACACACACACGCTGGACACTGAGGCTAATTGAATGGCCAGGGCAGGAGGTCCAGGTCTTTATGCCCGCAGAGGGGAGCCATGAATATTTCTGTTTCATTTGGACTTCACACTCTGAGGCGGTGGGAAAAAGGTGAATGAATGTGGGAACCAACAGCTGCAGCTTTGAATATTTACCTTCCTACAAAGCTCTGTAATGTGAGAGTATGTTCTCCTATTCCAGCAAATAAGATGAAGACAATCATCTGTGCGATCTGTGCGGTGGAGATCGGCTGGTGGAGCCGCAGTATTGACATCCGGCCCCTTCCTCTACCCAAAACAAACGTGTTAGCGGCCTCGGGTGGGCTCAGTCTGCAGGTCTGCTGTTGGTCGGAAGCAGATGCACGGTGATGGAAAGTTCTGTGACTGTAGTGTTAGTGTTAGTTACTTCTCCTCCACTCTGCTACTGTCAACAGAGCTGTCAATCATGAGGTCACACCCCCTTTTCATAGCATCAATGAACTATTTCAAAGTAAACTTGTCAGAAAAACAAACACTTGCACATAAATCAGCATGATAAGAACTAGCTATAAACACAGAAACCATGTTTGATTTTTGATTTTATAGTTTGACTCATGTCCCATCTGTTAACATGGAGGAGGCGGGCTTTATGAGCTATACTGCAGCCAGTCAGCAGGGGGCGATAGAGAGGGTTTGGCTTCACTTTTAGGGGAGCTGTCATGTCGGCCATCTTTTTATACAATCTATATGTTTAAAAAGCTAAACTAAGCTCATTAGCTCATATTTCAGTAAATTCAGGATTCTACTGAACCTAAAACACACTCAACATAAAATAAGGCTCTTTTCCTTATAGCTCTAAAATCCATTATTTAAAATCCCGGTTCCCACCAGGCTGTGACAGGACGCAAGTGGCAGGGTAAAATGTCCGATTTAATGGGTTTTCAATGCAGGCCTTGAGGCGATCCATAGCTTCAGTGGTAAAATGCAGCGTGTGTGCTGGTTCAAAGTCAGTATCAGTTCATGTACTATACACATCGTGTGTTTTTGTGAACACATGATCATGCAAGTGGAGTCATCATTTGTCCACATAAGGAAAGGGATGGAAAAGAGAAGTAGAGGGGACAGGGGAAATGGAGACTTGGAGGAGGAAAATGAAACCTCGGAGCAGGAGTTGATGGAGAGGTGAGAGGACGGCGGCAGATAGGAGTAAAAAGGGAACAGGAAGAAGGAAGGCAAAATTGAAATGATGTGTTGAGTGGGGAAAACCGAGAAGAAGAGGAAGAGTCTGCAGGGTTTGATGCAATATGTGTTTACTGATGTTCAGTGCTGCGTACCACTCGTGTAAGGCCGGTAAATATCAAATATTGGACAGTAATGTTGAGTACCCCCTCTGTAACAGACCGACGTCCAAGTTAACGGAGTTCTTTCAGCGGATTGATATGATTACAGTTAGTCCTCCGGATTGTGTCATTAGCGCAGAGTCCCTAGTAACGGTCTGTTTTCCATAGCAACGGTCTGCTACAGAGAAATAACAGACCTCGGAATGGCGTAATTAACCAAGATATATTTTAAAAAAAAGGTATTTTTGTGTAAAATGACGTAAACTCTGATTTAGACTCTTATCCAATCTTACAAGGATTAAACATGTTAAATTCTCTAGTTATAAATTGTTACAAACATTCAGGCTGGTTCATTAGCCGGCTAACAAGTACGTTACTAAACATAAGAAAAAAGCCAGGTGTGGTAAGGGCAGACAACAATACCTGCTAATTAGTGCTATGTGAAGAAACAATACAAAATTACAAAACAACAATAAACTGCTAGGCAAGCCATACTTTTGTCTCCCACAACTAAAAAAAATGCTGTTTAGAGACTCAAATGAGCTGTGGTGACACCGAGCAGACAGCAAGCAGAATCCACCTGACGCTCAAAGTGGCCACAGATGTGCATGAGTTTAACTCTTCGAATAATTATAACGGGTGGGTTGTACAATAATTCTGCCGTCATTTTCCTGTCATTTTAATATGGTTCTCTGTGGGGATTGACTCGCCTTTGGAGCCAGCCTCTAGTGGCCATTTGGGGAACTGCAGTTTTTGGGCACTTTAGCGTTGGGTTTATTTTTTTAGCCCCAGTGGTTGTTGCTGTTTCAATCACTGAATCCAATAAAAAACAGCTGAACCTGTAACCTTTTTCAAGTAAATCTTACACTGATTTTACACAAGCACTCACACATACATCCTACCTTGGAAACACACTCAACTCTGCATCGCACTTAGAGACAAAGTTACACCCACTGATTTCATATGATAATGCGTCATTTTTAAAACCAAAACCGGTCAACAAATGAAGCGTAAACAAAATGCTACATAATGGGCGAGGAATGCATCTCACACACACACAGTCGTGCCATACACACGTGAATTATCTCCTTATATATCTGCACATACTGTACAGCGGCTTTCATAAGGGCAACGAGGAGCCACAGAGACAATTATGACATAAATACTGATGGGAAAATGCACACTACACACACACACAGAGGCACATATAAACAAACACACACACACACATAATGGGGGAAGTGAGCGTCATTAGAGAATGACTCCACTGCAGCATTAAACACGCTGTTTTTCCACTGTTTGTAGAGTTACTCACTGTTTTACTCAGCCTGAGAATAACGCTCTAGTAGTACATCTGGTTCAGTCAGTCACGTATATATGTGATGATGCGGTTTGATGCTGTGTGAGAAACTTTGCTGTTTCTGTACAAGAAGAATCCAACTTGAATGAGACTAAATAGGCTGCATGTGGGCCATTGTTAGCTAAATTTGTATTTAAATGTCTCAAAATCTATATAACAAACGGTAAAACTAAGCGTTAATATAACAGAAAACACGCTATAATTGGGGTATTAATGTTTGAGCAACTATAACTATAGTATTCATCTTAAAAGTGGTTAGTCTACGTATTAGCATTAACATTAGCATAATAGTTTCTGTATTACTACTCATTTGTGAGTGTACACGCAGCTCGAAACAAGCTCACAAGACAACTTTACTTTGAATAACCAAAGTAGTAATTTAAATAACAAATAATACAAAATGAAAATACCACCCTGCTGTTTGATCGTAGCTCTAAAAACACCTTACAAAGAATCAAACCAAAGAGCCAATAACTAATATTAGCATTAGCATAAAAAGTAGCATATATATTAGCATCAGTACAAGCTAAGCTTATTTAAGGGTTACTATTGACTGCTCATTCCAGCTAATATTTCAGTTGTTAGTGTAAAGAATTGATAGGAGTAGTTTCATAGCCCTGTGGCCAAAACAGCATGTTAGCTTAGCTTAGAATATGCGTGGTATGAAAATGGCTAAAATTGCTAAACATTAGCTTTTAGCAGCTTCAGTCCAAAACATAGCAATCATATTAGCTAACCTTCCTGTTATACTTGGTAATTTAGTTAGCCTAAATGTATACAGTTAAACATGCTTTTATTTAACAAACATGCAGTTTTAAAACACACTGCATTCTGGATGATGAAGTGCGGCAGCTACGATGGAAACGCAGCGCGTATGTGAATGTTAGGCCGCAGTTAGGACGGTATACAGGAGGTGAGACAGCATTTTAAAGGGTGTAAATATGATAAGATGACATTTAGGAAGATATACAGGGATGAGGGTGCACTGAGAAGGGTGAGACAGGGGTTAGGAGGGTGAGACAGAAAGAAAAGAGGGTTAAAATTGTTAGTTTAGCCCCACTGGCTAAATTTCCCTCCCCTGGGCCTATTTTACATACTTCTCTTCAGACCCAGTAAACAAACAAGGAGCACAATTAGTGCCGTTCATGTTCGTCTGTGTGTGTGTGTGTGTGTGTGTGTGTGTGTGTGTGTGTGTGTGAATTAGGAGCGTGGGAGAAGAACGATTTTCTGTCTAAAAATTGAGTTATGTGGACATAAAGTGCACACACACACATAAGGTAATGCATGTTTCGTAGAAATACACACACACACACTGAACATAATTTCTCCTAACAGTCTAATATGGTTCATTTTCAGCGATCAAAACACACATGAAAAGAGAGTTAACGCTGTCAACAAGCGAGCACGGGATGTGGAACCGTCGTTTTCATTCTCAATATGTCAAGGTTAGGGTGTATTCCAGCAGAGAGCGAGGGAGAAAGGGGGGAGAGAGAGAGAGAGAGAGAGAGAGAGGGTTAGAGGGGGAAGGAGTGTCGTTCTCCATCCTCTGCTCTCCAGAGAATCCCATCATGAAACGCCAAAGCACAAAGAGCTCAGAGCCTTCGACTGAAACCGAGGGACCTTTTTTAAACCAAAAGCGGGGGGCATCGCTGGGGCAACAGCGCCACCCAGCACGCCACAGCCGGTACTGCACCTCCTCTGAATCCAGACCTGCCTGTCTGCAAGAAAGAAAAACAAAAGGGACGTTTTTTAGCTATTAATTCAATGATCAAAATGAAGGCAAATCTGCTCATAAACACATGAGAGAGGTAATCAAAGCCGCCGTCGTCTCTCTGTGTGGGAATCGAACCCTTAATGGGCTCCACCAACCTCACAGCCAAGCACACACACGCGCACAAAATCAAACTAATTACAATTTGTCCTTTCTCTTTTGTCCTTTTCACAGAGCTCCCTTTTAATTCCCACCAAGAACACAGTAAAAAAAGGGAAAAAGGGGGGTGTGTGTGTGGAGAACAGCGGCGAAAGGGAGGGTTGGGGGGCGTACTGAGGGATTTTCCAAAGTGGCACAGTAAAATAACACACTGGAGTGTATATCGGCTTCCGCTCTCCCTCATTTAAATAAGCGCCAACACTGATTTTCTAACAAAAATATGGTACTAGTATAATAACAATGAAATAAGACCCTGTGAAAACTCGCAGCCTGCAGCAAGTATTTAAAATATCATTTAAAAAGGGCTGATCTGTAATTCAGAGCGGATATGGTATCAGACGGCGTGCTTGTCATTCCCGGCTATAATCTCCACTACGCTGAGAAACACACTGTCTGCTGGCAGCGCTGGAGAGAGCGAGGAAGAATAGGGAGGAAGAGGTGGGAGACGGGGAGGAGGGGGGGGGCAGCGGGATTTGACTACTTATTTTTTCTTCTTCCTCTAGGTGCCGTTCGTTTGTCGGATATCGGCGGACGAATCTCCAAAACTATTTTAAGACAATTCAGAGATCGGGGAGGCGCAAAAATGGGAGACAGGAAGTGGAGAAGTTTGAAAATAGAATTATTGATAAAGAGATAAAGCAAAAGAGAGCTGATGATTCAATCAATGAAAATTAATCAACTACTATTCTGATATTCAATTATTCGGTTGTTGTTAAAAACCTTTAAATCTCTCAAGAAATTCCTTTAAAAACCTACAAAATCATTTATGGCTGTCAGGATTGAAAGTACACGTCACACAAGAGGTCCATTGATTACCTGCTCTATAGGGCTGTTAATAATATCACATGATCTTCCTCATCTGGGATTAAGATTTGTACGTTTAAACTTCCATTTTTTGAGCAGTGTTTGGAAACAAGGATGGAAAGATGGATGGAGCTGCCAGTTTTATAACATGACCTTCCTCCTGTAAGATCAGGAGGAGTTTAATAAACAGTTAGGATCAAAGGTTCATTCTTCCATCCATCTGTCCATTATCTATACTGCTTATCCTGTTCAGGGGGGCTGGAGCCTATCCCAGCTGTCATTGGGCGAGAGGCGGGGTTACACCTGGGCCACACCAGTCAGACAGACAACCTTTCACGCTCACACTCACACTCGCAATTCAGAGCCACCAATGAACCTAACAAGCATGTCTTTAGACTGTGGGAGGAAGCTGTAGTACCTGAAGGGAACCCACGCACGCACGAGGAGAACATGCAGACTCCACACAGAAAGGCCCACAATGTCCAAACTGGGAACCTTTAAGCTGTGAGGCGACAGCGCTAACCACTGCACCACCGTACACCCCTAAGGTTCATTCTGGACATTGTGAAGAGGGTTACGAGCAGCTGTACTGGAGCCTTTGACTGTCTCGTGTATACACTGTGTAGTTATTGAAGTAGACAGGAGGGAGGGAGGATAAAGAAGATTCTGCTTATCATGTAATCATTGGAGAATTAAATTCTCGACCTCAGAAACAGCAGTGGAGAAAAAACACCTCCCCCAAGTTCTATTTAGTCGCTGTTGGAGCTTTTGGTCAAATCACACAGTCTTCCTCTGCAGGTGAAGTTTGCACAGTTGTTTATTTTTGAGTACGATCCAGACCTGCTCTGTATTTAAAGTGTCGTGATATAACTGCACTGAACTTATTATGTCCTGGCGCTAAATTAATGAAGATTAATTGATATGAATGTCATTTTTTAAGGACTTCTCTTTCATGTGGGCTCAAAGTAAAGATAAAAGAGGCAAAAAAAACTTCTCTTTAGAAGCTGTTCTGGAGCTTTCCATTGAATCACACAATCTAATAAATTAGTTATTTTTAAAAAGGTCGTTTACAGCTTGGATTATTTTATGGATTAAACAATTGATCAATAATCAGAAAAAGCCACAAAAACATTGATCAGTGCGACTGTGGGCTCTGGGACTCAGGTCTTGTACTGTTGGTCGAATAAGTCAAACATTTTTCTGCATGTAAGGCAAATTTTAGATATTTTCAAGATTAAATTATCAATCAAATACTTGAATTATGAATGACTAAGCCTGTCCTGGACACACACACTCATGAATACACATGCTGGCACACACACACACATACACATAAACACACATTGGGTTTTGGTTAGACGTGTGGTCTGGACAGGAAAGGGCCGGGGCCGCCACACTCAGCAGGACACGGACCTCATGCACACACACACACTGCCAGGCCATCTTTACACACCTATCCTGTTGCAGTGGGGGGTCGGAACTGGCCAGACACACACACACACACGCACACACACTTGATCACAGACATCCTCATATGTTTCACGGAAACTGGCAGTGACATGCTGTCCGGCAGCTCCGGCTCGCGGCGCTGAGGTTGGGCTGAGCCATCTATCATAGAGCTGAAACACAGAAACCAGAGACATGAGTGACAGGACACACACGCGCACACACACACACACACACACACACACAGGAGCAGAAGAAGACACATGTAAGTATTGGGACAAACAAAACTGAAACAAAGCAGACGACGTCTACATTTCCGAAAGACACTAGGTTTCAGAAGAAGACAGTAACGGTCATACAACCTAAATAATTATGACAATTTCTGCTGTAAAATTTTCAGGATCCAGCTTCCCAAATGGGAATATTTCACTCTTCTTCTCGTCTTCATGATCATGATTGATCACTGGATGTGATCTTGGACAGCGTTTGACTTTGGGATAAGATATTTGAAGATGTCACCTCGGACTCTTCATCACGATCTGCTGATAATTCTGGACTGAAAGGTTAATCAGTGTAAAATGCAGCAAAAAAAACAGACGACCAAAATATGCGAAGGTGCAGCCCAAAAATAAACGCAGAACAAGTCTTGTTTCTCCAACACAAGAAAAGATGCACCTTATGTCTGCAACTTGTTGGTGATAAAGATGAGAAGGAGCGGGTTAGCATTAGCATTAGCAAGCAAAAAAGGGTTCATGTGACCTACAGAGGCAGTTGAATGTGTCAGTATAAAGAAGCAAAGTCACATGATGAAAAAATACAGCACTTTATGGGCTTTGTAATGTTAACAAGAAGGTTCAGAGACATTGTAAAGAGAGCAGCTTTAAACATTCTCCATAGAAGAAGAAAAAACAAGACTGAGCATGTGCAGGAACTTACGAAGGCAGAACGACCCCTGGATTCTGACGTAGGTGATTAAAACCTGACGTTGTTGAGTTGAGAGCAGCTCTCGTGAGATTGATACCAACTCCACTCGTGTTTGCAGTATCGTTTTCGTTGCTGACTGATGCACTGCTTGCTTGTACAATCATTTTAGATGCTTAATAGACATATAAGATGTGACTTGAAGATTTCCTGCTGAAATCTGGTCTTCAAACACTTGTTCACAGTTTTAAACATCTTGTCAACTGAAAATTTGCTCACTGTGGTGGCCGTCAGCTTAATCCATTTCACCTCGTTTGTCGGTTTCATACGATAAGCATGCAGAGCGGCCACTACAAGGTCACTTGTAGAAGCAGTTTTTGTGTGTTTATTCTAGTTAATAACATCTTTTCACAGGCTAACACTGCAACTTTTTACACGACAAACTTCTTTGTCACTTCTTTATAGGCTGTGCTTTTTTAGTAGACTAGCTAGTTAAGTGCTAGCTAAATCATGCTAAACCTGTAGGAGCTGTTTGTATTGGATGTTGGAACTAGCTGCCTTAGCCTACTTTCCATTGCTCTGACTGGCCGTAGCAGGAAGAGGCATTTAGGTCTGCAGCTCGGATTTGAGCATTGGGTGATCCCGGGTTATATTTGACCCATAAATATCAACAACTTAATGGCCTTAGAAAAACCTGCACTTTTCTGTCTGGTTAGCATCCCACTTCCACGTTAGCTCACCTCCCAATCAAGCCTTCAGTCTGAGTAAGTGTCCCACTTCATTTGTAAAACACCTCTGTGAATGATGCAGACCGACTCTTCCCGTCTGAATCTCCTCTTCCCTCTCTGCAGGCCTCAACATCTGAGAGCCCAACAGATTGATGGGAGGATGTCCCTCATTTGGACCCGGAGAAAAGTGGCCACTTTAAGAGCTGCTACTGTATTTTAAACGCCACGGGTGTTAAAGAGACTGATGAGGGTGGGAACGAAAGAAGGGAGGAAGTAGGGAGGGAGGGAGGAGGGGAATAAATCTGCGTGGCGGCGGGAATCGATCGTTTCTCTCCTCCCTTCTCTCGCTATCTCATCTGCAGGGGCCGAGAGAGGCAGAGCGGTTTAAACGATCCTGACCTTGTCCGACATAAATAGTCAGAAAAGTCCACGGAGCAGATAGCTTTGTGTGAGGACGGGGGAGGGAGAGGGGGGAGGAAAAAAAAGAGGAAGCATTGAGATAAGGAGAGAAGAGGGGGGGTGAATGAGATAATGCTCCGGCGTTACTACATCAGAGTCCGGCCCGCGCTGTGGGAAACAGCCTCGAATTCACTTCCTGTCTTCCCTCCTTCATCGCTATCTTTACCTCTTTTTCCCGCTTTGATCAGAAGAAAGGTTGAGAGTGACGAGGAAGAAGAAGAAGAGGAGGAGGAAGTCTTAGCTCTCATCTCTCTTCCTGTGATTATGATGGAGACAGATGGAGGGATGGAAGAAGTCAATTGGCTCCCATGAAGACGACGTGAGAGTTTTAACGTAAGAAAAAACCCTTTATTGCTGAAGAGAAGACAAACCAAAGCTAGTAGCTTGTACCCGAGACAAGAAATACAGTACATAGAGTGAGAAGAAGAAGTGGAGAGTTTCCAACAAACGAGTAGAAATAACAAAACAAAGGAATCAAAAGTTACATAAGTATACACATCCTCAAACTAATAACCAGCAACTAAACAAGACAACAAACAGAAGTAGATACTTGGACAGTTTGTTCAGATTTCTGAATCATCGTGATGATGATAAACAAAAACACTGCGGTGCTAGCGGAGAGTTTGTTAGCTAAAGGTACAAAAATGAATGTTTTTCTGCCACTTTTTTCCACACTGGTACACTGTAAAACGTTCTATCTTAATAAAGGAAGAAACTTAGATCAATCATCAAAGAAATGTGACATAACTCATCCCAATTAATTACTGTAGCAGTAACTCAAAACTGTTAGCGCTGCAGTAGCTAGCAGTTGCTGGCAGCCTGCGCTAACGTTGGCGATCATGGCGGTGCGTGTCCGTTAAAAAAAAATGAAAACAAAAACCATAACATTTAACATATAAAATATTAGCAGCAATTATATTTAATGAAATGAGGTGTGTCTTATTTGTCCAAGAGAGTGTTAACATCTGACATTGATTTGAGGACGCTGGGTCACATGACATGGAAGATGTTGACAAAAAACTATAAATGTTTCTATAAATAGATGAAAAAAATGTATTAAAAGTCTTATTTGTTTTGTATTAATGCAGCTTAAAAGGTTGAAGGTAATCGGTTTCCTCAGTTGAAATGAGTCGACACAGGAGAGTTTGAAGTTGAGATAAACTACTGAACTAAGTTCATCTCACTTCATTGATTAGTTCAACACACTGAATGGAATTGATCCTGTTTACTTAATTTATTTAAGTCACCTTAACAATAAATAAAAGAGTTGGTTAAGGAGTTACTCAAATAACGCATGTTCGTTCTAAACACAGAATCTTTTCACATGACTCGACACAGTTACATTCTTTTACTTACTTTTCCAAAGGTCATCGGTTTCCTCTTTTTTTTTTAAAGTAAACTGACCTGAGTGTGTGTGAGTGTATTTCAAGCTAACAGCAAGACAAAGTGTTATAGGATGAGGGAATTAAATCAGTGGTCCAGGGGCTACGCTATCCAATCAATATATTAATACAAAAAAGTCAATAAATTATACCATATGTCACTTTAGATCTTTTCCTGTTTCTATTTGTACTTGCCTTCGTGCTACTTGTCTTGTGCTGTTGCAACAACCGAATTTTCCCTCTGGGGATCAATAAAGTACGATCTTATCTTGTCTTAAATTAATAAATACTAGTGCAAAATAAAAACAGAAAGGATAAAGTAAAATAAACAGTAAAATAAAAAGGAAAAACGTTCAGAGTGAAGGACGAGGAGGAGGAAGTGTAGACATGCAAACAAAGAAAAGTAGGTACTCTGACAGTTTGTTCGGGACCTGTGTGTGTGTGTCAGTTCACGTGTTTCCTTACAAATGAAAAAGAATAGGAGACAAAGCAAAAGAAAGGAAACAGAAAAGGCAACAATGGAGCAAGAAAGCGGGTAAAAGGACGAGGAAATAAATACAAATACAATTTATGAGTGAGAACATTAAACAGGAACTAAAAGAAACAAAATAAGGGAGTGTTTGGGACTTATGTGTGTGTCTGTTTGAGTGTGTCTGTGTGTGTTTCCTTATGAATTTGTTTAAAAAAAGAGATAAGGAAGAAATTAGATCAATAGTGTACACAATATCGATAAATAATCCAGGGGATGACGGGGGAGTATAAACGGTTAAATGAGTGACAGGAAGAGAAAACAGTATAAATAAATAAATGAATACTAAAATAAAAAAGAGAGGGAGAGAAAGATTAAGATAATAAAAAGAGAGGAGCTGAGAGAAGAAGAAGAAGAGAAGGAGGAAGTCTCCCCTCTGAGCTCTCATCTCTCTTCCTGTGATTACGACGGAGACGGATGGAGGGATGGAGGAAAGAGTCAATTGGCTCCCATGAAGAAGACGTGAGTGTTTTAAAGTCAGAAAGAGGCTCTTTTGTGCGCCGCCTTTTCTTCCGAGTGTAACGCTGCTGTACCTGACAGCGGCTCTGCCCCGGGTAAAGGCAGAAATCTCGCCCTCCATTGTCACCTGTTCCTCTAATCATTTTCCGCCCTTCTCGCCACAATGGAGGAGGGCGATAACGATAACGAGGTGAGGCTAATACAGAGCGCCGTCTGGGCCCCCCGAACACAATGTTCAGATGTCTTCACTGGCTCACACACACACACACACACACACTTTTACACACTCTTTAATGCAGTAACGTATGCACACGCTCACACACATTTAGTCTTTTTGTTCAGGCACTCGCGCACAAACGTTTGAGCCGTTTAATTCAGGTGCAAACTGTCGAATCACTCTCTGGTTACACACGTTCACAGTTTCACGGTGAAACATAATAACAGAAGAATGAAAGTGTGTCGTGTTTTTTTCTCGGCTTTGTTGGAGGAAGTCGAGTTAGTGGTTTATAACCGACTGCTGGTTTTATTCTGGTGTTGGGCGGCAAAATGGAAAGACATTGAGACTGTTTCCCCTCTCTACACCCAACATGTCACATAAGTTGGGTCTTATTTTTCCATATTTGACCATCTTTCCTGCGGGTTGTGATTATTCTGTACGTAAAGTTGACTGCAGATTTACCGTTAAACAGCAACATTGCTAAAAAAGAAGTGCAAGAGGTTAAAAAACCCAATCGGAGACGTACGTTAACGCAACTTACCTGATTGATTAAAGCCCCGCCCCTAAAGAACAGGGTCTTTTGGGAGGTGATTTTAAATCCCCGGAACTTGGGGCACCGCTTTAGCTCAGTGGTTAAATCACGCATCCAACGTACAGAGGCTCAGTCCTGGATGCGACGACTCCCACCCTTGACCTCTTTGCTGCGTCTCATTCCTACTCTCCCCTCCCGTTTTCGTCACTAAAAGGCCCTGACATTTTGTTCTGATCCTGCGCCCTGCGGTGGAAGTTCCTTCGAAGGTTCCTTGTTTCTTAGGAAAGTTGTTGCAGTGGAAACGTGACTTTAGAGAATACACAGTTTGATCATAACTAAGTCAATTGATCGCTCATACTTTTACGTTTGTATAACAAAAGAGTTGTCCTTCTAATAGGACATTTAACCCTCTGCTGTTTTTTAGTGCACACAACACGTGTGGTTGCATTAGGTCTCTGTGGGATAATGAAATACATACTTCCATGAGTTACCTCTCAAAAATAAGGACTTGAGACTTTAATATCTGATCAAATGTGAGAATCAAAGACTTTGCTTCAAGTCACGAATTCAATTAATTTCAATTCAGCATTTTGATACAGACTCAAGGTCCAGATAAAAGACGTTATGTACTAAAGCACAATGAGAGTTCATGGTTTAAAATGTAAAATATATTCAAAACAAATACAGACTTATAAGGAGGCATCTGTACCAGTGTCTCCAGAGCTGGGATTGGTAGCCCGGAGAACTGCATCTGATGATTGACAAAACCAACATGATTTCATTCTCTGAGGCATCAAAGGAAAGTATTGACTCGTGCAGCCAAAAACATTTCACTTGCACCACACAATCTTAATTTTGGAAGCTAAGTCTCCTACTTCCTGTCGACACACACAACCTCACGCCGTGTGTGCTGCAGGTGTACCTGCTATAAGTAAACACTCTGTGGACAGTCCTTTTACGTGGCCACAGCCTTAACCAACACCAGGGCGAGGTGTCGCTGATAACGGGAATACATTCACTGAACAGCTGCCTCTTGAAAGCGTAACCTAGCCGACATTGTGTGACGACAGCAGCAGCATCACGTGCTAAAAGTTTACATGCAAGAGACAAAACAGGACGGACTCTGATGCACTGATGAAGAGCTGCACAAAAGTGATATCAGATCGACTCTTCCTGCTGATAAGTCGTGGAAAACCAAAAAAGGCGAGTTTTCTGTTTGTACGGAGAAAGAATAAAGAAGCAGATTGACGTGTTTCACTTAATTTGCCTCCCTATCACAGTCCTGCGAGGTGACTGTTGCACAGGCGCACATCACTATTGCGACGGTTAAACTGTTTATTTACTCCTCTATTCAGCTACAGACGCAAAAGACGGGATGACGTCGAACAAGAGAAGCCAAAAGCTTTCATAGTTGGGACTGTGTACTATCAGCACATCTCAAACTAAAAAACCTTCTCAAAATGAGGTCAAGATCTACGTTATTATTGATTAAGTTATTAACTTGGACCCTTCTAAACCCCAACTTTAAATAATAACTAAAATAAAAAGACTAAAAATGACATTTTAATGGTCAGCATTCGGACCAGAGAGAGCGGCATCCTGACTCGTGCCTCGGACTATAAAGCAGCTCTGATAGCAGGTCGGACACCTTGTTGTGTGACTTCTATTATTGTGCTAAATTGACTGTTTTCCCTGCGTGTATCAAGACAGAGCAGAAAATTATAGCTGCAGAGACACCTTCTCAGGCTTCACACTGTCCTGGAATAAAGCAGAATAAACCTCGGTGCACGGCTCTGATAAGACTTTTCTCCGGACTTCCTGTTTCTCCCTTTCACAGAGACCCTGCTCCGACTTTTCCACAAAACAAACATTAAAAAAAGACAGAAACAAACACACGATCTGCTCCAAGCTTTCATAGTTGTGACCTAGAACTCCTCTTCCTCCTCCTCCTCCTCCTCCTCACCCCTTCCTCACCCTCGTCTACGTGACGTTGAGTTCAGGGCCTCGTCAGCGCGGGGGAGATGAGAAGGCTGCTGCTCTCTGGCTGCGTTTATCGGAGTCTGGCATCGCTGTAATTTCAGTGTTCAGATGCAATCGCGCCCCTCTCCCCTCAGGAGTAAACAATAACAAGCACAAATACAATAGACAAACAAGGCCTGCAGGACATGTATGCACACACACACACGCCGCACACACATCTATATGCACACAGAAGCTCACAAACAATAATAAATGCAAACCACAAACATGCTCTGTCCTGCTTCTGTCTTTATATGTGAGGAATTTACACATGCAGCCTGTGGTCTGCGTTAACGCTGCTCTCAGATCAGATACTGACTCTGAAAAAAAGTGGCTTAATTAACCACAACTAAAGCTTTAGTCACGCTGTTACCCGAGACCATTTTATTTAGCTGTAAGACACTCCTGTGCGCTGCTAAGTTTCACTCACATGCAGCTTGTTGTGCCACTAAAACGCCTCTGATTTCTTATCAGACAGCACAGCCTGGTGGTCGCTTCATGAACTGCAGACTGCAAGCGTCAAATGAGACGTGAGTGATGCTGCTGATATAACTAATGTTTATTGATTGATCTCTATCTTATTCTATGACTTTTCTTTTTGCACAAGTGGGTCAGAGGTCATTGTTAACCGTAAAGACGCTGTAATCTGCTGGATGCTGGATCATATGCCTGGCTTTATCCTTCCTGCAGGAGTTTACTTATATTCCCTTTATAAGATCAAATAATAGACTATTTTGATTGAGCTACAACCCATGATAATATTTAGCTAGCATAAAATGAGTGCCACATTCTATTAAACACAAAGACATCTTTGTGTAGCTCTAACTAGCCATGTCCCTGAGGCCTGTTTTTAGGCTTTATAATAAGGTTCTTAAAGATGCAGCACTTAAAATCTGATGCACAAATTGTTAGTTAGGATTCATCAGACGTTACTTTTGATTTACTCCTACCTTGTAATTCATACTACAACACCATATGGACAACAAAGGTCAGGGGATCAAGTAGGGATGCACTGATCCTACCTTTGCTCTCCTCATACAGATATCAATGCTGTCTTTTCCAAATGTAAAACTTCTATAATAAATCAGGTGTTTCTCTGTAAGTCTAATCTGGATTGGTCACATAAGGGCCGACAAACAAACTACTAAAAAATCTAAATCAGGGTAGATATTTCAAAGATAGTGAAGCGTTAATAATGACAACAATCTTTCCTTCAGAATGTGTGAAATGCATCCAACATTATTAGTTAAAAACAAGACCTCAACCAATTGCTGCAACTTTTCAAATTAAATTTCAATCATCCTACTACTCCTCGAGCGTGAGGTCATTAACGTCACCTGACTTTGATATTCAAAATACTGATTCCTTGAGGTCTGCAATGTTTAAGCAGTATCACATGAGAGGGAGTGTTGTACTGAATATCATCACGGCTGGGCGCAAGGCCGAGGGCCGCAGATAATCACAGTACAACATCACGACCTCGAGTGTGATATTGCTTTTATACAAAAGTTACACAAGCAGCAAATAATAGTAAACAGTAGCAATCAACAACAGATTGTTTTGTGTTCCACAAACTCGACGAGCTCCACAGTTTAACTGAAACTGGACTCTTGTTGCCGAGCAACACAAACATTATCCTGCACTGTGTGTCTACAGGTGACCACAGATCAGCTGTTTTTATCATGTACATTTACGGTTTTTTTTTTAATTTATCATCAACCAGTGAAATAAGAGTCTGCTGTGTGATGATTCAGAGGAACCAGCCTGATCACTGTTAACATACACTATCAGCTGTGATGTTCATTTACAGTATTCAGAACACCTGGCTGAGGCGGAGTGATACACACAGTGAAAAGTTACACTGATGTTGTGCTCTATATCGCCACTCATGGAATGCCTCTTGTCCAATCAGATTTCTTGGTCGGAACTAACTGTTGTATAATATATTTTATTGTGTCAGCGCTGATTTCAGAAAATCATTGCAGTGAGATCCTCTTGTCTTATCATCTTTCACACGAACGCAGCAGCAAAATAATGATTAGAGCAGCGTAAATATAATAAATATTGTGTGAATTATCTTAATTGATAGCATTATATTGCACGTGTGCAGTGAGAAGTTACCATTACATGCCTATTGACTTTGCAGTCATTCAGTTTATTTACATTTTATTTGGAGTCTTAACACTGAAGTTGATCAGAAGTGATGTCAGAGGGCAAACAGCTTGCTCGGCCAATAGATGGCTTTATTGGAGTGTTTGAACCAGTCGCTCACAGTGGATGTGTAAGGTGTTGCACAGACTTTTAGCCCAATCACAGAAAAGGTCCCTGGAGGGACTGGCAAATCTATAGATTATTGCAGGAATAATTTAGGCTGTTCAGTATTGTGATGTATTTCTATTTATTCTAGCCTGTGCAGATAAACAGAGGAATAACTGAGCTACTGTCACTGCTAGCTCAAGACACAATTTCATCTTCTGAGCAGTGTCGTAAAAAATTTCAAAACAGCAGAAAATAAGTCAAATAGTATCTTTTAACGACGGCCATTAAGAGGAGTTACTCTGAATTTATCATGTAGTTACACTTTGGAGGATGAAGTCCGTAAGAGTGAAGCATCAACGTTTATCTTTGAGTCATTTATTGTGAGGAGAGGCAGATACAGGGAGGATGAGGAATCAGTAAGAGGTTTATTTTCTCCATATATTTTACAAATAGAAGCACAAATGTTCACAGACTCTCAACAACATGGGTCTGAAGTTCTTTGAAGAGCTAGAAGCTACGGAAGTGATCACCCGTTTATCTGCAAAGAGAAACACACAATTATTAGATTAACAGGCGTTTAATACACGATGAAAACTTCACTGTTACACCTAAAGAGCATCTTAACCATCTACTGCTATTACTCTCAGATCCTAACATTACAGTCTGCTCTACTGTGTTACCTCCTCTGTTAAAACAAGCTTCAGTTCCTGAGTTCAGCAGAAAGTGAGGAGGAGGAGCAGAATTAGACGTTTTAACAAAAAGACATGCATGGATGAGAGGAGGGGAAAGAGGTCTCAAAGGTCAGAGAAGTTAAGAGGAGTGTAATGAACGAGAGAGCAAAATGTGCAAATGAAGGGGAAGAAAAGTGTTGGAATATAAAGAGAGAGAGAAGCAGACTTACAGAGCAGCAGCTCCGGAGATGATCTCAATGAGCTCCTTGGTGATGACGGCCTGTCTGGTACGGTTGAAAGTGAGGGTCAGCTTGTCAATCATCTCAGCTGGAAGAGAGGGAGAGAGGAACCCGTCAGTCAATGTCAAACGCAGCGAGGGAAATTAAAGAGCAGCGCAGACGTTTCAAATTATCTCATAAGATGTGAAAAGTGATGATACAGGCAAGAGAACACATTTCATAAGTGTAAACGAAAAGTTAATCTATGGACCAGAACTCTTTATTTCATCGTGTTAAACCTGTAGTTAAATTGGTGGGGAGAAAAACTCTTATTAAGCTTCTCAAATGTGAGATTTGTTGCTTTATCTGATTTATAAATCATTTAAAAATTCAAGTATTTTCGGTTTTGACTTTTATTTTGACTAAACAAGCAACTTGAAGACATTATCTCGTGTTCTGGAGAACTTAAGGATGTTTTTCAGCATTTCCTGCCGTCTTTTAGACTCAACTGACTCATCAAAAGTGAAAGTAAATCGATAGTTGCAGCTTTATTTACATCTACTGTCGACCTGCAACCAGCAATTAATCTAATTATGGTAAATTAAATGTCCATCCAAGTTGTCAGAGCTCGACGTGGTGACTTCAGGTTGCTGGTTTTGTCAATAAACTGTCTATATAAGTCAAGTAAGATACCAGGGACGGGCATTTCAAGCAAAAATACTATTCGACATTCACTGGGAACTACTCGACTTTTATTACGTTTTTATTGTTCCTACATTATTCTGCTGTTTCCTTCGAATTTTTAAAAGTGCAGAATTTAAAATATGCGTGCGTGTGAACACGGGAGAATTTGGGAGTTTCCTTTCCGACAGCCAAACGGAAATCAGACACCGAAACCAAATTAAAACATCTGGTTAATTTTCAGAATAAAATACTACGTGTTGACGCCTAGTCGCATTTCACTTAACTACATCAACAAAATTAATCAAGCTCATTTGTTTATGAATGGGTTATTTACCCACGGTAGAAGCTGAACAGAGACAAATTCAAGCAAGTCCACCCTTCTTTAACACGTCGGTGAGTGTCGACGGACAGCACGGAGTCAAACCGCAGCGCAGCTGTCACACAACGGACATGCAACCAGTGGAAGCCCGGGGTCATGCCCTCTTCTTCTCTTGTTATTTAATGGCGGTTAGCAAACAGCTTTCAGATGTGCTACAGCCACCGTCTACCGGTAGTACCGCATTACAACCAGGCGGTGGTAAAAACAATGGAAAAAATATGTTTAAGATAATATTCGCATAAACTCTTCGATTTTTTAAATAAATAAATGACTATTCGAAATCCATGAGCCATCCCTGCTAAATACCGGATCAAAGACACTTCAACCTTGAGATAATCGTGTTGTAGGTGAAGCCGTTTAATAAATTAATCAGGCTGAATGTGAAACGTGTCTGGCAGGAGGTCTTACAGGCGTTCTTGCTGGCACTGTCCATAGCAGTCATCCTGGCGCTCTGCTCGCTGGTGGACGACTCCCTCAGAGCCAGATAGATGATGTTGACCAGAGCGAACTCCTGGTAGTTCCTCAGCACGTCAGCATCGATGTCATCATACACACCCATGCTCTCTGTGAGGGAGGAGGAACAGATGTTCAGGAACTCTGTGGCTTAAAAACCTCAGGATCTGTGCAACACTTTACAAAAACTCTACCTGCGTTAGCAACTGCATCGTTGGAGTACAGAGGCTTCTTGTCCGTCTTGTATGAGATCACAGACCTGCAGCAGAGATTTCCATTAATTTCCAGGCTTATGCAACTCAACACAATGCTTCTACACAAAAACAATAGAAGTAAAAACAGAGGATCGTACCTGAATCTGTTGAAGAACACAGCGCCCTTGTCAAACTCGTATCCAGAGTTGAGCAGCTCAGTGGCGACGATTGAAGCGTCACCGAAGCTGGGGGGCTTACGGCCGATTTCCTTACAGTTCAGCATGATGTGCTTTCCATGAGTTCTGAGGAGGAACAACAGACATTGTTGTTGGAATATAGATAATTATGCAGGTAATGATTCTTTTACGTTCATACATGAGGGTCTGAATCAGGTCGTCTTTAATGTTTTAATTGGAAAGATGTCAGGAAACTCTGAAATAACTGCCCTTTTGCCCTGCAGAGAATACAGTTGTACAAATTACATTTAAAACTAGCAATTTTTTGTCTTTAAAAAACAAACAAACGCATATTTAACCTCCTCTTTTTGCAAACATCTGTATCAAAACTGGCCATTAGTCCAGTCCCCTTCCTACCTGTGCAGCAGGCCTCTCAGCTTGTCTCCCACGTTGATCACCATGACCTCCTTGCCAGCACCGGTCAGGGTAGCGATCTCGCTCTTGATGGCCTTAGCGACACCAGAGTGGATGGCACCGCAGAGTCCACGGTCAGAGGTCACACCGATGATCAGGTGCTTGGCGGGCTTGTCCTCAGGAACTTGGATGTCGGCCTTCTCGTACAGGGCTGGAGAGTGGAGATGAAATGGAGTAGTATTGGTTTAAAGATTAATATCAGAAGTCAAATCCTAAGTGAGATATAACACAGAGCCGAGGTGTACATACCCATAGCACCAGTGCCATAAACTCTGGCGGGCTTCAGCTGCCTCTCAGCGCGGGCATACTTGGCAGCGGCCACCATCTTCATGGACTTGGTAATTTTCTGAATGTTCTTGATGGACTTCAACCTGATGGTGACTAAAGAGAGAGAGGAAATTACTCTGACAGCAGAATGGACAAAGAGAATTTGGTATACACTACACAAGAGCAGCAACGGTAGACTGATCGTCTATCTATCTATCTATAAATCAATCTTGTTATTATTTACTTCAATAACAGACAAATCAGTTGGAATATTATTATTTTTTTGTTTAAAGGAGAGTCTAAAATCTTTAATTCTTTACATTTCATAAACAAAACAACTACCATAACCGAGGAAAAAACAACACATTGGCCCAACAATAAAAAACATTACTGGCAGCCCTGCAGCACACTCAACGATGACATGAAGACATTCATGTCTTGCAAATTGATTATCCTCATTTACTTTTAAAAACAGCCACACTTTGTAAATCACTAAAAAGGCTCTGCAATTAAGCACCACCTATTTTAATATTTGTCTTAAATTATTTGTCCTCCAATGTCCTAAATATTCACCTTCCACCATTAAGAACAGTGAGATGTAGTTTAGATATTTTAAGCTGTACACTAGAAGGAGGCAGCACATGACGGAAAACTTTGCAGAGGATTAATAAAAACATAATAAGACCAATGTTTATGCAGCTTGTGTCAGATGATGCCACGTACAGAACAACTCCTGTATTAAATCTGGGGTAATGTTAGTGTGTGATTATTGCCTGTAATTACTTACAATGCTTTTGTCTTTTAAACTAAAAGAGTAGTACACAAAAGTACTTACTGTCCTTCAGGGTAGCCATGTTCCTGACCTGCCCACTGTGAACAGAAAGAGTCAGTTAGCTTTACCTGCAAGCATTATCAACATGTTATACTATTACAAACAACATTAAGCAATAATAATAGCTTCTACCTACTGTCACGTTGACATAAACTAAATGAAAACTTGTAGGATAGTTACTTACGTTATTGCTTGCTAGTTTTGCAAGCAAGCTAGCATCAGTTAGCTTCGTACTGTGCAGAAAGCTTTGACAGTTGACACTAGCTTAGGATACTTTTGTTACCAATATGTGTTAGCTAATGTAGTAACGTTGCAAATATTCGTCACACTCATTCCTTGTGGACATTTTTACTGTTTTCATTAGCTTTCTTGCGCAATGTCAGAATGATTTAGCTAGTAAAAGTCAGGTTAGCTAACATTAGCTCCTAGCCGGTTGAACTTCACAGTGCAGCACACCGCTGTCATTCATTAGCCGCGGCCTCCACGTTAGCATGTCCTTGCATTCAATAACTGCATGCTATACAGACTAGGTGAAACAATTTATTGTAATCATACGTCTACACATAGTTCATACATATAAAGTAAAATTTAAGATTGTTATAAAAGTACATAAATATGTTTAGCTTTACCATTGTGGGGAGAACACCAACGCGCTGGTCCTGGCGAACATGGTTACTCCTATGAAGGTCAGACACGCAGGACTGCGCAGGCGCAAGTTAAAGGCAAAATGGACGAATGATGCCTTCAGAGACAGCCTGAAATATCGTTAAATTTGTACACATGAACGAACCTACAATAACATCTCCAAAACGAAGATGATAGTGTTCTTTTTCTTCTAATTTCTTGTGACACATTTCAAATCTGTTGCTCAAACATTTCTTAAGTTCAGTTAGTCAAACTAAAAATAAAATGTTCAAATTGTTTCAATAGTTGCAACCCTTCCAGTCCGCCAAGATGGCAGCTGGACGTCACGAAATATATCTCCCTGCACACTTTGTACGTCGTGCCGATGAAAGTTTTATAATATCCATTCAAATATTCATATTCATTCATTTAAGTTATCAAAAACAATGTTTTAGTGACTTCATAAACCATAATGACACACTTAGGGTAAATAACGAGGTTTACGAGGAGTACTTGAAAGCAACTTCAGTTATCGCGTGTTTTAAGCTTTCGCGCGAGATTGTGACGCTTCACAAGCGGAAACTGTTTACCTTCCTCGCCGATCTAGTCCTGCCGTCGTTCGAGCAGATGTTTTTCGCGTAAATCGCTATCGATAGATAAATATCAGGTCCTGTATGTGTTTTGTAGTTTGTAAGGATGGGAAAAGCAGATTTTCTGTCGCCGAAGGCTATAGCCAACCGAATTAAGTCCAAAGGTCTCCAGAAGCTGAGATGGTATTGTCAGATGTGTCAGAAACAATGTCGAGATGAGGTGAGATGTCCGTTAAAACAGTTTTGTTTTGTTTATTTGTTGTTCTTGATGTTATTATAAACGTGTGTGACTTTTCTGTTTGCTGACAGAACGGCTTCAAATGTCACTGCATGTCGGAGTCTCACCAGAGGCAGTTGCTGCTGGCCTCAGAGGACCCAAACAAGTTCATGGACTACTTCTCTGAGTAAGTTTAATGATGGCGGTGTGTGAGGCTGTGATTTAATGAAAAGAAAAGCATGTTATTTCATGTTACTGTTTCTTTCTCCCAGTGAGTTCAAAAGCGACTTCCTGGAGCTGCTTAGCAGACGTTTTGGTGAGTCCTGAATCACATCACAGAAGTTATAGATGTTTCTCTAACAGCAGCTGTTTACTGGAATTAATTTGTGCTTCTATTTTATCTGCAGGCACCAAGCGAGTGCACAACAACATCATCTACAATGAATACATCAGCGACAGAGAGCACGTCCACATGAACTCCACACAGTGGGAGACGCTCACTGACTTCACCAAGTGGCTGGGCAGAGAAGGTAAACAGAGATAGTCCTAATATGTGCTTAATACCCCCTAATCTCCATTTACACACCTCTACCATTCAACATAATGTGGATGGTAAAAAAAAGATTCCTCATGAAATATACCCTTCTAAAGAATGTTTATTTTAAATGCTTTATACTTTTCTTAATTTTCCTGCTAGGTCTCTGTAAGGTTGATGAGACCCCCAAAGGCTGGTACGTCCAGTACATCGACCGCAACCCAGAGACGATCCGCCAACAGGAGGAGCAGGCGAGGAAGAAGAAGCAGGACCTGGACGACGAGGAGAGGAGCGCCAGGTTCATCGAGGAGCAGGTCCGCAGGGGCCGCGACGGAAAGGAGCCGGACGTGAGTACCAGCCGCAGGACAGACTTCAGCCTAACAAATCTAGACCTGATTTTTCATAATAAAGGTTTTTTCTTTTGTATTTTACTCTGTAGGAAACTCCAGTTTACACAGAGCTGAAACGAGAGAGCGAAGAGGAAAAGGGTTAGTTTTTGTCTTGTTTTTATTTATCATCAGTCACTCAAAGATGGTTTAATAGACAAATCATTTTGAATGTTTTTCTCCACAGTTATTAAATCTTTGGGATGTCCTAATAAAATCGGGTATTCTGATAAAAATAACAACCACATTTCTCTCCACTTCCTGTTTTTCTGCAGTTGCTTTCAACCTGGGTGCCTCTTCATCTGTAGCCGGCCCCTCCAAATCGAGGTACAGATGTGCGCATGGCTCATTCTGCTGCCTGATTATCTAACGTGTGTAATTTCATACATTCTGAAGCTGTTTGTGTCTCTCTGTAGTTCTGCCCTCGGTGCCAGTGCTCTCAAATCAGCAGCATCCTCAGCTAAGAGGAAAGACACGTCCTCAGGTTCAGAGTTCAGGGCGGAGAAGAAGAAGAAATCTGCTCTGGAGGAGATTATGGAGGTAAAGAGCCTTTTTTCTGTTTTATTTCTGTTAAATTTAAGTCTGTATTAAAAGTAAATTTTGTTTTTGTACAGTTGGAGGAGAGGAGGAAGATGAAGCAGTCGGTCAGGACAGATTACTGGCTGCAGCCCAACATTGTGGTCAAAGTCGTCACCAAGAGACTGGGAGAGAAGTACCACAAGAAGAAGGCCGTCATCATGGTAACAATGCTTTGTGTGTCTTTTTGGGTGTGCTGCATGCTGGGAAAAGTAATGTCTAATAGCAGTGGATCCTGTTTTTGTAGGAGGTGCGAGACAAATACGGAGCGGTGGTGAAGATGGTCGACTCTGGAGACAAACTGAAACTGGACCAAAACCACGTGGAGACGGTCATACCCGCACCAGGTGAGCCCACAAAACACTTTAACACTCATAACCTGCAAGAAAACATTCAACAGGTTATTAGATACAGTAGTGTCAAACTGATTAATAGCTTAAGGTGAAAGATGTTGTTGCCTCGCTTCCTGCAGGGAAACGTGTTGTGATCCTGAACGGTCCGCACAGAGACACGGAGGCTGTGCTGGAGGGAATAGACGAGAAAAACTTCAGCGCTTCGCTCACACTCGACTCTGTAAGTATTTTATAGGCTTCAGGTTTTTCTCACATCAGCCAAAATGTTTGTTACCTACTGATTAACAGTCTAATCTACATCTGCAAACAGCATATTTAATACAGTTTTCTGCAGCTAAATTGTACATCAGCAAACTTCAGAGATTGTTTTTTATCACGCAGATAGTTTCAGGTTTTGTGATTTCTGCTGGTTTTTGTTTTCAGTCCTTGAAGCATAAAAAAAATGGCCTTTTTGGTGGGATAGAATGTCACATTTCAGCATTAAGATAAAACCGGTTGAACCAACATAAAATCCACAGTCAAAGTCAGCAGTGGTTGAACTCACTGTACTGTTTTCACCACATTAGATGTTAGTTTTCACTTTTTTCTCCTTTGTTTTACTTGAGAAGTGTCTTTTGTGAAAGTGTGATGAGGCGTTCAAAGTCCCAAAAGTAAAACACAAGCTTTGGAATCATCTTGTTGTGTAACAAGAAAATCTCTTACTGTGAAAACTGTAAGAATTGTTTGCACATACTTGCACTGGGTTTAATGCTTTTAATTCCCTCCAATCACTTATTAGCTGCATTCTTTTTATTTCATTGTATCCAGTACCGATGTATAGATGTTTTCTAAATTTGACAGTTATTAATCGTGACGATAATTTTCATGTTAATCGATACTAAAAATTTCAGTTAGTTGTAGCTCTGCCTTCGTTGCTGCTGCAGCCGTCATTAAAGTCTTCTCTCGTCTTCAGGGTCAGCAGAAGGGGAAGAGAGTCGACGTCGCCTACGAGGATTTCTCCAAACTGGCCTGAACCTGCGACCTTCCTTTTTAAACCTCAGGCAGCCGCTCGGCTGAGAGACTCTACTGTGTCAGAGTTTACTCCCCCCCCCCCAATATTCACCTGTACATAAACATTTCCCACAATGCAACTCCAGTGAGTTACCACAGAGAAAACTTAGAGAGCCATGTGTTCAACTTGTTTTTTATTTTGTATCAATGTTCAAGTTGATCTTCAATTTGCAGATGTACATTTTCTCCAAATAAATTCAACAAAAGTGACTTCTGGTGTTCAGAAAATAATTAGGAAAGAAACATTTATTATTATTTTCAAAGAACTGAATTCAGGAAATGTAGATGCACACAGACACCAGCCCCAGTTTTTAACTCTTTAACTCTTGTAGATTAATAGCAGCAAAGGGTACTTGAACGTCTCTCAGAGCTGCTCAGTGCGTCGGCAGGAAGCTGTTGAGATTTGGGACGATGTAGTCGGTGTAGTGGCCGTCGATGAAGCCCTTCCCGCTGTTGTGTATGAACCAGCAGTAGACATTTGAACCGCGCTTCTTATCGACCCTGTAGTCCTTCTGCCAGCCCCTAAAACACACGCACGCATACAAGAGTTAATGATTTAAGTGTGTGACAGAGTTGTTCAGAAATAAGAGTTGAGACGTACCTGGTGACTTGCAGCCTGTTGCCCTTCACATCCATGGTGGCCTCCTTTTTCAGAGGGTCGACTCCTTCATGCATGTTGTACACGCTCAGCTCAGGCTCTCTGTGAAACTGCCCTGAGGGAGGGATCACAACTCTTTAAATCTACCAGTCCTTACCATTCGGAGAAAGCAGACTAACTAGCTAATAATCATTATTTTTATAGCTAGCTATTCGACTAAGTTGAAACCAAAAACTTTGCATTTAAAAGAGTATTCCTCTGTCGCGTAAGAGTCAATTATCTCGTTTGAATTGGCGTGCAAAGAATCTCGAGATACGTTGGAAAATGTTTACTTAGTTATAAATCAACTGATAAGTAGGATAATTTTTTCATAGACTTCTATATAATCAATACTTCTTCGTACAGCCAATGGAATAGCCCACCTGCTGGCTATTTGGAGAAACCGGTTAAAAGCACTGGCTTCAATTTGTACCCAAGAGGCCACATCCACTTCTTTTATACAGTCTATGGGTTTAACCACAGTTAAAGTGCCTTAAGATGTAGTACCACCAACAGCCACTAGGTGCTGAACCCAAAAATTAAACTTTGTCCTTATTAGTCAATAATTTCTTACATTATACAATAAAAAGTCAGTTCAAATTGTGATCTCAGAAGCTAAATGAACTTCTCCTAATGTATGTTTTGATTCCAGTTTTGAGAGTCAGTGTTCCATTCATCGAGTATTTTACAGTCTGAAACATGAAGTCTAATTAATAGTATTTTACTCCACAGAGACGTACCTATGAGTCCATGAACCATAGGTGAGTACTGGTTGTAATTTGGAATGTAGATACCGAGGAAGTCCACATTAACTGGGTGCTTCTTCCACACACGGTGCAGCAACACCATCACCTGGATGTTATTATTTATTTCAATGGAAACGTGGGTGTTCTTCACGATGGAAATCCTCACACTGAAACACAGAAACATGACACAAAATGAGAAATGATTTCAAAGCAGCTTTGTGAAATTAAAGGTGTGACGAGGTTTTACCCATCCTGTGTGATATCAGCCGTGGCCCCCCAGGTGAAGGTGTGGTTGTTCCGGCCGTCAGTCATAGTGATGCCCTCGGTGCTGACGGTCAGGCTGACTCCATCAGGCTGGTAGTAGACTGAGATGGTGCCGAAGTAGGTGCTCAGTTTGCTTTTGGTCATCTTCTTTGAGCCAATCAACTGACCGTTCACCACCACACCTTTGGGACAGAAGAGACGCTTACAAAGGTGGGGCAATGTCACACAGTATGCCACCAATTATCCCCCAATTATCAAGAAACTTTTTCAGCTGTATGATTTTTCTAAAACGAAAGTTAGCATTAGCAGAGTTGTAAAGTTACATCAAATAGACAAGAGACTCGTTACTGGGCATCTTTTGTCATCTGATAGCCATGTTTCAACAGCAGTCCACACGTATTTTTAATTAAAAGTTTACAGTTATACATTTTGGGGGAAATGCCTCTTAACTTTTCTTGCCAAGAGTAAGAGGAGAAGATCGATACCTCACTTGAATATTATTGTTAAGTATGTAGCTACAGCAAGGGGATAGTTAGCTTATAGCTTAGCATAAAGACTGTAAATGGGGGAAAAAGCACATTCTAAACTCATTAATTAATATGTTATATCTCATTTATTTAATCTCTATGAAGAGAGATGTAAAACTGGCATGTTGTCGTTTTAAGTATTCCTTTAAACGTGCTAAACTTTGATGAAATTCAAATATCAGCCAGCGTTATTACTTTTATAGTCCTAGCTTAATAATCGCTAACAAACAAAAGCATGCTGTGGAACGCAGTATGACCTCAAGTATCACGAAACAAATGTGTCAAATGAAATTCAATATAACTTTTCTGGGTTTTCAGGTTTATGGTTCCTCTAACATGGAAGTTAGGATTAGTACTTAATAGCACCTTCTGTCATCTGATAGCTGAGTTTTAACAACAGCCCATACACATATTTTTAATTAAAAGTTCACAGTTATAAATTTGGGAAAATATACCTCTTCACTTTTTTTGCCAAGAGTAAGAGGAGTAGATTGATACCTCACTTGAATATGTCTGTTAAATCTGAAGCTACAGCAAGGGGATAATTAGCTTATAGCTTAGCATAAAGATTGAAAACGGGGAAAAAAGGTGACCAGCACATCCTAAACTCACTAATTAGTATGTTATTTCTCATTTATTTAATCTCTATGAAGACTACGATGTCAAGCTGGCAAGTTGTTGTTTTAAGTATTCTGTTAAATGTGCTAAACTTTGCTAAAATTCAAATATCAGCACATCGTCATTACTTTTGCAGTTAGCATAAAAGCATAGCATTATAATACCTAATAAGCAACCATGCTCGTAGTGTCTACTCAACGGTGATGGTATTGATGCTTACTTAAATTAAAGAACACGTCCCCACTAAATAACGGATACAGTGGGGGATACTTTGATACCTGCAGGCAAAGCTTAAAATTTACCCTCTTATTAACATGTCAACCATCAACCGGTGATAACCTTTGGCATGGGACAAAAACAACAACGTTTTGGACACAGTAAGTTTTGGTATCTGAACAAGACACCTCCTGGAAAAGCTCAAAATGTCTACTTTGGTTTTTCAAGGCCTTTAAAAACATCCAGGAGGAAGTGGAGAATGTGATTCGGGAAAATAACGTCTTTGCTACTTATTTTGTTAAATTGAATAAAATTGCTTAATAACTGATTTGTACATGATTTAATGGAGTGTAGTACCTGTTCCAGGGTCAGAAACCAGGTTGAGAATGTGACCAGGTTTGGAGTCGATGTTGAAGCAGACGTACGTGTCACTTGTGGGCAGGTGGACGATGAAGTGAGGATCGTTATCCACTGAATGAGAAAGTTACACATGGAGTTCTACTCACGTTCAGCTGGAAGAGTTTTCATGTTTCATGCACGTGTTTATGTATCTGTTTTACCTAAGTTGACCCGCTGAGGCACAGCCCACTCCTCAGGCCCCTTCGCAGCCTGACTCGGGGGAGCCGTGGTCGTCATCTGGACCCACGGAGGAGGCTGGTAGACGACACGGACCGGAGCCAGATTAGAGGGCGCCGATCCTCCTCCTAATCCTATTCCTACTTGTCCCAGGAGAAAGTTTAAAGTTAAACAGGTCAAACTTGAGCACATTCAACTTTTTATTCTGTTTTTAAAAAATCCTGATTCCAACTACTATCTAACTACATTCACGATCAAATCTGCTCATATCCTCCAATCAAAATCTCCTGTCGGGCACCTGAGCAGCAGCCGTGTTTTGGGTCTTTGGGGAAGTCGGCCAGCAGCCTCTCTGTGGCGTCATCGTTCTCGACAATCATAGCGGTGAGAGGAGTGACGAACTGATGCTCCACAGCCAGAGCCATGATCCTCTGTGTGATCTTCCTCTTCTTGACAGCTGTGGGAGCCAGAGACCTGCAGGAGAGCCAAACAAAACAGGTCAATTACTAACAAATACTGTTTGATTTAGTTTAAGAGACACTTAAAGCACATTTATATGCATCACCTTTCAGAGATCAGCTGTTTGACCATGATGTAGGCCCACATCTGCCTCGCGAAGCCCGTGAATGAGTGCTGCTGCTTGGCCAGCTCCTGGTCCAGCTCCAAGGTGTCGGTCTCAGTCTCCAGGGTGATGTCCAGACGGGCCTGCAGGACGAGAAGAGACAGGTAAGAACTACTGTACTCTTCTTCGTTAAGGTCTAATGTTTCCTGTGCTAAAGGAGATAAGAAAGGATGCATTGAGGCTCCTTTTATAAGCAATTTGAATATCCAATGAGCTCTTATAGAGGGTGCAACGTGGATACTTTTGAGTCATTTCACTCAGTTCCTAATTTTTACGATCGTGCTCATTTGACTCACGGCAGCTGCGGTGGTGAAGCTGGTCAGGGTGTTGCCATCGGACGGCAGCACCTTCCCGGCCACCACCAGCTCCGAGCCGCTGAAGTATTTATCAAAGCTGTTCTGCGTGACGTCCGACACGGTGTCCTCCGGGAACTGGATGCTGATTCGTCTCAGCAGAGGGGAGGACACCTGGCTGTAGAACGTCTGCAGGGAGAGAGGAGGGAGAGTCAGGAGAAGGCAGAAGATGCTGACCTCCAGGAGAGCTCCAGCATGTCACTTTGGACTATAAAGCTGCGGTACCCGTAGCTGTTCTGCAGCATCGTGGTTGGCGTAGATCCTCTGAGCCATGCCCCTGTTCTCCATGGCGATGCGCTCCAGGAAGTCGTAGTCCACGTCGAAGCCGATGCCGAGAGAGAAGAGAGAGTACTCCTCCCTCATCACACGCTTCACGTTCTTCTGGATGGTGCTGAGCTTGATCTCACCTGCAACACATCAATCTGTTTATCATCTCGCACTCTTGAAACATTTAAGCTTTAAACTTTTAACATAAGTACTTTTATCAAAGATCAAAGATACAATTTATTCGTCTTTTTCCTGACGCTGAATCAGTGAGTCAGTCTTACCCACGGTTGGATCTCCATCAGACACCAGAATGATCATGGAGACAGATCGGGGGTCGATGAGCCCCTGATTGGACGCCTTCACCAGCATCTGCACCGCTCTCATCAGTGCCTCGTTGATGTTGGTACCTAGGGTCAAAGGTCAGTTAAATATAGTCATTCGGGGACAGAAATAAGAAAGATCTAAGCCTTTTAAAAAACTAACAAGAATAATATTTTCTTTACCTCCGTTGGGTTTGATGCTCTGGACGTAGTTTTTGGCGTCTGCGATCTGTATTGAGGATCCGGGGACCAGCTCCTCGCTCCAGCACCGCACGTTGTGGTTGAAGTCAACGATGCTGAAGTGATCATCGATGGTCAGGTCGTCCAGAATAGCCTTCATGGCCTCCACTGTCTGAATGACAAGATTGAAGTTAGCAGGCGTATTTGTGGTCTCCAAACGTAGGAGGCAGAGCGTTCAATTATCGGCTGAAACGGTCAGAGGCAGACACCCTCTCTACCGTTAAAGATTAGGGTTAAAACTTTCCTTAGGCTCAGGCTTGCAGCAGCCACTAGCTATGCTGCCTTCTAGAGATTGACCACAAGGTGGCAGAGTTTTACAAGGGAGGGGTAAAGAAGCAGCAGGGAGCAGGAGGATGGTTGGCAGAGGGGTCAAAGTGCACAAAACTCCATCTGTAAGCAAAAACTTACTTGCTTCATCTTGACTCCCCACATGGATCCACTGACGTCAATCACAAACACGATGTTTTTAGGGAGAGGGGAGAGGTTGGAGGGAGCGAAGAACTGGACAAAATGGCCGTCAGAGACCTGGAAGAAAGAGTTAAGGTCTGAGTCATCATCCTCTAGTCAATACGACGGGCTTAAAGCAGCAGACGTGGAGGAGTGTGTGTGATACCTGTAGCTCTCCGGCGTTGCTGTCCCTGGTCACATCATACTTGATGGTGAAGACGCCGTCTATGGCGCTTTCTGTGCAGTTGTCACACTTTCTCTGCTGCTGTATGTTGGGCTTGAAGACGATATGAGTCTGGGGACACAAAGACAGTCTCTCTCTCATGCATGGGTTGGAATCACTCAGGATTCTCTTCATTCATCCTCTTACAAAGATCCTATATTAAAGGACAGGATGCAGGTTCTCTTAGAAAATTCCACTCTCACCTTTTCTTTGGATGTTGACGTCATTTTGATGAGGTTTCCAAACTGCTCTCCCAGGCTGTTTGATGTTTGTACTGAGTTAATTCCCTTCGGCTCGTAGATGTACACATCCAACTGAAGAGAGACTGAGTCAGGGACGAGTGCAGGAACAAACACGAGCACCCAAAAACACACATTATGTCATGATGTTCCTACCTGGAACTGTGGCACCAGCCTGCCGGGCTGCAGGTACAGCGTGTGCTCGTAGAAACCCAGCTTCCTCTGCATCATCTCCTGGTAGTGGAGCTCAAACTCGATGTGGCTGCCTGGAGGAACGTGCACTTCTGTCTTAAAGGTCTCCAGATCGAGGGAGTTTGCCCTGTGAAGCAGATACATGACAGTATGAATGATGCTTTAACGCTCTATGACGGATTGACATCCAAGAGGCCGGTCTGGTACCTGACGATCCCGGCTGCCTTGCCTCTGGCTCGGGCCTGCGCGTAGAGGTTCCTGGCCACCGTCTTCTCCTTCACTGAGCCTATAAAAGTGATCCCGTTCACGTTCCTGCAACAAAAAGTGCAAAAAGGTTCCAACCAGCTCAAATTAAAAGTGAATTTTGATGTGTGTGATGCTGCTCTCACATGGTGAAGTTGGTGATGAAAGCCCGTTTGGGGATCTGGACATTGAAGCCGATGCTCTGAGCTTTGGAGCCCGAGTTGACCACCGAGCTCCGGACGGTGGTGTGGGCGAAGCGCGACGTGATGCGGCTCTCCACCTTGTGGCTCTTGACGGTGATGTCATCTCCACGGATGGCCTGAGGAGGCAACGACAGAAGAAGTGAGGCAGAAAGTAAGATTACCAAGGACCTCTCTTTTATAGATTTTTTTACTTTTCTGACCGGATCTCTCTTTATTTTATTTTCCTTTTTGGGTTTGGGACCTAACTTAAATCTTGCCATTATTTTCTCCCTTTATATTAATATTTTAGATGTTTCTTTCTTGCATTTCTTTTCTACTTTGCGCCCAAAATAACTTAAGATTTTCTTAAAACGAGCCTTAGATATTCCCTCAGGTCAGTTTAAAGGAAAACTTTTGCAAGACAAGTAAAACTCAGTATGATGACCATTTTTACTCTGCATTAACTTTGTCTTGACATTTCTCTGTTACCATAGGAACAGGGGAAATATCCAAACCCAAGACTATAGACGTAAATGTTCTAGATGCCCTGATTTGTGTTTGTTGTTTTGTATTTCTTACAGTATCTTGAGTACATTTTAAAAGGTCTGACAGTTGGTGCTTTACGGTGTGCAATAGCGTAACTAAAGGAACAGTTTTTGGAGAAGGAATGTGAAAGACGAGAAGATCAATACCACTCTCCCAACATGCATTTAGCCTAGCTTAGCATAAAGACTGGAAACAGGGGGAAACAGCTAGCCTGGCACCTTAAAGTTCCTATAAACATGCTGTTTGATTGGTTATGTCAGAGGCTTACGGGGACTGTTTTTCAGACGGGTGCGGCGACTCTCTGAGGTTTCTGTCTGGCATCGTCACGGTAACAACAAAACTCCAGCCTATTCTTCTTTTTTTGGGGCCGTTTATGCCGTTATTGAGAGAGAGAGGACGGTGGATTGTGTCGGAAAGAGAGAGTGGGGATGACATGCGGAAAAGGGCCGAGGGTGGGAGTCGAACTCGTGACCGCCACATCGAGGACTGGAGCCTCTCCACATGGGATGCACAGTTTAACTGCAGAGCTAAACCTGTGCCTTAACTCCAGCCTATTCTAACACTAATCTTAGTTACACTTCAGTTTGTTCCGGTCTCAGTCTTGAGTTGGTCTTGATTCTCTTTGCACCTGGTTTTACAGCGTGGTTTCTTTGGTAGACAGCGCTCAGTCGCGTTCACCTCTTTGTTAACATGGAGTTAAACTGAAGCCAGAAAGATGTCGTCATAGTTTAGAATTCTCTGAAGAGAAATTTAGGTAGAAAAAGACAGAAAAAAATGGAGGCCGAGCAGAAAAAAGTCAATAACCCGCCAGTCATGGGAATCTCTTCAAACAGCAGCATATTGACTGTTAGATAAGGTTCAACTCTGTCACAGTGGAGAGGCTCCAACAACAAGAGGAGAGGCATACCTCAAAGTCGTCCTGCTCCTCGCTGGTCAATACCGCTCTCTGAAACACACACACACACACATCATGAGCTTCACACTGTCTTCATTTATTCTGAGAGGAGAATTTAAAGCACAAGCTGTTTTTATTACATCACAGTAAAGCCAGTTTACAGTCAGCATGTGAGCAGGTTTGTTTGTAGGTTATTCTTTGTAATCAGTGGGATGCATGCCACAGATCGATGTCTGACGTTATTGCACCACCAAAGCAAACAATTCAATTACAATGCAGCTCTGAATAAGACAATCAGACATGTTGTTTGGAGGACGTTCTCACCTTGTGTCTCTCCCGATGATCGTGAATGTGTGTCTGTCGGAGGAAAGAAGATCATGATGAAACTTGTGAAGTAAAACAGAAATTAATTTCTACAACAAATCACGAAAAATTGTGTTTATTTTCATGTGACGTAACTATAAAACATTACAAAAATTACTTGAGTGAGCTTTAAAGGTCAAAGGTCAGGGTCAAAAGTTAGCGTTAATTCAGAAAGACAAAGTTTGTGAAATAAAGACAAAAAATAGACTTTACCATCAAGCATATTTAGCTCAGTTAGAAGAATAAGATTTTCAATTTACACAACAATTCAGAGAATATTTGCTCGTTGTTGACATAAGATTTGAACCTTGTTCAAAGATAATTCAGATATAGTTAATAGTGGCATAAAATTATGTAATAGGGGAGTTTTTAAGGGAGGTTAAAAGGTCAAAGGTCAGAAAAAAGAGCCAGGTTGCATGTAAAAAATGTCAAATACACAAAGAAACTCTTGAAGGATACAATCGCCTGCTTTTGCAATACATGTGAGATGTCAAAATAAACTTTTACTGCAATAAACATCCCTTTTAAATAGTGTTTCCCCCCAATTTCTCTGAGTTTAATTCCAATAAAAACATAAAAATTAAATAAAAAATGAGTGTTTGAGAAACAGGAAGTCATTAGTCATTAAAGTAGCTCCAATAACATTTAATAAATGCTCATTTGAATGTTTATTTCAGGTTTCCTAGTTTGCTTAAATCACAAATTTGATCCTTACTCCAATTCACAACAAATATCAGTCTCAATATTAGGTTAAATCTGTAAAATAAAAGATTAAATAAACAGCAGAGATATCCCCGTCAGACTCACCGCCTCGTCCTCCCACTCTCCGTCTATAACAAACTCAAAGCAGCGGCCGTGTTGGAGGAGCAGGAGCCCCAGAAGCAGCAGCAGCAGACGCCTCATGTTTCCCGTCCTGTGGGCTCAAACACACACACACACTCCCTCACACACACACAAACATACACAGCTGCAGGGAGACAGACGGTCCTTCTGCAGGGAGCCCGGCTGAAAACTGAAGGTTAAAATCCACTGAACTGATCGACTCCCGGCCCCGGTCAATATTTGTTGTGCTTCATGAGAGGAGAAGGAAACTTTGAAACTTGACCTGCAGTGTGGGCTGGGTAAATAGGACACATCGGACTCATTTGGAGATTAAACACATAACACAGACTGTTTATACATCACAGACTGTCTATACATCACAGACTGTTTATACATCACAGACTCTGATATTAAAGGGAACATTAGGCTGCACATTTAGTCCGATATAATTCTGAGGTGTTTCTGATTTAAAGGAGGCAGCGTTTAAAACACCAGGTTAAATGTAAAGGGGCAGTAATGAACATTTTCATGGCACACATCCCCAGTTTACACGAGCAACATGTAATGCCGCATCATGGCCACAGGATGGCGCCAAAGTAGGCCTAACTGTCTCCTCTCTCCTATTTTGAAAAGTTGATTATTTTACTGTCAATTTAATTTTGACTAAAATTATGATTTTTTTTACATAAAGAGAGGAATTAAATTTAGAGGTTTTGATTACAGAAAAACGATGATGTGATTGCAAAGTGTCCACAAAGAAAAAGAACAATAACAGATGAAAAAAGAGGAAATTAAATTACAACTCACCAACGTCCTTCAAACTAAATCAATTAGGTAAAACTATTATTATCATTATTATTATTATTATTATTATAGGCATGAATGTGTTATTGAGGTAATTTCATATTTAGCTTACAATAACAGTAGTTATAGGTGAAGTTTGCACAATTAAATTATTAGAAATGACAGATTGTCAGATTTCCGGCAGCTGATGGAAGGTCATAGTTAATGTCGGTGGCATGCTGCCTTCAGGTGCTCCTTGTAACCTCCAGCTTCTGTGTTCTGTCCACAGTAGGATATTATGTGTGGCAGCCAAAGACAATAATCTCTTTAATGTAAATAAAATCAAATATAAAGGTTGTATACTAACAATCCTTCTATGCATAAATGATGTAATTAAGCTAGCAAACACACAGAATGTCAAACATGGGGGCCATCGTAATTTTTTGATTAATTAATTGAGCTTCAGGTTGGGAAAATAAGTTCATGGCAGCCACCTAGTGGTGATTTCAGGAAGCCAATATTGAGTAAATTCTCACTTTGAGTCAAAAGTGATAAGTGATGAACATTGTAGAAAATAAACTGATGACAGTTTCTTTAACTTCGAAACATTTTAAATAGAAATCATAGAACAATTACGTTTTAAAAAACCTTTTAAGTAAATAAGTTTTATTAGCATGTTATCCTCTCTTTGCAGATTTTAAGGATATTTTCTGTTATATACTTGTAGTTGAACTCATAACCACAAAAATTCCGACACTCCCTGAAGGCAGCAGCAGCCCAAACTGCCACTCACTCGGGGAGTGGGACTAATCGCTCTGCATCTCTCTCCTCCAGTTTGTGGGCGTATTTCTCTCCCTGCACACCGTGTCCCTCTCTCCTCACCCGGTCACTCTGATCCGGACTCACGGACACTCGGAGACGTCTCGCGCTGGAAATAATGATAATGTCCCATTTATGTTTATGAAGAAGGTCTGAAAGATGCTGCTGTTTGCTTTGCTCGTTTGTTTCAGCGGGAGTGTGCTGGGGCAACTGGAGGAATCCCAGTTTGGAGATGAGACTGATTTCGACCTCACAGACTTTGATTTGGACATTGTAAGATATTTTAAGAATATATTCTACAGTCTTGAGTTTTGATTTCCTTTTCTGACATGTTTTTGTGCACACAGGCGCCACGCAGGGTCCCGCGGCAGGTGAAGACGATAATAACCAAGGTAAAGTCGAATTTATATTGCACAGATATGAGGCTCTTTTAAAAAAAAAATATTGATCTAGTTTGTTGCTGAAATGTAGAGGCAAAATGTGCTTTTAATATATTTTTTATGTAAAGCACAAAAAACATGTTCTTTAAAGTCAAGGAGAAGAAGAAGAAGCGACGATCTATCTTAGCCTGGTGCTAATTTGGCACATTGGATACTGATGCCTTTTAATCTGTCAATAATCTGACTGGTTAGGGGAAGTTTAAAAGCAACTGACATCCCTTGCATTAGGAAAACTTCTTATTTTAACGGACCTATATATTTCTATGAGTGACCTAGAATGCATGACCTAGTTTAAGTTATTTACAAGCGTATTTTGTCATCCTAAACTTGTGCGCTTTGGGCGTGACGCACCGGAGATCAGCCAAGCGCGCAGATGTGCCAGAGTATCTGTAATGCACTGACTGCACTGAGCTCATGGGAAAACATTCCTCTTGCCTGTGTTGGGTTTTTGTTGCTGTGTGGGGAATTGTGTTTTCGTTGGCTCATCAAAAATAAATCGGTGATTTATCAATACGCACCAGCAGGGCTGCGTAAAACCGGTGCCAAACTGGCGCCTTTAAACAAACATCTGGAAGTCCGGGAGATATTCAGGCGCAGGTGGTTCCGCAGTAATGTTGACTTTTTTCGCAGGAGACTAAACCTCACATCCAGGAGCTCTCCATAAAGACCACCATCATCTCCCGCTACGCCTTCACCGCGGTGTACTGCGCCATGCTCAACCGGCACACCGCCGCCACCGAGGGCGTCTTCCAGTTCCAGATCCCCGCTGGAGCCTACGTCTCTAACTTCACCATGTAAGAGTCTCGCAGGTCACATGATTGTGGACCTAAGATGAGAAGAAGACCATCAAAGCATACTTCAGATAAAAGATTGTAATATATGATAAATTAGTGCTGCTTAGAAATCACTCATCTTAATTTTACGCACATTCTCTTTCTACTAATTGAACTTGTCACAACCGTTTGGGTTTGTAATCCTTTAAATGAAGCAGTGCATTCTTATGACCCTTCATCTATGGTTGTTACGACCTCAGTGTTGACATTAGTTGTAGGAAGTTAACTTGAGGAGCATCGTAAAGGGGTAAACAAAAAAAAACATCCAGTATTTCAAAATAAAAGCAGCCAAAACTAAACAAAAGGCCTAAAAATTGACATAAAGGTAGTAACATAAATATTTAAATGCGCTGTTTTACCCCTTTGATCATCTTGTGACCCCTTTGGTTTTATCTCGGGAGCCTTAAAGAGGCCTGACCTCCAGGTTGGGACCCCTCACCCTACAATTACTGTTAAAATGGGTCCTAATAGATGCTAATTGTTATTTGACATGTTTTATTACTTCACTTACAGGCAGTTTTATGTCCTATTGTTCAGAGTTTTTCTTTAAAATAAAGGCAGAGATCAGGTGACACATGCCAGACATATTTATGGAAGCTGGGTGTGAAGTAAAAAGTCGTCTAAGCAAAAGTTTAGCACCAAAATGACCTTACTTAAGAGCTACGACCTCACGTAACACCATCATCCTGTCACTCCGTGTAACAGTCCGTCCACAGAAACCGTTCAATCTAAGCAGATTTACAAGTTTTAGGAGGTATTAAGCAGCTGGCAGGATTTATGATGTCTCTGTTGCTATGGAGACGTTAGCAAGGAGCCAAGAAAGGGTGAAAACTTTTATAGTGCTGTTAACACTCGCACACTGACCCCAGACTTCATTCATGTGCAGGACCACCGCCACGTGAATAGGTAACGACAGGATTTTGTCCGAGAGCGCCGTCCTTTGTGTGACAGAACCCGGTTAAAAAAACGTGACAATAGGTGGTCCTGAATATGAGCGCGGCTTTAATCCTAGACCTTTGACCCCTGTGAACCAGGATCATCGGAGGGCGGGTGTACCAGAGCGAGGTCAGGCCGAAGGAAAAGAGGGTCAAGCAGGAGAGCGGCAGAGCCAAGAACAAAGAGGCAGGTGATGCAAGGTAAGAGGAACCTCAGTGTGTGTGTGAGCACTTTTCTGTGTGTGTGTGTGTGTGTGTGTGTGTGTGTGTGTGTGTGTGTGTGTGTGTGTGTGTGTGTGTGTGTGTGTGTGTGTGCGCTCCTCTGCTCTCCAGTCTCGTCCTAATTACACAGCAGCCCTCCTAACCTCTAATGTTCCTATTTTGCAAACAGAGACTGATAATAACCCGACTTAGAGCTCTTTAAGGCGTCCACAAAGAGCGCCTGTGTGCGCGTGAAATAAGCTCATCTCTCCGGAGAGTTTCATATAAAGTTATGACGCAACATGTGACACATGGAAGAAGTGACCACCACGTTTCCAGCTGTCATGACAGAAGTGACATTTTCATTAAAGGGATGTAGTCATTCAGTCATTCAGTCATTCAGTCACTCGGCTGTGAAGGACAGAGGAGAGGAGGAAGGAGAGGATTGAGGAGGAAGATTAAAAGGAGGCTGCACTTCCTTATTCATTATGTCACCACTTTTGACTGTTCAGCTCACCGCTCCACCTCTGACTGTACTCCTCCTCGTACTCCTCCTATTTCCTCATGGCTCCAGTGTTTGTTTTCTTCTCACATATTATATTTTCTTATGTTTACAGCTGCTGCTCTGTTGATTTCTTTAGCTTTCATTTAACTCCAGAAAAGTAGAAATCTGCCACTGCCAAAAAAGCTGGCCTGTCTGTTTCCTTCAGATTTTTACGTAATGTATGACCTGCAGGAAGATTAAAAAAGACTTTGGACAAAATAAAACAGTCCAGTATTTACTGTACTTATATTTTAAAATATAACACTTCTATATAGTCGTCAACAAATTGAAGAAAGTCATTGAAGAAAGTTTACAAACATATAAACGCATTAAAAGCTCAGTAATTATCTTATACAGTAGTTGCATTTGTTCGGGACTACTTTTACCGGCGGATTAATCCACATTCGGTGCTTTCGTGGGTGTTTCCGACAGCAGACTTGAGCGTGAAGTCGCAGCAAATCTTTTGAAATTGCCGGGGACATAACCCGAATAGGGCTGCATGGTGGTAGGGGAGTTAGCGCTGTTGCCTCTCAGCTAGAAGGCTCCTGGTTTGAACGTAGCGGGTCTTTATGTGTGGATTCTGCATGCTCTCCCCAGCTTCCTCCCACAGTCCAAAGACATGCTCGTTAGGTTCATTGGTGACTCTAAATTGCCCGTAGGTGTGAGTGTGAGCATGAAAGGTTGTCTGTCTCTGTGTGTCAGCCCTGTGATTGACAGGCGATCAGTCCAGGTGTAACCCCGCCTCTCGCCCAATGACAGCTGGGATAGGCTCCAGCCCCCCGTGACCCTGAACAGGATGGATGAATAACCCAAAATAACCTGATCCTATAAACAATCATCAGACATGGTCCATTTTTCACAAAAGCCCCTACCTTCTATCATGTTATCTTCTATATATGTTGAGTATATCTGACAAATTGCCTTCAACTGCCATAAAATTGACCTTCTCTCACCCCTCCCCTACAGTCCTGAGCCGGAGTTGGAGGTGTTCAAGATGGCCGCCAAAATCCCCGGCAGGAACAGGGCCATCTTCCTGCTGACCTACGAGGAGCTCCTGCAGCGTCGTCTGGGACGCTACGAGCACGTGACCAGCCTGCGGCCGATGCAGCTGGTCAGCCGCCTCAGCCTGGACGTCACCATCGTCGACCACTCGCCCGTCACCGACCTCCAGGTGCTGCCGCTCCGCAACGGCAGGAGCAACACTTCGCCAGGTTTACAGATACAACTTATTATATACAGCATGGTGTTCATTTTGTTAACCCTAATAACATTGAGAGTTTAAAAGAGGATAAAGAAGGTTATGCTTTAGTCTCCTTTTTGATTGACCAGCCGCATCGATGTCAATGGATGCATGGCTTCTCCTCCAAATACGGTCACTTGGCAACAGCCAAATTGCCAAACTCATGACTTCAAAAGCATAATCAACGAGCCACAAATCATTGGCGTCATGGTAGCTATGTCCATTTCTTATATTTAGTCCATATCCCAGCTAAAACAGTTAACAGAGGTCCATTTCAGAGCCAACGTACCGCCCTTTTTACTACACTCTTAGGTCACGGTCACTTCACTCTCTGCAGCCGTTTGTTCTCGATCCAGTTAAAACACAAACACACTTCCTGTCTTTGTGCCTCAGCCAAGCCCGGGCCTCCCGTCACCACCGTGATCAAAAAGGAACAGAACGTCTGCAAGGTCACCTTCAGCCCCAACATCGTCCAGCAGGCCAAGATCACCACCAACGGCCTCCTGGGAGACTTCGTGGTCCGCTACGACGTGCAGAGGGACATGGGGATCGGAGACATTCAGGTGATGAAGAAAACAGAGCAGCAGACACTGAGAGAGCATAAAAATAGTTTTCATATTTCGTATGCATGCACACAAATTTCACACACACACACGCTGATCCACCCACCTGTTAGTCATTCATTTCTCTGGCTTCCTGCCTCCACAGCTTCTCCACTGCCAAACTCTTCTCTCTGTCTTCTACTTTGTTTTGCCGATCACGCAAAAATCCATACTGTAACCGATCCCACCGCCCTCTGCAAGTCTGTAAACTTCTTCTTTCTTTCCCAGGTTTTAAACGGACATTTTGTGCACTACTTCGCCCCCAAAGATCTGCCGGTCGTGCCCAAGAACGTGGTGTTTGTGATCGACACCAGCGCCTCCATGCTGGGGAGGAAGATCAGACAGGTACAGCAGCACAGTGGATACCATATGTTATGTTAGAGCTGCAGAAATGTGGACATTTTTGAAGGGGGGACATCAGTGTTTCTACTCCTACACGAGAGAAATGTTGGGATTTAGTTCTGAAAATCTTGTTTACCTGATGTCTCATTGGTCATGGTTCAGGATTTTGACGAATGCATTTTACCTTTTGGGATCTAAATGACTGATAAGTACAAAATGTCTTGTTGTTCCTCGAGCCGAAATCTTCAGCCAGCAGCCGCGAGACGGGCTGTAATGTAATCCTTTGGGGCAACTGCACCTGCTTGTTTCTGGCACTTACAGGCTCAGATCGTTATTTACTGAAAGGATCCGTACAGAGAGAGAACTTTCTGTGACAGATTTGGATCACTTTTTTTTTAAAACATACACAGCTGTTGCATCGCTATCTTCAAAGGCACCAGACTCCATTCACAAAATTGGTAATTTTACCTTGCAGAACACAGGAGTTTCTTGTCTACCGCTGCCTGAGTCAGAATTAACTTTGAGGCTGATATTAGCCTATCAGAGTGATATCGGGCTGGGCGATATGGCCAAAATCCTGTATCACGATAGAGGATTTTTCATATTTCGATAATATCGCGATATAACAAATAATTAGTCTTTATCAAATAACCACATGGTGAAGTCTATTTTTGGATAATCCAGTGTGAATTAAATACTTGACAAATAGTTATTTTCTGCATGTTAATGTTCATGTTGATAAACAGCGCCTCCCTCTAAGGTTCGCTCCAAGTTCACTCCCACACGCAAGAATAAGAACGTCAAGCGTTGACAAAATGATGTAAAAATTGCCGTAAATCAGTTCAGCCACTGGTCTTGTGACATCACCATAGAGACAACAAATGATAGACATTTTCATACTGTTTGAACATGTATTTTCATGCATGATAGTGCAAAGGAAGATGCTTTATTTGATAACGAATGGAACCCTCTGATGCTAAATACTGTGATGAGGAAAAAATGAAAAGGTACACCTCTCCATCGAAAAGACCCTAAAATAAGCGTTTAACGAGCTTAAATTGAGCCTGAAGCTGGACTCTAATTGCCTTAACATTTGTCTAAATATTGGTGTAAAAGTGGCTTTTAATTTGGTGTGGATCTGATTTTACTATGTTGTCTTAAATGGTCTAAAATTGGTGAGAAACAGGCGCCAGTTTGGCTCTGTCGTTGAATCAATGGCCCGTGTGCGGAGGCGATGGTCCTCGATGCAGCGGCCCTGGGTTTGACTCTCGCGCTCGGCCCTTTGCCACGTGTCATCCTCCATTCTCTCTTCCCCTTTCCAACACCTAATGACACTCAAAGAGAGAAAGATGACATTAAATTTGCAATACATGCTTTCCAAGATATCTATCGTATGAGAAAATTAATATCCTAAATGGTCAGTCGCCTCCTGTTGATCTTTTCAGTCTGACTGCGATCTGAGGGACTTTTACATCTGCTGTCAGAAATATTTAGGGTTGATGGGTTTGGAGGATTTCAGGGGTCAGCTTTAAGTTCCACCTAGGGCAACAAATACAGGATATGAACACGTTCTTACTTTTCCCAAGTGTGTCAGAGGAAATCAGATTAATTTCCTTGCATCCCCTGTGAAACGATTTACCCTGTTTTTAAAGCAGAAGTTCAAATGGCTGTATTGGATCAGAAAGCTGACACCCTCCTCCTCACTCCCACACTGGAATATCGATATCAGACCTTTATTTCCTCCATCTGTAACAGCACGGTAATCCCCTCGGCCGGACTCGCAGCTAAACTCTGCAGCTGCCCTGAGCGACGAGAGCACAGAAACAGAAAACTGGAAAACACATTGCCAGTAAGAACGAGACATCGTGCACAAGGCTGAGCTGTGAGGGAGGAAGGTCAGCGTCGATGGGGTAATGGAACGTTCTAGACAACGGCACCCTCGACCCCTTGATCCATCCCCCCACCCATTACCAGCCCCCAGCAGACTGCACGAACAGAACAACAAGTGTGTTTTGATGAGGCTCCACAATAGAGGGTTTCAGCGCAGGTCAATCTGTGGTTCTGACCCCGCTGTATACAGACCTTATAGATGTCTGTAAATCCCACAGAGCCAAATTATATATCACACCCACGCACAGGGCTGCAGAGATGCTGCAGCTTCAGAGGGGGAAATAAGTGACGGAGTCTGAGCACTTTGGAGAGCAGACAAGAGACTATCAAACTTTAACTGATTTATAATACTTCACTACGTAAGGCTCGGTAGTCAAGTTTGACAATTATAGCTAAAAATAGCTGCCACATTAAATACTGATTAGGTATTGCAGCCAAAACCCGACCATATGTATCAAACAAATTAAACCAATGTAGGCTAAAACATTCATCCATTCATCATCTATACCGCTTATCCTGTTCAGCGTCACGGGGGGCTGGCGCCTATCCCAGCTGTCATTGGGCGAGAGGCGGGGTTACACCTGGACTGATCCCCAGTCAATCACAGGGCTGACCGTAGAGACAGACAACCATTCACGCTCACATTCACACCTACAATGTGAGAGTCACCAGTGAACCTTACGAGCGAGTGTGGGAGGAAGCCGGAGTACCCACACATGCACGGGGAGAACAAGCAAGATGCACGCAGAAAGGCCTTCGTCTGAACCGGGGTTCGAACTAGGAACTTTCTAGCTGAGCGGCGACAGCAACAACCACTGCACCACCGTGCAGCCTTAGGCTAAAAGCTAATTTCCTTTAAATCAAATCAAACTTTTTCTCTCCAGAAGTTTCTGATGGATTTTTCCAAGGTTGGGGGATTTGAGTCCTTTGACTTGATTTGACTGGAGTCACACAGGATTAGCAAATTTGAGGGCTTGAAACTTCATAAAGGATTTAAACTTCATGTGTTCAGACACGTGTGTTCTGTTAGAAATGTATAACGCTGGCATATGGAACCACTTCTGAAACTTATTGGATACACTGAAGGATGCATGACCGAGCTCCAGCAATAAAAAGGGTCTTATTAGTTATGACCGGCTTTTAACAGTAAAAGTTCTAGACAACCAAACCTTCATTTTAAGACGTTATTAGCTCAATATTCAGATTAAGTTCCTTTTAGCTCTTTTAAGACATTGTGACACTAGTTTTGAAATCCACTGACACCACCCTCACAGGCTCGATCCATGGGTGTGAGTGTGTTGGACAGAAACACAGCTGGTTGGTGGGCCGGGTGTTTGATTGATGGTTTGTTTTGAATCCTTTGGCTCGAGCATCTTAATACAATCACCAGGGTTAAACCACAGAGACCATGAGCGTGTTGTGCTTCCAGCATTCTGTTTGATTTCTAATGTGTCTGTTGAGATTTTCTTTCACACACATGGTTTTCCTCCTCAGACTAAAGACGCTCTGTTCACCATCCTGAGGGACCTGCGACCCGGCGATCGCTTTAACTTCATCAGCTTCTCCAACAAAATCAAAGTTTGGCAGCCGAATCGTCTCGTACCGGTGACGCCGCTAAATGTCAGAGACGCAAAGAAGTTTATTTTCACTCTGGCAACAACTGGAGGTGAGACATTATCCTTTCCCTCGCCAAATAAAGATTCGTCTGTTGCAGTTCATCACTAATCTGTCATGACTTCTCTCCCCTGCAGGTACAAATATCGACGATGCCATCCAGACGGGCTCCTCTCTCCTCCGTGAGTACCTCTCAGACCCCGACGCCAGCCCGAACAGCGTCTCCCTCATTATTTTCCTGACGGACGGTCGGCCCACAGTCGGGGAGCTTCAGTCCACCGCGATCCTGGGGAACACTCGCTCAGCCGTGCAGGAGAAGTTCTGCATCTTCACCATCGGGCTCGGGAACGACGTGGATTACCGGCTGCTGGAGCGCATGAGTCTGGAGAACTGTGGTATGATGAGACGCATCCACGAGGACGCCGACGCCAGCGCTATGCTCAAAGGGTAAGGATGTTGTCATTATGGCTGCCATCTTGTTTTTCTAACCTGCTATTGTTGGGCCAAGGAATCCCATGGTGCTAATTATGATGAGAAGTATAAAGGATCTCTTGTCTGTCTGAAAATGTATCAAGTTCACCAACTCATCCACTTTGCAAAGAGACTATACTGAAAGCGACCTGGTCATGACGCTATCTTCAAGGGGGTCAAACTGGTCTAAAGCTGGTCTGATCTGAACCTGGTGTACAGCTGATCTAAACTTCCAAAAATGTGTCTAAAAATTCACCTAATCCAGGGCTCTTGTGTAAATCTCTTGTGACATTCGACTGAAAGTGTCCTGACATTGGTGTGAAAGTCTAAAACTAACTGGGTCTAAAACTGGCCTGACACTGGTCTAAACAGTCAGAAGCTGAATCTACAGTTTTACCAAGTTTACCAACACATCCACCAATCTCGGACACGAACAAAGGCGTCACTTCTCCATTGAAAATACCCTAAAACAAGTGTTTAACCAGCTTAAAATAAACCTGAAACCTGCAGTCAATGTAGTCTAAGATTGAGAAGAACAGTCTAGTTGAACAAACTGTTCTAAAATTGACATGAAACTGGACTCTAATTGCCTTAACATTGGTCTAAGCATTGGTGTAAAAGCGGTGTGGAAGTGGTCTGAAACTCGTGTACAGCTGATCTAAAATGTGTGTGCTAAAATTGCCCAAAAAAAATGTCAGAAACTGTGCGTAATCGTGGGCTAAAATTGAAGTGAAACGAGTATGTAACTGATCTTAAACCCCTTTGAAATTAGACAGAAAGTAAGTCTAAGCTAAGATAAGTCTGACACTGGTCTAAAACAGTCAGAAACTGGTTTACCAACACATCCACCAACGGACACGCACTTCTCCACTGAAAATACCCTAAAATAAGTGTTTAACAAGTTTAAATTGAGCCTGAAACTGGAGTCAGTGTAGTTGATTGTAAGATTGAGAGTGGTCTAAAACAGTCTAGAAGTTGTTCTAAAATTGGCATGAAACTGGACTCTAATTGGCCTCACATTGGTCTAAGCATTGGTGTAAAAGTGGCCTTGATTTGGTGTGGAACTGGTCCAAGACTGGTTTTAATCTGTGGTCTTATATATGGTCTAAAATTGGAGAGAAACGGGCGTCGGTTTGCCTCGGTAGATGAATTGGCGGCCCATGTGCGGAGGCTATGGTCCTAGGCCCCGGGTTCGACTCCCGCCCTCTGCCACGTGTCGTCTCCTACACAGTCTTCCCATTTCCAGCGCTCCCCACTGTCCTCTCTAGGAATAAAGGAATAAAATAAACGGTGAGAAAGTTGTCTTGAGGTCATGAAAGCTATGTTTGGATTTCAGCTTGAAATTGATCCGATGGTGGCACGAAACCAGAAGTGCCTTTATTGACTTGTAATATAAAATATGGCGATAAAATTGATTGAGAAGATGTAATTACTCATTACTTAAGTGTTCCCCCTTTACATGTGTATAATCCACCTCTTATTAATCAATTAGCTGTCCTTAATCCCTCTGACACGTCTCTCATCGAGCAGAGAGGGAACGATGACCGCAAATGTGACGGTGCTGACAACAGTCCTCTTTAATCAGCCTCAACATGTGACAGCCACAGACCACAGCAGCCACCCTCTTTCTCTCTAAGACTCCTTTTTCCTCTCCTCGACACACAACCTTCTCCTCTCTCTCTTCCGCACTCGGACACACGTGGTGTTTGTTCAGTTGAGCAGGAATGTGTGCGTGTTGTGAAACCTGCATCTGAGTATGTACGTGGGGTTAACGGATAGACTCCTCAGATAATAGCCCTCGTCCGGCTTGAGCAAACACGCTGGTTAAGAGGTGAGGAGGTTTACTGCGGCGTGACAACAAGGACACACACACATACACAATCTTTCCCTTATACACACTCTTTTATGAATGTGTGCACAAACTCTGAAGTGGGGTTACGGTAGCTTTGAGAGGTTAGACAAGCAGGTTTACGGCCGGAAGGTGGTTTGTTTGACTAAAAGACATCTGATGAAATCTGTAACAAACTGCTTTTTCTACCTCAAAAACTACCGCTGATGTTCCCTTGAGCACAGGCAAACAACATGTGACAGATTGGAGATCAACAGAGAAGAGTTGGTTTGAAACTTGGGCAACATTCAGAACGAATTTAGCGAAAGCAATGGCTCCAAAAATGGAACAAAAAGGTATTCTTGTTCCAGAGAACCAAGATGGTGACGGCCAAACGCCAAACTTCAGGCACCAAACAGTACTCCACAAACCAACTTTCAGTGGCAATGTCTCCTTCTTATATACAGTCAACGAAAAACTAGCACATTGCTAGAAGGGGACACTGTCCTTGATGGAGAATAAGGTACGACCAACAAGGTGTCCCTCTTGTTGTGGTCGTCTGATTGGGATTAACAATGACTTAAAGGTAGAGGTAGCTCAAATGTTTGGCGCTGCAATACATGTTGATGTGTCGGACTTTGACCTGAAAACAGAGGCTTGTTTGGTTTGGCAAAGATGACCAAAGATTAACCATAGAGGTTGCAGGGTATGCTCAAATGAAAAGTACTGACAATCAACGTTGGCCTGCAAAAAGACGGTAGTTCTGGAAGGCAAGATGATTGTGTCTGGTATTGCCACTGATGGGTCAGTTCAAGCTAATTTGAGCTGGGATCTAATTAATGACTGCCTTATCAATGTGTCTCTTTCCTTTCTAGGTTCTACGATGAGATAGGAACTCCTCTGCTCTCTGACATAAGGATCAACTACACCGAGAACTCCGTCCAGTACGTCACTCAGCATCTGTTCACCAACTACTTCAACGGCTCTGAGATCGTCATCGCCGGCAAGCTAACCAACCAAAGCGCAGAGTCGCTGCACGTCCAGGTTACAGCCAGCAACAACGATAAGAGCATCATCCTGGAGACCGACGTTCCTCTGAGGCACCGGCAGATAGAGATGGAGAAACACGTGAAAGCAGCCACAGCAGCAATGGCCGAAGGAGCTAAAGTTTTGGGTTCAGTAACAGAAGACTTTGTTGAACGTGTCTGGGGTTTCCTGAGCGTCAAGGAGGGGCTGCGGTCGAGGCTGCGAAGCCAGACAAGCAAGGAGAGGGAGGAATACATCCAGCAGGCCACCAATCTCTCTCTGACGTACCACTTCCTCTCTCCTGTCACCAACCTGGTGGTGGAGAAGCCCGAGGTCCTGGCAGACAACACCATGGCTCCAGCACCCACCATCGCTCCAGCAGGTAGAGAAGATGTCTCAAACGCCAATGAGCTTCCAGGTGACTCAGAGGACGGAAAGCCACAGGAACCCAACAAGGAGGCTGGCAGCAGGACTTCATCTCTGAGCAACAACATTGGTGAGGTTCAATCTAACATTTGGTTGTACAGAGTGTCTGAAGAGCCATAACAAGTAAACTGACACAGGGATATCAAAGTATTGTTTTAATTGGGATTGAAATCTACAACTACTTAAAAAGATAACTCCACAAAAAGTATGTTTCTAATACTTCATGTGGCTCTGAAAACTTGGTCCTTCCAGGGTGAACCGAAGCTACAGTTAGCTTGGATTCACAACAGAAACAATAGGTTTAAACCGTGAGTAAGTCTAAAGCCAAAAAGAAGTATCATAAATATCAATGTTTTGTCAATATAAAGCATAATAAACTGCTATAGCTAGGATAGCTAGCTGTCAACTACTGTATGCTAGGCTAACGTTCACAAACAACCAGCAGCTAATTGTGCTAACCAAAAACAAGCTGCTTTTTAAGCTACATTTTTAAGAACACAGTCTTAAGTCTCTAAATATTTGTTGCTAGCAAACTTAGCTATTTACATTTGTAGTTCATATAAAACAAAGTAAAGCTCTGTCGACATACATGAGCGGCTAACGCTCGGGTTACACGAAAACATAGCTTTCTTTTGTTGCTAGCATGGCTAGCTGTTCATTGCTTTTAGCTGTTATATGTGTTTGAAAGATGCTGGTGTGCTGATGATAGGGAGGTGCATTTTGCTGCAGGAGAAATTTGAGACGTTTCTAGATAGATTAGCTTTGAAGTTATTGTAATGGATGTGATAACAAGCTTACAAGCTACAGCTAGTCTCCTCTGCAAAGGCACCAACTACACACTTTTCAGAGCTGCATTTCAAACCTAAAGGATGGATAGATGCAACCATGTTGTTGTATTTGCAGCGCGTGTGTTTTGGACTTTTGCATGTGTTTTTAAATTTGCATCATTTCTGAATTTGCAGCCTGTTTCTTCTAATGGAAACCGTTTGGGATGTTGCAGCGCGATTGCCCTCCTCGGCCATCGTATCAGACACCCTGTATCACACCAACAGTTACTGTTACTCATATGGAAGATTTAAAAAGGAAGCACTAAACAATGGCTGCCCTCTGACTCATTGCAGTAAATACATTCTCCCTTCCTTGTAGGTAAAGTTCAGAGGAGACCAGCCAAGAAATCCATCACCGTCTCCAAAACATCAGGTAACTCCACGTTCTCTCTCTCACTCATGTAAACAGTTTAACATTCCCCCCTTGCTTGTTTCATCTGATAGCATCTCAACCCTTTATACAGTAAGCATGTACGCGTTGGGTTAAAAGGCTCCATGAGGAGAGTTGAAAGAAAGAGACGGGGAATGTACAGTAGACTCTCTCTCTCCAACTCTCTGTGTGGGCGGCCTGTAATTTGGGTGCTCGTCAGACAGCGCGACGGGTTCAGGGATGCCTCTGAACATGACCTGAAAAGAGGGAAGAACACACAGGGTCTAATTGAAATACCGACACAAGCAGTACGTGGCACTTTAAACATGCAAGTGCGTGTTCACGAACAGACACACACACACACTGAAGGGAACCGGGGCAGAGAGAAGAGATGGATGTTTGTGCTTGTGTTACAGTGAAGAGAGGGACCCATCAGAGGCAGTTAGTGAGGGTTAATGACCCTGTCATTACTGTTCCTCAATCATCCACTCATCTCATCTCTCCTCTGTTCATCTCAGCTGGTTCTCACCAGGCTGAGGAGACTCCGGCTAAAGATACAAACCATCCTGATAATAGCCACCATGTTTTTTAAAGCTCTGTTATTTTTCTCTCTGCCTCAGCGGACGGTGACCCTCACTTTGTGGTGGAGTTCCCGCTCAGCAAACTGACCGTTTGCTTCAACATCAACGGAGAGCCGGGACACGTCCTGCGCCTCGTCTCTGACCACAAGCACTCTGGTAAGACTCGCATCAAGCAGCAACAAAACCCTTATTCCACATCAAGGCTGGAAGATCTTTATGTTTTGTGTCTTCAGGTGTCACGGTTAACGGTAAGCTAATCGGCGCCCCAGCTCCGCCGGGCAGCCACAAACAGCAGCGCACCTACTTCAGCACCATCACCATCGTGGTGGATCGTCCCAGACGCGCCTACATCGAGGTCACGCCCAAGAAGGTGATCCTGGACGGGCGGGACAGAATGGTGCTGCCCTGCCACTCCACGGTCTCGGTGGACAGCGGCGTTCTGTCCGTGTCCATCGTGGGGAAGTCTAACGTGACGGTGACGGTGGGAGGAAACATCAGCTTCGTGATCCTGCTGCATCAGTACAAGAATCCAGCCCCCTACCAGAGGGACCACCTGGGCTTCTACATCGGGCACAGCAAGGGGCTGTCGCACAACTGCCACGGCCTGCTGGGTATGTGTTAGTCACAGATTGAGCAGATATTCCATACACAAGTCTGAGCCTTAGTTATACTTAGAGTTCTTTAACATTCACCACTTTAAGAGCTAGAAGTGAAGTTTATTTCAACAGTGCGGCAAGATCCAGTCAAGATAAGTGTGTTTAGAAACATGTTTGATTGCATGTGAAAGGGAGTGTGGAGCATCTGTGAACATCTGTGATGTATTTGAGGTTATTTATAGGACGATGACGGGCAGAAAAAAAGGATTCTACCTGTAAACTAGTTTTAAATAGTAGATTAATTAAAAAAAAGTCCACAGGTAAGTTAGACTTGGAGGTTTTGTCGCTCGTGGAGCTTAAAGTTTCATGAAAATCAGTTATTTCTTAAAGCTAAGGGAGCCATCATATTGATTTAAATTCTCTTCATATCATGCAGCAATCAACGAATCAAATGCACGGATAAAGAGAAAAATATGTCGCATCTGTGGCTTTTCCACTGGTTTCACAAAGTGGCCTACCCCAGCTTAAAGTGAGCCTGGTGCTAGAGAAAGGTCAAGAGGTCAAGAGGTACATAAATGTCCACAAAGAAATCCAGACATTCATCCAAATCTTTAAGGTTTCAAACTATGCGTCACTGTAAGGGACAAAAAGACCAACGGAAAGCAGCATCATAACAGTCGAGTCCTTTCTTGGTTCAGACTAGAACTTCCTCGGTTTAAAGTTAAACCTGCAGTGAAACCTGCCCCGCTCTGCTCATTAGGGAGCTCCAAAAACAAATGTTGCAATTAGCGTAAAAAATCAACTGTGGAGAAAATAATTCTCTGCAAAACCTAATTGAAGAATTTAAGAATAAGACAAAGTTTGGTAAGCACACTAGGGGTTGTCCGTGCAACCCCTGGTGCTTCTGTGCTCGTGGATGAAACAGTCACCAAAGCTGGTGCAGCAGCTGAGGCCAAGGCCACCGAAATAACGTGGAGAGTTACATGTGGGTTAATCCTTCATCTATCCAGTGATTTACTACATGATCAACACCTCTGTGAGGCATCTAACTGGGAGCCCTGTGTGATTCTTAAAACACAAATTCAGAATCCTTTTATATTTGCGCAAAACATTAACAGAACAATACACACCTGATGCCTCCAAAGACTCATATCAGTCAAACCTTTGATTCTACCTTCAGGTCAGTTCCTGTACCAGGAAGTGGGCGTGGCTGAGCTTCCCGCAGAGGGAGACATGAAGCCGGCGTCCGTCCTGAAGGTGAAGGACCGCTCGGTGCCGGTGGTCCAGAAGAGCAGGAAGATCTACAGCGGCGCTCAGAGCGTGGACTGCTGGTTCGCGCGCAACAACGCCGCCAAGCTGATAGACGGACAGTACGAGGACTATTTGATGTCGCACATGTTCGACACGGGGGACTGGCCACACGGGACTAACAGAGTGTGAGACTGTCGCTGCTTTTAAATAACTGACTTAACTCGTTTACTCCGTTTTCATATCCAGAAACGTTCCCAAAATTCTCCTCCTACCTACGGCCACTTTTGAATATATTTTTGTACCATTTCTAATAAATATTAAATGTTTTTTATTATATTATGTTTATTATTTTTTACTGTCATTTTGTACTTGTAAATAAAACAAATAAACCCACAATCCAAGGTTGTTTTTTCACGCAATCTTTGGCTTTTTCATCCACCTGACACATATTTCTGGTGTTTTTCTCACACGCCAAATATGTACGTCAACATGTCTTAAACATGGCGACCTTCAAGTTGAAGATCACACCTGGTTACAGCCCCGCTAACTAACCCCTTGCCCCTGCGCCAATGACTACATGCTACACCACGCACACACAGCTCCGCAGTCCCCCCCTGTCATCAGCTGGAGGTCGCAGGGCTGCTGGCCCCGCCCCCACAGGTGTGCTCCGGCCAGGTCCCTGCTCAGATCGTCTGTCATCGCGCTGCCTAGCCCCCGGTCGCCGCAGGAATTCAACACCAACACGCAGGTTCATGTGTCAATCATCTTTATTCAGATTAAAGAGATACATTCGGTAAGTAGCACTGCGGCAGGTAGCAGCCCGATAGTGACACTTCAGGACGTGCTGCGCCGTTTTACACACATGATCATGATTCTGTTTGTAATAAAAAATACATACAAGGTACATAAGAATACAAAATTACACATTACAGACGGAATATGTCGAACTTTAGACCTTTAAAACCGTTAACAGGAGAACGGACGTGTTTGATGATGAATGTAAAGAAACGCACGTCTTTCACAGACTGATTAAGGAGCGCATTTACCACCTTTATTTTACTCACTAAAAACGTTCACTTCCAACATCGTTACCACAGACTGGACCACAATATGTAAAGTCAAGTAAAATATTAAAAGAATAAATAAAGAAATGTGCCATATCAATACACAGCTACTGAGTCTTCCCACTGAAAGAAGAGATTTTGTCAATAAAGTTGAAATATTTTGAGAAACTTTAATTTGCATTCTAGCTGTAGATTCATCCTTATCTCATATTAGTTTGTTATATGAAAAAGGACAGCAAGTAGATGGTTAGCTTAGCTTAGCACAAAGACTAGAAACAGGTGGAAATAGCTAGCCTGTCTGTGTTCAGGCAGTCACTGCTCCCCTCACAGAACTCTTCTTATAACCCCAACATGTCACTGTTACACCTCACATGTTGTGCAGATTAAACACACAACATGTAATGTGCTATTTAGTGAGTTTTAAAGGTGTTTAGTAAGTAGGTAGGTTTTGTTACATTTGAACGGAGTTTCCAGTCTTTATGCTAAGCTAACTAAACTAATCAGATGTTGGCTGTAGCTTCATACTTAATGTACAAACAGTACAAACAAACGCCCCAAATCTTGGAATGAAGAATCGCATTTTCCGAAACTATTCCTTTAAGAGATTTAAGCATAAAAACAATTTACTGACACTTAATTATCTTATTATTCGAGAAACATTCAGGCTCGTTTCACCTAACATATCATGACCTTATTTGTCTTATAAAAGTTTCGACTTATTTTCCTAATATGTCGACTTTTTCCTTCTAAAATTTAAAATTATATTCCAACATTATTCTTTAAATCGCAGGTTGTTTTTCCCTCCAACAGTCTCAATACTCCATTATATACAACAAACACAACGTAGTGTAACCTGGTCCTTAAAACCATAAAACAACTTCCTGCCCGTTTTTTTCTGCTAAGCAAAGAGCTGAAACCTTTTCATGTAACGAAGCTTTCTGCATGTTTGGTCCGTCATGGCTGAAATAAATCAACGTGTGTGCGTCTTTAAAAATTACGACCATTAACCACCTTTCAAACTTAAAATAAGCAGCCAGAGGGCGAACGTGCAGGAACGACTATAATTAGAAATCATAAAGGTGGATAACTGACAGATTGAAATCTTTGAGCACTTGTTTTTGTACTCGCTTGCTGCTCTTTGGAATATGATACACGATCAACGACCCTCTGGGGAGCAACATACCTCCCTAAAAAGCCCCCAGTGAGGAGAGAGGGCAGATTGATTTCAGTCTATTTCATCTCTCTGCACATGCTCAGTTGTGGTTTCTCTTTCTGATGTTCTCTTGCAGCAAGGTGCGAGGAAGAGCTTCTAATTCCCAAAATGCAATTTGATTCACATGCAAACACTGACTCAAGCTCCAGTTGTAACTATTCACACCTTCAGTGCAGAGGAAGGCAGGTAAGGCTGTAGTGTTCACATTCACAGGTTATAAGACCTTAAATTGTGCTTTCGCTTACAAGGAAGCTGATATTTAGACCTTTAATTTGAGGAGATAATGTTGCATGTTTTTGCTCATATTCAGGCTCTCAGGAGGGTTTGGTGTGGACAGAAGATGGATGGGTAGGAGGTCACATCACCTGGGTTCATACCACCACCCAGCTGGGTCTCAGTGGTCCTCCAGAGTACTGCACATGAGGGAGGGGGCCAACATCTTCCTCCCCCTCTGAGGCCTCGTCGGTATCTGTCTCGACGGTCAGCAGGACCTGAGAGAAGACGAAATATTTCAATGAATGCCACAGAAGCACCAACCAGGAAAAAGTGCAGTCAAGTAGGTGAACGCTGTTGTATGTTTGGTTTCAAAGACAGCATATCGAGGCTCTGGGGCAAAAAAAAGAATAATTAAGGATTGAGAGATTAAAAGATTAATGTTCATGATGTTAAAGATTAAAAAAAAGCTGGAGGAGAGGAGTAATATTCCGAGCGTACTGAGATTAAAGTCATACATTTGCAAGAAACAAAAACAAGTAAAATCGTGTTTATAGGAACCTTTTTGAGCCGTGACCCCCCATAAAAGTAGGCGGGGGTTCACGCCCCCTCTTGTTTCTCTGCTGCTCACACAGACGCGTGTCTGGCACGAAGCTCGGCGCACATTTAGCCTATTTTCTCTGCGAACAAGAAGCAGACTTCGTAGCAGAGAGAGACTGAGCGACCCTCTGCTGCCCCCCATGACGGATACTGAAAGTTAACAAACCTGCATTACAGATAAAAAAATATACAAAACTACTTTAAACACAACTATGAACACTAGTTTTCTAGTTTTTGTTTATCGCAAATTAGTAAATTCTTTTTAGTGTCATAAATTTGCTTGTTATTTTCTCACAAATTTTTCATTATTTCGGGCAAAATTACGACTTTAATCTCGTAACTTTCTAGTTTTTAATATTCTAGGAATATTACTGTTTTTGTTTTTTTAACAATGGCCCTAAAACGCCGTCATTAACATTGAAAAATAAAATATTCTCTTAAATTAAAGTGGTAAAATTATAGGAAAAAAACGTGGATATTATACTAGATAAAAGTAAAAGAAGAAGAAGAAAATATCCTGAGGTTATAAAACAAAAATCACACATTTGCGGGAAAAAAACTCTAATTTAATTGACATTAAAGTAACAAATGAGGAAAAAAATGGAATATTCCCTTACTTTTTTTCCCTTGTAAATGTAACAATCTCAGAGATGAAGTTTTTTCTCAAACAATTTTGAGTTTGTATATTTTGCTAGTTTTTTTTCTTTCCCAATGAACTGAACACTTTAATCTCAGAGAAAAGATCCTTCACTTCATGCAACATTGTGCTTTTTTTCTGCCAGACAATATCCATTTATTTCCTCATAAATACGAGACTTACATGTTGGAAATATTACGTTTTTTTGGAATACCATCCACCACATCTTGCCATGTGTTTGTTTTAACTCACAATAGCTCTGACATGCCGTGATTCTGCATCCCTGATTAAAAGCTGGGAAATATCTCAGCTCTGCATTCCCAGCCTCAAGTGGAAAATATCCCCTTTTTAATTGCAGCCTGGAAGACTCTGCAGCAGCAGCAGCGGGGGTTCAAATCCCAAAGGAGCAGAATTGCACAACCATATGACATTTACGGCAATTTAACCTTCCATATGTTGCTTCATGTGAGAGGCGGACATGTGGGAAAGCACACTTTAAAGAGCAGATTCAGATGTTGGGGGAACGACGACAGGCTTCTTTTTGTTGTAAACTTATAATCAGACTTTGGGTTGGATGATCCCCATGTGATACCAGAATCTGATCATCTGTAGCTGCAGCACCGTCCGCAACAACAGCAGCATTGTTGCTATAGCTTCAACCGCCACCCCCGCCGAGACCTCATCCAAGTCAATGCGTCTCTCTCTGTCCTCCTCCTCCTCTTCACTCTGCTTTCCATAACATCAGCGCGTGGAAACGACTGCTGAATGTCACTCTTATTCCCCTGGATGAAGGCTTGATTTATGGCAGCCTGGCAGACGACCAGAAGAAACGGAGAGAGGAGGGAGGGATTTGTCCTGACATCAGTCGGTTAAATCTTTCCTGAGAGAGTAAAAAAGAAAAGATCCGGGCTTCTGTGCTGAGCGGAGGAGGAGGATATTAAACTGTTTCCCCAAACACAACATCAGCCATCGGTCCGGATAAACCAGCACTCAACCTAACACTCACAGTCGCTACTAATGACATGACGGTTTGTGTTTTTGCGGTCGGGTTTTCCAAGGACTCAAAATCAAACAATTTCCAAAAGCAGAACAAAAGTAAACAGAATTCAAAAGGAATTTAAACATTAATATTTCCAGAATGCATCATCCGAACAGTGATGAGGGACCACAGAGAGAGGGACTCTGACTCACTGTTTCTTGGACTGAACTCATCTCATCTCATCGAGTCTAAAGAGAGAAAATCCATCTGGTTTGTCTTCATCCCCCAAAACAACAGGTGCGGTTGACACCCAGTGTGACCACGATCTATAATCAAACATTGGCACCCTTTTTTTTTTCACACACATTAAAGTCTTCTGCTCTTCATCAGCACCCACGAAAATGAAACGCTCACATTCTTGTTTGGGAACTGGCTTTAGCAAACCTTTTCATAACATCAGGAATAATCCCTTCAAACGACGATGAGTCACTTTCAGAGCAGATGCTCGGACGGATTTCTCCAAGTGGTCTGGTAAAACTTCTGATAAACTTTTCTCAGTTTTTATTTCCTCTGTTTTAAAGTAATAATCTCGAAGATTTTCATGTAAATAAATGTCTGTTAAGTCACTATCTATCGCCGAAAGATTGAGCCTATGGTCCACTGACGACAGCTGGGTGTCTGTGGCGCCCAGTTAGTGACACGTTTTCCATCAGCCAGCAGTGGTTGGTCTGCCAAAGAGGGTAGGCGGAGCTAAGCGGCTGCTTTTCCGCTCTCTGCAAGTGTTGTGAGTAAACAGTAAGCTACTATGGCTGAACAAAGAAAAGATGGATGACTACAGATACAACTTCAACAAGAAGTGAAAATCCAAAGAAAAAGAAACAAACTCGACGCTCAGATGAAGCAAACAGTCTGAAAAGGAAAGCGACCGTCAGCCAGGAAAATCAAGAGTTACAACCGGAGCCAACCGTGGACGTCACACGTGCAGCACTGTCTGGATATCTGGAAGTGTGCTCCGCAATTACAGTTTATCACCACAGGTGGCACCAAAGAGAACGAAACTGAGATCTTTGAGATTATAACTTTAACCTCAGTAGACAAACAAAGTAGAATTAGGCTCATTTTCTCATAGACATCTATTCAATCTGACATGTTTTTGTAGCCATTGGAATCGCCCCCTGCTGGTCATTACAACTAATGCCGTTTTAAGACACTTGAATGGATCCACTTTTCTGACCTGGTAAAATAATCATTTATTCTCACCCGTGCTTCGTCGGCATTCGCCCAGGGCAGCGCGTCGGCCTTCTTCACAGTGTCATCAAACGAGTCGTCCAGGCTCTTCATCGTCTTGTACTTCCTCATCATCAGGCTGTCCACCACCCAGAACATGATGGACTACAGGGGGAGCCGGAGAGACACGATTATGAACACTGCAAAGACTTTACAAAATATACAACAAAGTGTGAAAACTACATCACAAAAGCACCGCTCACGTTGACGATGAAGGGCACGATGAGCATGACCAGCACCAGCTCCAGCTGAGGGTTAGCGATGTAGCTTAGCAACACCTCCTGCAGCTGGAACACAGGAAGGAGACGTTTGACGCATGACATCAGGGCAAAAACACAATAAAACTCTGTTGTTTAAATTCAATCCAGGTAGAAAACTATTTTTTTTACTCTGTTTCAATAAAGAGCATTTTAATACCACAAATTTAATGCATGGACAAAAATAAATTCCCATTTTACTGTGATCTTTGGTGTAAAAACACTGGATATATTGGGTCAAACACTCAAGAAACATTTGTGCATTTGTTGTGCATTTCACCAAAACTTTCTAAATTAATTTGCATGACTATAAATACAAATAATCTTGACTGATTTATAACACTAATGTTCATGACAACAATGTATCAAATAGTGTGGCGGTGATCTGTAAACACAGGAAGTCTCCAAACAACTTTACAGAATAAACTCATCAGCTGGAACATAAATAAATAAGAACAGATAAATAAATGAGAAATAAACAAATGAGCCATTTTCTTTTTCCTTAGAAGGACATCTTTTGCTTTGAGAAGAGCTAATTTGAATAAACAGATATGATCCCTAATGTCACGCAAACAAAACATCCTTCAGACTTTCACATTGACTCCGAGTTTCCATTAGTCGTTTTTTATCTTTCACTTGTTTATTCTCTCTCTTCCTAACGACTTTTATCTCTCGACGCCTCCAGAGAATCTCAAACTACAAACCAAACAAAGCAGAAACAGAATAAAGAGAAGATTGTTAAATAAGCAGTTTTTTGCATGGAGTCTGGTTGACCTGGTCAAGAACAAAGGATGTAAAAATATCCTTTTTTTAAAGCATATATTCCTCCTGTGTTTTGGAAGAAAATCTCTGAGAATCTTCCTTTTATATTACACATATTTCCCACAGGCCCTGAAAGCAGCACGAGTAAGCGGTGCAGTCTCCTTACTTTGGACCACCCGGGGACGAGCAGCACCAGGCTGATCACGCCTTTCTCCAGCACCATGATGAGCAGGTAGATGCCACACTGACCGAGCCACGCTGCAGCCTGGGGAGGGTCACCTGGGGGAGGAAAGGGGGTATAACTTCATTATTTAAGACTTATAGCAGCTTATCTCTCTTAGATTTTTCCCTATGCTTTGCAGGGTAACAATGTCATTAGCTTGCAAAGCTAATTTTCAGAAGCAGACAAAAGTAACCTTACATTTAAAGAATGTATTAAATAGTTGGAGAAATAAGAATATATATATGTTTACTATTCTATTCTACTATTTAAGTATTTTGCTATTTTGTCTGATTTAAAACTAATATCAACTTGCAAAGATAAAACTCTGCAGCTTTAGCGTGAATCTATTTTAAAGGAGCAACTTTTTAAACTACCAACAAGATCAAAAAGACATTTTCACGCTCTGTCCTTAGATAAAAATAGTCCTTAAATAGTCCTTCTAACCCTTACCTAAACCTTTCAAAAAGGTGTTTTACACAGGTGTGTCGCCACAACAGACACAAAGGAGGACAAGTCTGTCATTAAGGCAGGAAGAAGGGAGGAGGAAGTCACACAAACAGACGGATGGAGACAAAAAAGAGAAAACACACAGATCTTCACTTCAAGGTGTTTCTGGATTACATAAACTCGCCTTGTGCTTTTTTTTTTATAAAACTGTGTTCTCTTCAGAATAAAAGAAAGAGGAAGTCAAACATGAACTTGACTCTCCAGTTCTCAAGAAAAAGTACAGATCTCTTGCGGGTTGTTAAAGTTAAATTTTCCATCACACAAGGAAGGAAAAACAGCAGCAGAGTGAGCGTAATAACTGGCGTGGAGTTGATCCCTCTCTGAAGCCGCTGGGAATGTTTTCCAGGCGGGGCTGCAGCTGGAGATGCTGGATCCCCTCCCTGTCTATAAACCTCGTGTGGGTCTACAGCACCCTCTAGTGGCTCCTGGGGGAGTTTATGTTACATGACGACAGAAGAAGCTCAAAGCAGATGATGTCTCACCATATTCTCCGAACATGAGCAGCGTCCAGCATTTGTACTCCACCAGTTTGGAGACCAGCTTCACGGCCAGCCAGATGACCAGCATCCCCAGCGTGGCGTCCAGCAGGAAGTTCATCAAATACCTTTATAGAAGACATAAAAGAAGTCACATTCAGACAGCTGATCCTCATTTTACTGTGACTTGTTAAAGCTGATCAATAACTCACAGGGAGCATGGGTCTTCTTTGGTGAGCGTGGAGAGGAAGACGTTGGCAAAGTGGATGAAAAGAGCACCGATGGCCTGCTTGGACGTGTCAAAAAACCTGGAATAAAGATCAAATGGAGGATATTTAATGTCTTTTTTTATGTGTTGGATGTCTAAAAATGTCTTTCTAAACAATTTAATGTCAAGAACAGCATGAAAGTTGAAGAAGAGAAAAGAAGTATTTCTGACCAGATCCTCCACGGTCGTCTGATCCCGACAGGCTCCCGGAACCTCTTCACTGCAGACCAAAAAAAAAAAGTTAATCAATTAATGTTCCAACTTGACTTTGTTTAGTTAACTCGCAGTAAGTTTGACCTCCACATCCTCGTCTCTCTGCAGGGCAGAGGGGGAGCGGGGATGATCACGCATGTCCTCGTTTTCACGCCGCCACAACAACTCCATCTCTCCCCGCCGGGCTCAGGGCGAACAGACGCCCACTGTTCCTCTATCTCTCCATCTCACAAGGTCAGAGAATGTGACTCTGCATGTGAAATCAGGATCGAGGCGTCCTGCAGACGTGTTTTACATCTGTTAACCCCCCCAGTTATCCATCAGTTGTTTTTGGTCTCGCAAAAGTACAAAATATAAATAAATACTAAAATAGCATTGAGGCTACAACTACTAAACAGCAGTTTTTTAGAGCCTTTGCCAGCCGTTAATAATGCCCTATCTCCAAATAATGAACAAGCAAAAACACTCGCTGATTACATGGATTAAAAACACCTTTTCTACGAGGATTGTGCACCAATATTGCACTGATATGACTTTCCAAGTCGCTGATTTCTTACACGAGTAACGTTATTAAAGAATATGTAACTTTATAACATAGACTAAACTAATTCTAGGTCGGACCAGCGTCTGCTCAGCTGTGACGCTCTGCTTCATGTGCTGCAGTCACTGCTGAGAGGATTGTAAAGCATGGAGTCGGAGTGCGTACGATGATATGATGACACTGTTTTTATATCGATGCAAATCCTCAAAAAAACATCATTTTTCATTACTGATACAGTGGCGATTTGGCCTCGTTGACCAACAAGAACTACAAATCAAACCAGCCGATGTGGCACGGGGAGAGCGGATCGTACGCAGATCAGAACAAACTTTCAAGGCAAAAAATCTTTTATATGTATTTAGCAACTTTTACTCACAAGAAAACAATTCTTTCTCTGGTGTGTCCTGGTAAAAAAAAATCACCTTCTCTTGTGCCCCCTACTCTATCTCACCTGCACACATACATATACGTCAAACTACTGATTCAAACAAAAGCCTAAATAAATACTTAAATATATTAATAACACAAATAGAATCAAACTTCAAACGAAATAACAACAAATAAATACATGTAAATAGGGATGCACGATATTATCGGCACGTTATCGGTATCAGCCAACACCATATCGGCTGAAAAATGAACTATCGGATATCAGCCAACACGCCGATAACCGCCGATATAATTAACAGATAAAATAATGGGCTGCTGCATACTTCGACCTCGGCGCAATGTCCCCGGCGCGAGGAAGACCTGCGCGGCGCGGCGCGGCGTGGCGCGGCGCAGCGTGACGACGTCACGTGTGTCTACCTGCAGCATGAGAGAGTTAGAAGCCAAAATGTCGGTGGTGTGGAAGTTTTTCAAAGTGTCTGAAATAGATAGAAAAACTGCTGTTTGCAATGACTGCTCAGCTTCGGTGATGCGAGGAGGAGCCAAGGCAAAGTCTTTCAACACTACAAACTGGATTAACCATCTCAAGACCCGTCACCCCGACTGTTGTAACACATGTGATAAGAGTATCACCATTATACTGTACGCTAATTCCAATACAGAAGAGAGTTGATGATCTCTGCAATTAGGTGTGCAGGGAAAAAATATCGGTATCGGTAATCGGCTAAATGAGTTGTAAAATATCGGCATATCAGATATCGGCAAAAAATCCAATATCGTGCATCCTTATAAAATAATCAACTATGTAAAAAGCTCCAACAACTGATATCGCTATGATATCGGCAAATAATATCGGCCAATGGATAATATCAGTCAGGCTCTACTTTGATTTTTTCACACAAATAACCAACAGATGAACTGATGATGTAAACGATCATGAGTGGCAGTCCTAGATTGCTGACAAATCAAGTATTTTACCAATTTATTTACATTGTGAACACGTATTAAGTAAATTAAAAGTGTGTCACAACAGGAAAAACTGGAGTTTAGTCACACATCAGATCAGAATAAGCTTCCAAATATTTGCTCTGAAAGTTTGCACATAGAAACTGTGCTAGCTGCACGGCGTATTCAGCCCTTATCTGACTTATTTGAGTGCATGAATAATGACAACTCAAAGGAAGGAAACTCCCAGAAATAGCCTTTGAGGAAGAGCGCCCTGACCACAGATCAGCAGAGGGATGCACGGCGCCGGCAGCCTCGGCTGTGCCTTGGCACATCGCCACCGTGATCATAGCTGAAGGGCCCTTAATGCTCCGCTGCACTCAAATAATGTGGTGTAAATATTAACAGATGCATGTGCTCTGACCAAGAACGACACTTGTGCTGAGAGCAGGAAAGGGGGGGGGGGGGGGGAATGAGCGAGGAGTGGGTATCGATTTCTCCTCTAATAAGTAACTGAGTGCAGGTTAGAGCTCATTGATCTCACTCACCCTGAAGGTCTGGCCTGATTCTGCAACACTTCAGTGCTCTGAACGCGGCCGCTTGATTAGCTGATGAAATCAACATGACTGCAGTGACCTTTTAGAACTACACTCTAATTATTAGATCAGACGGCAACACACTCACAAAATACTACACATGAATAACACTCAGGATGCACGGCCATTTCTGTTTATGTTACTTCTGGGTTATCAATTTACCAAATAAAAGAAGTATATTGACCATATAAAGGGCTGTATATTGGCAAGAAACTGGCAATACGATATGTAACGCAATACAGGTTTTATTTAATATAATTTTAGGGAAATTGATTGTATTTGTTTTTATTACAGTCCCTGTAAAATCCAACAAGATGGCACTACTTTTTAGTCCAAGCTAAGGAGCAAACATTTGCCTACATGAGCGAAAAAACATTTGCATATAAACTAATATTTCACTACTAACATACAATGTTACTGGAATATCATTAGACATATGAGGCTGCGTTCACAACACGTTAGATAACTGGATCCAGTTTCCAATGTTCCTATATTAACGCCCTTCAGCTGCCGGTGCTGCAGAAGCACAAAAACATTGTCTGTGAAGCCAAAACTGGTACAATGCCCAACATTCTCCAAATCAGCTGCCACTGATTCACTCGTTTTTTAGTCGTCAATAGTCATTGTGTAGAGTATATTGAGTTTCTGTCTGTAGATAAGGAGCGTTTTGTTTTTCTGTAAAGGTCAAAATCACTAGAACATTGGTGAAATGCTGTTACTAAAACTGCCTGCACTGTGAAACTTCTGCTTACAAGACTGTGTCATATTTAAAAACAGAGAGATAAGTGAAGTTCAAGTTTCTGTAAATCAACCGTAGCACATTCTGAACACACTGAACAGTAGTCAAAGTAGTCAATAAACATATGCAAATACAAGTTAACTCAAGACATGATTTGTGATTATTAACTGCAGCCCTGGGTCAAACACGTGTCATCCTGCCTTAGGGAGAGACAACACTTCCCTTAAAAACATCGTAATTTGGATTCCGCTTTGCTTAAAGGCACACAAACCAGTGATGTAAGATATATCTTCATTATTTATGGTTAATTTGGGTCTTGACAGATAATTCGGTATATAGATATGCCACAATCGATTGTTGAAATTCTGTGTTTACACTTCTCAGTGCAACTGTATATTTGTGAACAATGAATTAAGTAAGGAGTCTTTATCAGGCAAATCATGTTCTAATTATATTCAACTTCGGTATGTCGTCTGTTCGATAAGCAAAGCAACATTAAACTAGCATATTTTCAATGGAGTTTGGTGTCACGCTAATGACCCGATGCAGAATTTGTCCACAAAATAACTGAAATTCCGTCATAATATGTTAACAGCATGTAATTCATGCCGAAAAGGTTACAGAACCCTCAAGAGCCTAGAAATGTTTCAATTATATTCAACCTGGGGGTGTGGTCTCGTAGAAAAGCAAGGCAATATTGAATTTGCATATTTTCAAATGGGGTTTGGTGCTGAGCTAATGAGGCTTTGCAGAGACAAACGTCAACACAACGCCACGTGGACTAGCGCTGCCTTTTAAAAACAATGTTCCGCATTTTGTGTTTAGTGCATACACTCCCTGAATTAACACAAAAACACTGTGATAGTAAAATGTTTTCAGTCACAAGGATAACTCGGGAAAGACGGCTCAGATACTCACACATCAGCGTACTGAAGGCAATTATAGCCAGGAGTCCCTGGATCAAGACGCCGAACCTGTCCGTCAGAGCACCGTTATCGCAGCCCTGAGGATTCGCCTTGTTAATGTCAGACATGTTTGTCACTTCAAATGGGCCATTGTCCAAGAATCTCTTCACCAAGAAGACCCCGCTGTATCCGTACATGTCCATGATGTTGACCCGATTAAAAACAACACAGCCGTTGGAGACAAAAGAAGCTCACCCTCTGTGGGAAAAGAAGGGCTTAACCCCTCTTTACTCGAGGAAAACAAACCGCCAGATTTTGAGTTTCCGGCGATCGATTCACGGTAAAGTTTTCCTTCAAAGTTTCCAGAGACTGCAACTACATCTCACGCTGTTAAAGCAAGACGATAGGATCGATTTTCTGACTCACATCCATGTTTATGTCCACGAAAACACGTACCGTCAAGTATCCAAACGGAAAGTGTAGCTTCCGGTGAAATGTTTCAAAATAAAAGCAGGAGATAACTATAAAGGGATGGACAAAAAGAACTGTCAAGAAATGCTGTTTTACAATATGTCTAACAAATATAAAACATTACAACTTTAACTTAAACCAATTAAAGATAGTCCACCTTAAATGTTAAAATAAACTTTAGCGAGGTCTGTCTTCATGTAATGATATCTTTGGGCAAGTGCTAAGAAACTACTTTTGGTAGGCTAATAGTTTACTTTCTTCCATTTTATATTACATAATAATTAATAAAATGCAAACTAAAGTTATTATAAAACAAAGATTAATATAAAATCAGAATTATGGATAATAATAGATATAATTTAAAACAGTTATGGGCAGATAGAGGAGGCAATAGCATTTTTCTTTTTTAGGTTAACACAGCCATCTGTTACCTGGCTAAAGATTGTTTAATTAAATCACTTAATTTAAATGACTCTTTTGAGCTTATCTTTCCCACATTAATATACTAATATTATCTGAATGTGATATTTTGTTTGCTTATGAAATGTTTTGAACTTTTGGTGCGAAACTACTGTCTTTCACAGGTATTCTCATCAACATTTACCTATTTAAATGGGATAGAATCAAAAACAACTTGATAAACACCCAAAATGTACAATATCTTTACTCCACCGTTTTATTTTGTAGTAAGAGTGACCTGACTTCCTGTTGTAGTTCGGTTAAAGTGACGCAAAAGTCTGTGCGGTTTTCGCAGCAGAATTCCTTGAATGTGCGCGAGGCCGCCTCAGAGCCTTTTTGTTTGGCAGTCAGACGTGCGTCTCATCGCGCGCACGAGGGCCCAAGAGATACCACAGCCTCACGAGGAGATGCAATAAAGGCGATATTGAGATGCAAAGTCTGTTTGATAGCTACAACTCGTTCATGCTCAATTTATTGGGCTAAATGTGTTAAAGAGGACGGGAAGGTGAAGGGATGGGTTTCCTGATTACAATAATCTGATGTAGACCAATTTAGAGACGTTAGAGGATTATACACCTGGAGCCGGACAGGTAGGCGTAGAGCCAACATGAAGGCCTACAGTATCAAACTAAGAGAAGCCGTCAAGTAAGGTTCACAAGACGCTATAAGAAACTCACTTTAAAAAGTTAGTTTAGTTTTAATTAGTTATAGCCTACAAATGCTCTGGTTTTGTCTAAACTAGAACATATTCTCTGCCTCTTCCACACACGCTCTAATTAATTTCTGTTTTATAAACGCAGAACTGAGTGTGAGAATACACCAACACAGCTGTGAGAAATGTTAATCACTTTTAAATAAACATCGGCTACAACCCGGCCATCTTACCAAAAATGACCAAATTATGAACTGGGTTTGGTTCTGACATGTCCCTTAAAGATCTAATTGCTTGTATCAACTAAGCCTATCAACACAGCCACTTTCACAAGAGAAATACAGGCAAAACTAACATTTATTCACATTAACTGACAAAATAAACTCTTATTTAGCCGTAACTCAGACAGAAAGTTTTAATCTTTCTCATTAGCTTCTATGAACTAACCAAACACCTATGTTAAAAATAGGATATTGTCCTTGCTTTCTCTCCTTCGCTTGATTTTTCAAAGACATTGGTTGTTATTCCACCAAACTGGCACGACATTTGGTTTCAAGCATTAATAAATAACCTTAATTAAAAAAACAGGAGTCGGTCTCATTATGAGAATGACGTTCATTGAATCTTCACAGGAGGCTTTTATTCTCGAAACATAGCTATTTACTTTTTTTGCCAAAACAAAAAACTGTCCTCTGCCTCGTGCGGGCTCATGCACAGGTCGAGTATGCCTCTGTGTGTGTGTGTGTGTGTGTGTGTGTGTGTGTGTGTGTGTGTGTGTGTGTGTGTGTGTGTTAGAAAAGGAGGAGGAGGGGGGGTCATAATCCTGTCTCTCGCGCTCGGAAAAGCCTCTTCTCTGGCAGATTAATGGGGCACAGCGCACGCTCCAACCATCTGTTCCTCCAGCGGCATCACACCGGCACGAGCGCCTCTTCATCTCCTGTCTACATGAGTCCTTTGTGTCTTTATGAATCAGATCCGCCTCCGTAAATAAAACACTCAACCCAACTTCCTGTTACAGGTTTCAAAATAAAATCCGTATAGCAGTTTTACACTATTGTTTCAGTCTTTGTCATAGTAGCCAACGTTTATTTTGTAGCTTGAAATGTATGGTGACTTTTTAAAGCTTAACTTTTTTCGGCTTGCGGTCCTTTAAAATTCACAAAATGTCTCTAGAGCCGAAGAGTGATGTATCCCTCAAAGATCGTTTGTTTAACGGCGTCCTGCTTAAAAAAGTAGAAATGTCAAATTAAAAGAGTAAAAAAATAACAAAAGCTTGAAAATGTAAACATTATTTTGTGGTAAAATTTGTGCTTTATTCTTTAATCATCTTGTGACCCCCCCAGAACCTTGGGGGATCCAACCCACAAGTTGAGAACCACATTACTTCTGACCTAATTTAATCGGAAAAACCGAACAGAGAAACTCTTTAATGTCTTTGACCTAAATTACTCATATAAGGTGTTTCAAACTCCCTTTTTAAAGATATATTTTGTCATTTTATTGACTCTTACAGTTAAGGTAAAACATTTTAAATAGTCTAGGCAATGGATTAAAGAACTTTTTCTCTTGTAGACATTATGCAACTAGACAAAACTAATATTATGTATGACGTTTCTTTCCCACTCAAGTTGTTCTTTATGACCCACTCCACTTTGGATGGAAGTCTGGGGATGTTTCAGGGGATTTCCAGAAAAATGTGCAGCGTAATTAAACCTTTTTCACTCATAAACAAACCTTTTATTTTGTTTAAGAGTAAATTCTCTGAAGGCTGATTTGGAAAATACCCCATAAAACCCCGCGTTATACCGGCGGGAATCACAGAGTTAGGTTTCACTTTCTGTCGGCAAAACTTTACTTCCACCCTGAGAGCTCCGTTTAGTTCAGTGTCCAAAAATAATCCACTACAGCTGCTTATATCTCTCCATAAGTGAGACTTACTGTGGTTGAGTCTGTTTAGAGGTCTTTATACGCTAACCTTTGAACTGCATCTGCCGAAATATTAGAAGTGGTGCAATGCGCTGCTACCACTAGAGGATACTGTTGACTTTGATAAGAGATGGCCACGTTAAAATAACAAAATCTCAGGCTGTTTCTCAAGAGCTGTTTGGAGGAAAGCGATCGCCAAAATATGAGAAAAATATTGCCCAGTAGAGCAGAATGAACCACTCAAAGGGTAAATGCTTTTAACAGATGAAAAATGATTGACTTTTATGCTTATTCATACACAGAGGAGGGCAGAGAAGAGGGGATGCTTGTGTTTTTGCTGTAGTAAGATGCATTCCTGCATATTTTATTGAAATAACATTATTTTTATTGTTATTATGATGATTATTTGAGGCAGTTTTACTTCCTGTTATTTATAAAATTGTACAGTTTAAGAGAAAATAGGTCTTCGATCAAGTAGCTGCCTGTATACACACAAAAAAGAGTAATTAGATTAAATTAAGGCTACAAGCTACTATTAATTGTTTAATATTTAAGCAGATATTTAAAGATAAATGCCAGTAATCTCTAATGAGAATTAAAAATAATGTTTGCTTGTGAAACTGACAGTTTTTCGCTGTGGTGTGTTTGGTTTTGTAGGCGTCTTCAGTTCCCTATTTATATCAGGCTGAAGAAACACTTTTTCGCTGCTGCACTAAAAGGTCTGTGAAGGAGTTGGCTTGAAAATATCTGTAGATGTTTTTGGACATGCGCAGAAGGGAGATGCCATATTGGAACAGGGGCAGCAGCAGCTGAAAGACGTCGCTCGCGTTGCTTTGCTCGGGCTCACGCGAACGAGGAGAAGAGAGAGAGGGAGAGAGGGGAGGAAAAAAACAGAGGGGGTCTCGTGAAGGAGAGGCGACTAAAAAACTTGGACAGGTAAGACAGGTGACGGCTCGAGCGCTTTCCGGAGGTTGCTGCGTTTTGTTATTTTCGTTATGTCGACGAAAGAAACACAGGGAGAGTTATCTCTCTGCTCCTACCCCGAAGTGCTCCCGAGGCGGTTTCTGTAGAAACGAGAAAATAGTCGCGAGCGTTCGTTCGCGAGCCCAAGTTGTTGAAAGTGTCTCGCACGCGCTGTAATTAACAGCTTTCACCGGGGGAGAGGACGCTGTCTCGTGGCACTCGTGGTAATACGGTTGTTTTCTGTCTCTGTTTGTGCCTTTAATGTAATTATTTGTTTGGTAAATAAGGTGAATTTTATGAATATGCACGAGCAGGAGTTTAAACGTTATTTTAACGAGGTTTAATGTTGTGTTCAGTGACAACGACGCAATTTTATTTGATACGAACGCGAAGTTGTCCTCGTATATTAACGTTAGAAATGACTTATCGCTGTCAGAAACCTTTAAATGAGTCAATTGGGATTTTTTTTCCGTCACCCATAGGTGCGTAAAAGCCACTGGAAAATACCGGACACTGCCAAAATGTCAAACCACTTTCAACATGGCGGGTTATGGTGTTCGAGGGGAAAAACTGCGCCTTAAAATCTTTGAACGAGGAAAAAATAAAACGACGGCAGATAACGCGCCCGGTTCGGTTTCTTTTGATGGACAAACACGAGGTTTAATCAATTAAATTCAAAGTGTGCTTTTGGCGATTCCGGGGGAGTTTTTTTCCGCTGCAGTTTTGAGTGTGCAAAGTACATGACCGGAGTGCCAGCCAGCCAGCCTGCCTGCCTGCTGGTCGGCTACACCCCTCAGCCTCATCTTCCTCATGTGCACTTAACGTTTCCTCTTTCACTTTTATCCAAAAATGCTCGAGCTCTCACGATACGTGTCTTTCTAGACCTCATTTTATCACATTTACGTCGTTTTTCAAAATAAAATCGGCGACAGGATCGTTTAATTCCCCATTTTGCGATTCAAATATAAATGATTTTACACTCGGACTCAGTTTATTGTGTCTCTTTGGCACATTTGCTCCGATTAAGCAGATAATTGGATTAAACCGCGCGTATTAGTCTAATTATTTCTCTTTTTGCGAGGGGACTGCAAATCCTACAGCTTTGCATTATTCGAGGATTCTTCCTCCAGATTAAATTCGTCACCATAATGAGCAGAAACAATAAAGACCGCGCGTTATGGAGCCGCTCATGTGCAATGAATAAATCATGCTGCTGGACTTCTTGTTGCTCTAAAGATATTTATATTTCCGTGGAGCTGCGCGTGAGGAATATAAGAGCACTTGTGTATGAAAAAACTCCCAACATGGTTTAAATTGGGCTGTGAGCTGTTTCACAGGAGAGGTGGTCAGCATGGGTCCTGCTCGCTGCACACTGTTGATGAGTTGTTGGCTTTTATTTTGAAGAACCACCCAACGGCCATGTTTTATCATGTAGCTGTTTTTGATAAGGCATTGTGTGTTAATCTTGTGTGAATGTTTCTCAAGAAAGACAATCAGTGGAACAGACAGAGGAGGGTCTTTACAGGAAGTCGGGCTCTCTTCTTCTTTCTTTCTTTCTTCCCGGTTCTTTCATATATCTTTGTTTCTGTTTGTCTATCAGTCTTTTTTTCTGTCCTTTCTTTTTTTGTTTCATTCTTTCAGTTTTTCAGTCTCTTTCCTTTTGATTTCTTTCTGCCTTTCTCTGCCTTTTCTTCAGTCTATCTCTGTCTTTCTCTCCTTCCTCCCTTCCTTTCTCTCCATCTTTTTGTCTCTTTCTTTCTTTCCTTCTGTCACTTCTTCCCCTTATTTATTCTTCTTTGTTTGTTTGTTTCTCTCCATCTGCCTTTCTCTTTCTCTCCTTTTTCCATCTCTCTTTCTTTCTTTCTCCCTCTTTCTGGCTTTCCATCTTCTTCTCTATTTTATCTCTTTCTTTCTGTCTTTTTTTCTTTCTTATTTTCCTCCCTCCCTTTCTTTCGGCCTCTCTCTCTTTCTGTCTCTTTATTTCTTTCTGTCTTTATCTCTCCATTTGTTCTCTGTCTTTTTTCTGTCTCTTTCCCTTTTTATCTTTCCTTCTTTCTTTTTCCTTTCGTTGTCTTTCTTTCTCTCTCTCTCTCTCTCTTGTTCTGTCTTTCTTTCTTTCTGTCTTTCCCTTCGTCTGTTGGAAAACTAACTCTCTGTTTGTATTTGAATAAGGGGAGGACTCAGGCAAATATCAGATTTGACCTCTGCTGTTTTCTCCAAACTGCTGCTCGTTTTGTGCTTGTGTGCGTGTGTGTTGTGCTTATGTGTGTGTGTGTGTGTGTGTGTGTGTGTGTGTGTGTGTGTGTGTGTGTGTGTGTTGTGCTTATGTGTGTGTGTTGTGCTTATGTGTGTGTGTGTGTGTGTGTGTGTGTGTGTGTGTGTGTGTTGGAAGTTGTTTCCAGTCATTGATGTTGAAATAAGAACGCTCTGGTCTGAGGGAGTTTCCCCCCTTTTGGCTGCTGCTCTGTTTTCTTCTTCTGCTGTTGTTTTTGTGGTAGGCCAGGGGCATTTTGTGTTTGCACTCCATCATTTGATAGCGAGCTGATCTCGATGAGCATCGTAATTCAGCGTTAAACACACTGGCTGCATTGTGAACACATGTTAAAATCTCTAGGAATCAGGAGGAGGAAACAGAGGACAAATTGTTGTATCAGACCTCCTGTTGCCAGGAGGAAACAACTCTTGGACGGGGCTAAAAGAGGAGAACCTAATAGGTAGTAATGCAATAAAACCCAAGCCCATGCAGTGGTAGTTAATCTCCTAAATCCCCCATTAAATCTTTGGCATGGATGGGTTTAGGGAAAGGCAGGAGGACAACATGTGGATGCTCAGCGCCCCACTAGGGGCTAATCAATAAAAAACTGCTCTCAATCCGTGGGGGCACAAATGTCCCGCGTCTGAGATTAACTCGCCCAGACCGGTTTAATCCCCCAGTGCTCAATCTGGGGCTGTTTCCTGCAGGCCAGAAGGCTTCACCGAGTGCAAAACTCCAATAAAAAACGGCAGCTTGTTTCAGAGATATTGGCAGCCACCTTCAGAACAAAAGCATGTGAATGTTTTTCGTCCCTGAGGGTTTAAAAACTTGTTTAACCAGCGACGGAGCAAAAAAAGAAACACCTCAACGTGCTGACGGTGTGAAAAAGACAATTAAATTAGACCTTTTAATGTTATTTTCTAATCAAAGTTTGCCTTTCTTTGTGAGGAAGACTGGTGTGAAGAGAGACAGTTACAGAACTCACATTCAAACTGCTCCCACACACGTCTCTTTACGGCCTCCACAGTGGGACAAACTCTTTTTTTAACGCCTTTGCACGTAAATGTGTGTCGGCTTTGAAATGAGAACATTCTCCGGGACCTCGAGCTGAATTCACTTAATAAGAAGCGTAAAAATATGTGACCTTTTCTCCATAACACGATAAATATGTCAGGGTGAATTTTGGGGAAATGAGCGATGCAGTTCAGAAGTATTTAGGCAATGACACACTTCCTGTTTCTCGTCTCTTAACTTTGGATTGAAAATGAAACAAGTTTAAGGTTTAATATTGTGCAATCAGTGCGAGTCCGGCAGCCTCGTCCTTCTTTTTAATATAAGTTTGCCATCTAATTTGTGGACGGCGCAGGAGGACAATGACAGGGCTGCAGTTCCTACACTTTCTATCTGATGTGGTTGTTAAAACCTTCAAATTAAAGCTCAAAGCGTGCGCTTTAACCGCGCAGCCTTTGATGCATTTAAATGCAATGTGCTGGAGCGTAGAGAGACAACAATGCAGAGACTCTTGAAGGGTGAATTCTTCCATTTTGGCTGCAATTAAACAACATTTTTTAAGTGTTTTTAAAGAAAAAAATGTTTAAAAAGCCAGAAAAATGTTGAAAATGTTCCCTGAGTCCACAGCGATGTCTTTATATTGCTTGAATAAGGTGATGAACTATTCAAAAACCTTTAAATATTCAGTTAACAGTGAAATAAAACCGGGAAAAAGCTGCAATTTGAGCAGCAAGAATCTGTGACTCTTCTGCCCTTTTTGCTGATTTCCTTCCTGATTCATTCACTCGTTAATGTCAGCTTTATGTAAGTTTAAAATCTTGTCTTTTAATGTCTCACTCTGTCTTTGAATAGCTTCACTGGAGTGTTGGGACAAGCAGATATGAGCATGCACTCGAGGGGACTTTTAAAGTAAAAAACCAGGTTCAAGAGCTCCTGCGCGACCCCGTCCCTGCAGTATTTGATACGGGGCGTTCAAGAGCACTTTAATGAGTTTTAATGAGCGCTGTGGAGGGCTGCATGCTGACGACGGCGATGTGTCAGTGCTGCTGCAGACTGTGGGGGCACTTAGGCAAGAAAACGCTGATAGGCTGCGAGAGGAGGAGAGGGGCAGCGAGCGGCGTCATGTGAGCCAAATTAGCTCAGCTTGTTGTTTACGCAGTGGATGTTTGTCGGAGCCACTGTGGGACGTCAGGGGTCTCTGTGTGTGTGTGAGGAGGAGGTGGGAGGTGGCACACACACACACACACACGCTGCCTCTGACGACTCACAGTTCTGTAAATACTCTCAGCTCGGCAGCAGCTCCAGCATTGTCTGCCTGTTGTTAATTTTCTCAGGATGTAAAAAGGTGTTTTGGACGCTGGATTCTATATTTTCTCCTCGGAGGATTCTCACACTTCTCTTCTCTTGGAACATCTCAGGATGCCGGATCACACGAGAAGGATATTTTCTGCTCTCCTGGATGTAGAAGTTGTGAACAGCAGCCTGATGCTGGAGTTGATTTTGTGTTGATTGAGGATCGATGTGTGACAGCGGCGTGCCTCTGACTTAATTGCCAGGTTGATGAAAGCGGGGGGAAGTCACAGAGCGAGTCAGTGGTGATGTGACTGCGTGACACACTAGGACAACTGCCAGGCGAGCGGCACAGAGGCTCTGCTGTTGTGAGGGTGATTATTTCTCTTATTGTCGTGCTGCTGTTATTTAGAGAGTCACCATTTGTTTTGTTTTGTCTTTAAGAGTAGAAGTCCACTGGTTTGTTTTGCATTGAAGATGTTGTTTCCATGTGCAATCTTAATCTTTGACTGGCTTTAAAACACTTGACTGATGCAGAGCGAAGGTATCTGTTGGCTTTAAGTTTTAAGCTAAACTTCTTTGGTTGCAGTGAGTATCTGCTACTTTTCTTTTCTTATATCCTGTTTCTGACAATTGATGAGGCCATCTGAGGACTCTGGGAACATATTGTGAGCATTTGTCTCTTTTCTTTTCACCCCATTTATCAGTTAGTTCATGAAATCGCACGCTCATTAATCCATCTTAAATGTAATTGTTAGTTGAAACTTTTTTAGCAGCGGTTACTCTTTTGTCTTTCCTCTCTTCTGTCCTCTGATAAGCTCAAGTAGTCGATGTCGCTTCTTTTGCGCTCTAACAAACCAAACATGTGAGAAACAACTGCTCTTCAGACAAAAGGTTTGTACTGTAAGAAAGCAGGGGAATATAACGCCAGCTAGGGCTGCATGATTGTGGCCAAAATGATCATTTTGATCAATATTAAAATCAGGGACAACATTTTTTTTAATGTACTTCCATGTTTAAATAAACCAAGCAACGCTTTCACTTCCTGTCTGTGCATTCTGCATGTTTGCGTTTTGACTCATGAACAAATTTAGCATCAAACTAAGACTTAACTGGGTTCTCTACCTGAATTTAGTGCATCTTCTTAAAACAACATGTAAAGCAAACTGGTCATTTCAGTGTGTGTAAGAGCTGCAGGGTGGACAGGGTGTCCCGCTGTGCAGCATCTCTGTTCTGGATGTCTGACGGGGAGCAGCTCGTCCTTCCTCTCGGCCTTCACACGCTCATCACGCTGCGATGTTTTTTCAGCTGCGTGAACGACGTGTTGCTTTGCAGCGCAGACGCAGATTTCAGGACCTCTTTGCTGATTATTGTTTCCTAATAATATAAGTTTCTTGCATATTAATCGTGGGAAGCCAAAATCGTGAAATATTCGATTAAGTGTGCAGCTTCAATGTGATGAGAAAGAAATCAGAAACATCACAAGAAGCCACATTAATCGACTAATATTACACTTGTGTTCATTTCTGGTTTGACAAAGAAAAATGAGCTAATTGACACATTAATTAGATTAACTAATGACCTCATTAGCTAAGCTAACTGTGTTTAATATATCACAGTGATCACAGCCCAGCGTGTGACAGCTCGGGTCGCTCGTCTATAAACATATTTATGGTCACACTTCCTGTTTTACTTTCTAAATTAAACCACAGAGACATTTTCTTTACTTCTGTTTGATCCGCGCGCTCGTGTGTTTCCAGTTTCTCTGCTTTGTTTGCCTCTGATTGGTTATCTGATGGAGGTTTGCTGCGGTATGCAAATACAGGCGGCCAGCAGACAATATGCATAACCTGATATTACAGAGGCTGCTCTGCAATTACACACAATAACAGGCTTTCTACTCGTCTGTAATGAGGCTGAAAATTAGTTTGAGTGTTGGAAACTGCGAGATTTAATGTTCCTTTCTGACTCTTTGCTTCTCGTTCGGCGGCTAAAGGCTCACTGCTGCAGAGTTTTTGCTCTCCACATGTCTGTTTCTTGGATCTGGTGTTGAAGTAGTTTCTGGAGATGGCATTCTTTTTCTCTCTCTGCCCGTTCAGCCTTTGGTGGCGGTTTCTGTTCATACTAACCGCCCACTTCCTCTGTTGTTTATTCTAAAGAAGCAGGAATCACAAAGCGCAACATTTCCTGTCAGCCGGATTAGTTTTCCAGGGAAATTCCTCCGAACTCGAGAACGTGTTTAGAGCAAATGTCGAAACCTTTACGCAAAAGTCAGACAGTGTGATAGATTTGATAAATCAGCACATTAACTCCTCGCATCTTTCCCGTACCAGGCCTGTGGAGGAAGGAAAGAGATGCAGTGAGGGAGAAGTGACTCACCTGAGGTCAAAGGTTAACGCTGAGCAGGACCGTGAAGGTGCAGGATGCAGTCTCGCAGCCAGGAGCAGCCGCTGGCCCTCGCGGCCGTGAAGCCCCGCTACTCGACCAACGGCAGAGAGGAGGAGGTGAACACAGGTGAGGAAGTAGATTTTATCTCCACCTTTCATGTGGCCGGGGCGGCTCCACAAAGCGGCCTCGATCAGGTCAGCAGATCTGAGAGGGAGGAAAACTGTGGATGGATGAAAGAGGAAGTTTCTTTGTGTTCTCTTTGTTTATTTACCTCATGGTATTCTGGTTGTTTACTCTCTAGTAGATTTTGCTTTTAAAGTTAAGTAAAAGGTTTTTCCCTTCACTGTTTTTGCCTTTCCTCTTTCCCTTAATTGGCTGATAGTTAATTCACCATCGGGCATCCCATGTTACACCAGTGGCTCAGTGGGTGGGGTCTGTGCGAGGGTTCAAGTTCGGACAACAAATATCAGTAAATGTAGGCAGGTTCAGCATTTTGCACGTACAGATATCTTAGCAACAAGTGCAGATATAAACATTGGACAGTGCTGCGGCTTCTTTTACGACAGCGTATTAGGGCCATTGTAAAAACAAGAAAAACAAAGCAGGAGGAGAAGAGAAATATTCCGAGAAAAAACTCAAAAAATCCAAGATTAAAGTCGTAAATTTGCCAGAAAGAAAAAGGCAAATGTATGAATCCTCTGCGGACAAACACCAAAGTGCGTAACGTACATAATATAATCTTCAGCCACAATGTTGTGGTCGCTGTTTGTTGTATAAGCCTCGTTTCCACACAACAAAACAACTGAAACCACTGATTTAAACTGCTTTTGTATATTTTAATGCAGGTTTGTTACTTTTAGTACCCGCCATGAGTGCGTGGGGTAACTGTCATGTGTGATGGGGCAAACGGGGAGCATAGAAACGTGTCTGTCTCCTCTATGAAGTCTGCTTCTTGTGTGCAGAGAAAATACGCAATAGATACTTTATTGTCGTCTTTCTTGCATCACAGCAACTCCATTTGCAACTTCAAAGTTAAGGACAGAAAACTAAATACAACAGTCCCTTTAACGTTCTTCAGATCTGGGATTTAACTCTGTATTTAATTTCAGAATCGACTTCTGTCTACCCTTATTAAACCGTGCTGTTGCCAGTCTTAACATGTTTCTATCGTAGGCTGATTATAAATACGCTCCGAGCTCCGAGCCATGCTCGCCTCTTTGAGCAGCAGTGCCAACAGGGCAGAGAGGAGAAACAGGTGAATCGAGACGGAGCGGGTCGCGGCTCAAAAAGGTTCCTATGAACACAATTTAACTCACTAATTTGTGATTTTTATAATCTCATAAATTTGCTCGTTATTTTCTCACAAATTTGGCAGTTTTTTTCTGGCACATTTACGACTTTTATCTCTGAATTTTTGAGTTGCTCCGTTTCTTTCTTCGGCGTCAGATTCTTCTGATTCAGTGAGACACAAATAAGACAGAAATAAAAAGTATATTTTAACGATAGCTTACGCCATGGTCACTGTGCAGAGCAGCCATCTTGGATTTTAAGGTGTTGCAGGAAGTCCTACGACTTTACCTTTTCAAAACATTTTGGTGAATCTCAGAGCGTCTGCTGGTCTTGAGAATCTTAAAAAGAATTGGATGCAGCGTCCAGAGACCTCAGAAGGTGTCAAAACTTTACATTTATTAATAAAAGCCTTCCTTTGCAGTTCAGTCCTTTTTCATGAAGTTTCTCTCTCTCCATCAGAACTGTTCTCTAATTGCAAAGTAACTTGAGTTGACTCCATCAGTATGTTTGTGACTCTGAGAAAAATTGGTGTGATTTTTGACACATAATGTGTCAGCTGTGCAAAGAGTTCAGCTCTGTTTGTAAACAAGTGTGTGTAAGCGTCTGTGTGTTCGTAAGAAGGAGCGAGCAGACGTTACATCCATCAAACCATCAGCCTCCCACCGTCCCCTCTCATTAGACGGAGCAGGTTCAGTCCCGCGCTCTTCACACTGAGGACGCCACACGCACACAGCCTTTACACACACACACACACACACACGATGGTGAATTAAACTGACACATACTATCTCAGCTGCCCCGGCCTCCCACTGGCAAAGTGTTCATAATTGGCATTGCATAAGACGACCTGCAGCCTGCTGCGCTCTCATTCTCCAGATAATATCCTGTTGTGTTTTTGGCAGATCAGCATCATTTACAAAGTGCGAGGATTTAATTGCTGCTTGTGTCCCGTCCAATAAATGAAACCCACAGCTAGCCTGAAGACAAGGCGGCTCCCTTTTATCGCCGATGACTGACGTGTGGTTTTTCTGCTGAATTCAGACGCAGGTTCGATGGAAGAGGAGGCGGAGTTTAACTGGGAGGAGTACATGGAGGAGACGGGGGCCAACGCCGCCCCTCACACCACCTTCAAACATGTGAGTGACTGCGTATCATCGCTGTGATCCTTTAAACACAGCCTCTCAGATAAGTAGCATGTGCAGAAATCCTTTAAAGACATACTGCAGCGCTGCTCTCTTTGGCTCTGCTCCCTCGTGACGCACAAGTTGTTAGACGACCTTTTGCAGCGTTTTGAGGGTAATTACTGAAGCACAAAAGGCAACAATACGGTGGATAAAAAGAAGCACCGCGGATTAACTTGCTTTTTACGAGAGCTGTTTGAAATATTTCAGCAAACAAACAGACAGAAATGTAAACAGTGGATTTAAGAGTCCTGATAATTCACTCTCTGGCGCTCATTTTGCTTCTCTGTGTCGCTGCTGTCAAGTAGGGCGAGGTTTTATAGTTGACTTCATTATTGTTAAATCAACAACTGATCCACTCCTCATTCATGCGTTTATTTCCTCATGCTTTGACTATTGTGACGCCTGTTCAAGTAATAAATCAGAATCAACAAAGAAAGTCCAAATCGTGCCAAATGCAGCAGCAAGACAACAAGAACGAGATGCCATGACTTCTGTTTTAATCCAGATGTTTTTTATGCCTCAGAGGCGGCTGCATCAGTGTCTGGGGTTGTTAAGTTGAAGGGCACATTCAAACCTCTGCAGATGTTCCAGAACGCAGCAGCGCGACTGGTCTTCAACCCAAAACAGTTCATATCCATCAACTTCATTCAAACCCTGTTTACAAAAGCTGCCTACCTGAGCGCCCTCATCCAGGTCTACACTCCCGCCAGTGAAAGGCGCCCTACTCAGCACAACAGCGCCCTTAATCGCTAGCTAGACTCTTCTCCTCAGTCCCCCCCCGGTGGTGGACATGTTACCAAACTCCATTCGGTCCGCAGAGTCCCTTTCACCTTTAACAAGAAGCTTGTAACGGTTTTGCCTCGTGCCGGGGTGCCAGTTAGGCTGCAGCCTAAAAATACTGATGAGTCGGTATCTTTTTCTTTTTAAGTCAAGCGTACAAAGGTCCCAAAAATCAGAAAACATATTTAGAACCCAAAATAGACACAACCAGACAGCAACAAACAATTAAGCTCAACAAACTGAATAAATTCAATTTAAATGGGTGATTATATCAAAAGAGAAAACAAAGACAAAAGAAACACGTTCAGTCCAGGATTTCTTTAAACCAAACAACAACTGAAGACAGTTCATCTTCAATCTTTTGCATTTTCAGTTCAATGTAGTTCATTTCAAACATAAAACAATGTTACAGTCCAGTGCGACAAAAGGTTATGAAAGGAAAAAGAGCCAAAACAGTCCAAGAGTTTACATCCAGTCATCAGCTGCTCTGTCACAGCAGCTGCTGTATTTTTAGATTTCAGGATCTAAACTTCACCGTCTTTAGATCCAAAGGACAACAATTAGCAAACGCTGACTTTAAAATGGACTAAACAACAAACGTCACACAGCTCTGCTCGGTTATTTAATGAATAAATGAATGAACTGCTGGTTACGGGTGGAGGCGTGTCAGTGACGTACACGGGTGTGTGGGGGAGTGGGCCAGTGGTATTCAGACTATGGCAGTAGTGATGTGAGAGTGGTACAAGCTAAAGACCCAGCTGACGATGATAGTGACGACATGATGGAGATGTTTCTACACACCCTGTGTCCGATCGCACTTGAAGCTGGATGTCGGCTCTGACTGACTTTGTTCCCTCCTGTCCTGATCGTTGCTCGTGTCGCATAAACTCTCTCAAAAGCGTCTGCTAAATGAAATTGTAACTGTGCACAGGAGCACAAACCCAGGGAGGGAGAACCTGGAAGTTTGGCACAAATATCTACTTGAACTTGAGGATGAACTGTGTAGAATTTGGAGGGCAATGGTCAGAGGTCAAGGTCACTGTGATGTCTTAACTCAAGAGTTCATACACTTATTAGAACACAGTTACAAGAGGATGTCTAACAGGATAAAATGAGAAGAATTAGGTCAAAGGTCGACTTGACTGTGGCATCACTAACTGAGGAACAGAAAGGGAGATTGCGATCAAATACCGAATCTGTGACACTCATCTTGAAACTAGCGACTGTGAAGATGTTATGCGCCGCTGGGTTGAAGTTTTCTTCGCAGCAGCGTCTTTATTTGAAGCGTTGTTATTGCCATGGTTACAGCGGAGAGAGGGAGAGAGGCAGTGATGGTAGAAATGGAATCGCTCTCTCGGTCAGTAGAAATTTGCAGAACTTGAGAAAATCTAATCATCACTGTTGGATTTTGCTGAAAGTTAACTGAGTACAAAACCAGAAGTGCCAAAAAATCTGCAGTTTTTATGCAGAATCAGTCGAAGGAGTTTTACGTTACTGTCTGTGTTAGCCGTCTGATTTTTATCTCAACTTCTGGAAACGGCTCACAGCTTCAACTCCGGAGAAAACTGAGTCATCAGATTTAAAGGAACTCGGGCACTAACTTGTTTAAATGCAATCTACATGATCTCCTATGTTGCAACACGCAGAGAGTTCGGATGTGTCCCAGAAGGTTAAAGTACTCATTTTTGGCTTCGGCTCTGCAGACCTGCTGTGCTGCTGCTCCGATTGGCTGAGCCTCGTATCTGATACAGAAGTGAAGCGAAGCACAGCCGGCTGACTTAGTTCAGACAGACAATCATAGTGCGGGTCAGCTGAGAGGTCACCTGAGCTGCATGTTGCCATCAGCGACTGTGCGGCCTGTTTAACATGTCAGACTCACCTGCTTCGCCTCTGCTGCTGCTGCTCTGTTTGTGTTTGTTTCTTCCTCTTCAGTATCTAAGATGAATCTGTTAGCTGCTGTTTTTAACAGGACAGAGTAACTGAAAGTTTTTCTCCTAGAATAAACCTGAATCAGCTAATTTGTGTTTCTGCTAAATGTCGCTGCTCTTCCTGCTAATGCTAAGCTCAGCAGAACAGCTGTGGTGCCGAAATGATGATGAATTAGTTTTAAAGTCAAAGCTGAAGAGGATCGGGGTTATTCATAACGACCAGATGCTCTTCTCCTCTCAGACTAAACATACAGAAAGTGGAAAGTACCAACAACTGGCACAGAATGCACGGTGCAATCTCAGATGATTTCCTGTTATTGTACGGCTGTTGTTATTAAAGGGGCTCTCAGTCAGTTCAACATGCTACATAGAAACGTAGCATCTGTAGGTAGGGATGTGGATTTCTGTTTTTAGTACGTTTGTAGTCCGAGTAATATTGACCGATCACGTATCGGCAGGCTGTGGCGTATTCTAACAGTCTGTGTGGAGAGCAAAAGCAGGCAGAACTGAATTGATCGGCGATTCAGCTTCTTATCAATCTCTATTAACAGACATCTGCATGCTAACAGCTAACAGCTAACTGTAATCTGTTCTACATCTAAAACTCAACTTGAGATAAATTCCCTTGACGCTTTGTCACGAAAGCCGCTCAGTGTTCAGATTTCCCGACTTCCTCGAATGCATCAGAAATGATCGATCCGACCTCCGTTCAACGAAGGAGCATTTTAAAGTAGTTTTCTTCTCCTCGAGGACAAAGCTTCATTTTTACTTTTTACTCATCTCTATAGCGCCAAATCATAACCAGAGTTATCTCGAGACACTTTACAAAATGAGCAGGTCTAGACCGACTCTTTGTTATGTTATTTAAAGAGAGGACCAACATGAATCACCGTGAGTACCACTTTGCAACATTCGGCACACTGGCGAGAAAAAACATCCTTTTTAATCTGCATCATGATGTTGAAATTTCTGTGAACGATGCAGCACGCAGAAAAGGAAGTCTTACTGGAAGTGGCTTATCGCTAACCGCCGGCTACATGCCCGACATGATCACTGTTGTCTCCAGAGACTATATGGTTCTCAGACTACAGTCAATAAGAACAGAGATTGGTTTATACTCGACTTAAAGTTTAGTTTCCCAGACGGGGACATATTTCAGTCGGGTTAAAATATAAAACATGTAAAAACATAGGCACAGTAACTCAGGACATGAATGCATTATATTAACTGAAAACAGGAAATAAAGATTATGTTCAAAGGGTGGTTTCATATTTTTAAACCTGGACTCTTTTGGGGTGCAAACATTTTGAATTTGCTCCAGTAGAGGTTTTCAGCCTGCAGACATAAAACAAGCTGCAACACAATCCTTTGGGGCAATTGCGCCTGATCAAAGTCTGTCCACTAAAAGTTGTCAGTTTGCCACTGACAGGCTCAGGTTGTTATCCAAAATCTCTGACAACATTATGTAGATGAACCCTAAAGAGACCGACCTATTTGTTTGTGTGTGTCTGTTTTTTTTAAACCAAAAACCGCTGTTGCATCGCTCTGTTCAACGCCACCAGACTCCATTTACAAAAACAGTAATTTTACCTAACAGAATATAGGCGTTGCTGGTCTTTCCCTGCCTTGTTTGGTTAGTTTTTTTGTGCTGTTGTTTGTTACACAAATATTAAAACACCAAAGTTACACAATAACTCAAACAAACTAACCAAATTGAGGCAGCAGTAGAGAGCAGAGAAGGGAGTGTTCTGCCAGCTAAAATTGCTGTTTTTGTCAATGGAGTCTGGTGACTTTGAAAGAACAATGGTATGGTTGTTTCTGGTTACATTTTCTTGAGTAATTCAAAAGTTTTCAGACTGATCCGTCGCTTAGACCCAAAACTGTGCAAAAAACAAGGATTCAAAATATTAAAATTCCCCTTAAACCCTCATCAGCCCCCGTATCTGTAGTTAAATAGAATCGACTGAATCATCATGACAGAGGACATTATACAACTGTTTTCACAAGAAGCACTGTCTCTAGAGGAGCTTTTTCGTGTCTCAGAAAGTGACTCACGGTTTGAGTTATCTCAGCTGGGCTTAGAGTACAAAGGTGAAACAAAAAGGCTGCTTTGTAAACTGGACGCATGCAGGCTGAAATGTGTTCATTAGTCAGGAAGGGTTTCCAGTGTTTCTGGAGCTTAACGCAAAAACATTGTTTAGTCTTGTTTGTGAATAAAGGTTTGATTGAAAGACACGTTGATCTGCAGCGTCTTGAGGGCTTATTTATTCACTGGGGTGGATGTTGCTATGTGCAGTTTTTCCTTCTTCTTATTTGTTGGTATAAGCTTGTCAGTCATCCGTAAAGTCCCTGACAGAGCGCTTCATAAAAGATTGTCTGCAGTCCGAGAAAGGTGTATATTTTGGAAACAGCTGCAGATGTTGCCTCTGTGTCTCTGCAAGGCTGTAAAATCTGTCGTTCTTCCAGCACCAGTGCAGTAATGTCATGTAGTTTGTGGCCTGGAGGTGCTTCTGGCTGTCTCAGCCTGGATTTCCTTTTATTGCACACTGTTTATTCTTCCAACGGGGAAAATAGCATCCCAGAATACGGGTGCAGAGGATGCTGTGGACGAGGATACGTTTGAAGTAATGAACCACACTGGCTCGTGGTCGTTCACCAGGCTTGGGTTGAAGGGTCCAGAACTGGTTCTTCTTCCAGACCGAACGCTTCTTTAAGCAGGGCAGCCACAGCCACAGTGGTGCTGCTATCAGGACCGTCCGGTACTTCCAGTATCCTGACGTTACTCCGTCTTGATCTGGCCTCCAGTTATTTGTTTTCTAGCTGTAAGGGTTTTAATCGTGGTTTGCTTGACTGTTTCCCCAACAGCACCTTTCAGCGCTAACATATTAGCTTGTCGGTCGCTAGTTGTGTTTTCAAAGCTTGCAGGTCAACGCTGGTAGTTGACGTAGCATCTTTAAGTGCCAGCTGAAGTTCGGTCTTTCAGAGGCGGACGCAGCGTCCAAGGGAGGCCATGGTTGTGGCTTGTTGACCGGGCCTCGCTTGTGACGCGATGAATGTATACATGAAAAACAATATGAAGCTTGATGGGGTTTTAAGTAGAGCCGAAGACGTGCTTAGAATAACAATATTAATCAAGGTTAGCTGGAGCCTCCAAACTCCGTCCTACTCTACCCGCCAGCTCGACAGCATCCCCAAGGATACGTTTGACCGTTATCTCAAAAGTTTGGACTTAATTCTCGACACTTTTTCTCATCGCCATACTTTATTTTCAACAAATATGGTATTTAAAGGTAACAAATTATTGATCCAACATCTTTTTACAAGCCTGTGTTGTGTCCCTGCCCTTCAAGTAACCTGGAAGATTGGAAACAGGAAGTGTTTTTTGCAGAAAGTTCATAAATTTCCCGCCCTTTTCTGCACAAGTTTGATGATATTTAAAAACTAGGCCCTTCACCTACACCCCTCTGCCTGCGTTAACACGTTACATCACAGCAGAGGACCAGATGGGCGAGGGCAGTTGATCCTGGATGCGAGGTCTTTATCCACCTCAGCTGACGGAGCAGCTGTCCGCCGCGCTGAGCCTCGCAGCGCTCAGCTGCCGGGCTGCAAAGGTGGAGACGTGTCTGATTTAAGATTTAAAGAAGTGCGTCTGCCTTTCCGTTTCTTGCATCACTGCGAGCGATGGATCTAGATTAGAATATGTGTGTTTTCTGATGTCGGACAAACTGTGTGCGAGCGTCTGCGGCCTCTTGGGAGGCTAAATTGCCTCGTTGGTAAGTGGATTGAGTCACCGGGAAACAGACCATGAATTCCCCGGAAAAATGTGATTCAGTAAAGAGCAGCCCTCGTCTCTGCCTCTCTGTGAGCCTGGACAAATTGAAACAGTGATTTCTCTCAGGCCTACACACACACACACACACACACACACACACACACACACACAGAGGCAGTGTTTGCCCGTAGCTCTCTCTCTCTCTTACGTAAGCAGAGCAGAGTGATACAGCACGTTTGCATTGTTGTAGCAGGAAGTCACGCGGACGTTTGCATTGTGTTTATTTCTAAGATGTTGGCTTTTTCCATTCACTTGTGAGTGTGTGCGTTTGTGCGACCGTTCAATGTGAACATCCTGTCGGGCTTGCAGTGTTCTCAAGAATTGTGTGGCAGCCTGTGGCTATTGGTGGAAACGCATTATGCTGCGCTGCATTCACTGCTGTGCAGATTTATTGCTTTTTCTCTGCAAAAGGACAAACTGGAGGGCTGTTGTTTGGCAGAGATTTAGTTTTTATGCAGATTTAAAATGTTTATTTATTATACTTATTACCTAGAGAGCACCTGTACCTGCTCGTCTGTCAACACTTTTATTTTACTTTTTTCAAGAGAGGTTAAGAAATATTTCTATTTCCCAAAATACCTTCCAATCCTGCCTGCAGGAAGACGTTGATAAGCCACATCTAAGCAGGAGTTTTATCTATAATGCGAGAGGAATTCCCCCAGCGGGAATAAACTGATGCAAAAGGGGACTTCCTTGCCAAAAAAATATTTGAATAAAATCATAATCTGATCTCCAAAAGTCCCGAACTTTGGGGCAATTCCACTCGCACTTGTCGGGGCACCTCCAGCATCCTGCCATCTACAAAGCATCCAGCACATTCTGTTAATAACCTTACAGCGCGCAAATATCACACGACGTGCACGTTGACGTTCTCTGTGCCTGTAATTGTACTTTTTACAGACATATTTATCAGGAAGGAGCTAAAGCTTTATTCCTGTGAGAGCGAAGAGCAGGAAAGTGATGTTTCAGGACGCTTGTTGCTTGAGATAAAGAAAGAGGGCATCTCTGCACGTCGAGGCCTGCTCAGGTTAAAAGGTTGATTTCAGCAAACTCTGAATGTGCAAATTCTGCCACTGCTGCCGTTTGTGCATCTTAAATTCGGCCTGCGAGCTCCTGCTCTCTGCAAAGGGAAATGTTAGTCATCAAAATCAGTCATCAAAATCAGTCACCGTCTGCCGAAACTGGTTGATGTAAGAATGCAATATTGTGATTTGAATCACACATTTGGGGTTTTGCTTATCCTGATTAGAACTGCGACTAACTTTATTTGGACTTTTTAATTACTGACTGACCCAGATATAACCACGTGGGATCTATTTAAGGACACTCAAACAACCGAAACATTCTCTGAAGTCAACTGAACATCAACCACAACACAACACAGAATCCCCGCTGAGAGGCAGAACCACAGCAGTCCCCACAGCAGAAGCCTCCCCTCTGATGTGCTGCTGTCTTAAAGACTGATTCAAGGCCAGGTGCGCCTCATTAGTAATCAGGTTCACCTGCGGGGTTGAGACAGCCGAAGGGGAAAAGAGACAAACAGAGCAGTGAAACAAACAGTCGCCTGGTGAATGATTTATTCTGCTAAATGTCAGAACAACAGCCGTCACACTTTCACAGAGGCCAAAGGGACGTCTGCGTCTGCGGCATCAATTACTTTTATATTAGAGTGAGTATACAAAATGCTGATTTATTGTTTCAACGTTTCTGTGTTTTATATTAGTTGAACTTTACTTTTTGTGCTCTAAAGCTTTCAGAAAAGTTGGGAAGTTTTGTGAGACGTTTTTACAGGCAGCAAATTAAGAATGAGTGAATATTAACAAGAATTTTACATCAGTTTGAACCCAATTTATCTTGTTTTTTGTCATGTTTTTAATTAACTCTAATATAGCTTTGATTACGGCACGCATTCGCTGTGCCATCGTTGTGATAAGCTTATACAATGTCACATTTATTTCCGTCCAGAGTTGCATTAATTTGTCGCCAAGATCTTGTATTGATGGTGCGAGAGTCGGGCCGTTGCGTAAAGTCTTCTCCTGCACATCATAAAGATGCTCAATGGGGTGACGGTCTGGACTCTGTGGTGGCTGTGGTGACTTCTTTCCCACGACCACAGGTTATGTCCTCCGGCATGGTTGTTTAAGAAATGAGAAGATCCTCACTTGTTGCCAGCTGAAACATATTAATCACTGCAGTACTTTTCCAATGGAAGGCTCTCACCTGTTTGCTTAGTTAAATCCAGGTGGTCAAATTAGACTGTTTAAATAGATTAAATAGATTAAATAAATCTAGAATAGATGTTTACATTTTAATCACCTGTTTTAGAATTGTGTACTCTTCAGTAGGGATAGACCGATTATCGGCGCCGATATTCGGCATTTTGACGCATATCGGCATCTGCCTTTTTTTTTTTTTTTTTTTTTAATCCGACGGCCGATAAGAGATCAATTTAAAACTGGGTTATTTTGGCTCTGATGCATATGCTTAAAGGCATTGAAACAAAGTTAAGTGTTGGAGTTTGTTTCAAAATTTTGACACCAATATTTTTACTGTAAATGAATATCGGCTCCAAATATCGGTTATCGGCCTCCTTGACTACTACTAATCGGTATCGGTATCGGCCCTGAAAAAACCATATCGGTCTATCTCTACTTTTCAGTTCTTCACCCGTTAAGAATCGCATCACCATGAAGAGTGTTAAAGATCAGAATTGAAGCACTATAAAGAGACACTTTCTGATGAAAAGTCAGCGGACATCTGGCAGACTCAGACGAGCACAACGTGAGCTTAATGCACGTCTCATTCTTGGAAAAGCTTTCCAAAGGATTTCCCTAAAACCGGGGGCATTAAAGTGGAGTCGGTCCCTCCTCTGCTCGGTAACAGCGGCCGCACTTCTTGGAAGCTTCGCAGACTTTGGAGTGAGTCTGTGGGAATTTGTGCTCATTGAGCCAACAGAGCATTAGCGAGATCTAATTCCTCCCGAAGGTGTTCGGCGGGGTTGAGGTCAGGGTTCTGTGCGGGGAACGGCCTCCTGCAAACTGTTGACACAAAAGTTTGAAGCAATTTGCACCCTGTATCATTAAAAATACTTCACCGGAACTAAAGGGGGGCAGCACAAACCCTGAAACACACCCCTCCACCATATTCTGCTGCCACACAGAGTGGCAGGTTTAAAGGCTGAACTGAACTTTGACCCCCCCTTTAAGTCTTTGTTTTGGATTTTAGCACCTGTTAGAAACGAGTGTGGATGCAACAGCTGAACTCGATAATTAGTCTGCGTTTCCTCTGACTTCTGGAAATATAGTGTTTCCTCTGTGAGTCCGAAATGTGAGACATAAAAACTGCATCCTTTAAATTCCTAAAAACGCAGCTCTGAAGCATCTTTTGTTGGGCGATCGGCGCCTCCATGCCTTCCTTTTCTAACACTGTAATTCATGTATTCATGATTGCCATCCTTATGTTGAGCATTTAAATAAAAGTAGAGGAGAGAAAAATAAAAGAGTGATAAATAAAACATCTCAATTCTCCAAGGAAACACGAATCAAACAGAACACGTTCAACACTCCTCGTCTGCTACTCAACAACAAATCCACCTGTAGTGTTTAAAGAGCAGCTCCAGTTTTAAGACGTATAAAGTGCTCTGCTTGAAATAATACACCTTGTAAAAATCCTCCCAAGGTGTCTCCTCCTCCTTCCTCATTAAAAATTCAAGCGGCCGCCTCCCTCGCAAAAACAAAACACGTCTCTGCCGTCGTTTAGTGGCAACTTAGCTAGCTTGTAATTTAGTCAGCGTTAACGTTAGTGAGTTTGCAAAAAAGACGGTTACAGCTGGCTCGTGCATCGCTGAAGTGGTTGCCATAGGTTGCACATAATGATAGGCACAGCGTCACTCCGTCCTTTAACGGGATTGGCTCCTTAGGTTTGTGACGTCACAAACCTGCCGATCTATAAAACGTGTTGTTCAGCCTGTCCTCGGTACACTGCAGTTTAAAAGCAGACAGGCCCAGCCACGGAGATGACTGCTGATGTCGTCCCTGAAATGTCTTGTAGCACATGAAGAACACCACATGGAGATGTTTAAAACTGGATTTTCCTCGGAGGGGGGCTTTAAGGACAAAATAACTCTTTGTAAAGCCCCCAGTTTCGAAAGCAAAGATACATTAAGAGAGCTTAAAATAAAGGTTTTACTCACTTAACCTTTCCAGAGCCCAAACTGTGAGAATACTTCCCTTAATCTGACCTTTATGTGTAAACCGAGTGGAGTTCCCCTTAACTCTGTTTCCTAGCATGTAAATAAGATCTGAGTCATCTCCACATTATTGCTCTATTACATAAATATCACAGAGTCGTTGCTACATATTAAAGCCTGCACTTCCTCCACCTTTTAGCCGCACAGGTTTCTTTAAGACGCTGAGGGCGGCGGCGGGTTTGCACGAACGCTTTCTGCAGAAGTTGGAGCTGCTCTGGTGACTTTGCATGAGAGATTTTTTGGATTTATGTTTTTGGTTTCGACGAGGCTCCGGGTGCACCGATTGGAAAATAGCAACATATGAATCCAAATCGAACATTTCCTTACCAAATTGGATCCCGAGACGTGCATGTGGGGTTGGCAGCAGCAGCAGAACAGAGTCCAGCAGAGCGAGGAAAATGAGCAGTCAGACTTTAACCAAACTTATCTGAAGGAGAAAACAAAGACAAACGTCTAACTTGTAACCAAATCTGTCCATAAACATCCCCCTCATTCACCTTTGACCTACAGTTACTTTTTTCCAAGCCTTAAGCAAATGTAACCGACAGTTTAGGAAGGTTGAGATGCTCTGTAAAGGTAAAAATACAAGAGTCGAGTATCCCTTTAATACTCTGTTTCCCTCTCAGGTGGAGATCAGCCTGCAGAGCAGCTTCCAGCCCGGCATGAAGCTGGAGGTGGCCAACAAGAGCAGCCCGGACACGTACTGGGTGGCCACCATCATCACCACGTGCGGCCAGCTGCTGCTGCTTCGCTTCAGCGGATACGGGGACGACCGCAAGGCCGACTTCTGGTGCGATGTCATGACCGCCGAGCTGCACCCGGTGGGCTGGTGCACGCAGAACAACAAGACCCTCATGCCCCCTGAAGGTAGGAAGAAACGGATACACACACTCCTGTAACGGGGAGCTTACTCACACATAAGATCAGATTATTCTCACATATCAGGCCGTCACGCAGCATCCGACGCAAATCAGGCTGAAGAGTGCGAATCATGAACACTATGGCTGAAGGAACAATCGGAAAACAGACTGTGGTTTGTTCATTCTGCGCTATCGCTTCATGGAATCATAAAATATTGATAAAAACAATCATAAACTAACGACATCAAGGTGTTGCAGTACAAAGTGCAGTATCAGAGAGGGTTCAGGGAAGTTTTTATCTTTATTTTTGGGAAGTTATCAGCTTTTATGTTCATATTAAACTTTAAAAACAGAAAGCCTTTTGTCAGACAAAATGACGAAGGGATCATTTTTCAAAATGACTTCCTTTTGTGCAACAGCTCTGTGCCTCATAATTAAATGAGTGTTGTTAATTTGAGGTACTTTGGGGGAATTTGCTGCTCAATTATTGCTTGTTGGAGCAGGTACTTTAAAGGAGGGTGTGTCTTTGAGATGTGAGGCCACGAGAATTAAAGAGTTATAGCAGCCTTTTTATATTTTCTAACTGGTCAAAATTGGAGGTTTTTTGGAAGTGCATAAGAAGGGTTAGTGTCCTTTGATGCCTCACTTACGGTTGTAATCTCAAAGATTTCAGTTTCGTTCTCTTTGGCGCCACCTGTGGTGATGAACGGTAATAGCACGAGCACACTTCCAGATATCCAGACCGTGTTGCATGTGTGACGTCCACGGTTGGCTCCGGTTGTAACTCCTGATTTTCCTGGCTGACGGTCGCTTTCCTTTTCAGACTGTTTGCTTCATCTGTAGTCATCCATCTTTTCTTTGTTTGTTCAGCCATAGTAGATTACTGTTTACTCAGAACACTTGCAGAGACCGGAAAAGCAGCCGCTTAGCTCCGCCTACCCTCTCTGGCAGACCAACCACTGCTGGCTGAAAACGCGTCACTAACTGGGCATCGCTTGAAGTCGCACCAGACGCCCAGTCTGTAATACTGCAAATGCAGAGGCTTTCATCAGTGGGCCATCGGCTCAATCACCATTGTTACCTCATTCAGCGATAGATTTAAGAGGTCAATTGTTTCAAGCAGGATGACAGTATTTTTGCACATAGTGATAACAGTAGCTTCTCCTTACAGCTAACAGATGCATGTGAGTGAAAGCGCTCGCTAAAGTAACATGCATGGCTGTTTAAGGTGCCTCCTAATGGATCTCAGTTGCGCTTGTTGATTTTGGCAGTGATGTCATCAAAGGGCAACTTTAAAAAGTTGAGTTTGTCGTGCATTGATCGGACACGAATCTGAACTCGTCGGGACTTTCTGACTCAGAGTTTCCATTGTTAATAATAAAGGATGTCGTGCATGAGCGCTCTGATTGGTGTGATGGAAAGAACAGACTGTGTCCATGTTTCAGCCAAAAGAGACGACGGTGAATAGAAACTATTTGATCTTTATAAATAAGGTCAGCTGATGGTTGGTTCACCGCAATTTGTGTCAGTCTGACACACACACACACACACACACACAGAACCACACACACCTTTGTGAGCCTCCCGTCTTTACAGCTTTATACAAACTGAGTGGACAGACAGGTTTCCCTCACAGCTTTGATTGTTCGATGTGGCTCAACTGTCGTTCATTTAACTGACACATCACACCCTCAACATCACGCTCAAGCCATCTTCACACCTCATCTCCTAACTTTTTTTTTTACCAAGATAAAGCATCATAGAAACTTCCTGCCTTCCCTCTCTCGGAATCACAACTTTTTCTGAAGCTTTTAAACACATGTCCTCGCGCAGCGTCGCGTCCCCTCGCCCTCACATAGATGACTCGCACTCAGACCATTTATTTCCCCCGCTGATGGACGCCGTGCGCCTCCGTTGTTGTGGAGACGACCTGGATACCACCTGACTTGGGTGTCCCGGCCCTCACGGCGCCACGTGTCCTTTCCATTGACTTCTTCTTCTTCTTCTTCTGTCCTTCGCAGCAGCGGGCGCTTCATAAACGTCTGAATTCATAAGCTGCTTCATTTATTTCTCAGTGGACGATTATTAACCGCACATTGAATTTGCTTTCAACACTGCTGGAGAAGCTTTTTGTTCTGTCACCAAACGGGATATGACAGAAGTAGGGCTGCAAGTATTGATCGTTTATATTATTGATCAAGCCATCTCCATTAATGGCTCATAAAATGTCAAAAAAGTTGACCTATTGGTCGTCGTAACTGTAAAATATGCAGTTAATGTTCTTAGAAGACACTAAATCCAGGAAATGTTCATACTTAGAAGCTGAAACCAACTAATTTGAGCAATTTTTTGTTGCAAATGTCGTCAATTATTAAGCTAAACAAGAAAAAAAGTCAGCAGCATTTCAGGCTGTTTGAAGGAGAATAAACATTTTGTTGGAGACATTTGGTTTGATTGATCACATGAGTATTTTAAAGTCGACAAATCCTTTTAGTTAACCTCCATAACTACTAATTAATAATTAATGGAGTGACGCCTGCGAGCTGGTTCAGGCATCATTCTCCACAATCACCTGACAAACACTTCCTCCTAATGTGGCGCTCTATTTAAGCTGTCCAGCCTCTCCCTCTGCTCTGTCAGTGCCACTGTTGCCCTGCGCTCACACTTTCTGCCCCACCACCACCCCAGCATCCACCTGCAGGGTGGTTTAAAATACGATCTCATCACTCCTCAGATTTCTGCCTGTAAAATAAACCTGCGAGGAGCGATGAGGCCGGAGCCGCGGTGCCAAACTCATGTTCCGCTGCTGCAAGAAACTTTTTAAACCATCGCAAACACGAGCAGTGTGACTGAAACGTTAATTTGTGAAGGGACCATGTCACCCAAAGGATGAAATATACATTTTAACCATTTGATTTATTCCACCAGAGTTGGCTTACTGATTATTTTCAAGTGAAGTCTCATGAAAACAGCCGAGCATGAGTTAAATTAAAGTTTGCGTCATGTTAGGAAAGAACTTTTTGTCTACGCTTGAATGACTTTTATAGAAGTCTGTTTTTCCATCCGTCATATTTGAGTTGTTAAAAGAAACAGCAGCTGAAGCTCATGAAGAAGTTGTTGCATCTTACAGGAAAAACTCAACAATCCTTCTTTCTTCGCTCGTATTTAAAATGATCTTGCGCTCACTTTTAATAATGATTGACAGCTGACGTGGCTGCATGTGTAACGAAGCTTAGCTCACATAATGAAGGCGGTCATGTGCTCCCTAATGAGGCTTCTGCAGGACGCTGTCAGTTTGTAAATATGAACTTTGAGGCTCAATTTCCACGATTTGCATCATTTTATGCACATTTTTTCGTGTCTGTGTGTTTCTGTGTGTGTGTGTAGCTTGAACATGAGCCACGTGTGTTTGTGTGTGTATTTTGGAGAGCTTACACCTGTTTCATTTGTGTCCTTTTTGTTTCTCAGATAACGTTTACCTAAGAAAAGGTAAGCAGCTCTGACAGAGCGCCTGAATCACTCGCCTGCTCCGGCTGTCACACACACACACACACACATACACACACGCACACACACACACACACACACAGGCCTCAGAGCTGCATGTGCGCTCTGCTTCCTCCTCCTCCTCTTCCTCTTTTCACCTCCATACAGGAAGTGACATCGCTGCTCGGTTGCCTCCTCTTGCATGCGATTCCTTTCTAGCTGAGTGTGGCTTTGCAGTGATGGCACACACACACACACACACACACACACACACACACACACACACACACACCATGCGACCAAGCTGTTCCTGGATGATAACTTGTGCAGCAGCTCAGTTAGAAATGTGATGCTTTGATAAACTTCTCTCCGTGCAACAGCAAAAACAAAAACATGTCACCAGTCCACGAGTGAAGTGTTGAAAGGTCAAAGGTCAAATAAAGAGCTGTGTGGAAAATGTGTCGTTGGCAGATAGAATCAAAATGTGTCACCAAACTGGACGGAAACTTTGAGGCGAGACAAACAAACATTTAACTGCTGACGTTATGTTCAGTCTGCAGTGGCTAAATGTTAATTATTTATTAATATGTTTTCATATTATCTATTAAATCTAAAGAAGGTGATTTATTTTAGAGCCTTAGTTTTTTTTAAATTTGCATCTGCCTGACAAAAGACATGATGACGTAACAAAAGCTGGAATGGCAGTTGGTTGCACCATATTCACACGGCGGCCATGTTTTCCACTGACGTCATGTTTAGGAAGCTTAAAGGCCGTTTTAATTTCCTACTGCCGTGTTCGCGGTTACGTCCTACATCTGGAGCATGTGACGAACTGTCTGGATTGCTCATTAACCGAAAGACTGTCAGCAGTGGAAATCTGTTTGTTAAGCTAAAACAACATATTTGTTAGCGATTAGCGACGTCAGGCTACGGCTAAAAGTTAAATCTGTAGCTTTGGTATTGCAACATGAAATATGGAAAGGGTTAAATTCCCTGTATCATAATGTTAGCAAGGAATTTACTTCCTTGCTCTTGCGCGACGATTTGGGAAAACGTTTTAATGCTCACTGTGCAGGCGTCATGTCGCTGCTGCCGGTGTTTCCTGAAGCAGCGCGTGACGACGATGGCCGCTCTCTTCTTGTCTTCAATTCTTTTGCTAATATCTGTCAATCACTGAAGTCTGCTGAGTCTCAGCTAAGCGCCCCCGCCTCCTCACGCTCACACACTGCGAGCATGCAGGGGCGGGGCTTACGCGGACAGACGGGTATCTCATGCTCGTATTGATTTGAAGCGGAGGCAAGAGCTTCTAAAGCGAACAGCAACTTGTTAGCCGTAGCCGTTAATATGACACTTTCTTCTCATGTAAAAAAAATTATACAAGTATAGTCTGAATGATATGATATGGCACAGCACAGTCCGGCTCTAGCTGGTTACTTTGTAATGCGTTGCCCCCGACGATGGTCCTCAAAGCGTTCACTGTCACTTGTCTGTTCAGTTGCTGGAAGTTGCGTCTCTGGTAAATCCTCTTTACATAAAGCAGTAAATCAACAGATTGATTCAAAGAAGTGATTCGGTTGGACAAACCACATACGACAAACACACCAAAATCAGACTCAGTGAGTCATCCCACACACACAGTTTCCCTCTCAGCTCCTCCAGTATAAACTCTGCAAACTGATGAAGCTTTTGTACTCGTATGAATCAGCATCGCTGTGTGAAGGAACGGCACGAGTCTGCAGCAGAATCTTTGCTCCTTTTTAGACATTAAGAAGTCGTTTAAAAGACAAATTAAATGTAATTTTCCCCCTGATTTAAATGTAGTTACTCATTTAATGCTAAATTAAAGATGTGTAGGCTTTAGATGACAGTTATGCGTCTTTTTTTAATCAAGATTATTTCGAATTTAATCCAGAGAAGTGCACAAAATGTGCACAGCAAGTTTAAAGGAGTAAAGGTTAATAACTCTCTCTCTGTATGAGCCTCTGACGGGTGAGCAGAAAGGTTTAATTCACACAGTGAGAACATAATTCAGCTCACTATACATATTTATGGTGTTTAGACAGTGTATGTATATGAAGCCTCTGGGTCGGGCTCGGGGGCTCAAGCTTGTTCAGACAGAGTCGAGCTGCTGCTGTGGATTCCCACAGTCTCTGATATGTGTGTGTGTGTGTGTATGTGTGTGCGTGTGTGTGAGATGCATTCAGCCATTCACGTAAAGAGCTTTTTAAAGCGACATCACAGGTTTGGTCATGTGACACGCCGAGGCCGCTCGCTGAACAGATCCCCGATAGAGATGATTTGCATAATGAATTCACCACACTGCTTCCTGCCAGAGCCTGCTGGAGATGATGCTCCGAGATAGACCTGTCCTCTGCTCTGTGTGTGTGTGTGTGTGTGTGTGTGTGTGTGTGTGTGTGTGTGTGTGGGGTGGGGGGGGGGGGGGGTGTAGTGTGGTGTTTCAGAGAGCATTCTATATTTATCTTCCCCTGATAAATAGAGACAGCTCTCGTGTAGCGACTGATTTACAGCTGACGGCTGATTTATCTCACAGCTCCATGAAAACACCTTTTATTTAAGTATCAGGGTTCTGCTTTAGTTTTACTCTGCAAATCAACATCGATTTAAAGCTCAAACTTACAATAACGTTAAAGCAGTTCATGCCGACCTCACCCCAAACAACCAAAGTTTACGCTGCAGGAACTTTCCCCCAGACTTTAGGAGGTGTTTCCACTGCAGGGACCAGGACCTACATGTAATAATAATAATAATAATAATAACCTTTACTTTTATAGCACTTCTCCTAACAAAGTTATAAAGTTATTTACAAACAGTTTAAAGTGATAATCTCGAAGATTTTCATTTAAATACATACACAGCGCCCAGTTAGTGACGCTTTTTCCATCAGCCAGCAGTGGTTGGTCTGCCAGAGAGGGTAGGCGGAGCTAAGCGGCTGCTTTTCCGCTCTCTGCAAGTGTTGCGAGTAAACAGTAATCTACTATGGCTGAACAAAGAAAGAAAAGATGGATGACTACAGATACAACTTCAACAAGAAGTGAAAATCCAAAGAAGAAGAAACAAACTCGACGCTCAGATGAAGCAAACAGTCTGAAAAGGAAAGCGACCGTCAGCCAGGAAAATCAAGAGTTACAACCGGAGCCGACCGTGGACGTCACACATGCAGCACTGTCTGGATATCTGGAAGTGTGCTCCCGCAATTACCGTGCCGCCAAAGAGAACGAAACTGAGATCTTTGAGATAATAACTTTAAAACACAAACATGAAAGCCGTTTCAAGAAGAGATTTAAAAGCAGAGACAGATTTAGCAAAGCAGGTAGGTCTTTCCAGAGACTGGGCAGCCGGACTGCAAAAGCCTGATTGCCCTTCGTCTTCAATCGGGCTCTGTAGGTACAACCAGCACATCAGCTGAGAGGCCGCCCCGGCTCACAGGCGTTAGGAGGGGCTTGGTTATGTAGAGCTTTAAAAGCTGGAAGTAAAATGTTATAATCAATGTGGTAATGAACAGGAAGCCAATGCAGGGAGGCCAGGATGAGTGATATGATCGTGTTTTCTTGAACCGGTGATAAGTCTAACCGCAGCTAAAGTTCCAGGGACTCTGTGCCACCCCCCGAAACCCCTCGATCCGTGCTAACGGGGAAGTCCAGATGTTTTCCCTCATTCATTAGTAATCATTTGTTAAAGGTTATTCACATTTTCCAAAAACCACAGATATTTGCCTCATATTGCTTGTATTTGCCATTTCTGCTTAAATGATTCATTCTGAAAAAAGATGCAAATCGACTTATTGAATATTGAAACCATCGTTCCAACTCTGCGGTCTTTACGTTCTTGTACTCGCTCTTATAACACAGCGATGATGGAAATGTTTGCTTTGTCTCAACACTGAATAGGAGACGACTGTGGTGCGATCGTTGCCATGAAACCTGAGCACGGCTTCGTGTTGTCGTTACTGCAGCGGCACCACAAACATGTCAAACACGAGCAGCACAATCACTGCTCCTGTAGTCTCAACATCACATCTCCATAGATACTGTAATCACCACGTTTATGAGGAGGTGCGTGTTGAACACGGCATCATGTAAAGTTTAGTTACAGCGCTCAATCTTTATTTTACACCTCAGAAAACAAATGTAGCGCTCATATCTACTCCTTCTTTTATTTTTATATACATATATTATTTTTGGGGCCCTTTCCGCCTTCATTTATTGGACAGCTGAAGAGTGACAGGAAATATGGGGAGCGGAGCGGGGGTGATGACATGACGCAAAGGGCAGAGGGCGGGAGCTGAGGTCTGTGGGTTGTTTATGTGGCACCTGCTCTACCCACTGAGCTCCACCAGCATCCTGTCCTCCACTTTTAAACAGTTTCCACTTTAATAAGTACACCTGCAGATGTTAATGCATCCAACTCAACAAGTAAGCCACAAATTCCTCCTTTAATAAGATGTTTAGTTTCGAAAACCTCCGTCAGACTACGTAAAACGTGTCATCTGGAGGAGGCCAAGTTCGCTAAACTACGCTTCCTCAATCTATGACGCCCGCCTCCGATGTCATGTCTCGTTCAGAATCGTCAGGTGTGAAATGTAGACTGCAGACCTGAAGAGTTTTTAGACGATCCATCGGTATATTCTCGTCGTGTTTCAGATTCTGTACCGCTCTGAGCCGTTGCCTGCAGCGAAACGGTCGTATTTCACTCCAGCGTCTCTCGCTGGGCCGTTCCTTTCAGAAGGAGGGGCGCAATGCATGCTGGGTGTTGTAGGAATGTAGAACAGGCGAAACCACGAGCTGTTTGTACGAGTTTCTCCACAGCTATGGCGCCAATGTCAAATATTATTGCTTCTATCGATTACAGAGAACACCAGCTTTGGAGGCGAACTGCTCCTTTAAAGATCTGTGTGTTAATTATTTGCAGATCTCTTTTAATTGGATTGCATTCAGTTGTATAAAAAAGAGTATGCATGCTCTTATAAGCTGTTGTCTTTATTCCATGTACGTTTAGACAGACAGTGTTAAAGGTTTTTAATGAACTTTCAGGGGTTTAATTAACACCAGGAGAAGAACTTTAAAAAGCTAAACCTGCATTTTACACACAATAATTCAACACCAGCACATTTTCGTTCTGCTCTTCTTGCTTGTTTTTGAAGCCGGTGCATTCTGCTGCACGATGACGAGCCATCTGCTGAGGGAGAAGTAGAGTTAGGGTGATTTTTCTGACAGTTGACTCTGCATATTTTGCCATCGCCCTCTGTGACTGCTGCCCTGCTGCACCAACAATGTCTCCTCCTTTTGCAATACCTTCTTGTAAACCAACAGCTTTTTACGATCACGCAACTGATCGAAACACAACACCAACCTCTCTCTGCTGTAACCTCAGGATTTGCATGAACTCTAATGTTTGTATTAACTAATTAAGGGTGTGTGTGTGTGTGTGAGTGTGTTCCTTGTAGTTTTATTAATCAGGCTGCTTTAATAGATTTGATTTTTAATGTATTTGAATGTAGAAGGTTTATTTATGAATGGGTTTGTAGTTAAAGAAAAGAACAGCCACACACACGTCTTCACTGTGCGCTCTCTGTTCCCTTGGGCCTCCTCATCGCCGACCACAAACACATCACGGAGCTAATCCATATTTACACAAATGGCTCTAATATCCCCACCCTGTCATTATCAGGGCTATAAAGCCGTTCACAGTATTGCGTCAGAAACTGCCCGGGTGTCGCTGAGCCAAACACAGCAGCCAAACGTCTCTCAATAAACGCAGGAATGACGCCGTGTGACATTTGACATGCTGCGCTCGTTGTGTTCGTGGCCTATTTGGAACGGCCGTCAGTAAAAATGGAGGACGGTAATCGTTTGAATTGACTTGGCTTCTACCCTCGCGCGCTGCTCCTCTCCGTGCCAGGCAGCGCGTAATGACTGCAAAAGACGGAGGGGGAAACGGGCCTAATTCGCCCCCATTACCTCTGATTAGAATCTGTTGCACAGAGGCGATTCTTCTTCTTTAATTATAACATTGATTATCTAAAGTAAAGCTTTTAAATAAGGCTTGTGCACTTAGCCTGGGCTTGTTTGGAAGAGAAGAGCAGCCTGCAGAATATGCAAATGATAAGTTTCATGCATGTAAATTCATATTTTCTTTTGCTAGATATTTGCTTGCAGATTTGAGCCAGCTTTTGTGCAGCCTGGGCCTGCAGGAGGACGAGGGAGGAGGAGGGGAGAGAGAGGGGAGAGTGTAGCAGTACGGTTGGAGGAGGGGGTGTTTTGAAGATCTCCTCCCTCAAGGTTAATTATGCACTTATTGTTATGTGAAATTCAGGCTTTCACCTCTACGTGTCTGCTGCCTTTGGGATGGAAATGAAGAAAAATAGATCATTATTTATATGAAGGAAAAAAAGGAGTACAGTATAATGGAAGTGCAAGGTGGGGGAGGGGAGGCAAGAGGGGGAGAAGGAGGGGAGAGAGAGGGTGAGGTTTGCATGTTTTTGCTTCTGCTGAGCTCCAAATGGCCTCATGACTAATCTCAGCAGGATCTGTAAAAATAGTTTATCTATTTCTGCACGGCCGAGATCAACACAGGAGAGTGTGTGTACGGTGTGTGTGTGTGCTTACAAAGTCCAGCAGCAGCAGCAGCAGCAGCGAGGAAAGAAAACAGTCTCGCAGGAAAAACACTATTATTAAAGAGGCGTTCAGGGAGCGTCGAGGCCACGTTACCTTCACAGGAAAAACAATTTGATTTATTCGCCGGCAAATTCCACCGTCGTTGATTTGATTCAGACTTCTGGAGTCCGGAGCCACAGAAGGATTTATTGATCTGTTCTCTCATGAGTCAATTATGTGTTTAAAATCCTGAGCTGCCTCTGTCGGCTGTATTTACTCACACGTCTGATTTAAAAAGGGATCAGAATAATAATAATAATTTCTGCAGAAGTTAGCAGACGTTACATTTTGATCAGAGGAGATCAGAGAGCGATTACAGTTGTTACAGTGTGTGTGTCTTACAAAAGCTTCTCCCTCTGTGATAATTGCATCATAATTACATCACTAACTTTCCAGTAAACATTTTGGGGAACGAAAAATCAAAACTAAAGAATCTGAAACTGATACAGAAACATCAAAATGAAAGAAAAGAAGCAAACGTCTCTTAAAAAGCGTATTTTTCTGCCTTTTGTAAAGGAAGTCAAAATAACAGGACGTCTCTATTGCAGGTAGAAAAGTCTTTATCATCTATTTTAGTCTTAATAATACTGTGACTTAAAATATTAATATCAAGCTGTTTTGTAGAACACTTGAGACCATGAACTCATCAGAAAAATATTTACTGAGTTAATATCAGGAGATAAGTAGGATCGTTCTCTCACTGACCCTTTTACACTGCCAGTTAAAGGCGGGATTATCACGCCTCTGTTACGCCTCGTCTTTTTTGTTTTGCCTTTATTTATAGGACCGCTAAAGAGAGACAGGAAATGTGGGGAGAAGAGAGCGGGGGATCACATGCACCAAATGATCAGTGCGTCGAGGACTGTAGCGTCTGTACATGGGGCACCTGCTCCACCAACTGAGCTAAACAAGCGCCCCCGCCGAGTCTTAAACGCACGGCGCCTGAATGGTGGGGCGAAGTCGTTCCATCTCTGAGCCGGCGTCGGAGGTAGTAATAGAGGCGAGATGGTGGAACAGCGTTGTTTGTGTGTGTGTGTGTGTGTGTGTGAGGCGGGTTTGAGATGGGCGAGGCCTGCGCAGAATCGATCGGCGCCTTGCCAAGCACATATCATGACGGTTAGATTGTTGTCCGACTTGCTCTAAGAAACCCGGGAGCAAGGCGGGCGCAGTTTTCAAGGCCAGTTGCTCCACCGACTGCACAGCTCCATGCTCGATGTGAAACGACCTGCTCATTTTTGAGTGAATCCTATTGGCTGAAAAAGCTTTGACACCCCCCACAAGGAAGTGATGAGATGTCTCTTATTCATTAAACTTCATAAACGGTTTTATCAAAGTCCTCACAATGTAATGTTTCACACATTCCTCATGAACGCTGTCTTAATGAACATATCTGCAATGACGCTTATATCCAAATAACAAAACCCCTGAATAAAATATGAGAACGTAATATTAAATCCAATTAAGAAAATAATAACAACAAATGAGGACTTTATTCACTTCAATTTACGGTGTGTTGGTATTATAGATGCTTGAAGAGGCGAGCAGCAAACTTGTCAACGAAGAAGTGACCGACTTTATGACTCCTCCCCCGACTGCAATCGGCTGCTCTGGCCTGTTGTCGAGGCGACCTTATGTCAAACTCGTGCTGTTTGTTCGCGTGTTGCATGCTTTTTGCTTCCACAATGCCAGAACGCTGCGGCTGCCGGGGTGGCTTGGTTCAATGTAAAGTGATAAATGCGGCGAAAAACGGCAGAGCTTCGTTACGCTCCATGGACTGCCTCCTTCTTACCTAGCCGACCCTGGACCCCATCACGAGCACTCAGATCCTCTGAGCCGTCCCTGCTGGTCGTCCCTCGGGCTGAGCGAAAACTTCGGGGTGATCGCGCCTTTTCAGTTGTTGGCCCCGACCTGTGGAAGTCACTGCCTCCTCGAATCAAAAGTGCAGACTCGATAAATTCATTCAAAGCTCAGCTCAAAGCCCACCTCCTCTTTTCCTTGGCCTATGAAAGTATTTCGTATGTATGGGTGTATATACGTGTGTGTGTGTGTGTATGCATGTGGAATTGTATACTGTGGTGTCTTATATTCAGTGTTGTATCTCTTGCGCTGTTTTATCTGCCACTGTCTGTAAAGCACTTCGGTCAGTTTACGTTGTTTTAAATTTGACTTGACTTACAGCGCTGAACCACAATGTAAAAGGGCTCATGATTCAGATCACGCTCTTTGTTTCAAGCATGCTCTAAAGTGTTGAAAGCAATTGATGTTGGTTAAAGTTTAATGAATTAAAGCAGTTTAAGTATTATCTAAATTGCCGTCATAAAACGTCAAAATGAAAGTGCAAAGGAGAGAACAAAGCACAAGTTAAGTTAACATGATGATTGATGAAATAATAAATATTTAGTAGTAGGAAATCATCTTTTCATAACTTGTTGGCCTTTATTGCAAGAGCCTCTCCTGATATAAAGTGTGCAGGAGGATTCTGTCTTTATAAAATGCACACTTTAGTGACTGCCTGTAAAAAACAGCGTCGTAGTTTAAAGTTAGTTTTGTTGTTAAGCCTGGGAAACGCTTTACGCTGTAAATGCTCCCGAGGCTGTTTTACTGTGAAAATTTACACGCAGGCTTCAAACAAACAACTATAACAACAAACAAAACAAATATAGTTCTGACAAACTCCAGCAGCCACTCTCATGTTTGAGTGAGTACAACGTTTCACTTTCACTTCAGCTTGATGTTAATCAGTGCTGCAGGGGACGTCAGATCACACGCCACGCTCTACTCATTCTGTAACCCTGACTCATCTGGCAGCGCGTCACACACTCCGACAAGTGTAGATGAGCTTATGGAGGGTTTTAATGTGTGTGTGTGACTAACAGGGAAAAACACACAGGACACTGAAGGCCACACAGCATCTTTCTAGATCTGCGAGGAATTTCAGGGGGGGGGGAGGAGGGAGAGACAGTAGGCTGATATCAGGAGAAGGCAAAAAGCAAATGAAGAGCAAAGACACGCAAGAGCAGGAATTATGTAACACTGTTGCACTGTGGGAAACAGGAAGTACACAAAAAAACACAAGTCTGCATGCAAATCTGCTGGAAGTTGGCTCTTTAGCTCGAAGGCAGAGCTCCGGTCCTCCTGGAGTTTGCATACGTGTGTTTTTGTGCAGGACACAAACAAGGAAATAAATCACAATAAAAAAAACATTGGGCACCAAAACTGTATTTATTTTTAATATTTATGGAGATAAAATGATATAATGTATGTGTATAGCAGCTCTCATAAAGGAGGAATGCAGCCAGAAGGGGATTTTAATGCGTTTAGGACGCTCCACATGTATTAAACCTGCATTATGTTGCTTTACGTCAAGTGTAGTATGCACAGTGTACATTTTATATCATTTTTTAATTTTTTATCTAACCTTTATTTAACTTGGATATTAGAACCTCTTTGTCAAGGGCGTCCTGGCCGAGACAGGCAGCAGCAAATACCAAACACAGTTACAAAACAGTAAAAGTTAAAACACAAACAAAGACAAATAAAAAGATTAAATTTACAAGCGAATTATGAAGAACAAGTGCATGTTGTGGCGTCGGCCTCAAGAACTCTCAGTTTGGATTTAAAAGCGCTCAATGAGATGAACTCAGTCTTTCTGCAACATATTCCATGCAAAAGGTGCAGAGTGAACAAAAGCCTTTTTACCCAATTCAGTTCGGGCATATGGAACAGAGAGCAACCAATATAAGTCAAAATAAAGTGTACTTCCTCCTGAATATGTGACGCTATGACTGTTAGCATGTTTTCAGATTTGACACTATATTACTTAAGCTAGGGTGACAACAACTTCCTGTTTTATGGCAAAATATCAGACTTTGGTTTGCCGCCATGTACAGTTCTTAAGATGAAATGGACTGTTGTATGAGCTGACCAACTTTGGTGTGACTGTTAGCCCCCTCGTAGAGATTACAGTGAAATGCACAACATAAGGAGGAAAATATATAACACAGATAAAATAATAATAAGGTTAAAATAACTAAAAGAGGAAGAAAGCATCAGGAGGGTGTGTGGAGAGTAATTATAGATCAACAGTTTGTCAGGTCCTTACAGCAGAGAGCTGGTTTGTTTTATTTCCTAATGTCTGCCTCAATCTGACATTTTCTCTTCTGCTTTCGTACCTGCTCTCTTTAACCCGGCGTACAAACCCAATTTGTAGCAGCGTGACCTCGGCCTCAACCGTCGTTTTGAATTCCGGCACAGTTTACCGCTCAAACAGGAAGCTTTGAGCGACCTGAGAACCTTTTTGATGTCTGAAAATTCTGAATGAAACCGGTTTCTGTTTGCACCTGTGATCTCGCGTTGCTGCATGGAAACGGCCACGACGGCTGCACAAAGAGACACAATCACACGTCTCTGCTTTGTTTTGCAGCTGTTAATCTGCTCGTTATCATTTAAATTGCACCATTTAATTCAGTGTTATTAATTTAATGTGTTTACTTCTGCAGAAACATGCCAGATGTGATGTCTTTTCTTGCTTTTATTTGCATGTTCAAACCTTAAAAATATCTGATTCCAGCCATGAATCAGATTTGAGGATTAATGTTTGCAGCGTGAATGAAGCCATGAAGTGTTGTAAGGGAAAGAAACACTGAATACTTTCATGTTTTATCACTTGTTGTGCATAAAAATGATCAAATTCATTGTTAAAATACTTCATGTGCAGTTTTAATTATATGTTTGTGTTTGCAAGCACTGCATGCATCTACACATGCACGCTGCTCTCTGGTGATGACTCAGAAATAATTCACATGTCGTGTGCTCAGTTTCCACACTTTGATTATGAATTTGTGTCTTAGTGTCGGCTCTTTGTGTTTTCATGTGTTTGCAGCCATCAAGGAGAAACACAGCGACTGGACAGAGTTCCTCGTTCAGGATCTGACCGGCTCCAGGACGGCACCCGCCAACCTGCTGGAGGGGGTGAGTGGATCATCACTCAGAGGGGAGGAGGGGAATCAATTGTTACAACTGTTCTACATCAATTAAAATCAAAACACAACTTTATTTTAAGGTTTGTCCCTGCTGACCGAGAGGAACAGACGGAGCTTAAAGTGCAATTTCACTGTCTGAGGCAAACATAAAGACGTTGCCTGCAAAAATAATGTTGCAGCCATTGCAGCAAGTTTTGCAGCCGCTACTCTTTAAGATGCAAGAATATGTATTTAAAAAGGAGGATTTTTAGTGGGTAAAAAACACCAGAATTACCCAGTTGCTTAATAGGATGCTATAGAGTGCAAACTAGGGATAGACCGATTATCGGCGCCGATATTTGGCATTTTGACGCATATCGGCATCGGGGTTTTTTTGGGTTTTTTTTAATCTGACGGCCGATAAGATTCATTTCTTTGCAAATTTTATTTAACTTTGTTTTATTTACTTTATAAAACTTCAGGAAGTTATTTATTTATTTAAATTTTCAGTTAACTTTATAAGAGATGCTGCTGACCCTGGGAACTCCCTGCGCTTTTTGTTTGTTTGTTTAATAAACATGTGCTTAAAGGCATTTAAACAAAGTTAAGTGTTGGAGTTTGTATTATTCAAAATTTTGACGCCAATATTTTCACTTTTACAGCAAATGAATATCGGCTCCAAATATCGGTTATCGGCCTCCTTGACTACTAATAATCGGTATCGGTATCGGCCCTGAAAAAACCATATCGGTCTATCTCTTATGTAAAATAAAGGCTTTTTAATTCTACATAAATCCTACAGAATGCCTTGGATGGTTTTTTGATGGACAGTTGCATTTTCCAGTTAAAATTTTTCACCCTTGCAAAGACCCCTATACAAAATGAATTTACCACAGCAAACCCGAAGTATCCAAAGAGCACCTGTTATTTCAGGCTGTTCAAAGAGATTCAGAGGAAGTTTTTACAGAAAGGATACGAGCTGTAAAAACCTGCATCTTTAAAACTGATCCGTCATTACTTCCTCTAAAAATTAATTTCACGTGTTTTTGTCAAGTTCGTCCTATTAAGATTCCTGTCTTAGATTTAATGCAAAAAAAACCCCAAAAATGTCTATTTTTCAGCTTACCAAGTTCAAGCTTGCTGGATAATATGATCAGGTTAAACCAGGAGAAACGGCTAAACCAATTAAATGCTCTACCTTCTTGATCTTCCTTCAGATATTTGAATAAATGAAGCCCTTCCTTTGTGTCTCTCTCTCAGCCTCTGCGGGGTAAGAACACGGTGGATCTGATCGTGGAGGGCTCAGTGTTGGAGCTCCAGGACGTCTCGGACCCGTTCCTCTACTGGCCCGTCGGAGTCGTCCAGAACGTGGGAGGGAGGCTCCGTCTGCGCTACGCCGGCCTCTCTGAGGAGCACCAGGCTCAGGACGCCTGGCTGTTCTACCTGGATGTGAGGCTCCGCCCACTCGGCTGGGCTGAGGAGAACCGTCTCGCCTTAGAGCCGCCCACAGGTAATGAACTCATCTGCTCTCACCTTTTATTCACTGTCAGCCTGTTGGAGCTTTGAAAACTTAATTACTATTATGAGTTTGAAACTTTAATGATGTTTCTGTTCAACTCGTTTGTCTATTCAAGTTACGTTGGCTCAGACTTTAAACAGGTTCAACTGCTGTGGTGCTTTCAACGGCCTGTGCCTATTTCCTCCCCTAGATCTCACCTTTTATTAAATTAAGATTTTAACTTTAAATCAGGTTTAAATCAGAGCTAAAACTATATTTATTTTAATTTTAAATGAATCCTCCTTTTCTTTACATTATTATTCTCTTAATGTTTATTCGATATTTCATAAAATGTCAGAAAATGCAGAGTCTATGGTGTTGTCTTGGAATTGCTTGTTTGGTCCGACCAGACTGCTGATTATTTTTCTCAATCCAAACTAAATTGCATCAAACAAGCTCGGTTTAATAAAAAATGAGATAAAATATAAATTAATTGTTGATTTTTATGTTCTTGTATGTCCCAATGTTTTAAAACATAAAGTAATGATGCAGCTTAAATAAACATTACAGCTGTAACAATTTTACTGAGTGATAATAAAAACGCTAACTGTAAGTATTTTAGTAAGAGTATCACGCCAACCTATCTCTCCTCTCTGCAGGCCTCCAGTCTTTGAAGAGCGCCCCCGACTGGCAGCAGGCTCTGGAGGACGCTCAAGAGGACGGACAGAAGAACCCGCTACCGCTAGAGGTGTTCAAGGTGAGTTCAAACACCTCTCTGCTCTCTGTGTGTGTGTGTGTGTGTGTTTGTTGTTGGCATGGAGCCAGACTGCAGGACTACCTGCATGAGATGAGCTCTATTGTTTCCACTGTTACCTCTATTGTCTGATACCGACACTGGGAAAATAATAATAATGTTATTTTCTTACAGGCCTTTAATTTCTGAATCATTTCAGGTTTCTGTGAATGAATTATCTGATTTGTCACTAATGACGAAAGAAAAGCTCAGTTTGAATTGAAGAATTTCTTATTCTCTGCAGAGGTCACACATCATCACAAATGACATCATCACATGAAGGACATTTTATTGAACTGAATTAAAGTCAACCTCCTGAAACAGCTAAATAAATAATCTCTGGTCGTAAAATTACATATTACTTTTTTTTTTTTTTACCAAGCCTAAATGTCACTCCTCACCTTTGCCTTCATTTCTTATGCACGCGAACATGAATATGCAAATAAAACCCGACTCTATTCAAATATCAACCCACTCCTCCGCTTGCAAAAAAAACTGTGCATATCTGCTCTGAATGAGTCGCTGCAGACAAACAGACTGTGTTTTAGCGAGCTAACCGAGTAGCACAAAACAAACAGATTTAATCAAGAAGCGAGGGAGGAGACAACCCTGCGAGTAAACTGATCATTCCTTAGATTTGTGACACATGAAACCACGCCTGTCTTAATCTACACTGCATCTTCAACTGGACAAGTTTAACCATTACTGTAAAGTACTTTTATATGAGGATAAGGCCTTTGGTATTAAAGGTATCAGTTTTCATAGGAGATGGGTTAAGGTGCTCTTTTAATGTCTAGTTTTGTGTCGTGTTTGTTTTGAGGGTGGGGGATGTATTTAGTACTCTTTTAATGTCTTCCTACTATTTAATTATTTTACTTACCTGCCCGGGGACTACGGGCGGAAAATGGCAATCTGCTAACATCCGGTGCAATATATCTTTCCTTGTTTTATATAAGGTTAAAGTCCCTGCTCAAATAAAGAAACATAAAAAGACAGATGTAGTCTATAGGGCCACTGGGAAAAAGAAATTAAGGTCCAATAAATGTTTTAATTTTTTTTTATATACGGAGAGACAAAGTCAGAATTCTGACTTTTTTTAAAAAGTTTTTATACTGAGAAAAAAAGTCAGAATTCGGAGAAAAAAAGTCAGAATTCTGAGATTAAAGTCAGAATTCCGAGAAAAAGAGAATTCCGAGAAAATACAGAGAAAAAGAGAATTCTGACTTTTTTCTCCGAATTCTGACTTTTTTTCTCCGAAAAAAAAAATAAAAAAAAATGTTTTTTTCCCCAGTGGCCCTAATCTTCTTTCGTAAGTCTACGAGGTTTGGCTGCACGATTAAAATCCCTCTTGAGAATCGTACTTTTGTGCAGTATTACTCATGCATGATAATCGCGCTGTCCTTTGCATGAGCAGGGAGACATCCCTGAAACAAAGCTTCCTAGATCCAAACAACAGAAACAAAACTACATCTTATGTGTGACGGAGATGAAAGAGCAGCACTTTGAAGACTTCCAACGGCAATAACAAGAATGACATGAAAACTCTGTGACCAAAACACAGTCAAAGCAACAAAAAGGCTGCAATAAGTCCAATTCATCCACCTTCAAAGAATAAGCAGTGTTTATACCACTGCTCTAATCTTCTTGCATAACATAATGGGATGAAGCCAGAAAATCCCAGCCCCCAGATCACAACAGCATCCACAACTATGACAGTGCAAATCTGAGAAGATGTCAGCTTATTTTCACGCTCAGTCTATTATTATTTCCTTCATAATCAAAGCCCCTACTGCGGACACACCCACTGTCTGGCACAGTCCGTCTTTCCTCGAACAATACACCAAAAACTAAACAGGAAGGGACGTGTCTCCGGTTGTTTTAGACTGAATGGAAGACGCGGCCACACGGCTGATCAAACAAACAATTCATCCACTTAAAAAAATATCCGAGATAGTTACAAATGTCATCAGTAAGAAGCATAAAGCATAGTTCTTAGGCCTCATGATCACCACTTCATAACGTGGGAATAAAACCCCTCCTCGTCCGTTACACGCCCACCCAGCAGGGTTTTCCTGACCCACATTGTCTCACGCGTGTGTGCGTTAATGAAAGTGGAGCACATTCGTCTAACGTGTTGACTTTACTGTGTCAGGACCACGTGGACCTGCCCGAACACTCCTTCAAGACGGGGATGAAGCTGGAGATGGTTTCTCCGCGGGAGCAGCTCCACATCTGCCCCGTTTCTGTCGCCAAGGTGAGTCGAGCTGAAACACTGAAATGTTTATTAAAAATAAAAATTCAAGCAGACTCCACCCAGCTCTTTTTTTTTTGATGCTTCAGTGGATTTGTGGATGTTTCTGCCCAGAAGAAGCCTTGTTACTCAATGCGCAATGCGGACTCTTTTTTGGATATCGTCTCATGTTTTTTTTTTACAGTGTTTCCAACTATAAATTAAGACTGAACATTTTAGTTTTGAGTAATAAAATTACCTTTACTGTTCTGTAGTTGTAAAGATATAAATATATAGATATATGTGTGCTTTATGTTACATAACAATACATGTAGACTCGATCTGTTTTTGGAATAAAGCAGCTTATAATTGATATTTTGTGCAGTATTCAACAGTCATACCAATTAAATAGGAAAGCTCATTTGAACTTAGATCACTGTGACATTTTAATTTTTTCTTAATGTAAAGAAAACATAGATTTTCAGTAGAGATAGACCGATATGGTTTTTTCAGGGCCGATACCGATACCGATTATTAGTGGTCAAGGAGGCCGATAACCGATATTTGAAGCCGATATTCATTTGCAGTAAAAAAGAAAATATTGGCGTCAAAATTTTGAATAATACAAACTCCAACACTTAACTTTGTTTAAATGCCTTGAAGCATATGCATCAGAGCCTAAATAACCCAGTTTTAAATTGATCTCTTATCGACCGTCGGATTAAAAAAAGAAAAAAAGGCCGATATGCGTCAAAATGCCGAATATCGGCCCGGCCGATAATCGGTCTATCCCTAATTTTCAGTTATAACAGGTGCTATATTAAAGCTAAAGGTATATGTCGGCATGAGACAATTAAAAAATAATTCCAAAATTAATTTAACAAATGTTTTTTTCAAAGGTTAAAACAAATAATGCTACAAATATATAAATATATACATTTCAATAATGTTTAAAATTCACAAGTTTAAATTTTTCGGGGGCAAGTAATGAGCAATTTTTGTTAAAAATCCATTTAAAAACACTGGATCCTACATTTCCCATCATGCACCTCCCTAGCATCTTGCTATCATTTGAACCAAGCATAATTTAACAAAGACCAAATTTGTTCCTATAATAAACGTCTGTAATTAAAATGTTTTCTTTCACTTCCTCCTTCAGGTCTACAATGAGATCTACTTCCAGGTATCTCTGGATGATCTCTCCACTGATTCAAAGCCGCGGTTCGTGGTGTGTCACTCCGACTCACCTGGCATCCTGCCGGTCCAGTGGTGTCTGAAGAACGGCGTGACTCTGGAGCGACCTCGGGGCTACGAGGGCCAGGACTTCGACTGGGCCGACTACCTGAAGCAGAGTGGGACGGAGGCGGCCCCTGACGCCTGCTTCCCTGATGTAAGACTGGAGGAAGTTCAAAGCCACCAGACTCCATTGATAAAAACAGCCATTTTACTTTTACTTAACCAGAACATGGGAGCTGCTTGTCCACCGCTGCTTTGTTCTCTTTTTTGTGTTATTGTGTTGTGATGGATCAAAGCTAACGAAGTACAACACCTCGGTCACACAATAATACAAACAAACTAGAGACAGAGACCAGCATGTTCAGTGTTTTGTGAGTTAAAATTACTGTTTTTGTCAATGACGTTTGGTTGCTTTGAAGCGAGTGATGTAACGGACTTTTCTGGTTAAAAAAAATCATCTTCCTCTTTAAGGAAATGGTTTATCTCTGCAGGGATGCTTGCAGACACTGAGGATAGCAATCTGAGACTGCAAAAAAACAAGCACTTTGAGTCAACATACTTATATCAGATGCATTTTTCCAAATGATTATGCAGCAGCCAGCCAGCTAATCTTGCCGCTGCTTAGTTTTTGCACCTGTTAGAGAACCCAAAATGTGTAAAAAAAAATAGGGCCAAGGTAAAAAAATTCCAGCATTCTCCATGAAGATCCAGACGTAATATCTTCATCCATTAATAAGATATGCTTAAAAATACAGAGGTATCGTTTATTTGACCCTTTCTCTGCAGAGTGCATCATGCAATGAACCTGCAAAATCCCTGTTATTGCAGCTTGTAACAGGCCCTAAAAGGAGCCATGCTTTAGCTTATCTCAGGTTGGATCATTGTTCTTAATGTAAAATAAACCCTTCCCCTCTCTCTCTCTCTCTCTCCTCTCTCCTCCTGTGTGTGTGTGTGTGTGTGTGTGTGTGTGTGTGTGTGTGTGTGTCCGCTCAGACATGGCAGAACAGAGGCTTTGCCAAGGACATGTGGCTTGAGGCGGTGAACCCTCACCGGCCAGCGGAGGTGTGTGTGGCTCAGATCACACAGGTCAGAGGACGCCTGCTGTGGCTCCGACTGGAAGGTACAGACGTGCGTGTGTGTGTGTGTGTGCATGTGCGTGCCAAGGGAGGATTAAGTGTTGGGGGATAACGTGCCAGAGGACTCCTGCTGTGTCTCTGAAAAAAAAGTGTGTGTGTGTGCGTCTTTGTGTGTGTGACAGCTCCCTCACCCCTCCTCTCTCTCTCTCTCTCTGCTGTCTACCTGTCTCCAGGTGTGGCCAAGCCGCTGTCAGAGTGCCTCGTGGACGTCGAGTCCATGGACATCTTCCCTGTCGGCTGGTGCGAGGCCAACACTTACCCTCTGACCCCACCGCTCAAACCTGTCTGTACGTAAACACACACACACACACACACACACACACACACACACACACACACACACAGAAGATACACACACGTATTTAGCTGGGAGTGACAGCTGAATGCAGACTCTTTTTTTCCTGCAGGCCAGAAGCAGAAGAAGATAGCGGTGGTGCAGCCGGAGAAACAGTAAGAGAAATATTTATCAGAACTTATCACAGGTGGAGTTTGATTGATGTGCGGGTTTGACGGTTTACTGAATGCTGATGTATTTCTGAGCTGAAGCTGCCAATATTCTGCAGAGTGCTGCAGGGAGGATGCATTTTTGTAGGTCCTGGTTCCCTCGACTAAAGGTCATCGGGAGTTTTCAAATAAGTTTGGATTACTGCAGAAAATAAGCTCTGCAGGAAACAAAAGTTGACTTGTTTTTCCGTATATGAACATCCCGTATCCTCATTGTTTTAAGTCTATGTAATGTTGCACCTACACCACAGCTACACCACAGTCACATGACTTTAAAGTGACAACCACTAATGTCCCGGTTAACCTCTGTAGTCATATTAAGCTGCTTGTAAACAACTCGATTTAAAAAAGACTTTAACACCTCAAAGTTCGTGTATTTGCGCATTTACTGACTTTATTTATGTGACAGAAAATCCCTCGAGGTTGTGTCGAGCAAAGATCTTATTTCAGGCTTCTAACCAAAAGCCATTTTAGGGCCTGCGTCCACTAACCGCGTTTTTGGTGCTGGCAGCGGCCATGCTGCAAAAGTTGTATCGCAGCACTTCCACTTCCCTTGGTAGTGACCAGTAAGTGTGTTTTAAATTGTCCTGTATGCTTCATATTTGCTTTTATTCAACGTAATTTTACAAAGAAAACATTCAAACAGTGGAAAGGAATCGTGTCTTTCACAGTCTTTATTTGCAGCACTTGAGAATCACAGAAAAACATTTATTGTGGCATAGCAGCCCTCTTCGGTATCACAGATTTTGTGAATGATGATGATGAGAACTCTTTGTGTGAGGTCTGAAGGCCGAGGCAGCGGCTGAGGTCAAAGACGGTGTCGCTGTGCCCACTTTCTCCCCAGCATACTCCATCCCACCCACTTCTAAGGACGCCCTCAGCACCTTCAGAGGGCTCACAAATACAAAACAGAAAATGTTAGGAAAATCACAAAATTAGAAATAAATTTAAATGCGGTTCTTACTCACGTGAAAAAAATAAAAGGATTAGCTTCTCCTCCGCCATTGTTGTTGACAAAGTTGATGTCTAAAGTCCCGCCCCTTCTCGATTCTGACTGGTCGATGTGGCATTGATGAGCGCAGAGGTGTTCCAAAAGTTGAACTATTTTCAACTGAGAGTGCTGTGAGTACAGCGACAAAAAAACAGCTGACGCAGGGGGTGAAAACGCTGAACTGCATTGGTTTTGTTTAGAAAATAGGCAGCACAAAAAAACGCTGTTAGAGGACACAGGCCCTTAAAAAACATCGACTTGAGAAATGCAAAATGCTTTCTTATTCTTGCAGAACACCACACTGAAATTTGTTGAATGTTTTATTGATGGTTATAGTGTGCATTCTTTCTCCCTGTGCGTACCTTGCACATTCATTAGCTCCTCAGCATGTTTTCGAAGTGTTAAATGACGGTTAAGTGGAAAGTGAAACTGATGGATGCATGTGGTCAGTATTTCAGTCGATGCATCACTGTAAACCGACACGCAGCCTTCGTCTGTTTCACTTCAGCGCACTTAGAAAAATAGTTTTCTATCTTTCTACCTGCGAGCCAAAAAAAACTCAGCACAGGTTGCTTCAGAAACCCCTCCAGGCTCCTCTCCCTCACTCCCTCCCTCCCTCCCTCCCTCTGTCAATCTGAAGACATTAATTGAAACAGTGGCTTTTTAGAGCAGAAATTGCTTTCCCGGGGCGCTGATTGATTTTGTTGACAAATGACATGTTACACCGTCGGCTGGCGAACGCAGCCGCGGGAGGACGAGGAGGAGGGGGAGACATGGCAGGAGAAATATGAGGTCTTCAGCAGCACTTTGTCAGCTCTCTCATCCAACCGCTAACTCCATTTCTCACCTTCAGGGGGGAATCCTTTTATCAATAACCCCCCTTTCTGCCACTGTGTCCCCCCTTGCTGCTTCTGAACCCACGTGCCTCTAAATCTGACGGAAACCGTAGTAGCTGCAGAGAAGATTGATCGGCTAAACGAGCGATCGTTTGGCTGCTCTGTTGTTTCCTGCCTGATTACATCGGTTGGGATAATTTCATTGATTACTTTGACGCTATTGATTGCGTTTCTTTCCTGCAGGTTGGCTCCGTCCCAGCCGGTGGAGACGGCTCCTGTCAGCCTCTGCCAGCCCGTCGCCGTTGATCCAGGTAATCAAGAGCCAAGTTACACACGATTTATCTGCAGTAATTATTTCTAATGAGCTGCTGTGATGAAAGAGAGATCTTCATTTACCCTGCGCGCGTAAACATCACTTGTTTTTGTCTTCTGCAGAGTAAATGTTGGCTACATTAAGTAGTCTGGTGCACATAAGCTAAAAGCTTCTCTTATCTTTACTTAACATTTTAAGTTCTTGCAGGATATTTAACAAATAGTACTTAAAAGTGGAGTTTTTAAAGATCACAACAAAGAAGTTTCTGTTCTCTCTCAGGCTGCATCAGAGATGGATTTAAAATATACCCTACTATTTATAAGGTCAATAAAGGTTATTAATAAGCATTATGGTGCAAAAGAGTCAAACCTCTCTGCTCACTTAGAAATTCTCATCACTTTTATCATTTATTAGACAACTTTTTCCCAAAATATAATTGAGTTAAGGCTTTTGCCAATCAGTGTTGATGCTATCGATTCTACGACGCCAGGAAGAGTAGTTGCTGTCTTTGTAGCAGCCAAATAAATAAATGAAGACAAATAAATATGGAAAAAAGGATCTTATTTGGAAACTCATTATTAGCACATAAAGAAAGTTTTGTCATTTCCATCCATCCATCCCTTTCTTCCGCTTATCCGGGGTTGTGTCGCGTTCGCAGCAGGCTTAGCAAGTTGACCCAGACGTTTTCCAGCTCCTCCTGGGGGGATCCCGAGGCGTTCCCAGTCCAGGTGGGATATATAATTCCTCAAGCAAGCTCTGGGTCCGCCCTGGGGTCTCCTCCTAGTTTGCTGTGCCTGGAAAATCTCCACAGGGAGGCGCTCAGGAGGCATCCTAATCAGATGCGTGAACAACCTCAACTGGCTCCTTTCGATGCGAAGTAGTAGCGAGCTCCCTCCGGATGTCTGAGCTCCTTACCGTCTCTCTAAAGACCCTTTCCTAATGGTCAAAGAACCCCGCAAACAACCGGCTTTAGTGCTTAGTGGGAAAGGTTACAACCGGCATTCAGACCCCGGTCAAATGACTCTGCAGTAGACCCGGGTAATTATCGACTTGGCTCTGATCAGCAATGATGGGAACACAAAACCTGGCACGATGCTCTGACGCACACTGAAGTTCCGGCCGCTTTCGCGTAAACACAGAAGAACATACAGCGGCGAATTTGTTCTTTGTTTTGTGCAAGATGCAGCAACACTGGCAAGACAGTGAGGTGAGAGAGCTTCTTCTGATCCTTGGGGACGAAGAAATAAGGCGACAGGTTTCCGGCGCGCTTGTGTCGTCACGGTGACGCAGCAGAAAAGAGACCAAAAGCCGGATACTCCACTGGCAATGGGAAAAGACGCAATCGGCATTTATTAGCGGGTCTTCCCGGGTCTGAAAAACGTGGGTCAACGCGGGAAAGGGGTATCAGGTTGAGCCCAGACACCCTGCGGAGGAAACTCATTTTGGCTGCTTGTATCCATGACCCCATTGTGTCGGTCACTACCCAAAGCTCATGACCACAGATGAGGGTTGGAACGTAGAACCAACTGGTAAATTGAGAGCTCCCTCTTCACCATGGTACAACGCCCGCATTCCTGCTGAAGCTGCACCAACTCGTCTGCCAATCTCACGATCCATTTTACCCTCACTCGAGAGCATGACCCCGAGATGCTTGAACTCCTTCGCTTGGGGCAGTACCTGTCTTTCCACCAGAAGAGAGCAATCCATCAAACTGTGATTTGTTATCATGAAAGAGGCTTTAGGAATCATAATCCAACAGCGAACTCAAAGTGATCACAGTGATAATGTTATCTTAGTGGAGGAAAAGTCATGCTGGCGACAGAACGATCGCCCTGTTTGATTCAAACGATGATGAAAGAACAACAAGATGCAACATGTGGCTTCTCACTGCGGCCTGTTGAGTCTCATTTCCTCTTTGGTCTCTCACATAAAACAATACACTAAATATATATACAGAATGTTTCCCTTTGTGTTCACTGATCCTCATCCATCACTAAAGCTTTAGAGAACTGAAGCATTTTCCTGCTATCAGATTTTCTGCAGTGGAACTTGTACTCTCTCCGTTTGGCCGGTTGTCAGCTGGAACAAGAAATATGACACCCACAAACAACAACGCTGAGCAGCTTCCTTTTTTTCCCGAACACGATAAAGTGTAAAAGAAAATGTCAGCTTTGCTACGAGAGTTGGATTTTGTTGTCCATTTTCTATTATGTGTGTGTTACGATGCAGCTCTAAAACTTGTGGCAGCCAAACAGAGAAACAATCATGCAGGTTTAAGATAAGCTTTAGGGCTAAAAGCGTATCAAGCAAACCTATTCAGACATAACGCTGACATTTTAACACTGTAAACATCTGTAATCACGATGACCTTTAGCAGGTACTTCCGCATGTTTTTACAAGTCTCACAAAGCAATGGACGAATAAATCAGCTCCAGATACGTCTCTTTTAAAAGGGCCAGTTCGCTGATTTTCAACCACAGTCCTATTATCGGGCGCTTATGCCATTATGGTAGGAAACAAAATGCAGTTTCGCTCTGTGCCTTTGGAGGACGCTATCAGCTTCTCCAGTGGGCGCTGGAAAACCTGGGAGCTCCAAAAACTACACTTCCTCAATGTAGGACGCCCGCCTCTGATGTCATGTCTCGTTCAGAATCGTCAGGTTTGAAATGTAGACTGCAGACCTGAAGAGTTTTTAGACGATCCACCGGTATATTCTTGTCGTATTTCGGATTCTGTCCCGTCTGCAGCGATCAATGTCCTTGACTGGAAAGTGGTAGTATTTCACTCCAGCGTCTCTCGCTGGGTCGTTCCTTTCAGAGGGAGGGGTGCAATGCATGCTGGGTGTTGTAGGAATGTAGAACGGGCGAAACCACGAGCCGCAGCTTTCTCCACAGCTATTGGGCCGAATTCAAATATTATTGCTTCTATTGATTACAGAGAACACCAGCTTTGACTGACAGCGGCTTTTTTTGCTCCTTTAAGCTGCATCCCAATATTTCAGTAAAATACCTTAACCAATTAGATTAAATCAAATTCTGAAGATTTTCTGTTAAATGCTGCTGGAAGGCCGAGCATAGCTATGTAGGCGTATTTTTGGATGCATCTCTGCAGCCAAAGCATCCCGGACAGATGCAGCTATACTGCATGTTTTTGGTGCATCTGTATGTAAACAACATGTAACAGCGGAGCACAAAGAGAGCAGCGGGTTAAACGCTGTTTCCAGGAGACCCTTTGCCCTCCTTTGCTGGTTTAAAAACCTCCCACTCGCTCATGAATATTCATCAGCTCATCTAATTACTATTCACCCCGAGCTGTGGGGTTTCAGGTGCTGGCGGTAGTGCAGCATGTTTGTGTCGACCCTAATTTAGCCTTTTTCATTGTTGCATACAAAAATATGATAAACAATAAGAATAATTCAATATTCAGCGTCTTAGGCAGGAAAAGGTGGGCGTTAAGAGAACAATGAAAACTTATTTATGCACATTTTTAACCACAGTTTTGGTTATTTTTGAATGAGAAGTTTCTATATATTTTGCTTTATATTGATTTAGTGTGCTCTGATTTAGTTGATTAATCCTATGAGAAAGTTTGGAGCAAACATTGAGAGGTTGTTACTGACCTACGGCATGTTAACAAGTCTCCTGTCTCTCCTCTGTCCCAGGCTCGGCCAACAGATACTGCTGCTCCAAGATCTTTGTGAACCACCGCTGCTTCTCAGGACCATACCTCAACAAGGGACGCATCGCAGAGCTGCCACAGGCCGTCGGACCCGGGAAGTGCACGCTGGTCCTCAAAGAGGTGAGACAAACAGAGGTAGAGGTGCAGAGACGGAGAGGAGCAGGTTTAATCAGAGGGGGAGGAGGGGTGGTAGAGATTCAAGGAGGGAGGAGGTGAGACAGCGATGTCTTGTTAACCACCTGCAGTTTCCCAGCAGAGCCTTCGTTTTAATGTGAGGAGCTGTCAGTCAAGTGTGTTTACACATACACACCGCCACCGCTCGGCAAAACAGACTCTTAATTTCTCCAGGGACTGTTTGTGTACAAGGAGGTGCACTTTTTGTGTGTGTGTGTCCACAGTTTACAAAAGAGGATCCGTGTTTGTCCTTCAAGTTTTGTTCCTTCATGTTCATCGTTTCGTCTGATTCCTCTTCAAGTTTTTAACGTGAACTTTGAGTTTATTTATTTTTTTCTAATCTGAGCTCTGCGTCTGCCTCCAGCTGCTGAGCATGCTGATCAACGCCGCCTACAAGCCCGGGCGAGTCCTGAAGGAGCTGCAGGAGCTGGAGGATCCGAGCTGGGACTGCCAGGAGGAGACCCTCAAAGCCAAGTGAGGAAACTATAAACACAGAAGTGCAGGAGGGAGAGCGCTCACCTGAATAGGCTGAATTTATTTCAGCTTTGATTTTATAAAATGACGTGCCCTACTGGCTTTAATGGTTAATGTATACTATATCGTAACAAGCTGTCACCTCTTCCTCGCTGTTCAAACCCAGTCGCAGGCCTCACATAAGAGCCTCTCTGTCCCTATGAGTCCACTTAGCAGCCCCTCCATTGAATTTTTGATGTGATTTTTTTGTTGCTGCAGTGGTTTCTGTGAGGTCCACATTTTCCTCCACTGCCGGCTGCACGCAGAGACCAAATTATTCCACAGCTCCGGGCTGCATGCTCCATGTTTTCTAATCAAAAACGGCCCCATTTTTCTGGCTGCAGCGAGGAAGAATCGGCCAGTCAGAGGTTGTAGTGAGTCACCTGCGGCGGGCTGCACGGCACAGTGATCACATTCATGCATGAGTGTTTTGACGACTCAACAAAGGAGTTACTCTATTTTCTGCTGCATTTGCTGCCCATGGAGCCAAGTCATGTCTGACTCTGTTTGTAGAAGCACTAAATCAACAACAACAAAAAACATGTCAGAATTCTTGTTTGTTTTATTTTAATTGGCTCTTATGTTTAGAGGGTTTTTGCAGGAATCTCAACCTGATTTGTTCTCAGCAGTTTTTACATTTTGTAAGATTGAGTTTTTCCCAACTGTTCCTTTTTGTTGCAATCCCTCAACTGCAGCAAAAAAAGGACAGTTTTTCTTTGGAAAACATGCACTGGATTTGACTTACTCACACTGGTGAAGCTTTATTTTAAAGTGGTAATCGCAAAGATCTCAGTTTCGTTCTCTTTGGCGCCACCTGTGGCGATAAACAGTAATTGCAGGAGCACACTTCCCAGATATCCAGACAGTGCTGCATGTGTGACGTCCACGGTTGGCTCCGGTTGTAACTCTTGATTTTCCTGGCTGACGGGCGCTTTCCTTTTCAGACTGTTTGCTTCATCTGAGCGTCGAGTTTGTTTCTTTTTCTTTGGATTTTCACTTCTTGTTGAAGTTGTATCTGTAGTCATCCATCTTTTCTTTGTTTGTTCAGCCATAGTAGATTACTGTTTACTTGCAACACTTGGAGAGAGCGGAAAAGCAGCCGCTTAGCTCCGCCTACCCTCTCTGGCAGACCAACCACTGCTGGCTGATGGAAAAGCGTCACTAACTGGGCGCCGCTTGGGATTTTTTTCCCAGACACCCAGTCTGTAATACTGCAAAGGCAAAGGCTTTCATCAGTGGGCCACAGGCTCAATCACCATTGTGTTACCTCATTCAGTGATAGATAGAGACTTAACAGACATTTATTTACATGAAAATCTATAAGATTACTTTAAATCATGCAGGCTGAAAGTGCATCAATCAATAAAATTTTTTAAAGACTTCTTAGTTACATAAAACAGTAGGGAGCTCTTTTTCTGCCTTCTTTCTTGTTATTTAAGTTTTTAAGCTGTAAAATGATCAAAAAAGAGTAAAAACTAACTTTGCACAAAATCCTCAGTAAGATTTGGTCCCACAAAGTCTGACTCAGAACAGCCACATGGGATTGCAGATCAGATTTGTCCTTGAGCTCTGCACACAGACCAGCTCACCTCTCGTCACCTTCACCATTAAATGTAAAATTGAAGAAGTGACCCTGCGTCACACTCCTCCCTCCTCCAGTAGACGATCTAAATTCCCGCCGGCTCCCCTAAAACAGCCCTCTTTCACATCATTGCTGCGCAAGCAATCATCGTTCACCGTTGAGAGCTGTGATGGATTACAGATACTTTAATTACGCATCGATCTCATAAATAAAAGTGCCTGACAATGTCACGACATCCCTCCCTGCTCCCTTCTTCCTCGCAGATACAAAGGGAAAACGTATCGCTCCACCATCCGGATCGTCCGCCTCGCAGACCAGATCCCAGACTTCTGCCGCAAGGTGTGTGTGAAGCTGCAGTGCTGCCCGAACCTGTTCAGCCCCGTCCTCGTCACCGACAAGTGCCCAGAGAACTGCTCCGTCCAGACCAAAACCAAATACAGTGAGTGTGTGTCATTAAACGCATCACTTCCTGCACCACAGCTATGAGGAGCAGCCAAATCAAAGCCTGTGACACGGCTGCAGAGTGTGTAATTGTCTCTGATGAGTGGGTAAAGTTTGTTTTGGGTGCATTGTTTTCAACATCTGCTTTGCGTCCCGCAGCTTATTACTATGGGAAGAAGAGGAAGCTGTCCAAGCCTCCGGGAGGAGAGGAGACAGCGGAGGGAGAGCTGGCCAAGCCGACGCGCCGCAGGAAGAAGAGGAAAGCAATCTTTGTGCAGAAGAAGAGACGCTCGTCCGCCGTGGACTACACGCCTGCTGGCTCACCGCAGGTTTGAGCACACTTCTCTCCTCCACTTGAAGCCTGTTTTGTCACTGTCGTTCTTCCTCAGTTTGTTTTGTTAACAGGCGTCCTACTCATGCAAACAGGTGGTGACTAAGTGTACTGTCAAATTAAAAAATACAAACATGCACAGACAGACAGAAGCAGCAGGAGGAGGAGGAGCTGCACAGGCACGAAATGCAGCTCAGCTTTGAGTTTACTCGCACATATTTTACATTTTACATTTAAAGGCCCGACATTTTTAATGTCCATTGTATACATCTACATTTTTATGTACTTTGGTTTTATGTGCGATACATTTTATACGTCTGAGGATGAAAATATTTTAGCTGGTTTTGGTCGCCAAGAGACACATTAACAGATTGTGCTAAGAAGAGCTGCAACATGATTATCTTCATCATTCATAAGTTTTATGAAGCTAAAACACCAAATTGATTTTTTAATCAACAAAAGATTAAACAGCAACTGTTTTGATAACTAATAAATCATTTAAGGTCTTTTTTTAAGGATGAAATTCCACCAATGTGCTGCTTTCCTCCACTTTCCTATCCTTGTAAACAAAGTATCTTTGGCTTAAAGACTGTGAATTGGACAAATATAAGACATTTAAAGGCGACACCTCGGGCTATTGGAAACATTTTCTGACATTTTAAAGCCCCAATAATCAATCAAGAAAGCATGAGCAGATTTATTGAGTATAAAAATTCAGATGAGAGACTGAATCACGTTTTTTGTCTTAAAAATGACCAGAACTTGATTAAGTTAACTTCTGTAAACCATTTAATCAATCAATTAAACTTTGATTGAAAGTCATTAAATCTTAAACATGATACTAGTTTAAATAAACACATAAAATGTGTTTAGGTATAGCTTGTTTTACATACCAAAAGTAATAAAGGTCATATTTAAAGATATAATCTCGAAGATGTTCATGTAAATAAATGTCTGTTAAGTCTCTATCTATCGCCCAATGAGGTAACGCAATGGTGATTGAGCCAATGGCCCACTGATGAAAGCCTTTGCATTTGCAGTATTACAGACGCCCAGTTAGTGACGCGTTTTCCATCAGCCAGCAGTGGTTGGTCTGCCAGAGAGGGTAGGCGGAGCTAAGCGGCTGCTTTTCCGCTCTCTGCAAGCGTTGCGAGTAAACAGTAATCTACTATGGCTGAACAAACAAAGAAAAGATGGATGACTACAGATACAACTTCAACAAGAAGTGAAAATCCAAAGAAGAAGAAACAAACTCGACGCTCAGATGAAGCAAACAGTCTGAAAAGGAAAGCGACCGTCAGCCAGGAAAATCAAGAGTTACAACCGGAGCTGATCGTAGACGTCACACATGCAGCACTGTCTGGATATCTGGGAAGTGTGCTCCTGCAGTTACCGTTTATCACCATAGGTGGCGCCAAAGAGAACGAAACTGAGATCTTTGAGATTAGCACTTTAAGTACAGCCTTTTTTGGTTACCAAAAGTGATAAAAGTCATATTTAAGTACCAAATATTGACATTTAAAGAACTAAAACAGGTTATTCCAGGTGTATTTTTGCTATTTTGCCAAATAATTATCTGAAGGTTCAGAACATTTCCTTTGCTCTATAACAACAAAAACAACCAGGATTTATTTTATCATCTGGAATCAAACCAAAGATTACAAATGTGTCTAACTCCTCGTTAGACTCTTGATCGTTGCTCTTAGTGGAAACTTGAGACTGTCAGGACAACATGAGTCCCGCCTGGCGTCACTTACAAGATACTTAAGACTCATTTTACCTCCGTTCCTGTCAGCTCAAATATCTCCTCCTGTGCGACGACAATGGAGTTAAAGATTGCTTGGGTTCGACCATTATTTTTGCCGTCTGTTCTGTTACAATTTTATATCAAGATGTGTCTAAATATTCTTCAAACATTGTCCAAGAAAAAGACTGTTAAACCCATTTCCTGTTCAGATACATCACGTGCACCTCACCTCTCTGACTCTGAGCCTTTTCTTCCTCCATCAGGACAGTGACGAGGGAGAGGAGGATGAGGAGATGGCAATGCAGTCGGGCAGTGAAGGCACCAGCTCGGAGCCTCGTGAGGACCACACAGACGCCTCCTCGGTGGAGGTGACCAGCAGCCGACCTCGCCGGGCCGCCACACTCCGCAGGGCCTTCAGCGCCGGAAACACGACGAGCAGCCGGGAGGCTCCAGAGGGCCGCAGGAGGTCGACTCGCTCGCTGTCTGCCTACAGCCAGAACAACAAATATCAGCCGGCTAAAGGACAAGACATGCAGGTACGGACAGAGAGAGAACACCCTGACAGTGTTTAGCACCTCACGATAAGTCATGTTCATATATATTAAATATAACGTTATACTTTACCTTTCCAAAGAACACACTTTAACTCTTTTCCAACCAGAAAAGAAGTCCAAAAAATGTCACAAGCCTCAAGTGTGTTTGTTATATTTTATTTCCAAAAATGTATTTAGGGATTTTATTCTCTGAAACAGCATTTGGGACCTTTTTATAATTGTGTTAGCATTAGCAGCTAATCAACACAAAGAGAAGAAGCTGACACATTTTGCCATATTAATAGGTTCTTTGCACTTTTGTGGTTGCAGAGTGACGATCGTGCAGTGTGTGTACAAAATTACTTAATGTTGATTTGTTACATAATGAATACACAATACAGCCTGTGCAGCTTTATACCACAAATTCAATTTGGTACAACCACGCTGCTCCAACTTGAACATTTACAGCAGGTAAACCATCAACAGAAAAGGACAGCTCCAGCAGTTAATGAAAGGTTTACCCAAACGAAGCGGGCCTGTGTGTTTGACTCGTTTACAGGGTGTCTTTAATGTGCGTCTGTGTCAGGTGGAGGAGGAGGAGGGGCAGCTGGTGTTGGACAGGAACCCTCTGGAGTGGAGCGTGGATGAAGTCGTTCAGTTTATCAACTCCACTGACTGTGCGTCTCTGGCCAGCATCTTCCAGGAGCAGGTAAAACACGCACTTCATTGTAAAGACATTTGTCGATGTGATTCACTCCTTAGCCTCTTAATGAAATTGTTCTGACCCCCTTATTGACGGGGTAAATGGGTTGGTTGATTAGCGTTTTTTTTAAGCTAATGCCTGACAACATGCTGATTAAAAACCTCTCTTTTTCTTGATGGTTGACGTTTATTATCTATAACAGGCAAAAATCTGATTTATGAAACCTCTTTTCATTTCCCCATTTAATTTGCATTTGCCCTCATTTTAGTGTAGTAGAAACAAAAGCAGTTAGTCTGAAGTTGGTAAAATACTTAAGGAGTAAGGAAAAGTAAATACACTCCAGAAATATGTCGTTTAAAGGTTGAAAGCTTTAAAAACATCACCAGCAACATTTGAACTCTTATATCTTTCTCCGTTTCTTTGTATCTCTTCCTGTTCAGGACATCGACGGTCAGGCCCTGCTGTTACTCACTCTGCCCACCGTACAGGAGTGTATGGACCTGAAGCTCGGCCCAGCCATCAAACTGTGTCACCAGATCGAGCGCGTCAAGGTGGCCTTTTACAGACAGTACGCCAACTGATCAACGTGCAACGCGTTGCCCACTGAACACCCGCTCAAACGAAGGAAATAATGCGGACATGCACGACTGGGAACGGTTGGATTCGGAGCCTCCTGGTGGATTACTTTTGGCAATGTGGATTTTCTGTGGATTATATTGGAGTGTTTGCATTGGAAAGAAACAAACTGAGTTACAAGAGGAGAAGTTGAAGGATTACTTTCTGGGATATTGTTTGTGCAAAAATGTGATGCAGTACCCATTAACACTTCCCCAACCTGCCGACTCCGGCAGAACGAATCGCATCGGACGATCCGTGTGCTTGACTGATCTGTGAAGAAGAAGAAGCTGAGGACTCGTTCCTGAAGACATTTGTGTTTATTTTCTGCTTTTTGTTTCCATTTTTATTTGTGATAGAGGAGCTTTCTAGCATTTAAGTTAAAAATAATTAGTGACCATGAAGATTTTCCCCTTTTTGTGTGATATAATTGGTTCCGGAAAAATATATTCAATAAGTATTTAATGAACCAAGAAGTAATATATTTGGAATATTTATTGTTATCCTAATTTATAAGGAGTTATCTAATGGGATGTAGAGAAAATAATTGACGTTATATCAACCTGAAACAAACCCCAACAGAAACCAGGATGTGCATTTATTTTTCAGTTTGTGTTTACGGAGGAAAAAAAAGGCGTCCCACGTGTTGTTTGGGTAAATACCCAACCTCTTAAAAACCCAGCTTTGCTCCCTCATTGTTACAATCACATGAAACAATCATGTAAGCTATTTTGTGTCCATCTATGCAAATGTGTGGCAGATATTTTTGATAAGTGAGAAAATAAATTTCTATTGATTTTTATGTTTGTCATCAACTTTCTTTCACAGTACAACCATTTCTACTGTTAATACTAAAGCTACCAAATACCGAATGCTTCTAAAAGGTGTGAAACTACTTGTATCACCAGCATCAGTGGCACGTGCAACTTTCTCAGAAGCAAGCAAAGGAAGGCTTTTTGTTTTTCACCCTGAACTCACTGTGTCTTGTAAATAATCTTCTGAGTAGCAATAAAAACACATCTCTGCAGGACAGCTCTTCATATCTAAAGCTATAGTTGTGACAAGGAAGAGTAGGGGTTAACATACATGGTGAGATCTAGGAAGTCAGACCTGACTGTGGTTAACAGAACAAACAGAGTGATGCACAAAGTCACAGCTAAAGAGGAACCACACTCCTCCCTGCTGCTCTGTTGAAACAATCGAACACATGTAGGCCGTCAATCTTCATCTTTTAAAACTTAAAACGGGATAAATCATTAGTAATTCATGGATTATACAGTAATGGAAATAATTTAATTTTAGCATATAGCATTGCATTAAATTACTAGCAAAAAGGCATACTTCTGCAAATGCCAGGGTGGTTGTGAAAAGGACTAAAATAGTTGGCTAGCTAAAAGTAATGAGATAAATGTTTGGAAAAGTTAGCTAGCAAAAAAGTAACAGAATAATTTGTCTTAATAGTTAGCAAAATTAAGAATTAAATGGTTTAAACACTAAAAAGTACAGGGCCAAATGACCGGAATAGTTAGCATAGTAACAGAACAATAAGCAGCATAACCAAAATAGTTAGCTTGCTAAAAGTAATGAGATAAATGTTTGGAAAAGTTAGCTAGCAAAAAAGTAACAGAATAATTTGTCTAAATAGTTAGCAAAATTAAGAATTAAATGGTTTAAACACTAAAAAGTACAGGGCCAAATGACCGGAATAGTTAGCATAGTAACAGAACAATAAGCAGCATAACCAAAATAGTTAGCTTGCTAAAAGTAATGGGATAAATGGTTGTGATACTTGGCTAAAAGTAATGGGATAAATGGTTGTGATACTTGGCTTAAGGTAATGGATACATGGTTGTGATACTTGGCTAAAGGTAATGGATAAATGGTTGTGATGCTTGGGTAAAAGTAATGGATAAATGGTTGTGATACTTAGCTAAAGGTAATGGATAAATGGTTGTAATACTTGGCTTAAGGTAATGGATAAATAGTTGTGATGCTTGGCTTAAAGTAATGGATAAATGGTTGTGATACTTGGCTAAAGGTAATGGATAAATGGTTGTGATACTTGGCTTAAGGTAATGGATAAATGGTTGTGATGCTTGGCTAAAGGTAATGGATAAATGGTTGTAATACTTGGCTAAAGGTAATGGATAAATGGTTGTGATACTTGACTTAAGGTAATGAATAAATGGTTGTGATGCTTGGCTAAAGGTAATGGATATATGGTTGTGATACTAGGCTAAAGGTAATGGATAAATGGTTGTGATGCTTGGCTAAAGGTAATGGATATATGGTTGTGATGCTTGGCTAAAAGTAATGGATAAATGGTTGTAATACTTGGCTAAAGGTAATGGATAAATGGTTGTGATACTTGGCTAAAGGTAATGGATAAATGGTTGTGATACTTGGCTAAAGGTAATGGATAAATGGTTGTGATACTTGGCTTAAGGTAATGGATAAATGGTTGTGATGCTTGGCTAAAGGTAATGGATAAATGGTTGTCATACTTGGCTAAAGGTAATGGATAAATGGTTGTGATACTTGGCTTAAGGTAATGGATAAATGGTTGTGATGCTTGGCTAAAAGTAATGGATAAATGGTTGTGATGCTTGGCTAAAAGTAATGGATAAATGGTTGTAATACTTGGCTAAAGGTAATGGATAAATGGTTGTGATACTTGGCTAAAGGTAATGGATAAATGGTTGTGATACTTGGCTTAAGGTAATGATAAATGGTTGTATACTTGGCTAAAGGTAATGGATAAATGGTTGTGATACTTGGCTAAAGGTAATGGATGTGATACTTGGGCTAAAGGTAATGGATAAATGGTTGTGATACTTGGGCTAAAGGTAATGGATAAATGGTTGTGATACTTGGCTAAAGGTAATGGATAAATGGTTGTGATGCTTGGCTAAAGTTAATGGATAAATGGTTGTGATACTTGGCTTAAGGTAATGATAAATGGTTGTATACTTGGCTAAAGGTAATGGATAAATGGTTGTGATGCTTGGCTAAAGGTAATGGATAAATGGTTGTGATGCTTGGCTAAAGGTAATGGATAAATGGTTGTGATACTTGGCTAAAGGTAATGGATAAATGGTTGTGATGCTTGGCTAAAGGTAATGGATAAATGGTTGTGATGCTTGGCTAAAGGTAATGGATAAATGGTTGTGATGCTTGGCTAAAGGTAATGGATAAATGGTTGTATACTTGGCTAAAGGTAATGGATAAATGGTTGTGATGCTTGGCTAAAGGTAATGGATAAATGGTTGTGATGCTTGGCTAAAGGTAATGGATAAATGGTTGTGATACTTGGCTAAAGGTAATGGATAAATGGTTGTGATGCTTGGCTAAAGGTAATGGATAAATGGTTGTGATACTTGGCTTAAGGTAATGGATAAATGGTTGTGATGCTTGGCTAAAGGTAATGGATAAATGGTTGTGATACTTGGCTAAAGGTAATGGATAAATGGTTGTGATGCTTGGCTAAAGTTAATGAATAAATGGTTGTGATACTTGGCTAAAGGTAATGGATAAATGGTTGTGATACTTGGCTAAAGGTAATGGATAAATGGTTGTGATGCTTGGCTAAAGTTAATGAATAAATGGTTGTGATGCTTGGCTAAAGGTAATGGATAAATGGTTGTAATATTTGGCTAAAGGTAATGGATAAATGGTTGTGATACTTAGGTAATAAAAAAAAAAATAGTATAACAAAACTTTTTTACAATCATTAGCATTAAATAATCAATTTTAAAATCAATGTAAATGTACACATGGAACACAAAATATGATGGTTAAGTTCTTCTCAAGGCAGTGGTACCTTAAACAAACACTGCATTATAAACCTCTGACTGTTACAATATAGTTTATGTTCTTTAAATAGCAACATATCCGGTCAACAAAGTGGATTGGAACAAAGACCTTAATCATAACATTTGTAACTAAATCATCAGGTTTTTGAGACAAATATTTTTCTATTTCAAAATGAAAACACCACCAGACTAATAATAGGATGTCAAACGATGTCAGTCACGCTGGTTTTTAAAATTACTTTTCCAAACTTAATCTGTGGTACAAACAAAAACAGACAGCCTTGACAGACACTAATGTATTCCACAGAAACCAGATGGTGCAATTACACACGAAGTGCGACAAAACAAAGCAAAGCGAAATGTCACCGAGAGTAAAAATAGAAATTGAAGTGTGCAAACAAAAGCTGCAATTTATCTCTCTTGCTTGAAATAAAATGTCCTTTTGAACAAAAGGGAATCAACGCAAGCTCTCAGAAAGTCTTTCCTCTTCAGTCAAAAGATACTGGAACATGTTTATCCAGATTTAGTCATGCTTATTTAAGCTTTATTTAACACGGTTTGTTGGCTGAGCAGAATGGCTTTCGCAGCAACACCCTGTTAAATAAACAGAATAATGCAACAAGACTGGGCACAAACAACTGAATTATAAAAAGGAAATCTGGTTCAGCTAGATTTTATCACAAAGGATTTTTCCATGTGTATTTTTTATATATCCCATTAAGTTCTAAATCTTTAAAACTAAATATTTTTAGGGGTGAGTTTGTGGCACAATCGATAAAAGAATAAAAGAGTTTAGTTCATCAAACAAACAGAAATGGAAAACACTGTCAGCACCGTCATTAAAACTCTATATATGAGATGATGGAGCCATTAGGCGGGTGTGTTATTAGCAGCGCAGTTCCTGGTGGCGAAATAAAAAGAAATTACCCCCTATGAGGCGGTGATAGCTGTTTCATGTAGCAACATAATTGGACGTAATGCTGCGTTAGTCATGCATGCAACACATGGCCTGATATGCTGATTCATTTGCACTCTTCCCTGTGTAACATTAGCCAATAGAAATTCACAAAGAGGCGGTGATTCACATTCAGCAGCGAGATGTGTCGTGCCTCACCAGCGCTCTGTACGGGTGCAGCTGAATTAATTTAATAGCTTTTTCTGTCTCTCACACAGACACACACACAAACGCTTCCCCAACTCACACTCTTTGTATTGAGTCTTTCTGAAAAGCTGCTACCTTATACTGTTGCCTGGAAACTACAAATCAAACGTCCGCTTTGCATGATTTTTTCCCCCCAGTGTTGTGTGTGAATCCAGACGAAGGCATGACAGCAGAGGAGTAAACACACATTAGATTTAAAGGGAAGCCTTGAATGGAAGCAGACAGGGAGTTTATGCTTCATATTCAGGTGATGTGGCTTCTGTTGTTTTAGTTAAAGGTGGTGGCAGATGTGATGGAGCAATAATATTGACAGGAGAGCCGGTATAATGTCGGCCATGCTGTCAGACTGACTGATAAAAGATTGTCTTTGTTAAAGGAACAATCCGTCAGTGACACATTTAAGCAGATTTTTAGGATGCATCTTTGTTTTTGATTTTCTTAATGAAAACTCGCCAATATTTTCAACTCCCAACATTTCAAACAGATTATTTCTTGTACATTCAGACAGTCCTCATTAAACGTTTGGGTTGTTTTCAAACTGTATTCTTCAGCGCCAACTAAGATTGACTCGAGGGACATCCCGTGAAAACTTGTGGTTAAATGTAGGGGAAGTTCAAAACCAGCGTCTCTGTACAAAGGTGATATTTTGGCTGCAATCACAAGTGAGATATTCTAAAATTCAAAATCTCATCGGTCATATTTACACTAAGTACAATGCATAGTGAAATGCTTTTCCGGTCTCCTAAGACAGAAAATGCTGGTGAAAGTCCCGCTAGAAAGATAGTAAGAAGGAAGGACTGTATTTGGAAGAGAGGAGAGCTGGAGATAAGCGAGGGGTTAGCAAACACTGTAAGCTTCTCAAATGTGAGTTTCAATCATTGTTAATTCAAAGTCTGTCTATTTTTAACTTTCTTTTTTACAAAACAGATGTAAAGACATTATCTTGAGTTTTGGAAAAATGAAAGATGCATCAGCATTTTGTGCCGTCTTTCATACTCGACAGACTCATCAAAATAAATAGTGTAGAGTAGTTGCAGCTTTATATACACCCAATGTCTGCCTACCACTATCAATTACCGTAAAACCCGGAATATAAATATACCGTAAAATCAGACGCAGTCTGTTTTGGAGGTAACCCAGAGGAAAAAAGGTTTTCTATAGCTATTTATTACTGAAAACGTAAATTATTTCAACACATTTTCATTTAAAACACATTGAAAACACACACAAATGACAGCCCACCATCTGTTTTCCCCATGTTTGTAATCCTGCTAGCTTTTGGTGCAATAGTTGAGCTCAGCCAACGATAATGTTGATTGTTGTGAGGGTGGCAGCCACACTGGCGATCATGACCACACATGTCTGTGGCGAAGCTTTAGCTAGACTATAGCGCCATCGTCGAAAAATACAACACAATAAAATACCTTTCTCTGCATTTTATACTGGTTTATTGGTCGCTACGATATATAGGTCACAGCCAACATTTTAGATTAAAAAGAAAAACATTAGTTATCAGCTAACGCTAGCACTAGCTTTGTTAGCAAAGAGTTAGAGAGCATCTGTATTTATGGTAACATTAGTAGTAATTGGGATGCAAATTTTGGCAAATAAAATACAGTCTTTAAATAATACTAACTTCAAACAGTCCTAAGTGTCTTTAAGTACAACTGAACGCTGAACCAGACATTTTTCAGGTAGCAGTGGAACGACTAGTCCATCACACGGTAGCCACATGCTAATGCCTAGCTTATCCTATTGTCTATTTTGCTCAAAATGGGACGGCCCTTTACAAAATGAACATCATGTTGTGTTAAAAAAGACTTGAAACTACAGATTGAGACCAAAAAGTCATTAGAAACATGTTTACTGAGTGAATAAATCAGAGAAGTGGAGTTATATCTTCTGGATTCACTTTTTAGACCCCAGATGACCGCCAGATATTCTACATAATCTATGTTTTTTAAGAGTAAGGAGAGTGATTTAGTGTAAGTCTGTCGAGTTGAGACACCAATCTTTCCTAATAAGCAATGCCCAGCCTGGATCGGAGCACATGTTGATGTATTTTTGTTTGAATGTGTGGTATGTATGACCCTGTGTTTTTTCCTTGACTGGAAACTTTTCGATATCTCTCCCTCCTCCTACATACTGAACCTCAGCTGAATGGAACAAGCCGGTGCCCCCTCTTTCTCTCTCTGTGGGCTGTGAGAGTCACTCTGGGTAATGTAGGAAGTCACAGACTGAACATGAAGTATTGAGTGGTCGCACAGAGAAAAGCTTCATCTGATTTAAAATCACAAACCGCGTTTACAGCTATGTTTCTTTTCAGTTAAGCATGATGCTACATAGAAGAGCTGCCATCGGGTCATTATCCTGGAGCTGCTTGGTGAAGAGCTTCAAGGACTCGGCTGTGGGTGAGTCTGAGAGGAAGAAGGTGGGAGGCGGAGGTTGAAGAGGAGAGGAGGAGAGCACGGGAGGACGAGTGAGGGGGAGGGAAGCAGGCGGGTGGAGGTCTGGTGGTTGGAAAGGAGAACGAAACGGAAAAATATTTACACATATATCCATTTGTGATGCTTCACTTGTTGTGACATTAAAAATCCGATGTGACTTTAGTTGATGACTTTTTTGACAACATACAACAGGAGCCTTCTCTTGAATGTGTGGGTGTAAATATATATTTGCTATTTTAAGCATTTGTATGAGATAAGGTGAGAAAAAGCAGCCTTACAGATCACTCCCACATGTGGGTCTTTAACAATGTAGGCTACAGATTTTTATAATTGGCCTGAAAATAACAATAAGTGCATATCTCAGTAGATAGGACTGCACAGTTAATTGAATATTAATCCCGATCACCATTTTGGCTTTCCACAAATAAATAAACATGATTAAAATGCTCCACCGGTGGAAAACTCTGCTGCATATCAAATCAAGCGCTCCCTAAACTAAAAGCCGCTCCCCCAGGGGGCGATTGAGGGGCTTGGGCTTCACTTTTGGGGGAGCTGGCATGTCATGTCATGAGCGCCTACCTCACTGCATCATGTTAGAGTGGAAGGGTAAATAACAGAGACGGTCGGGAGAAAAAAAAGTCAAATGTCTGGAACAGAAGACGAAGAGCTGGTCCCCTGAAGCGGCCTCATCATCGCTTGTGGTATGAGGTATTTTAGGTTTAGGGCGAGTGATGTTAAGCAAGAAGAAATAATCAGCAAAGAGGTCATGAAACCTGCGTCTGCGCCACAAAGCAACACGACTGACTTGTTCAAGCAGCTGAAAAAACAGCACAAAGTGCAGCGTGATGATTGAGCCAAGAGGAAGAACGAGCGTTAAGTCAGATATCCATAGACCTATCCATCCAACTCCCAAAGACACACTGAAATTACCCATGATGCACCACATTCAGGTAAAGAATCAAATTTTAAGGGGGCTTTCACATTAGGGACCCGGAGCCGAGTGGAAGTGGACTGCTTGTTAGAACGTCTCCTCTTGTATGGGCTTGGAATCATGCGATTCACACATAAACCTTGCTGCGTAGTTGATGACACTCTTCTTCTTCTCCTTGTTTTTGAGGTGCATTACTGCCACCTTCTGCTTCAGAGTCCTACTGCAAGTGTACTCGGGTACGGAGCGAAATTATTAATGCGAAAGCTGACCGGCGGGGGAGAGGGGGGGGGGGGGGGGCAACCGTACCCGGGTATGGTATGAAGCAATCGTACCTAATGTGAAAACGCTCGAAGTTGCTTAGTTGGATGCTAAATTTGTTCATGAGCCGAAATGGAACTAAAAGTGTTGCTCTGTTTATTTAAAGTTGAGCATACAATTTAAAAACTCGTGCAGCTCTGTCAGTAGATACTGCTGTTCGGGCTCCTCTGCCGTGGTACGACCAACCTGAGGAACTCCAGCTTCTTCTTTTGAATCACAGACCTTTTTTATCGACAGGCCTTCATGTAATTTTTATATTTGATCCATGGTGTTTTATTTATTGTCTCTTTCAGTCAACCATTGTTTTAAGTTGATCCTGTTTTATTATGTATGTCTCTCTGTTTTATTCCTTCATCGTTGTGTACTTTATTGTTGGGATTTTATGTTTTGTAAAGCACTTTGGTTTTGATAAGTTCTATATAATAATAAACTAGATTATTATGATTTTAGTAGTGTTAACTTCTGTCCTTCATAATGTCAGTATGTACGGTTTTAATTAATCTGAATGTACGGCTGCTAACAAGCACAGTTATGTTTTTATTTTTCGATGTGTAGAATATATATTACAATGTTTTGGGCAGAGGGAGAGGCTGGACGTCAATACTGCATCTCCACCAGTCGATCTCCACTACACACTCTCTGGATGCAAGATGGCAGCTCCGGGGGTATTTTGGCGAGAGACGATGGAAACAAGCGTCCATCTTTATATACAGTCATTGGTTCCAACCAGTGTTTTACTGAGCTCTTACAAGCACAGCAATAATCTGACCAGCAGTCTCTCTGCCAGCTGCAAAGCCAGATGAATAAATATCAAACATAATGCATATAAAGCAAGTGAGCGCATTGAAATTAGGGCCAATTTAACATCCTGTCAATCAATACTTGTGCACTGTCTGCATGATAAAACTGGAAAACACTCTTGTTACTTAAATGATGCTCTCTCCGTAGATGTCAGTTCGTGTCGAAGTCAAGCTGTAAAAGTCACTTACTGTATGCCGGAGTAACACAAAGCTCTGCTTTAACATGCAGATACAGATCGGCAAGACTGAAAAGGCAGCAGGACTACAAACCCCCGAGTGGGCGAGTGGTTGGACCTTGAGTTGAGCTTGTTTTGTTGGCAGCTGTTTTGTTAGAAGTGAGCTTTCAGGCTCAACATATTTATGTTTTAAAAACTACTTCAGATCCACTCACTGCTGTCAGTGTGTGAGTGGATGGATTTACAGCACTCAGATCGATTACAGATGGTTTAATTTCAACTGGCCGATCACAGGACGAGATCTGACTGTGTTTTATGCTACAAAAAATATGCTTCTTTAAAATGTAATATGCTGCAATAGAACACAAAACTATTAATTTCCTTTATCAACTTATTGTACCTCCATTGTTATTCCATTATTGTTTTTAGGCACCGTTTCTTTGCATTTAACCCTCTTACACTTTATTATATATTCGACTCATATCTGATGAGCTCTTGGTTTTACTCTTATTTTCGTACTGAAATTTTGAAGCAATCAGGTACGAGTAGCCTATTTGCTTTGGGATTAATAAAGTTTTATCTTAGATTCTGTTAGAATAAGCCTTCGCCAGAATGTTAAAATGCTTACATATCAATTGCACTAGGACGCGTTATGTTCACCATTTAACCACTTAAAGTAATAATCTTGAGGATTTTCATTTAAATAAATGTCTGTTAAGTCACTATCTATCGCCCAATGAGGTGACACAATGGTGATTGAGCCTGTGGCCCACTGATGAAAGCCTTTGCATTTGCAGTGTATAGTATTATTATAAACTGGGTGTCAAAATCACAAGGGCGCGTTTTCCATCAGCCAGCAGTGGTTGGTCTGCCAGAGAGGGTAGGCGGAGCTAAGCGGCTGCTTTTCCGCTCTCTGCAAGTGTTGCGGGTAAACAGTAATCTACTATGGCTGAACAAACAAAGAAAAGATGGATGACTACAGATACAACTTCAACAAGAAGTGAAAATCCAAAGAAGAAGAAACAAACTCGACGCTCAGATGAAGCAAACAGTCTGAAAAGGAAAGCGACCGTCAGCCAGGAAAATCAAGAGTTACAACCGGAGCCAACCGTGGACGTCACACATGAGACACTGTCTGGATATCTGGAAGTGTGCTCCCACAAGTCGCCATAGTTGTTGCCAAAGAGAACGAAACTGAGATCTTAGAGATTACAACTTCTTAATCTGCCAAAATTCGTTATTAAATCCACTAAAATGTGTGTAAAACATGTTAAAATCTAGATTACTATTACCTAATTTCTAACTGAAAATTGCACCAAATACACTAAATATAAGAAGTCAAACGCCTGAGACAATTAAACTACAAAAAGTGAATCTCTCGCCAAAAAATAAAAATAGGAGATATAGGAGGGAAATGCTCAATAAAAACAGTGCACAGTCTAACAATTAAAACACTGTCCTTATTTTCAGTCATCTATCAAATCGATCATGGGTATATCAAGTCATCAATCCAAACAGGAAGTTAAAGACTGGATTAATCAGGAATGAAAAAAGAGAAAATGCTTAAAAAAGGAGTAAAAAAAAAGGCATAATTTTTCACAATCATAACAGTGTCAGCCTTTTAAAAAACTGTATTCAGGTCAGACAAAACACTGAAAACACCGAGTGTGTGACAGGACACAGCTGGGTGAAGCTAATTTTACTGTTACTGTGTGTGTGTGTGCGCGTGTGTGTGTGTGTGTGGGTGTGTGTGTGTAGGTATGATTGAATGTGGGGGAAGGAGAGGTGTATGGTTAACCAAAGACTGAGCTCTCTGTCTTTTTCACACACACACAAAGTTACACACAAACCATCACTTGCATTGCACTGTAGGCTTGAAATCTAGGTCAACACACACACAGAGAGAGAGAGAGAGAGAGAGAGAGAGAGAGAGAGAGAGAGAGAGAGAGAGAGAACAATCAGATGTGATGAAGACGAGGCTCGATCTGTCAGCTGAACTACTTCAGACTCTCTGAACCCTTAAAGCAGAAAACCGCCCTCTCCAAAAAACACTCTGTTAGATCTAATCTGTGTTTCGTTGCTCGCAGCCTCTCACAAGTTGCTTTTTGATGAGGTGTTGCAATGTTCTTTTCTGTTGCAGCCTCTCAACCTGCCTTGTTTCAACACAGTGAACATGTGAACTTGTTGCAGTCGGTTGTGGGTTGGAAGTGTGAACAGAGAAAAAAGCGACTGAGCTTCTGTAGCTGAGAAAAAACTCACATCTTCATGTTGAGGGCAAACGTATCTCCCATTATGCAGACGATATAGTGGTTTAAGATGCAAATGTAGGATAATATCACTGGAATAAATACATAAAATACAATTGGAATTTGTTTTTATGGGGCTTCCAACAGGCAGTGGTTTGTCTGGCTTTGATAAAGCTTCTATAAAACAGTGAGGGTAATTAGGAACTAACTAAAAAGGAGCTTCACTGTGCAAGTAAGGAGATGCATTTTTATCCACATGCTTCTTTTGATTTGAACACTGAGAAACCTGAGTGGTAATAACATACATTTGCTGAAAAAGGATTTAATTAAAAAGGCGGTGAGAAAAATATTAAATATATATAAAGATAGAATAAAATAGAAAATGAAAAGAGGCTGTGCAAAGGTCATGATCAAGATCAATCTCAGATTTCATCGGATATCATCTCACAAAGATTTAACCTCCGGGAGCGACGGCAAACTTTTCAGGGGCCTCCGGTGTAGCCAGCGGTTAGTGATAAAAGACTTCAACCCAAGATTTCCTTTTCTGCATTGTCTACAGTCCGACTTGAGAAGCGAAGACGGCGTTAAGGCTGAGATATGACGTCAAACAAAAGATTGTTAGCTGCATTTGTATGCAGATATCTGTTTATAGGATTATCATACGATAAATCGTCGCCTGGAAACAGGGGAAAAAAAGCCAGGCTGGAGCAAGATTTTGAGCAGCAGCTTTTTGGCCCACACTTTCAGAGTGGGAGGAAAACAGAGCACTACTACACTATGTTATTGTTGCATACATTATTGCCTGTTTGTGTTTCCACTTGCTTCTAAAGAGTATGTGTGTAAGCTGCATGCTGTTGTTGGTTGTTGCAAAGCTCTCCTGTGGTTTTATTTATGACATCATTAGCAACTAGGCGGCATCGACTTTAGAATATCTTGCAAAAATCTCATGCAACCCCTACTTTTAGTACAAACACACTAAAAGCCAAAAACCAGAACACTTTGGATACCAAAATCAGGTCCTGCTAAAGACGACCTGAAGATTACATGTTCATTATTATTATCCTTATTATTATCCTTTTTTTTTGAGATGATAAAATGGTCATCATGTTATGACAAGAAAAAAAAAGGTTGCTTCCTCTTGTTAATAATTCCAGCGTGCTCAGATATGCGTCTTGACAACTGTAGCAACTGATTTAAGCTAAAATGTCAGACCACGGAGTACCCATTATTTATCAATGCATTAAACTGTCATTCAGTCGAGGTCTAACAGGCAGAAATTTGAATGTATTTCTGTTACAAATAACATTATATTCAGTCCTTATTATCGAAGGAGAAGACTCGCCTTCCCTTCATTTTTTTTTCAGCTCTTTGACTAACTGTGTAACCCTGCCAGACTGCAAAGTATACAAGGAATTTATCCACGTTAAAGCCACTTAAAGGTGTAATATGAGGAAGACAGGCGCTAAGGGATCAAATGTTCATGTTGGAGGTTTTAGATTTATCAACATTTCATTTCATAACAATTGATCGCCCTTGAGCAAAAGTAAAATAGTCATGGTATTTAAATATTGATGGTTTTTTAAAGGTTCTTTTTCCCCCTTCATTTGTTAGAGTAAAGAGAGAGAGAGAGAGGAGTGGCTGGGGAGAGAAAGAGAGAGAGAGGGGATAAAATGCAGCAAAAGGCCCAGCAGGTTGAATTTGACACCAGGCCGCTGCGGTTAGGACTCATCTTTGATACAGCACAAGCTCTACTGTTTATTTTGGGTACTTCTTTGGTATTAGGTGTTAAAGCTTACCCTCACATTATGTCAACAAATTCATCACATGTATATATGTTGGAAATCTGTGTTCAGAATGGCAGCTTAAACAGGAATCCAGTGCTGTTTTCTACTTGAGTCAAACAGTAAAACTTACTGCTTTTCTATAGCAGATTGTGAACAAGCTGCATAATTCAGTAGCTGCATAGGAAATCTCTGCATTTGGCCTGTATCCACATGAATATAAAAAACACACACGGAAATCGGCAGAGAAATTCAAAGTGCAGCAAGCAGCAGCAGCATGTATTAAACAGTCCGCTCCGCTCGGCTAATTTCCCCTCCTGCAGACGGAGTCCAAACTTGTCCACATCCCTCCCCAGTGGGAATAATCTGTCTTCATTTCTAATGAATTGCACTGAGAGATACTTGTATCCCCCGCATCAACAGATCGCAATCTGAATCCAGCAAGGCATGTCTCATAAATTATGCGCTGCCTGAGCTTTTGATAAGCTAATAGACGTCTGAGTGGAGGCAAATTGATGCGGCGCTCGTGTGATTCAGACGCAGAGACACGATTCACTATTGATTAATGTTTAGCGGGGGCTGAACGGTGGCCTATCTTGAACATCACACCTCTGTTTATACGACGGAGCACTTTCCTCTCTATTGTTCATTATTCATTAGTCATCTGGACTGCCTGTGGGACTCCCTCCCATCTGCTACAGCTCCATTTCCATACGCCTGGCTCGACCGGGCGAGGCATACATCTGATATGTGGAGAGAGAGAGAGAGAGGGTATGAATTCAGCCCTTTTTGCTTCCCTTCATCTCTCTTTCAAAAGGTAATGCATTCGTTGATGCTATCGTTTGGGGAACGGATGAAATGATAAAACTGGAGATAAATTGCAGCTTTGAACAGAGACAGCAGAGGACTGGGACACAACAGGACTGGTGTGGGAAGAAAGAAGAAGAGTGTTTGAGAGCTGCGGGTGGGCGGCAGCGGAGGGGATTCAAAAAAAGAAAGAAAAAGAAGTGTATAATTAGGAGTTGGCCGAGCAGCGAGCCTACATGGAAATCACATTGAATATTTTGACACAGGAAATGCTAAAAAAAGATGACTCTAAAGTGGCGATATCAATGTTGGTTTTATTTCTCATTAACACCTTTATCTCAGCTCAGTCAGGCAGAAGGAAAATAGAGGTAAAAACTTCATTAATATAAAAATCTAACTACTTCTCGTTTGTTGGAAACCATTAAGTGAGTCTCAGTGTTCCTGCACAGTTTGATACTTCTGCTAAATTAACTACATGTGCACCAACACGGAGCTCCTACACAGATTCTGATTTAATTTGCGCTTGAAAATAGATTTCATTTCCTCCCTACATGCTCTTTAACATTTAACTTAACGGCTTCCACAGAGCTAACTTTTATATACATCTGAATTCTCGGTTTAAAACGTGGAACAATTAACTCTACGGGAGGCCTGACAGATGTTGCATAGAATAAAGATTAAAATAGCCTGGGCTGTCTTTTTGTCTGCCTTCGCACTTACTCCTTACACCTACAAGTTTTTCCTCCCCAGGTGCAGGAACATTTGTAAAGACAGATCGTGAAAGGCAACAAGTGCATGGAAACGGCCCCGATGTAAATGTCTGACACCATAAGAGAGAAACGTATTCATTGGTATCATTTATTACTTTCTTATCCTCTTAACTGAATTATTTTGGTAATGCATTCTTGAGCCTTTATTGCTATTAGCAGCAGATATTGTGCGCAAAAGGTCAAACAAAGTTTGAGACTTTGTAGCTGAGAAAAAAGCTGGGAGTAAGACGTTAGCTTAACGGCTTTTTCTGTCTGTTTCGAAGCAACTTTTTTTTTGTCTTTGTCTGCAAATGAGTAATTGTGTGTTATTTTATAAGAGGAGAAAGCTTATTGTGAGCATGTAAAAATGCTAAATCTCCCGTATAGACCCCTGACTAACACTTTAGGCTGCAGAGTATCGTAAAAACACTCTATTGACATTTCAAATACATAACTGACTCCAGGGTTTAAGGTTTTTCCTTTGCCTCTCAGTGCAGTATTGATTTGTTTGATGCATACAGAACATGATCAATCAAACTGCCTCATATCCATCAGACCACAGTCAGATGACACTGACTGACAGGATAGCAGACGTTTAATCAAAGATGAAATCGATCAGAGATGTTTTTACCCACAGTGAAACGAGGATATGAAACTGACCTCCTTTTGCTCTACATGAGGTCAGAAAATTGGCATCAAACACGTCATTTAAATCTACTTTAGTTTAAAGAAGAATGATGATGTTAAAATGCACTAATGTGTGAGAATGTGCAGGAAGGAAATCCAGATTTAAAGTCAAGGAATCAATGATCAAATTTAACAGGTGTAATCTATAAAATATGAAGTTTTAGGTTTTTAATTAACCTTCTTACATCAGTTTGGATACTTTTAGAAAGTTTAAGGATTACATATTCTTTGTAAGTTGAATAAAATCCTTTAAATAGATCTTTTCTGCAGTGGATTGTGTCGTCAAGCTGAAAAAAAAAGAGACTTTTTCTTAGTTTCCTGAAGAGCTAACAAACTGTGGGAAGATTTGATTCACACCTGACAACAGAGATTTTATGAGCTACAAAGCAAACGTAGCAACAAGTACAGAAGTTCAATAGTTTTACATGTGTTAAAGAATCGGTAAAGTAAAAGGAGAATATCATTAAGTCTGTCGTCACACTTTGACCTCACTTCACGCTGTCAGAAGTCACCTCACAGGGAAGTCAGAGTCTTGTCGTCCTGTCATAGTAATCTGCACCACAGATGGGGCTTGAAACTCTGTGTGTGTGTGTGTGTGTGTGTGTGTGTGTGTGTGTGTGTGTGTGTGTAGGACTGTCAGTAATGTGACACTCGGCCCGTGTTGATGATCGGGAGGTTTGTCTCAGGAAGGTCGATGAAACACATCCCTCCTCTTCTTCACTGTGTAAGGGAAATTTAAAACCTCACAGACGACACGTTAGCTCGTTTAAAACAGTCAGACTGAGCCGGTTCATCTGACTGATCCTGCACTTTTGTTTGTATCAGGAGGAGGAAAGTTTCTTTATGAACCAAACTGCAGAAAAGTCGACTCATTTTTTCCTAGTTTGAATCTCACAGACTTTCCTCCACTAACAATATTCCAACAACAAAAAACAAAAACAATATTAGTCAACAAAAACATTTCTGAGTGTCACATTCTTAAAAAGGCCTACGCCATTTCCATGTGGAGAAATGATAGTGGCACAAAAAGCAACAAAATGAAGACCAGCATTAAAGTCGAGCTGTAACAGCATTTCGAGAGTATCTAGCTTCCCTATCATGACGTATTTCCGAGTGAAACAGGACGTGCAGGCGTATTTTTTTTGGCCTATATTGTCAAATAGATGCACAATATTACCGGGGATGTGATCTAAAAGGATTAAAATGACATTTTTCATTTGACCTCGACTTTAAAATCGTATGATTGTATTTCAGTCACATAAATTGTTTCATCATTATTCTGGGAAAAATAGTCACCAATAAGTCTTTAAAGTGTCCGTTATAAATGAGCTCCATTTCAATCAGCAACTGTTTATAAGTCAATGCACGAACCTGGAAAATCAATACATATTATCTGCTCCCTAATTGAAGAACAAGTCATATTCTACCTTTTTTTTTTTTATAGTTTTGTATTTTTTTCATTTAATTTTTTTTTTTTTTTACAATTTTTCGTCAATTTCCGATGTATGATTCTTGTTTTCACACTTTCTTATATTTTCTACTTTCTGTTTTGATCATGATGCACCAAAACACCAAAGCACGTTCCTCTTCATGTATAAACTGCCCTGAAATGCTGCTCAGCTCTGCACTCACTGACCTGGACTTCCATCTTATGGTCTATACGGCTTGCTTTTATTTGACAAGCATATATATATGATGTGCTACTTTGTTGTATGTTTTACTCTGTTCTGTTTGTTATTGTCTTGTGTTGACCTGCCAAGGGACTACAGATGCAAATTAGCTTAAAGCTATAATCTGGTACGGCGCATGAAATGGTGACATTTATGTTTTAAACTGTACATGGTCCCTTTTAAATAAAATAAATAAATAAACCAAATTCTGATTCTGATTCTACATTAGAAGTACTTTTACGTTGCCTTCTTTGTTTAACACTTTTGCAATTTTGTTTGAGCTAAATATTTAATGCCTGACTTTATGCTGTACTGTGGTTTAAATTTGCTTTTACCACTACACAATTAATTGTCATGTAACTGTGAAGTACTACTTCCTCTGTCAATTATTTTTATATTCCTTTTAAAATGATCTTTTAGCACAATTTCATACACTCAGTATTTTAACTATATCTTAATATTCCCATATTCTGTTTAAGCATTCTGTTTTTATCTCCCCTGGGATGTCTGTTTTATTTGTGTAACGCACACTGAGTTGCCTCTTTGTGTATGAAATGTAAATAAACCAGCCTTCCTTATTATTTTTAATTTTTTCCCTCATTGTCTTTATTTTTTGCGAACACGTCTTCATTCCTCTTCACCTCACCGGTCGTACGATCAAACAGTGAGGACTGACCAGATGTTAATGCAGGCGGTGCAATTATCATGCTCTATTTGTGTGCACATGTACGCATGCAGAATATTCACCCAGTGTGTCTGCATGTGTGTGTCTTCTTTTCTGGCTCCTAATTTCAAAGGAAAACTTTTCATGCTCCTGGCAGCTAAATTATATTTTAGTAAACTTTGTGTGTAAATGTTGCGGTTTTCTTTTACTCTGAAAAAGCTGACTCATTTCCTGTTTTGGGTCTTTTTAGTACAGTCAACAGCTGCACGGCCAAGTCACAGTTTGCATCGACTCCCTGCACTGCTAGTGTACATGCAAATGTGTCTATGTGAATGTGTGTGTGAGTGTATTGTCAGGTAGAAGGTGTGTGTTTTTCACTCACTGCTCAGTTAAGAATAATCCATGTGCTGGTATGCAACATGAATGTGAGAGAGGAGGGGGGGTCGTGTGTGTAAAAGCATGGCTGTGTGGAGGAGGAGGAGGTGGGGGGGTTCCTCTGGATTGTTGCAGCAGCTGGTTGGCTGCTGGGCTGGTTTCCATGACAACATGTGAAGGGGGAAAAAAAAGGACTCACAGGCTCCGCCCCTCAGTCCCGTATTGATGCTCTGTACAAAAGAATAATGTTTTCCATCACTGTATGTGTCTGTCTGTCACTAATCCTCCTCACGACTCAAACTGAGATTCATCTGAACTGTTTCCTTAAAAAAAACATCAACTTTATTAAAACGTGAGTTTTATTAATAGACTTTCATCATCAATCTAAATCAGATTGATATTTTTCCACTGATCTCAATATTCAAATTCATTTTATTCCACGAAAAGGAGCCCGATTAGAGAGAGAAAAAAAGGCTCTGCAGGATTTTCTGCAGCTCGTTTTCAGCTCATGCAGGATGATTAATTTAGAGAGATGCACGGGGAAACCCACAAAAGGACTGTTGTGGTTCTGCTCACTGAAATAGTTCAGTGTGTTTTATGAAACCGCCTACAGAGGACCTCTACACGGAATAGATTTCGAGCCAGCTTCTCATTTTTGAGAGTGAATTTGGCAGCAAACTTTTACCAAGAAACTGAGCATGGAAAATAATTTAGTCAGCATCCCTTTGTAAAGTGGGAGGAAGATATTCATGTCATTCTAAAAGGTACTTTGTCGACTATTTGTTGTGAACACTAAGAAAAAATTAGAGTTAAAATAAATAAAATATCTCTGTTAAAATGCATAATGTTTTCTTAAACCAAATATGTTTTGCAGGATGGGAACAGGTGTTTTGTGTTAATGAAAGAATGCAGACTAAATGTAAGAAGTTGCTAGTTTGCAAAAAGGTTTAAAAGTTAAATGTATGAGATCAATATTGAGGAGACTGTCAGCCTCGAGCGACCTCTGTACTATATTAGCAGTTTGGTTTTTGGCAGGGATCCTGACGGATTGCTTCACCGTGCAGAAGAGAAAAAGGAGTGCTGATCTTTGCAAACAAACTAAACTCCTGCAGTGCACTGGAAGGATTTAAAGGAAGAGAAACATCACTATTAGTGGATGTCTTCCTTTATAAAAGGACATTAAAGGAGGTGCTGGTTTAGCTCAGTCGGTAGAGCAGGTGCCCCAAGTGCAGAGGCAAAGTCCTCGCCTCACCGGCTGCTGGTTCAACTCCAACCTCGGCCCTTGGGTGCATGTTATCCTCTCTCTGTCTTCCCCACATTACATGTCATATCGTCACTTTCCTATCAATAAAGGCCAAAAAGTATTTTTTTAAAAGACATAAAAAAGAGGAGTGGTCTTAAACTTTATAAATTAAGTACCCCAGGAACAGAAACTAAAAATGCAGTTGTGAAAATTAAAACCTTCCAGATTTTTGAAGACAACTTTAATGCCATGACATCGATTTTACACAAAATATGACTGAAGATTGACGGATGATAGCTGGATAGATATAATCCAACAAATGGCTAAAAACACCACACAAAAAAACATTTGAAATGATCTAAATCCCAAAAGAAGTTTCTTTCAGCTCAGGTTTAGAAATTCAAGACGCTTTAAAAACATCTGCTACGAGACGGGCGACAGGCCAAGAGCAATATTTGTCTGCTGAAGGAACTACTGTTCTGTTCTGCTGAGGCAAATATCTCCCACAACACACTGCTGTAAGTTCATGGGTACAGTACGGCTGGAGGCAGGAGGGGGCAGGTTAGGACAGTATGGGACATGAGTGCAGTAAAGGACATTAGAGGACAGTAAGGAGGGGGAGATGGCAGAATAGACGAGTATAAGACAGTAAAGAATACAGGACAGGCATAGCACAGTCATGTACAGTTGAATAAAGTATATGATAGTCCAGCGCATAAGGAAAAAGAACAGTAAGGAAGGAGACAGTACCGGAAATTAAAAGACAAAACCGCACAGCAGAGGAGAGTACAAACAGTACAGGCTATTTCAAGGACATCTGAGTATAGCGCAGTCTAATAGAAGAAAGTAAAGAGCCGTAGAGAACAGTACAGTACCAGTAATGGATGGTAATGACAGTAAAGACGTGGCAGTACATTTGAAGAAAGTACATTAAGGCTGAAGATTGCACAGGAGAGTGCAATAGGAAAATAAAGGATAGTGGAAAATAGCCTGTAGCAGCTCCTATTACAACTTTTACTTTAGCAAAGCCTCTGCACACTTCTCCTACCACTTCAAAAACACAAAGACATTTGCAGGACAGTGGAGGACGTTAAAGGACTGTGAAAGACTCTATAGGTCAATTAAACATACTGAAATGTTCATGAGGACAGTACAGGGCAGCTGTAAACTGTATATAAGGAGTAAACAGTGCCAATGTGACGTCATACATTGTTTAGTTGACCAACGGGTGGGTTGAAGCCTCAAGATTGGCATTTTGGCTGTCACAATCAGGCTTGAGAGGAGGGAGGGGTTAACAAAACTTAGTTTAAAGGAGCAATTTGTCCCTGTAAAAAGCCGCTGTCAGTCAAAGCTGGTGTTCTCTGTAATCGATAGAAGCAATAATATTTGAAATTGGCGCCATAGCTGTGGAGAAAGTCGTACAAACAGCTCGTGGTTTCGCCCATTCTACATTCCTACAACACCCAGCGTGCATTGCGCCCCTCCTTCTGAAAGGAACGGCCCAACGAGAGACGCTGGAGTGAAAAACTACTGTTTCACTGCAGGCAATGAGAGCGGTACAGAATCTGAAATACGACGAGGAATATACCGGTGGATCGTCTAAAAAATCTTCAGGTCTGCAGTCTACACTACAAAACTGAAGATTCTGAATGAGACATGACATCAGAGGCGGGCGTCCTAGATTGAGGACGTGTAGTTTAGCGAGCTCCCTGGCCTCTGCCAGATGACACATTTTACATATTCTGGCGGAGGTTTTCCAGGGCCCATTGGAGAAGCGGATAGCCTCCTCCAAAGGCACAGAGCGAAATTGCATTTTTTTCCTACCATATTGACATTCGCTCCCCATAATAGCATGATAGGACTGAGGTTGAAAATCGGGAAACTGGCCCTTTAAGTAAAGCTGGAGCTAGCTTAGAAAGGTTCATCCTTAACTTGGAGTAAATGTGGTATTAAGTGGGATGCTAATTTTAGCTAGCAAAAAACGGCTTTAAACAGAATAAGACAGGACTCTGTACAAAACATTTTCCTTGTTGACGCCCTAAAAGAGACCCTGTTACTTTTAATTGGACCAAGAGTTACAAAATGAGCATCATGTTGGATAGGAGAAGACTTGAAACTACAGATAAGGACCATAAACTCATTTTTTCACAGACTTCTAAACAATCAAACTTCGTTTTGCATCCAGTGGCGTCGCCCCCTGCTGGCCATTAGAAACAGTCCATCCTTTATTCAGTCATTTTCTTTTTTTCTGACACTTTCTGCTCAATAAATAAAGCTCATCATATTCTTTCTCTGTGGGAACTACTATTAGTAACTATGAATGCTCCTTCTGTGTGTGTATTTGCAGGATTACACTAACTGTAAAAGAGGCGCACAATTGTCAGCAGCTACAAGAAGAGGAAGTGTGAAATCATTGACTGAATTCACACACACAAAGGCTCTCTTGTCCTGCTGTGAAATTCAAATAAAAAAAATCAAGCGCCTTTTCTTATTGTAGGACAAACATGATGGATGTGATGTCCGGGAGGAGAAGAGGAGTTTGGACTGCTCTTTCTTCATGTGATGGATGGATGAATAAATAGATGGATGGATGAATTCTGAGAAATCTGGGCCTGTAATCGTGCTCCAGATAATAATGCTGAGTCATTGCACAATCAGAAATGAAATGGATATTGCTTTTATTTTTAACTACATTTCAATCTAAAACATTTAATCTTGATGAGGTCAGGTTATTACTTTTTCCTGGTACTACTCGTGGCCTTGTCTGAACGTAATCCACCTAAACGCTATTACTGCATGCTGCAAACATGAAGGCCATTACGTGAACACTGGCACCTCCTGGTGGACAAAATGAGAAGTATTACATCTATTATGTGTTGAACTTGTGTTTATGTACTTTATGTTGGAAAGGGATTTTATCCTACAGTTTTTCACCAGTTTTTAGTTCATATTAACTTGTTTTCTAAAAGTAAGTAGAAATGTGTCTTATCTCTTCTTGTTTCATGATGCATAAACTCATTCCTCTTAGTTCTTGATACTAGATGACTTACATTTTTTGTATATACGGAATTATCTTTGAAGACACAAGCACAAGTTGGCCAATCATTCCCACGTCAGTTAACAAGACTAGGTCAAACCCTAGTATGTGGCTGACCTCATCAGGTCAGTGTGCGCTTTTGTGGGCAATGTGTTAAAGGACTGTCCTCATAAGGCCAGTGACAACGTGTTTGAAAGCAGGTGCGCGCTGCAGACGTCTCTCTCTCTCTCTCTCTCTCTCTCTCTCTCTCTCTCTCTCTCTCTCTCTCTCTCTCTCTCTCTCTCTCTCTCTCTCTCTCTCTCTCTCTCTCTGTCTCTCTCTCTCTCTCTCTCTCTCTCTCTCTGGCAGCTACACACACACACACAATCAAACACACTCCAACATAATTAGTCACATACATGGGGAGGTGAACGGCGACGGCCGCAACAAGGGCTGACCCCGGCGGTCAGCCACAAACATTATAGATTTAGGAATCTAAAGAAAATAAAAGACTGTGTTTCAGGGGTTGGACATGCACAACATTATGCACTGCAATATAATATCACTGCAATAATAAAACTTTGCTTTTAATGTTACATTTCCGTGCAGGAAAGTGTTGATTAAAGTAATTTATGTGGCTGCACTCAGGAATATTTCCTCATACTGTTTAGTATTTCACTACGGAAGCCCTAATTGGACATGCATCCATACATTTTGTTTACTCCTGTGAGTAATTTCTGGTTGTTTTCTCGACATCTCGACTTATCTTTCTCGTTACTTTGAGATGACAAAGCTGGTTTTCTCTTAATCTAGAAAGCAGAACAACAGGCTGGTCACTGTGATGTTACAGACCTGTGCTTTTGCAACACTGGGGATACAAGTTATGATCATGTGACGTTACGGTGGTGCAGCGTTCTTATCACGAGATCTCTAGAAAACAACCTGGGAAATCTATGGATGCATGTCCACTGAGGGCTTCTGTATTTCACAGTGCAATATATGTTCTTTTTGTTATTTGATGAGTCAAATCTGCGTGTTTTCTTTCCCCTAAAAATAGCTTTTTAGAACTAGGCATATGTCATTTGTGATTCAACAGCCAACTTTCGCTGAGCATCAACAACTTCACCATAAATGTGACTAACAGAAAACCAAACTGTCATATGACTAGGCATTCAAAAGCAGAAATGAGGGTATCCTCCCCTGGTAAGCCACAAATGTTGATTTTCAATAACCTAATAGATGATTCAGCTCTGTAGAAAAAACCCAATAATATTACAGTACTAATATTACCACTGCAGCTGTCTCATATCGCCCACTACCGCCCTCAACTTACTGGAAAGAGAAAAGCAGGCAAACAAACAATAAAAGATTCATTTCAAAAGAATAATTTTGTTTGTTTTTACGTTTATGTTGAATTCAGGACTGTGTAAAACACTGAAGGTATGGCTTTCCCACACCTAAGCTCACTGAATGTGCCCTGCAAGTTTCTCTTCTTTGTTTGAAGTTTCAATTTGTGTGTGTGGGTGGATTGAACAATGTTGCGTTCAAGCCTCCTCGGACGTTGAATTGTCTAAGTTAAAAATGTACTACTGCACAGAAATATTGACATTTAAGAGCAAAATAAATTGGTTAATCTATTTTTTTTATTAAATGGTACACAGATGTAGCAGAAGCTGTGATTAATCTTGTTCAAAATCAATTGGAGCACTTATTTATGATGTATCTAATGTATTACACATTTATTGCAGACTGCACCTTTAAATGTTTGCTATATTATTCTAAATTAATGATTTAAAAAAATGTAATCACAAAAATCCCCATTTGTCTGTAATTTTGTTTTAAATCGCCACCATGTTTGATAATTTCCAGGTAGTTCTGATATTACCGACAGTCTTTGAACGCGTCATGGTATCACAGTTAAATGCAGCGTCCCCGCTCCCTCCGGTCTGTCAGAGAAATGCTCGGATGGAGAACAGCGTCTGCCCGCGGACAGTAAACTTCAGTGCTCTCTTACAGGTTAGTTTTTACTGTTTTGAACATCTTACACCGTATTTATAAAGTTGCTGCTCTTTCAAACTAAACTCTTCCTGCTTTTTACCGCATTTACGGTCTGCTGAGTTGGGGTGTTGTAAATTATAGCACACATGTAGTTGCTTTCACTGTGTAATGAGAACATAAACACACCACAAACAGCTGCATATGTGTTTGACATTTAGCCTCTGGTGCATTAAGTAGTTTCTATCTAAGTTCTCGCTTGTGTTTTTAATCACGGCTATTAGCTTCTCATTGTTATTAGCTTGTTTGGCAACATTACAAACTCATGACAGGCTTGTAAAACACTGAGCTGCAATCTGTCATAAAGGGATAAATTGGTAGGCTAGTGATGTACTACTGCATCTTTGAGAGAGTATCTGCTTCTGTCACTTACTTTATATTTAGATCTCATGTTTAAGTTAAAGTTAAGATACCACACAGTAAAAATAACATGATGCTACTACTTTAAATAAGGTGGTATTTTTAAGCTAAATATAACGTAACTATTAAGAGTGAAAGCACACATTAGGCAGCAAAATAACCCCTGTCAATTGTGTAGTATTATTTAGTTTGTATTATTGCTGCTTGAAATGTACAGTAACTTTCTACTGTGTATACATTTAGGTGGTTTAATCCATAATAAGGCATCTTATATATAAATAAATACCATGTGTTCTGTTAAAGGGACTGTAGCAGAGAAACATTTGCAATGTTTTCTTCACAAATACACTGATGTAGACGTCAAAAGTAGCATATAAATGGATGTACACCACAGATTATACTATAGTAGTAATATATGTACACTACTTGACTAAAAGTAGCTACAAGCAGAATTTAAATGGTGTACCTGTCCAGGAAGAAATCACTACTTTATATACATTTTATTGTTGTATCCATAAAAGTGGGTTTTATTACATCATCATATATTTGTTAATAAAACCTGACGCAGCAAAGCAGCTGGTGACTGTGGCTGTCAAATTCTGCAAATGTAGTGGAGTGACAGGTGTAATGTTAAAGTAAAAAGTAGCATATACATGGAAAAACTCCTTCATACCTTAGTAAATGTTGCTTATTGCAATCCCAGCCTGCAAATAAACATAGCATGTTAGCAACATTGTAATGTAGCTGCTTTAGCGGTAACTAACTATGCATTTTTCGGTAGTTTAGTCTATAATAAGGTATTATGTCTTAGTAAAAGATTAAATGTTTTGTGTGTCTGCAAGTAACTTAACTGTAGTGGAGGAAATGTGCAATATTTCCCTCCGAAATGTAGTGAATCAGAGACAGACAGATGTACTTTATAGATGCCAAACGGGGATATTATTTAATCAAAAGGATAAAATAAAACACATGTACTTTTAAATTGTATGCAAGGGCAATAAATAAAATGTAATGACACTAAATTAACGTTGGACATTGAAATTAAACAGCAGATCAGCAGGTTTAGGTCATTTTTGCAGCACAGAAGCAATTTGATTTTAGGACATTTGCATGATTCAAGGGAAAAGACTTTAATAACTTTAGTCAATCGAATTTATTTTTTTATTAAATTGACCCTTTTAATGATAAAAAGCACTTTAAATTGACTCTTTTCTTTGATGCAGTGTTAACCCACAGCCTCACTCGCTAGATAATCCATTGATGTAAGCTGTCGAGGGTCACATCCTTGTATGTACTATCTATGAATAAGTGGTCACTTCAGGGACGCTCAGAGCGTCTGTGCAGCTTCAGTCAAAGGCTTCTGTCACACACATGGACCACCTGTCAATAACAACAAAGATCAGGGCTACTTCAAACACACACACGCACAGAGCTTTGATGGTGCTCTGCACAGAAGGGGCAGGTGGGAGGCTCAATCGACTCTGCCCTCCGTCATGAAAGGTTTCAGAAAGGTCTGGTGTTGGCACACTTGCTCTTGACCTTCCCCGTGTCTGTGTGTGTGTGTTTGAGGATGGGTGGGGGTGGCATTTGAGTGCTCATGGGTGGTGGCTTACAGTGAATCTCCTGCCTCAGATGGCACCTTGATGCCTGCACACATAAAAGTGTGATCTCAGAGATAACAAGCGGCTGTTTATTCTGTGCGCTGAAAAAGATTCAACAGCTTCTGTCGGCCTCGGAATAAAAAGAACACAGAATGTGTTTACGTCCTCATGTGTGGAAAAGCACATAAAACTCCATCAGCAGCTGATTTACAGCCTTTAATCTGCCCATTTGGTTGAAAGTAGTCGTCAAAGGTTTACCGGTAGAAAGTTCAGCAGCTCCTTCTAACAATGACCCCTGTGTTGCTGCTGTTTAAATCCTCTTACATCCAGAGAGCGGTTACTTCATGAGGAAGAAAGAGGGCATACACCGAGGAAATCCAGGAGCACGTCACAGCTTTTACATCACATCGGCTTTAAACGCTATATAAGCTTCTCTTTTGTATATTTTCTTTAAGTCAAATTATGCATGTTTTTCCTATCTGTCCCATCAGATAAGCACATTGACCTTTCTGCTTCAAACCTGTGCAAGAAACATGAATCAACATCAACTATTTCACCTTAAAACAACAGCTTCAATAATGTTTAAGGCACACAGAAGAATGCCGCCTTTTTCCCTCCCGTGCCACGCACAGTGCACCTGATATGCACGATTTAACTCGGGTTGAGTGGGTACGATCTCTCAGGGGAAGAGCGTCACGCTCTAAGGCACAGGTTTCTCGCAGAAAGTTTTGAAGGCAAACAATTCTTAGCTCGGTATTCTCAATAGTGAAATCGTCGCAGATGCAAAGAGGATGTCGACAGAGGAAGAAAAACAGAGCGTGACTGATCAAGAAGCCGTGCAGGAGACATTCTCAGACTGGATTTTACTCATCAGAGAGTTTATTGCATCATTTTTATGATTTTTTTAAAACTTTATTAAAATCAACAAAAACATACACACGTTTAACTTTTAACGTTGTCTTGACAGTTCACCAAAACAAAAGTAAACTAGTGATATCCAGAAACATTAAGAACCAAGCAGTAAAATAATCTTTTTTTAAATTGTGTACATGTTGGGACTTTGAATCAATCAATTGGGGATGTTGCTTATAAACGAACTATCTCAGTATTTTTAACACCAAGTACTAGCATTAATACTCTCAGCTTTAGTTGTTTTTCTGCTCTTCTCAGTCTCAGCCGTGTTTTGAGCGAAGTTGTGTTTTTCAAACTGCAGCAGCCCCACCTGTGAAGCTTCAAAATGACAAATAAAACCGCCCAGAGACAGGAAGTGTGGTTACACCATCGTCACTTAGGCACCGGAAGTTTCACTCCCACCAGCCCTGCGTGAAGGCAGCACCGTGAGGCTGCAGGGGAGGGCTGCAGCGCTGCAGGTTTCACATGTTTCAATCTGTGTCGGCTCAGGAGAGTGTGGGTGAGATTTTCAAAATATGCACTATAACATGTAAAACGTTTCTGCAAGAAAGATTAATGGCACAGGATTTAATGGGATAAAACAACATAGAATAAGTACTTATTGCAATATGCTTGGTTTATAAAAAATAGCTTGGCAGTGAGTATTAAAGTTTAACCCTTAAAGCTCTGCCATAGAAATAGTCCGGTGCCTACATTTGGTATTTTGGCTTATTGTGATGTCATTTCCTGGATTATTTTAAGGTGCTTTTCAACAGCAGAAACGTTCCAGAGGAACTAGGAACCTTTTGAGGAACTCTGTGCATTTTGATAGCAGGAACCAGGGTCTAAATTTAGTTCAGGGGTAATTTATTTACTACCTGCTCGGGGGGTAGTACTCTCCAAAGGTCCAGGAACTTTCAGTGCTGATTGTTTCTGATTGGTCGAGCGTTTTATTTCACCCGCTATGTTTAAAAGACGGCAGCTGCAAGCTCACTGTTATCATCATGCTTTGAGATTGTTTATCACTGCGCTTTGAAACAATTTGCGATGCAATAAAGCGCGATCAAAACCAGCACAAGTTGAATCTCCTCCATGCTAACAGGCTAACTGTAGCGTCGCACAAGCGATGATACCGGCCCGTTCAGCGCGTTTTATGTCATCTTTGTTGTATGGCCTTCATCTTCTTTTTACCGCCACCTACTGGACTGGAGGTGTAGTGCAGTTACTTTTATTGCTTCTCCATACGTCATTGGCCTGATTTGCATAATCTTCCCGGGACTTTGGGCCGCCGTGGAAACGCAGACAACAACTGGCCACAGGAACCATTCAGTTCCATAAAGAGAAGAACTTTTAGTTCCTGGTACTTTTGGTCGAAAAGCACCTTTACAGTACAGCTTTATATTCCTAAAATCGTTACAGCTGAAGCTATAACTTTTTTGTGAGTCAATAAACTATAATAATAAATAACAGTTTTGAAATTGTGTCATAAATCCCTAAAAATCTTAAAAACACCAAATTTTTCATTTAATTTGTGTAAATAAACAAACAAAAATATTAATCCAAAACAAGCCTAAATATAGAAAAAGGAACAAAATATTTCTTAACACTCCAGAAGTTATTCAAACTCTGTATATTTTCTAGTTTATAAGATATTGTCGCGCAGTGTGCAAAGGCGTTTTGATGGTTTCATCAGCATCAGATGCCTACACTGGTATTTTTGCTTATTGTGATCTGGTTTCTTGGAATATCTTCAAATGCTTTATATCCTTAAACCCCATCCAACCTACAGGTTATGTAAGTTATGTAAATCAAGCTGTAGCTATTATGATTTTTATTTATATGGATCAATTTAAACAGGATTTAGCACCTGCGGCCAGAACGCAGCCACCCACTGCCCCCCGCACATTTTGACATAATTTATGCTTGCATTAAAATACAAAGACATAATCAACTAACATAAAACATGATGACGAAAAAGACGGAAGTCTTAACTTTCAGATGCAAAAAGAATGAAGGCTGTAGCTATAATGGTGATTCCTTTAGAGCGATTTAAACAGGATTATGCAAATGAGAATCTCCCACGACCGTCTGTGGGCGGTCCGTTTGAATGTTTATATAAAAATATTGATCAGTGCAGATTTAACCTACACAACAGCACAGTGATAGTATAGATCTAACACTACATAGAATATATATTAATATATATATATATTTTAAGTAGTTACATGTACTTGAGTGAGTTTGTACCTGCTACAGTCTCTCTAAAACAATTCCATCAGAGTTTACTACAAATATTTCATCCACCTCCTGTATTTCTATGTCTGTCTGTTCACATGACACCTCTGACTCAGGGTCAGCTGAGTTTACAGTAAAGAAGGTGACTTGTGCCAGCTTCCGAAAATGACGCCAACAACCATTGCGGACTGCGGTGGTGATCTGCGTTTAGTATTTCAGCTCTATTAATAGTCCCCTCCCGGCCTCCTCTCCACCACTGGGACTGACACACACTCACATAGACTCAAACGCACAGAAACACACACATGCAGCTCTCTGGCAGGCCTCAAATATCACATCGACCGTCACCAAGTTGAAGACGGCGCGGTGGAGACTGCTGCAGTGGAGGCAGAAAGAGTGTAGATATCACACAAAGAAAGGAGATTTATGAGAGATGATTGTGTTTTTGTGGAGGCTCTGCCAAGCGTGACAGCTGGTGTTGACAAGTCCTGAAGGTATGCGTGGTTTTATTTGTGTTGCAGTCACGTTCAGAGGTATGTTTGTCGTGTTCCTTTGTTGTTTTTTTAGGTCAAAATAACTCCAAAGCTGCTGAAAGTAATGATGAGTTTGCAGGGAGACTTGCTCCTGAAGGTAGCTGTCAAATGTGATGAAACCTCACTTGCTCTCTCTCTTCCTCTCTCAGGTTTTTTAAAGCGTCAAGGGCTGAAAAAAACCCACTGCCTCCTCCTCTTCCTCCTCCTCCCCTGCCAGCCTCTTTTTTCCTCCGGAGGAAAAGGTCCAGTCGGCGGTTTGCTGCGGCGGAGGAAAGGTGTCTGACACAGAATCTCTTCTCTTTAAAACTGCAAAAATCGCAAAGGTTTCCCTGGAGGTTGTTGTTGGATATTTGCACGGAGAAACAGGATAAAAACCTGCAGCCATGTCGCCTTTCCTGCGGATTGGGTTCTCCAACTTTGAGATGGATCCGGGCTTGGCGTACCACGAAGAGGTGCTGAACCCGTACTGTGCTGTGTACATGAAGGAGGCCATCGACACAGGTGAGTGACGGCTTGGTATTTATTGTAAAAGTGTTGGTAACAGTTTCCCAGAGCCCGTAGTCTCAACTTCATTCAGCTTGAAGGGTATAAAGTGAAAGAAAAGCAGCCAATCATCATATTCCGCAGGCCGGTTTTGATTGACGACTGAATGAAACCATTGATTGATTGTCAGCTAACTCTCTGCCTACTCGGCTAATCGTTGGTTGTTTAAGAGCTACTTGGATGTCACCACATGTAAACCAAACATCTCAGCGTTTTTGGGACATTTTATGAAGAGTTAGATGTGTTATGTACATGTTTACATATCGAAATTGATGAGGACAGTTGCACTTCAGCTGTCGATGAAAAGACTTTAACACAAAATGTGTGTAATGATAATTTGTTGAAGAATTGGTTCTTCCATCAGTTAGTTTAACAAGGGTTAAACGTTTAGACGGTTAAAATACGCGTAAATCACTTAGTGACTACACAAATCAATTAAAGTAACAGCTACAAGCTAAATGATTTTTATTACCAGATTGGCATCAAATGTGTCGGTGTAAGACAGGAGACATTAAGCATCAGAATCAATACAAAAAATATAATCTAACTCTATGAAATCTAACTTTAATGTAGAGCAGGTGTGTAATTATAAAGGTGTGTTCCTTAAACTTGTTTTGGTGGTTTATTTCGATGATGGTTTAATAGTTTGAGTCCTTTTTCAACCAAAAATGCCAAATTTTCATTGGCTTTTTTATTCGTCATGATTTGCTGCTTTTTCGTCTTCTATTTTGATAGAACAATGAATATATTTGGGGTTTCCCATGTTAGCCAGGCAACAGTCAACAATCAGTTATTGAGTGAAATAACTGATAATGAAAGTAATCGTTAGCTCAAGCCCTAGCTTAAACCGGTATAGCTTCAGGTAGCAGAAATGTGAAAGAAGAACATTTTCAAATCTCTGTGTTGTGATGGACACATTGAGACTCATGTTTCTTTCTCTGACAGTCTGACGGCACAAAATAGTAATTCAACAATAATTCCAGTTCCTCCTGTACGCATCATTTGCTAAATAAAGAGCACTGACTCTTTCTCTGAAAAAATAACTCCTCCACCAACCAGGAAGTGATGCAGTTTATGTCCAGAGAAGCAACACAAGTGGGCGTTTGGGATAAATAAAGCCGTGTAGAAATGCAGTTTTATAAATAACAAGAGTATCTTAAAATATTTATAACAGATCAGCTATTTTCACTTTCAGTTTACAATATATGAATACTACAGGTCATATAGAAGTGTAGCTAATAAGTCGACTTAGGCTAAATATAAACTATACTGTAACACTAGCAGGAGATATAGGATGTCGGGCGTCATATAGCTGGATAAAGATAGTTCTGTAAACGCGAGTGGGTCCATGTATATAAATAAAAATACCCTTCCTTTCTTGTGATCGTCATTCAGTTGTTGATTCACATTAAATGTCGCAACTTTGGGAAACGTCCCACATGATAACAGACTCTGCGCAGATATCTTTGTTCTGCATCTGTCTGTCTTTAACCCCGGGTGAATACGAGTGCAGGATAGAGCTAAAAACAGAGCGGCGCTGAGAGGAAAGAGGGTTTCTGATGTTTCTTTTCCTCGAAAAACCACAAAACTGGCTCTACGAGGCAGCACAGAGACGCTCCTGTACGTCTGTGTGCTTCTCTTACGATATCCTGACTCACTGAGAACTAGGACGCCAGTTTCATTTAACTTTACCCCGAAACACTTTTTTCCATGCCTCAACGACACGGACTTGAGAACTGAAACACTGGTGCCTGACAGCAGAAAGAATTATGTGCACAGAACTGGACATGACATAATGAGCTTTGCTGTGTTTTGATTTGTCTGCGTTTCTGACTCATTTACACCATAAAAGCTGGTGAATAGAAACTCCCTCCAAAAAAAAGGATAGTTCCCATCATGCACTCTGACTCATCTTCAATTAAAAGCGATGGAATACTTCAATAAACAGCCCTTTTTTGAAGTCCTCTACAAAGTTGAGAGGCCCCCCCTTTTAGTCTTTTTGACTCTTTTGAACGAAAGTGCTTTAAAGATCTTTTCAAAGTAAACGTGTCTTCATCGGCCAAAAGCATCTGCTAAACTCAGGAATCCAAACAGACTTCCCTCTGCTCAAAAAATGAAGATTACAATGGTTTAAATATGATTATTTTAAGATTTGCTCCACAAAACTTAAGATAAGATAAATACTGTTCTGTACGTATCAAGACAACACAGCAGTACTGATTCATTTTTTATATTTAATTACAACGCCTTATATGTTACAATGTCATTTAGCAGACGTTTTTGTCCAAAGCGACGTACATCTGAGAGTTAATGATCTATGCAAGCAATTGGGGTTCAGTGTCTTGCCCAAGGACACTTCGACATGTGACTGTAGCAGTCAGGGATCAAACCGCCAACCTTCCGATTGAGAGACAACGACTCACCGACTGAGAGATAACGACTCTACCACTGAGCCACAGCCGCCCCTATAACTTTTGTAGCTGTACCTTTTATATCAAAGGCCTGTTGGTGAACTCTTCGAGAACAAAGCTGGTAATATTCAGTATTTTTTAGCCTTTTATGTCTTGAGTGAGAGAACAGTGGATAGTTATGGAAACAGGGGGATGACACACCCAGTCGAGGACTATAGCCTCTGTATACGAGCTGCCGATTTAATTGCTGAGCTAAACCCAATACACCCAGTATTCTGTATTTTTTACTACTGCCAACAAGTCATTGAAAAGACCAAAATCCAACGCTGCGTTAAGCTACATCCACACTAATACTTTAGCATTTTGAAGTTAAGCTAAGTTTACCTTGGGATCCAAAAATTCTCAGGTGTTTTCAAACCCCTGAAACAAAGACTGTGTTCTAAATGCCGTACTATATACTACATACTACATACTGCATACTGCAGTTGGCGGTAGTTCATAGTATGGAGGAGCTTTTCAAATTCATTTTGCAGTATGCTACGCCAGGCGGAAGTAAACAATAACCGCTGCTTCTTTAGCTACAGCGCCCCCTTCTGCTGGAATGCTGCTGCTGTCCGTCATTTCAACTTCTGCAGTGACGTTCCAGCGCTTTGCATTGTGGGATACAGCAGGCGAGGTAGACTGGTCCGATGCATACTGGAAATGCTTTTCCAAATCAGTACGACATCCGGGTATTTTTGGCATGCTGCACATTTTGCTTTTGTTTGCATCATTACAGTTTGGCCATCAGAACGTACTGCTCGTATAGTGTGGCATTTTGAACACAGCAGTAGACTTTACAAACATTACTGATCCAGTATCAGTCAGAAAACACTAGTAATGGGTTTCAGTGTGAGCGGGTTGAATTGGAGACTTTTGAAAATGATGAAACCCATGTTGGGTTCCTTATAGGATCATAACCGTCACAAGAAATTAGTATTAGTGGCAGTTCAAAGAAAGCACAAAGCACACTTTCATTATGTAATAGTATATATAAGTGACATAGCCTTAGTCTTTCTCTCAATACTTTCTGACTTACCTACTCAAACATTTTGGCCCGACCAAAGACATACACCTCTAAAAACACAAATGATATATAGTTTCATGTTTATAAATGGGTCACACATAACCTGAAACAGCTGGTCTCGTTAGCGTTTACCGAATGTTACTCAATCAGAAGTAAACAGCGTAATTATTGGGGGCAATTGTGTTTGGATTAATCCACATTTGGGTCTTTGGTGAGTATTTGGGGCAGCAGGAAGGCGTGTGTGGGATCGGGTCAAGTAAATATAAGTGTGGTTGTTGATGTCGGGAAACAGTGACTTGTTTTTACCAGCTCTATAGCACAGAAGAAGAAGACATATCAAACTTGGTCATTAAAATGCAACAAAAACAAGAAGTCATTGAGAGGACGCCTTTTATTTCAATTCTGCTTTGTAGCTGCTCTCACAATAACCACTGGTCGTTATTCGCTCGTGTAACTGAATCTGAGCAGTTTCCTTTTTTTTCGTTTTGTGTATTTCCACCTGTGTTCGTGGAAAGTCTTGTTCGACAGCTTGTACCTGCAGTCAAACAGTGGCCCATTCTTGGTTTACTTCCACTTTTCAAATCCTATTCAAGCGAGGCAAACCTGCTGAGTCAAGGCCTCAACATGCTGCTAATGGACTTTCATTAGTAAGGGATTTAATGTTTTGTTTAGTGAGGATTTGGTGACCAGGATTAGGGCACGCCCGGGGAAGGAGAATGCTGTAACTTTGGATTTTAATGAAACAAAAAAAAAGCTCCATTATAGACTTTATTAAACAAAAATGTAGACTCCTGAGCAGCAGAGGCACGAAAAAAAGTGTAAATGCCACTTTGGTGCTTCTTCACAGAACAACACAGGAACTGACAGAGTACCTGCTGACACAAAAACCTAACACCTCTCACTCTGCACGGCGCCACAAGCAAACTCACTTTGAAAACCACTCAGAGTCTGATGAAGTATCTGCACACAAACGGGCATATTTCCCTCTCTGGGTGCTTAAATCGGCAGCTGCAGTGAGCCGACGATGATGATGTTAACGGGCGCAGATCACATTGGGAGTAAAAAAGCTTAACGGGTTTTATTGTTGGAGCAGCAGGATGGCATGTGGCTGTTATGTAAGTGGATATTTAGGATGTTATCACAGAGAAACATCACCAGATGTCAATCATGAAGGCCAGGAGAGGTTTTTTTTTATTTTGTGGCCATGTAATGCGATCGAAATCTCTCGACACTGTGAGACGATAATCATAAAGGCCTGCAGGCAAGGGGGTGAAATGTTCACATAGTGCATCAAACATCCTGCAATGCATGCTGAAGTTATTACCCGAGATAACGGAGCAGAAAATATCTGTAACGTTAAGACATCTAACATTTACACATGGCGTTAGATTAATATAACGTAAAGGAGTCATGGATTTCAGCTTTTAGCGACAGCTCAGGACTGTAACAGAGCCTTTAATCCCCCGAGAGTGAAACGCTATACGTTCATCCCTCTTCTCTGGATTAAGTCCTGGTGTCAGCTTTCAGAACTGGCAGGAAATCTTCCCCCTTTTCCAGGTTTTATTAATCAAAACTTGCAACGAGTAAGACAAGTGTTATTCTATACTTTCATGATTGTCAACACATCCTATAAAAAGGCTGTTTCAATGCTTTACAACTTTCTGTAACTGTTAGCACCAAGTTATTTAGTTAATTCTGAAGATAAATACTTTAAAACATGAACTGATTATGCACTTTAATTTTTAAAATGCTCAGTATTTTCCTTAATAAGCAGGGCGTTGATGTTTATAGAAAATATTACTGAAAAGAAATAAGAAGGCAATTTCTTAGGGACTATTTTCAGTGGCGGATTAATAACCTGATGAGTATTTCCTGCAACTGCACTGTAGATATTCGCTGGGCATTGTGAAACCAGGCTGCTCAAACAGTGTTTTTTAAACATCATTCCAATTTGTGTTTCTTCAGGTCCACGATATGTGCCAGTATTTCCACTGAGAATATGTCTCAAGCTGTTTTTAGCCGTTGGTCCGTCTCTTCGGAAGGTGCTTCTTTCCTCACAGCTTTTAAACTTGTTATTATGATATTTTACCCAAATATCTGTCCCATTCCTTTAAGACCTTTTTTTTTTTTTTTTTATCCGAAGGCCGATAAGAGATCAATTTAAAACTGGGTTATTTTGGCTCTGATGCAGCCGTGCCTCTCTGTCTGCAGTCACTACTCTGCATGCAGAGTGCTCACACACACGGCGGAGAGGAGAAAAAGTTAATTTCTTTGCAAATTTTATTTAACTTTGTTTTATTTACTTAATAAAACTTCAGGAAGTTAACTTAGTTAACTTTATAAGAGATGCTGCTGACCCTGGGAACTCCCTGCGCTTTTTGTTTGTTTGTTTAAAAAACATATGCTTAAAGGAATTTAAACAAAGTTAAGTGTTGGAGTTTGTATTATTCAATATTTTCACCTTTACTGCAAATGAATATCGGCTCCAAATATCGGTTATCGGCCTCCTTGACTACTAATAATCGGTATCGGCCCTGAAAAAAACCATATCAGTCTATCTCTAATGTAGAACACACCAAAACACCTTGTGCAAACTTGACTTTCCAGTTCCAGCTTCATCTTGTCACATCGTCTACCCTGCCTGTAACAAGAACACCTTTAGCTTTGTTTTCATCCCACTTCCTGTTTCTAACAAAAGGTCAAAGTAAAGAGCCTGCCAGTGAAAAAGTCTTCTGCTTTTGTTCCTCCAGAAAAGGGCCAAGTGTACAAGCAGAAGAAGCCCACCATGTACCCACCGTGGAGCACGACGTTCGATGCCCACGTCCACCGCGGCCGCATCATGCACGTGATGGTGAAGGACCGGACGGCAGAGCTGAAGTCTGAGGCCACGGTGGCTCTGGACACGCTCGCAACGCGGTGCAAGAAGGAGAACGGCAAGCTGGAGATCTGGGTGAGTGCCGTTGCATCGCTGTGTGTGACCAGCTGTTCAGCTGTTCAGCTGTTCAGCAGAAGTCCAGATGGGCTGACTCACTTTTGGGTCAAAACACCAAATGGTAATGTTTTATATCAAATGGTAATCCACACTTTAGCCATTAGGGAAAAAAAACAAACAAACTGTGTCCATTTGTGGTGCAAAGTATCATCACATGCATCGCTCAGAGAATAAACCAGCAGGCTTCTTTTGTAGAGACACTCCAACACCAACAGGAAGCAGCAAACCAGATAGTTAACAGCAAAAGCCACTGCCCACATAATGGCTGCTGTCACCGTGTCTCACGTGAATGTGACATAATAGTTCAACGCTCGCTTGCTGCCTCACTAGCTGCCTTCAAGCTCATATTGCTAACCCAGCTAACTTTACAGGCACAATCACTGCAGATAATGCAAACCACTTCTGACGGAGGAGAAGCAGTGGCCAAAGCTGCTTCTGTTTCTGCTCCATATGTTTTCTTCTTCTAAATTTCCACCAGGAGCATGATGGGAAATTATCTCCAAAGCAATATAGTTGTAGTTCTGTAAATAGAGACCCTACATCATACACAGTCTTTCCCAAACCTCAAAGGAGCAGGAGGAGTCAGTCAAAGCTGGCGTTCTCTGTAATCGATAGAAGCAATAATATTTGAAATTGACTCCATAGCTGTGGATAAAAGTTCAAACAGCTCGTGGTTTCGCCCATTCTACATTCCTACAACACCCAGCGTGCATTGTGCCCCTCCCTCTGAAAGGAACGGCCCAACAAGGGGAGTGGTTACAGAGTGGGGTTCCCGTTTGTTTTATTCGTTCTTTTTTACAGTTGGTAAAACATCGAGTTCTACCTAAAATATCTACAAACTTAACAAAAACAGAGCATCATGGTGTCCACCTGCGCTGTACTGGAGTGTAAGGAGAGCAAGAGGGAAAGAGATCGCTGCAGCCGATCAATGGAGGCGGGTGTCCTAGATTGAGGAAGTGTAGTTTCGCGAGCTCCCTGGTCTCCGCCAGTTGACCAGTTTTAGGGAGTCTGATGGAGGTTTTCCAGGGCCAATTGGAGAAGCGTTAGCGTCCTCCAAAGGCACAGAGCAACATTGCATTTTTTTCCCTACCATAATGGCATTAGCTCCCCATAGTAGCATGATAGGCCTGAGGTTGAAAATCGGAGAACTGGCCCTTTAAATAAGCAACTAATGCCTCCCGTACACTATCTAACACGTCATGCATCTTAAAATGTTTTACTCCCTCTCCATCCAGGTTTCCTCTCCATGTCTCTATTGTTCATCATCTAATGAAGAATTTAAATAATTTGTCACCTTCTTAACCCAACGTTAGTGACATAGACACCATTACTGCTCTTGCATATTACACAGTTCTTGCTAATTTGTTTGTACATCGCATCACGTCATCGGAAGAAGAGATTGTATTTCCCTAGGAAGACTTTGAGCTTCATCAAAGACTTCCTGCCAACTGTCTCTTAAAGCAAACTAAGAGTCAAACAAACACAAATAAAGTACAGTGGATGAATCAAATCCAATTCTGCTGAATTTCCTTCACAGGCTGTTGGTCTTTGTTGACGCCATACAGACAGACTGTCTGTCACATTCAAGCCAGCATTGCATGCATCATCATCATCGTTATCATCACTCTGAATCCACATCCTTCCCTTTTTATCCTCTACGTTTTTCTCATGAAATCGAGTCGTGAAATATTTCTGTTGTTTTCAGTTTCTCTCTTTCTTTTTGTCTCAGCTGGATCTGAAGCCGCAGGGTCGCCTGCTGATGGAGGCCAAATATTACCTGGAGAAAAGTGGTGAGTAATTCAAACCTATGTATCTCAACCGTCTGCCTCTGCATCAGTTCTGACAACAATATTCTGTTGTTAACGGTTTGATGTAAAAGATTTCTTATTTTAGATGTTTCCATGTTTCTGTTCAAAGGATTTTAAAGGATGATTTCTGTTTTGGGGAGATTAAAAAATGGTGAAATACTGGATGAATATAGTGAATGTGATCAGACAACACAAGCCATCATCCAAATTGTCTTTGCCGTCCTTGAAAAGCCTCTGTTACGTGCACCCTCTTGTCTTTATAAAGCCTTAATCTTCCCGGCCTGAAATTTTCTCAAATATAAAAAATGGATTTTCGAGTCATTGCCGCTTTCAGCGTCAAAGGAGGCATCTGTGCTTTGTGTTCGATCCTTTCGCTTGTGCTTGGCTGACATTAACACCACACAGAGACCCGAGGAGTCGCTGAGAACTGATAGGAAGAATGTTTCTAATTATAGACGCAGCTAATAAGAAATCACTGCTCAGAACAACAGGTGGCAAAGCATTCGCTGTGACAATCCTCTTGGACTGCATGCAAACAGACACTCAGCAGCACTTGTGCAACCTGTTTAAAGACAATAAACTGCCGTACTGTGGTTTAACAATAAGATTCATGAATTCCACGCTGTGATGCGAGCAGACAATTATTCCACCACTGAGTAATGATTCAGCAGTACATGGACTGTTCTTATTTTTAAGTTGAGTAAGTTTAATCTTTTGTTTGTGTGTTACTGGAACTTTAAATGTTTTCCACCAGCGGCAGGTCAAAGTGGCTTTGAGTAAAGCTTTCTGAATGTTGTCGTCGCAGTGCTGTCCGACCACGAATTAATTTAACTACAATATAAACTGTCAAATTAAGGCAAAAAGAAAAGGAGCTATTTGGCATATTTTTGACTAAATCCGAACCAGGCTGTTTCCACCTGCTTCCACTTAATGCTAAACTATGCTAAACAAGTCCTTACCATTGACTGTATATAAGAATTGGACATAGCCATCATTACCCGTTGGTTTGTGGACTACCTTTTTTTTTCTTAAAGATTATTTTTTATTTATAGGACAGCTAAAGATAGACAGGACATGTTGGGAGTAGAGAGTGGGGGATGACATGCACCAAATGATCGGCAGACTGGGAGTCGAACCTGCGATCAGTGCGACGAGGACTGTAGCTTCTGTACACGGGGCGCCTGCTCTACCAACTGAGCTGAACTGCGCCCCTGTGGACTACCTTTTTGAAGCCTTGAGTTTGGCATTTTGACTGTTGCCATCTTGTTTCTTGCAGCCAAAAGAGAGTGTGGATACACACGTCTCAGCAACTACACAGTTTGAATAAAAAGCCCCTTCAAAAACATCACAAGAAACTATCACTACACAACTATTAAAAGTGCAGTGCAGTAAAACACTGAGGCGACTTGACGAAGTGAACCTCACCTTGCATTCTGTTTCATGACTCTTCCTCTCCGTGCCCTGAGGAAGACCCGATGACGCTCGAAACCGGTTGCCGTCTTTGAAAGCCCACTGGCTTCCCTCCCTCGACAAGACTCAGGAGATTGTTTGGTCATCTAGTTACTACATTTTTGATGAAACGAGATGCAGCTAAATTAGTTTGATTCAGCTCAGCCAGTTGAGGATTACATTGTACTTTCATGCGCTCAAATTAAGCAGAACATGTTGAGGAAAAAAGCAGCAAAATGTTGGGAAAGAAAATTACAGAAAAAAAGAATCAGCTTAATCCACTGCGTTTGTGTTATCAAGTTCATAAAGGCAACACCTGAATTTAATACAAAAAGTTACGTACCATTTTAAACAATATTACATTTCAAAACTACATTTTCTCACATCAGAAGCGTTACACCATAGTGTTATATGTGCTAAGTTCTGATCATTTCACAATACACTAGACCAACAGTGTGTGGGACAGCAACCAACAAAAATGACTCATCCTCATGTGAGATGCTTTGGACACGCTGAAACCAAACTTATGTTAATTAGAAGTAACACCTTTTAAAACACACAAGGGTGAGAAAGATAAACCTATGTGTGAATCTGCTTTGCAGTGAGCAATCGCTCTGTCCATGCAAGCTGAGCCAAACAACATGTCTGCTCTTTTTTTAAATAAAAGGTTGTTTGATGTGTTTCAGACGCCGCGGGGCAGACTGAGGGAGACCCGGAGTCTGAACGGGAAAGAGAGGGTCTGTTCGCCCTCCATCACCGCCGAGGAGCCATCAAACAGGCCAAAGTTCACGTTGTGAAATGCCACGAGTTCAGCGCCACGTTCTTCCCTCAACCGACCTTCTGCTCCGTCTGCAAAGAGTTTGTCTGGTACGAAACAAACGGAGACACCACATCATAAACCAAATCATTTTCCTCCTTTTCGAATGAGTCATTGAATGTGTTTTTATCCACCGCAGGGGTCTCAACAAGCAGGGCTACCAGTGCAGACGTGAGTGTCGACTTATTTTCCACTGACCTTCTGGATGGAAAAGCTCGAAATATGACTTTTTCCCCTTTTTCTGTTTGTCTAACTGTGTTTTCTGTGGGGTTTTTTAGAGTGCAATGCAGCTATCCACAAAAAATGCATAGACAAAGTCATCGCCAAATGCACGGGTTCAGCCATAAACAGCAAGGAAACAATGGTAAGTGAGACAGACTCTCTTTGTTCAACATAAATGCTCCATCACAGTCCGTCATCCTCACCCCGCTGTGGTTAAAATGCTTACTAATAGGTAAGAGGCATCATACGACAGACATTTTTGTCTCCTTTGCTGCTCTAATCTTCTTTCTCTTGTTTCACTTCCTCTACAATGTCTGCTGCGTGAAAACTGCATGAAACCCAAAAAAATCTAACGGTTTAATAGACAGAAAAGAAGAACAGATCTGCCGCCCACTGTCTGCATACAGGAAGTGTTTCTTAAGCTGCTCTTTGCTATGTTTGCAAGGCTAAATCCCTAAAGGGGATATGATGTGATGCGTTGTGTCTGCAGATCCACAAAGAGCGCTTCAAGATCGACATGCCGCACAGGTTCAAAGTGCACAACTACAAAAGTCCGACTTTCTGCGAACACTGCGGGACTCTGCTGTGGGGGCTCGCCAAGCAGGGGCTCAAATGTGAGGGTGAGAGGCAGGAGCTTTATCATTACTGTGGCTTTAATGTGTCTTGTTGTGTTAAGAAACTGGACCGATGCTTTGTCGGGTTAAAGCGTCACCTCTTAAAGAAACTTTTGCCCCTTTGCAATAAAGAATAGGTTCACAAAAGCAGTAATAAAAACACTAATAATAATAAAAGATAAATAATTCTTTCAGTAACTGTTTTGTCCAAATGAAACAGCACCTTTTCTTGAGACAAACAAAACTTTTTTCCAGCTTTATAACAACACATTCATTCGATTCACAGGTCTAATTTAAAGATGTTTTACTCGGCATACACTACATACACTATATAAAGTACATTGCAGGATGGCACACTCTTAAAGGAGAAGTTCGTCATTTTTAAACCTGGGCCCTATGTTTACAAATTCGTATGAGCTCTTCGTCCGTACACTCTGGCTCTAATAAATAGGGACGGCCATCAAATTCAAATGCCGTCCGGTCAATATTCAGCCACGGCTTTTGAAATATATTATTGCTGGCAGTCCTCTACGTAAACAAATCCTCTCTCCAACTCTAACTCACGTTTCCACCGTCCTGTTCGGGTAACATCTCACCACCAGCGAGATTTCAGAGCGAGACTTCCACTTGAGCGAGACTTCTGTTTCTGGTTACACAAAAAGGATCTTGCTCTTTAAAAAAAAAAGGACGATGTTTTCCGTAATGTTGTCGGACACCTGGAGTAGCAATCTGAGTCAGTGGCAAAAACAAGCACTTTTAGTGGGCGTACTTTGAATTTGAATGATTATGTTGCGGCCATCGCAGCTGTATCGCTGCTACGGCAGAGGTGGAGGCGTACTACTGGACTGATTCCAGACGTTTTTGTTCCTATGAGTCATTTCGACACCCAAATTTGCAAATATAAGGCATAGTTTAAAAATACTGAACTTCTCCTTTAAGTATGTGATAAAAGGCTGGTTTTCAATCAAAAATAATCAAGTGTAAAAGTAAGAATTACATAAACAAATATAAAGAAACAACAGGCCCTGTAGGTGTATGAGAGTCCTGTGTATACAGCGGCGGGGCTGTTCAAGTCAACTCCAATAAACTCTATTTATATTAGCCAAAATCAATCATTTGCAACAAAGGGAGCTACACTCTGTGCACCATACATCCTGTATTCTTAGAGCCTCTGTTCAGATAAATAAATAAGAAAAAGATTTAAAAGATTAACGGGTAAAAAAGAAGAAACCACAGAGACAAGGCAGAGCGTGTACAGAGTCAGTGGTCTTCATGTGGTATTTGAAAGATAAGCGGCTGGAAGGTGTCGAAACATTTAACCTTTTACTTTGTCCAAAGACATGGTGATATTCACAGGGCCGATTCAGTGTCTACAATTAGATATATCCTTCCAACAGCTGCCACGTCAGCGGATAATTCAACATTTCCCATCAGAAAAAAGCGTCAAATGTTTTGCATGGTTCTGGATGTTGGACCAGAAGCAGTGTGCAGCTGTCACGGCAGCTGGAAGCCGAAGTGTTCAATGTGAAACTAATCAGACGTCCAATCCAAGCTAACAGGCTCCTGCAGTTAGGTTGTACGAGACGTTAGGGTAAAGTATTCTGTCTGATGTGGCCAGTATGTGCTATGAGGGAAACATGCAACAACACAATAGGTACCACAAGTAGATCATTTCCTCTTTAAACAAATTAAATACAGACCGACTAAAGACGCATTGTTGTATCAAAAACTATGTGTGAAAACATGCAGAGAAACAATCAGTGACATGTACATTTCAGACACAAAAAGGTGTTCTCAAAGGTCATGTTTTCATGACGTGTCTCTGTGCAGAATGCAGCATGAACGTCCATCATAAATGTCAGAAGAAAGTGGCCAACCTCTGCGGGGTGAACCAGAAACTGATGGCTGAAGCTCTGGCCATCATCGAGAGCAAACAGCAGGTGAGACCAACCTTATAAAACCTGTCCCAAAGCTACTAAAACACCTGTTTTGAGGGTTGTTACTAAGGTCTTTCGTTTGTGGATGATGGGTTGTAAGTGTCGGATGATGCTGATGCTGGTCCTACCTTTGCCTTTAGGCCAGAAGCACCAAAGACTCTGACATCATCAGTCGGGAAGGTCCAGTAAGTGTAGGACAGCCGGGAGTGGTCCGAGCTCCATCTGGGCTTGTAACAGATGCACCGGCCACAGCTACACCTGCAAACAAAGGTACACAACATCTTAAATCTTCACCCTCATCAAGCCCCTCACTTCCTTTTTGATAGTGTTTGTAATGTCTTGCTTCCCGACCTGCAGAGACGCAGGGCGTTTCCTGGGACGGACCAGGCGACGTCAGCAAGTCGATCACTGAGGCGGTGTCGGATGAAGAGCCTCTCTACGCCGTTCCAAAGAAGGACCACCCCAAATTCACTGTTGATGACTTCGTCCTGCACAAGATGCTCGGGAAAGGCAGCTTTGGCAAGGTACAGGAGATGATCTGATTAAAAGCAAGAAACAATTCAAAGTATTACATGCTCTGCTTTTTTACTTCTGAAATTACAACAAGTGATGCAAAGTGAAAATGGGATGTAGAATTGTTTTTCATTAATAGACACGGCTTTAGTCATATTTTGGATACTCTCACTTTAACTTTAATGCAGCCCATCGTCACATTTATTCGTGCATCCACTTTCCACAGAAAAACGACTGACGTCTTGTAGCCTTGATGTGGGTGGCAGCAAAGTCTTTGCATCAGCATGAGAAAGAAGGCGTTAGAAATGAGTGGACAACATGCAAAGAAAACACTGAAACTGTCCAGCTGCAGCAACTTGTTTTTTTTGCTTTGCATTCAGGTGTTTTTAGCCGAGCTGAAAAAGAGCGGGAAGTTTTTTGCGGTGAAAGCTCTGAAAAAGGATGTGGTGCTGATGGACGATGACGTGGAGTGCACCATGGTGGAGAGGAGGGTCCTCTCTTTAGCCTGGGAAAACCCGTTCCTCACGCACCTTTACTGCACCTTCCAGACAAAGGTAAGAACCACGTATACTCGAACACTTAGACATTCACTCCAACCCTCCTCAGCAAACTGCGGCCCTGACCTCTCTGTAATTTTGTGTCCAGGAGAACCTGTTCTTCGTGATGGAGTATCTGAATGGAGGCGATCTCATGTTCCACATCCAGACTTGCCACAAGTTTGACCTTCACAGGACCACGTATGTTTACCCTCAAAAATCACACTGTCCAATATGTGAAATACTTGCCAGTTCAAACAAAGAGTCTGAAAAATTAAGCCAAAGAGAAACTGTAGGTCATTAAATGGCCACTTGAGACTGGCTTCAAAGCAAGTCAATCCCTTTAGACCCCATGTTAAAATGTTTCAGCATAAATAAACATGTTTGTGTCTCAATAATAGGACTTGGCAAATTGACAAAGCCATAGTTAGTCATCAATGTCAACATCATTACATTTACAGCCTGACATGTTGGTCCTGCATTGCTACGATGACGCAGGTGAAAAAAGGAATAAAAACACGAGTCACTAGGACGTTTGGTTAAACGATCACTATCTTTAAGGGAGTCATCCTGTCCTCTTCCTTGTAATTCTTGGTTAGAGACACTTTGTACTGACGCAAATGAAACAGGCCGAAAGAAAGACAAAAGTAATACATCCCCGATGTTTTTTTTTCATCCTCCTATTTGTGTCTTCCTGCAGCTTCTACTCAGCAGAGATCATCTGTGGGCTCCAGTTCCTGCACTCGAAAGGAGTCATTTACAGGTAGAGGCTGAGTTAGAGCCAGAAAAAGAACTGAAACTCATGATGAGTAATACATAGGAGGCCAAACTGAGAACTGCTTCCTGTTTATGTTATATATATATATATATATAAAGCTTTCTTATATCCTTCTGTTCCTCTGCAGGGATCTGAAGCTAGATAATGTGCTGCTGGACTCTGAGGGTCATATAAAGATAGCAGACTTTGGCATGTGTAAGGAGAACATGCAGGAAGAGTCGCGGACGTCCACTTTCTGTGGGACACCAGACTACATCGCTCCTGAGGTGACCACACATTAACACACAAACACTTTAAACTATAGATGAATGGGTTGAAAACCACTGAATCACACAAATGCAGACAGTTGCATGGACTGTAACGTCCTTATTCTCTTGGCCACAACTCAATCGCAAACTTGAATTCAGTACAGCAAAACATAGGACATACAACAGACCAAAATGCTGATATTGGGATCTTTAACGACACAACCTGTAGGCATGTCTAATATTGTCACAGATTTGAGATGTCAGAAAAACATGCCCGTTTTTTGCCACTTCGCACAGATTCTTCTTGTATCCCTCGAGAAAACTGCAATGGATATCTCCTGCATATCATTGAAGGCAAATTAAGAACTGAAACCAGAGCTGAGGACAGATTGTTCTAACAGTCTTATGTGTGATTGTTGTTTAGATCCTGCTGGGTCAGAAGTACAACAGCTCGGTGGACTGGTGGTCGTTCGGAGTGCTGCTGTACGAGATGCTGATCGGTCAGTCTCCGTTTCATGGCCGCGATGAAGAGGAGCTGTTTCAATCCATACGAACGGACAACCCTGTTTATCCCCGCTGGCTCACCAAAGACGCCAAAGACCTTCTGGTCAAGGTCAGACACTGTGTGCTTTGCAAAGGTTGTGTTTGGGGGGCATTGGGGGTACTAAACTAATCACCAAGTCCAACCTAAAACATACTTCCTACTCCATTAATGGGTTTAGGCTACACAATATTTTTAGCCAATTATAAAGTGATAAATTCTTTGACTGCTGATTGTTGAAAACATGATTTCTGTAAAATAATAAGACAGCAGCACACCAGTGAATGTTGAGATCCACTATGAAGAAGCCCCAGAAGATACTCTTGACTCTTTTTCTAACCGGTGACTCCAACTTGTTCTGCAGTTGTTTGTAAGGGAGCCTGAGGAGCGTCTGGGAGTCAAAGGAAACATCAGAGAGCACAATTTCTTCAGCAGCACGGACTGGAACGCCCTGGAAAAACGGCAGGTGGCGCCACCATTCAAGCCAACTTTAGTAAGTATATTCACAGTCTACGAGCAGCAGTGTCCGACTCGAATACGCCATCTTAATGGGCTTGATTTTTTTTCATAGAGAGGGCTGGCTTCTTCTTCTTGGGACAAAACTTGGCATGGATATATTAGAATTTTAATATTTTTGGTCTATTAAACAAGTTCTGTATTGTCTGTATTATTGTGTGTTGAAATGTTTTCCCTTTCATTCTCACAGTCTTCGCCCAGTGACTGCAGCAACTTTGACAAAGAGTTCATCAATGAGAAGCCCCGGTTGTCGTGTGCAGACCGGACACTCATCAACAGCGTCGATCAGACGATGTTCAGAAACTTCTCCTTTGTTAACCCGGGGATGAACCGCATCCCATCGCCATGACCACCAGCCTGACAATCTACTACCTACAAACAAGTCACAATCAGCACTTAAAAACAGCAACCGTAACAAACTAAGGAGACTTTTGACCATGAATGTCACAAAACTCAACTGTAAACATATTAATATAACCACTAAGGAGTGTGTCCTGAATGTAAGGTACATAAATGCAGCTGAGAAAGGATTTTTGTTCTAAGTCTTTACTCTCTCTCTTTATTTTTTAAATTTCACACACCACAAAGACCATACAGCATATCAAGACTCCTGGCATCATAATTTACACTTTCCAAGTCCAATTTTTCACAGTGTAATTAAAAACTCAGAGACTCGTCAATTCCTTTAAGCTTAAAAGCATCTAGTTAATTAGACCTTTTGCCCTTTAGAGTGGGTATATTGAAAGAAGATGTGTTGTAATAAAATAATGGCGCCTCATAATATTTTATGAAGTTCAAGTAAAGCAAACTTAGAAATTTGGTTACATCAAATTCAAGCTTTTGTCTTGTAACGGTCTTATTTCTTTTCCTATTCCATAGCTTAATGAGTCTTTTATCTCCTCATGAGTTGTACAAAATGTATTTGAACAGCCCGTTGTTGTGTAAATAAATGTAATCTAATACTGTTGATGTAAGTTGGATGTACTGTAGATCTGTTAATGTGAAGCAGAGTTGAATTACAGGGTTTTTGTTTACGTGTGTTTTCTTAACGTACCTCAGGAGTTTTACTGATGATGTCTATTGGATCAGGTACTTTAGATCCCTGCGTACTGTAGATTTTAAAGTTCTCTTCATTGTGAATCCTGTTAAATAAAATGTGGTTTTTTTTACACTGCTGTTGGTCTAGTTTCTGAGTCAAACTAATGCTCACATGTTCACATGGATTCAGGCAGATGGTAGACGGCGGACGGACAACACCTTTTGGACGGCACGAGAAAAGCAAACAAACACTCCACATGCATGACGAGATGTTGCTATGGTGATGTTGAATAAACTATATAATCAAAAAAATTAGTTTGTGTCATCATTAATTATTCTAATATTTGTAGCTATAAATGCAGCTTTCTCTTGATATTCTATTGCTAACATAAAATTGTTAGATTTCCCTCAAAATGTAAGGTCATTTATGGACAGTGAAAGGGGAACTGCTCTTGGTGTATTCCTTGTTTATCTTCATGTGGGAAAAGAGACAACAAAAACAAGTTTGTAAAGTAAAAGTAAAGTTCTGGGTGTTGTATCAAAATGATAAGCTAAGAGATATAAAGAGTCAGAAAGTTGCTAAATTACGGAAATTAACCTAGAAATTCACAAAACATTTAATTCTGTTTTGTTAGAAAACAGTCAATCCTCCATCATAATATATGTCTAATTTCATATCAGGATTCCAACAATCTGGAAATTAAATTAAAAAATGTCCTCTGAAAATAGCCAGAAGGAAATGTGTTGCTGACCATCTTCCCATCTACACTAGGTCAACAGCACTGGTTTAAAATGACAACTAGAGAATGTGCCATCTAGCTCTAAAGTTAACTTCCCTTTAGCCCCGTTTTGCACTAACTACATTTGCTGAACCACAATTTACTTCACAGTATCACGATAAAAAAATAATCTGCATTTAAATATTCAGATTTTGGCAGCGTAGTTCCGCCCCGGTTTCATTTACAACTTTTGGAATGTTATGCTTAACGTTAGCTAACGGCTAACTACCCGCTAGCTAGCGGCTAACCTGCTTTGCTCTGAGATAGCCTTAAGTTAACACATGTCCAACTTCATCAAAAAAAACACGCTGGACAATTGACAACACTTACCGCCGTTTTGAAGACATTTCCAGATCACTAAAAAATTCCTCTAGCAAACTGGCCATTGTACAGTTAATTTATTGAGCTCTCTCAAATGTTTGGGAGTGTAAACAAAGATGGCGACCGGAAGTTACATGACGCACTTCTTTTCTCGCGAGCTTGAGAAAGAAGATTTTATAAGGTATGAAAATGTAAAACAATAGGAAAGACATTTTGTTGATACTGTATATATTTAATGTTTATGTAGTTTAAATGGAAATTTTGCAACACAGAAAATGGTTTTAAATTGTTTTTCTTTATGCAGCCACCAGATAATCTCAAAGTAGGGCCTTCAGCAATCTGTAAATGTTTGAAATAGCCATAAATGTTGTCAAAAGCCTATGTCCTCTATCAAAGTTTGGCTTGTAGCATAACTGTCCTAGAATCCTATTTTTCCTGTATTTACCCAACTGGACTCTATCTGAAGCTACGTAACAACAGCTGCTTTGTGGAAACTTTCCAGTAAGATTCTTTTAATGTGATGGGACTACACTGAACACACTGGGAATCAACACTGAGGTGCTTTGCAGGTTTATTTTGTGTGAACATCTGCCTTCATATTTTGATTTGCCACATTGCATTTTACAGTTTTGAGATCGCAATGGTTAAAACAAAGTAGCTTTCCCATTCACACGTACTTAATTAGTGACAGAGATAATACATTCCTTGTGTTTAAACAGTCAAGTTACAGACACATACAGAGTTATTTCACCATTTGACAGGAAAACTATGTTAAGTGCTTCAGGACATCAGAAAGTTAAAGACTGGGAAGTTTTTTGGGCACATTTATGTTTTTATGATTCTTCATTTACAGCAGTTCATAGGTATATCTTCTTTCTGGGTTTTTACTTTTTTTTAAATACTTGGCATAGGAACAACCGGATGGCTATTGTGTTTTCTCAGAGGAAAATAAAGTAGTTCATCATGTTTCCATATATGGTCCATGAGTCCAAAAGTAAAGTGTTGTCCAGGACTGAGTCTCTTTGTGTTTCAGTCCAGGAAGAATCCTTTCATAGGGTTCAGAACCTACTGAAGAGAAACAGATTTCCAGCACAAATGCAATGTCACTTTTTTAATCATGTTTCTATTAAGGTCAAGAGGGACCTGCATAGGCCACTGTAAAGGGCATGAAACTGTTACAGACCTTAGGTCCTGTGTTACCTTAGCAGAACAGTACCAATGCAGTTAAAATACATGAAGACATTTCCTTTACACTTAATAGTCACCTAGTTACTGAACGTCTGTATGCAAAGGTTTGTGGCGTCGAGGATGACCCTTTCATCAGATGCACCACAATCTCCACATTTCAACATCAATAATAAAGTGATCTGGACTTTCCATTTCATCTACTTCACATAAGATTGTGTGTTTTCTTGATATGCAGTAGGCAACATGGTGTAGTTTGAATTCATATGGTGTGTGTGTTTCTAGCATCAGTTCAGGAGTGCAGAGGTGTTCATCTTCTCCCGGTGGTTCCAGCACCACTACTGCGGTTGAGGTTGCGGCTCAGCTGAGGGAAGTGAACTGTGGGTGTTCTGGATGTAGGACCATAGAGGCCGAGATTCCTCGCTGCAGCCGACTTCCTGGGCTGCTTCACGGAAGGGAACGGAGAAAAGACCTGTTGTTTCGAAGCGATGGTGCCGTTAGATGGAAAAGCTGGGGTCGACGGGGAGGAGGATATGAGAGATCCAGATGATGAGGAGATGGAAGAAAGTGAGGGAGTGGAGGGGGAGGATGTTTTGTAGAAGTTAGAGGATGTGGGAAGAGCGAGGGAGGAGAGATCGTTAGCTGAAGGAGATGATTGTAGGTAGGATGTGGTGCTTGGTGTTGGGGTTGATGGAGGTGTGGGAGAGGAAGAGCAGGACGGATTGAGAGAGGTGGGTGTAGGGTCTGGAGAAGTTGATGGACTCATGGTGGAGGGTGAGGAAGAAGAGATGTTGAAGTTAGGTGGAGGTAAAGCCATGGCGGGAAAGTGTCTGTCGGAGGTGTTTCTTTCTGAACCGGAGGAGTCAGACTCTTTGTGGCGGGTTGAGGACGGTGGAGGAGGGAGAAGCGGGACTTGGGGTTCTGGTTTAGGCTCTGGAAGTGTGGGTCGTGTATCTGTGTTTGATTGGCTGTCTAGATCCAGAGAGTCCAGTTGCACCACAACCTCAGCAACTTCTGCGTCTTTTGTGTCATCTGCAGCCTGGGGAACTTCTTCGCATACTGTATCAGAGGGATCCAGAGATGGAGACAAAGAAGAGTCACTCCCCTCTTTCTGCTCCTCATCTTCTTTCCCATTTTCCTCAATTTTCCTCTCCTCTTCACCCTCCAATCCTGCTGATCCTCTACCTTCCTCATCATCCTCCCTCTCTTCTGAATCTCCAAACCCCAGCTGTGCTCGGGCCCTGGCTATATTCCTCCGATGTACCCGGACATGAGCGCGCCAGGGTGACCCGGCACCTCCTCCACAGCTCCCGGGAGATCCAGTGCTGTTAGAGGGCAGCGAGCCGCAGCGCTGCCTGGCCGGGGAGCCCTGATTCTGGGAGAGGGAAGCAGATTGGGACCCTGGTAGTGGGGATGTGCTAGTGCATGATAGTCTAGAGCTTGCTCCGTGTGGTTTCCGACCCAGAAGGAGGTGGTTGATTACTGTGCTGGATGGGTTGAGTTGGGAGGGCAGGACTCTTGTGGCAGGGCATTTGTCTAAAGGGAAAGATGAGGTAAGAGGACAAACACATTAAAACAGGCTTACAAGAGGGATGTCAGTTTCATATGTTAAGCTATACTTAATCTTTTAATGTTTTAGGTTTGTCCTTTATACAATGGATTTGTATTTTCAATCATGGTGAGATATCAATCAATTTCACTTTAGTCAGATAAGTTTTAAAAGGATTGATTTATGTTTGATCATACAGATGCAACAGCTGAGTCACATTAAAAAATCGATCAGCTGTTCAGAGCTGCTGCCGCCATAAGAGCTGCACCTCCATCAGACACCAGAGGGCGTCCAAAGTTGTGTTTTTTCCTCCTTTAAATGGACTTTTCCATCAAGACTCTCACAGAATTATACGTGTAGTATTTTGGATTACAAGCCAAGTGCATATTAATTTCGCTCATATTGCATAACATGTACAGTAATGTACAGTATTTTGGCTTGTGTGTGGGTAAACCATGTTAATGTAAACACGTCTTTATAAAAGCTGATTACAGAGCTTGTTTCTGTGACTGATGATTAGTGTGGGCAGAGAGGGGTGAATGTATTTAAGCATGTGGACAGATGTTTGAATCTGAAAGGGGGGGAGAAAAAAATCAAATCTCGCTGTAATGCTGTTATACAAGCTTCACAGATCATACGTTAGCATGGGATGAGAGGAAAATAGATGAAAGAAGAGGTTAGTGATAGAAATCCAGAAAGAACCTGCAGCTCACAGCCAAGGAAACATGAATCATCTGCAAAATCAATCATCGTTGGAGACGTCTGTCACTGCTGAAGATGTCCTCAGTTTAACGAGACATCAGCTCTTTGGTTCATTAAATGTACACAGTGTTTTGCCATTATTAGAACTGGAATTATTTATAGTATGACTAAAGACAGTAGCTGACCAATATTAAAAGGTTTTGGTATGTAACAGACTTCCACAGTAGTGACAGGCGTCTCCAAATAAATCCTTAGAATGAAGCTGGTTTACGACAAACCATCACCAGTTTCCCCAGCGGCCGTATGTCCCAAACCAAACATAATGCTTCTTGTTCAAACCACTCAATTAAGTCACATTATGTAAACCCAAACCTGATTTAGTGTTTACAGTCACCACCGTCCTCCTTAAATTTAATGACTTCAATCCAAACATAAAGAATCATTAAAGGCCCTTAAATGCGCCCCAGAACACCCAGTTTCAGACGAGGCCTTGGTTGGGCACCAGTACCGTCAGTGTGTTGGTCGGTACTGTCGCTGTGTTTGTCGGGATGCTCCTTAGGGACCCTGGGACTTGTGGTCACTTCGGTTTCAGGTCCTGTGAGTCACATCATCATCGTCAGCATTTAACTTTGAGCTGAGTGCTTGCGTTTCTGTCACACCACCGAGGCAGCATCACCTCATCTGTGTTTGTTTTTCTGCGGTTGAGCTTCTGGAGGTGTGATCACAGTTTTGCTTGCAGAAGACGGAGATCTGCCTTAACTGGTTTTTGTGTTTTGGTAACGACTTGGATGCAACTGCCATCGTATGTAAACAGTTTGCAAGTGACTCTACTCTGCGTTACCCTTTCTAGAGTATAAAAAATACACTTTTCTATAATAAATGCATGCAATAGCCTCCAAATACAAAGAAGCTGTGATCATTTATCATAGGGACCCGATCTGACAGGCATTTTGAGGGTTGCAAAGTTCGAGGCGAACAGCACTGCTTTTTTTTTTTTCTTCAAGCCTACAATTTAAGAATCGGTTTATAATTCAATGTACTGCTTTCATATTCTGTTAAAAAAATGATGATTCCCTATTTTTAATGTGGATAAACATGTTAAAAATGTGCAATAAAAAAATGGAATCAACAAATCTTGCAGCACCAAGTTGCCTCACTCTGGGAACTACTTTTTTCTTATGACATTGAAGCTATTCCCTGCTGACATTAATGTAAACAAACAATCAACAGAAAAGGCAGTAACAGTATAAAAATAAATAAATGATGACGATGTTAAAGTTTTAAATATGACCTATTGATCACTCGTCTCCCCACCTGTGCGTATGTAGAGTTGCATAGCCTGTTGCTGCTGCCGCCTCTTGATGCGTGCGTATTGCTTCTTCAGGGCGTAGATGTCGGTGCTCATTCTCTCCATCATCATGCTGTTGATCGCTGCCTGATGCTCTGCCCTGGCTCCTCCTCCTCCTCCTCCTCCTCCTCCGCCTCCTGCCCCTCCAGCTCCCACCGCTCCGGGGCTCAGCTCCGCGATGTTCCCCTGCTCCGTTCGCTGGTCTGGAGGACGAGAAGAGGAGGAAACACTGATCAGGTCTTATGTTGTGTTGGTTAGCCAATCATGAAATAAAGTTTTATTCTAATCATTATTATTATAAGATTGACAGGCTGATGATTGAGAGAGTCAGTGATAAGAGTCGAGGGCTGTGGTCCAAAAAGGGGAAGGAAACACTCCAGCAAAATACACAAATCGGGCAAAATCCAGAGGTCCGTTTAAGCTCCTTTTCTTGCTTATTTGCTCCCAGTTTTACGTTTATATCCCTTTAATCAAGTCCAGCCGACCAATCAGGACACAAAACTAAGTGCTGCATAAAAAAAAAAACATCTAGATGCTATCAGAGGACGATGATAACAGAATTTGGGGAGTCTTTGTTGCATTTATCTTATCTTAGAAAGACCAAATATTTCCCAAAATGTACGTGAGTAGAATGTGCAGGCCTCGGTAATGTATTAGGTCTCTGGATGAAACCATCCCAGCAGACTGAGTCAGCCTTTCCTGTGTTTGTTTTCCTTTGATGCTGTTTGAAAAAAGCAGCGTTTGAAGTGAGGTCAGAGTGTGTGTTTGTTGTAACATTTTTGACATTTACTTCACTGAATTTCGGCTTTACTGGGAAAGGTCAGTGTGTTTCATCGGCATAATTTCTACCGCAGCAGCACACAACTGAAAACACACAGAAGAGGCTTCCTGTTTAGTTTGTTTACTGTAATTATAGTGCGGTATCAGAATGATTTATTCATGTTTTTTTGCTACACTTAGCTCTGTGAATGAGCCATACTTCTCTTTATAAACCAGGTCAAGTCTCTTGCACTAGGATCTAATTTTGCGGTTAAATGAAGCCCTCATTTCTCTGAAGTTGTTTTTAAACCTCTCCTGAGAGTAACGACTGCTGCTTCAGATCTTACAGAATGTTTTTAACTAAACCCCTCCGGCTGTTTGATTCTTTTTTTCATCTTTGGAGGAGCCGTTGAAAGAGGAGGAAGCGAGGGATTTGTCTGGAGGAAACAGATCAGAGACGGTTTGTAATTGGAGTCAAATCGAGGTCAGAACATGAGGATTTGGGGCGGCAGTTTGTCTTAGACCACTTGGCTTCTGTCTCTGTGAACGCTTGGCTGTCTGCTGCTTTTGAAAGTCTGTGTAGAGATTTACGCGGCTGCACCGACCTTTGAGATGTTTCTGGTATCTCTGCAGCTCGGGTGCCAGGAGGCCACCCAGGGGACCAAGGCAACCGAGCGCCGTCACCACAGAGTCTTCATCGTCCATGTCGGCATCGTCGTCGCTCTCCCAGCTGCCCAGACCACCACTGAAACAAGATAATAACATCATCAACACAACTGCTTCAATGACAAACAGTATATTCTCACTATTTTACACATTACACTGTTTTGTGCCTCCAGACGGTTTGTGGAGAATAAAAATGCAGGTTAGTTTAGTTTAAAGTGGATTTAAAGTATCTGTTGGCTGGAACTAAAGGCAGTAATTTGGAGGAATCAATGATAGGTACCATGGTGAGAGTTTTCCACAATGCTACTGAAGTTTATTACAAATTACTATCAAACAAACCTTCCATTGGCTTTGACTGAGGTAGGGAACGGCGTGATGTTGTAGGTGTATTTCTCTCTCAGCTCGGCCAGCTGAGGAAAAGGAAATACGGCTATGGAGTAAACCTCCTGAGAGATGGAGAAGAAGCAGGTTAACAGTTTGTATATCCATTTCAAAAGAGGGTTTAAAAAGGTGCGCGGGTCTTTTGTTGATCCCGTACCTGCATGAGCTCAGAGGGATCGATGAGGTTGTGCTCCAGCATCTCCTGAGTCAGACAGCCCATCGTGCTGTAAAACTCGTCTGCTGTCTGACAGTACTCGATCCTCCTGTTCAGACACAGAGCCGAGGTATTAGTATTAATCGTGCATTAGCTTTAATCACTACAATTAAACAGATGTAGTTCAACCATTTCTTATTCAACGGAGTGTCTAATGGTTCTAAGTTTGTTTGAATGAATACAAACGTAAAAATTATCTAAATCCTTATTTCTGTAATTAAAGGTTCACTCACTCTCCGAGTCTCTCCCAGATGGCGAGGGCGACCCGGAACAGCACCTCTGAACCCTCGAAGAACACCGAGTCCCAGATCTTCAGCACGGTGGGCGCCGGCAGGCAGGTGGCGAACATGGTGAGGAACCACTGCATGGTGAACACGTTGGTGAGGGGCGGCTCGTAGCTGCCTGAGAGGAAACATGTCACAGTGAAGCGTTGTGGTTTCTTTGAGATAAGGAACTGTATTTTTTTCTCATAGATTTGTGACTTAAATCTCTTGTAAATTCACAACTTCAATCTCAGAGAATGCCTGAGATTTTTCTCGTAAATATGTACGACTTTAAGCTTTTAATTCTGTTGGCAACGATTAATTATACCCAGTAGTATTTGTGTAGAACAGAAACACAGATTTGTACCTCCAGCCTCTCTGTTGGCAGCTTTCTGGAGGTGATGGAGATGCTGAGACAGTCTGGGCAGCTTTAGACGCAGCAGGTCTCTGAACACCGCCATGTCAACTGAAAGAAGGAGATGATACAGATTAAAACAACACGGTGACAGGAGACTCAACATGAAAAGAACTGGACTATCATCCATCACGTCTCTAGGCCTGGTAGATGTTTCATTACGTCACTTTAATTGATGCTAACACATCCGTTAACCTTTTTATCTCCGGAATAACAAACTTTAACAACAGTTTTAATCACTTCCTACTCTCCCTAAGCAACAGTCTACAAACTCTAGACTAAACCAGCACACAATAGTCACAATCGAGAAGCAGGAAAAAATGTTTTTATAATGGCAAAATAAAACTTTAAAATGTGTCAGTTATCAGAATTGTTGCAGGTAAATTTGCGGTTAATTAAGTAATGTTTTCATCCTTTATCAGAGGAGACTTGAATCCTCCTAAGTATCCGAACAGAGACTGATCCTTCTCTAATGTAACTGCACGATAGAAATTATCATTGAATAAGTATGTGCCATCTTTTCCTTTCCTTAAATTTCCTTTATAATTGTGTTTACCTGACAATGCACGCAGGTTGTTGGCAAAATAACTCTCCGGCAGCACCTTGTCAATCAGATAGATCATCACCTGAATGTAGAAGAGCAGAAAACGTGTGCGGTGACATTTTATCATTATTCAAAGTGCGTACTCAACAGGAAGTAACCCATTCATCGCATCTGTGTGTGTTTGAGTGTACCTTAAGTGCATCGCTCTCATCGCCCTCGGTAACCTCCAGTATGAGTGCAGCCAGCACGTTGAAGCCTTGGCAGTATCCCACGCTTTTATTCCAGCGGGCGTAAGCGAGCAGCACCCTCTTCAGCACCACCCTGTCCTGCTCCCCCTCCTGGCCGCAGTAAGAACTGCAGCCCGTCCTGTGCAGGTCCTGGATACGAGGATTAATTTATTAAAGTAATTGGATAAATTAATTCAAGCGTGCAGCACACACGCAGTGATGAGACAACAAACACGGAGAGGTCGATGGCTGGACTTTAATGTGTTTATGGAAACAGGAGTTACTCTGTTGAATCTCTGAGTCATTGAGGAAAAGAAAAGAGCTGAAGTGTTTCCATGATGCAGTCATCACGCTCTCTGACGCACAGTCATGAACAAACATCCTCTACCAGGACACTGATCTCCACGGTCACACGCCAGCCTATCGACATTATTGGGGTTTTTTTAGCAGAATGTGCTTATTTATAAATCTTACAGAGATGTTGGTTTTTTTCAGCACTTCCTGAAGATAAGATATTTGAACAGGCTGACTGCTTAGTCAAATAAGACGTGTGTAGTTTGCACATATCGGCCCGTGCCAGGACAGTTAGACCAGACATTTGTTTTTAGATAGTCCACGTCCTCCACCTCTGAACTTCTTCTAACATAAAAGGCAGACAAAACGAATCTCAACTCTGGGTTATCTTTTTGCCTTCATAAGTATATACAAGTTTCTCAGACATCATGTTGCTGATGAAGGCTGTGACATTTTTAAAGCTTCTGTCAACCAACCACCTTTTAACTGGTTTCTGATGTTAAATTAAGCTGTAATGTCACCAATTAAATGATTACGTCTTCAATCAACCTTTATTTATACTCAAGAGATCATTGAGGGGCAACCATCATTCACGATGTCCATTACAGAAGCCATTAAAAGAACCACGAGAGAGATGATAAAAGGCCATTAAAATCACTGAACGGGGGATTTAGAAACAAAGATAAGACAATAAAAAGGAGGACTAAAATACAGGTGTGTAAGAAAAACTCTACTAAGTAATAATAAGTTGTGAATTAATCATCGTGCGCTCAGATGTTCTTCCTGTAAAGAAACTGCTGCAGTCAGTGTTTACTTGTTGTTCTCGATGTATTCGTCTTATTGGAAACATGATCGACTTTAACTGACACAAAGTTAGAAAATAACGGACTGGAGTGTCTAACTGCAAAGTTTGTCTTGGACTTAAAGCGGTCAGACACAGTAAACACAGAGCGTAGAGAACTAGGTCGTGCTTGTTTAAGGACGTCAGTGGCTTAAAGTATTGACTTGGTCTCTACACTGTTCACTATGAAATAATATTAACACTAATAAAGATCTGCAGGACGGAAAAAGGGACACAGTTCTGGTGAAAAGTTTGACAGCATTTATGTCTGTGAACCAGTTCCAATTGATCATCTAATTGCTTTTTCTGGGTGTAAACATCAGATACTTTTCATCCTATTGAATCGATAACACACTAAAAATGCTGAATATCAGCCAAACTTTGAGTAACACTTTCAAAAGCACATTAATTCAACCATAGTTACACATGACACACCAATGATACATAATAGTATCATGAATATCATTCTAAATAAGCTACTGAGCGACTAATGCACTGAGTAGTGATACTATGTTTTACCCTGAAAAGCCTCTGTTACACTTTTTGTTTCGGTCTCTTTTTTTTAATTAAATCTGCACGCTGTGAAAAACGCTGAGGCTTCAGCTCTGGGCACCCTGCTGCTGACTCAGGACACACGCTTTAAAAAACACACATACACGTTTATCTCGCCCCCAAACCCCTAGCTAACAATAAAGTGGGATTACCTTGACGATTTGGATGCCGAGGGAGTCGTCGTCTGGGTTGCTGCGCTCGTTAAAGGCAAAACGAAGCGTCTTGTCCCAGTCGATGGAGATACTGTGGAGGTACTGGTCTGCTAGAGTCAGCCAAACCTGCAGACACAACACATACACACTGAATTAAACACATGAATCAAAGGATAATATCAAAGGATGTGCTATATGTAGAGGAGAATTACGGACAGACAAATAAGTTCCCTCTTTTACCATCAAGAACATTCTCCGGTTTCTCGTCTAAAAGGCGTCTCGTTCAGTTATTCAATTAGTTTCCAAGTTAAAGCAAGATCTCATTCCTTCCGACAAGATGAAACTAATCACTTCCCTTTCCGGCTCTCTCCTCGCACAGATTAAGTTATGATGATGTGAGATGAATGGAGCGTTGTAGACAAAGTGCCTCTGCATATTGTTCCATTAGACTGAAACGTCTCTGCAGACTGTAAGACTCTGCGTGCAGGTCAGCTACAATAAAGAAGACGTTTCTTGTGATAGAACAACTGGGTCACCACGTTCATTTACTTATTACCTTCTGGGTTTAACACAGAGATGACAAAGAGAGACACTTAAAGAGACATAATAAAGATGTTGTTCCTTTAAGTGTACAAACACAGAGAGAGCTGGTGTGCTCAACTCAAAAACTCCACATCGTTATTGGTGCCGACTCAAAGATAACACTGTAGACATAAAGATGTCAGCACTTGCAATAAGTATAACACTTTTAATGAAAAAATATATTTATCAACAGCTGATTCAGCCCAAGGCTTTCGTCAGTGTTTCTTTACGTGTGCCATGGAGTTTCTGCAGACATTTACAGAATGTGCAGCAATGACAAAGCTGCAACGAGGCTACAAAATCTCTCTTCCAAAAAATGTAGAATGCACCAATGCATCTGCCGAAAAGTGTACCTAGGCAGATAAACGATCGGTCCATATTACCTTGTTAGCCTATCACAGTTAGATGGGTATGTATAGGTTTTAGAAAACATGCTGTTAGATGTGCACCAATACGATAACTCCAACTTTTAATACACCTTAGGGGATGAATAGATATTTTAGTAAACATTGAAATGGATTCCTCAAATAGTTTGTCATGCAGAGAGCACACCGGCCGCAGCCTCCGGTCACACGCACATATCATGTTTGTCATTCCTCAAACTTGATCTGCCTTCGGTGCCTTCAGTTGGCCTGAGCTACAGGGTCACCTCAACCTGGAGCAATTCATTACCTTGGAAGACTATAAAAGCCAAATTAAGGAGCACTTGATCAGTGAATGCAACTGTCCTCGTGCTGAATGCTACTAAGCTATTGGTAGATGAATTTCTTGCCTGTCTTAGTCTGTTGTCTGTTCTGTGCTTGAAACTTTTATGTCTCTGTTTTTAGTCTGTTTGTTTTTGGGAAACTTTTTATGCTACCGTCTTGTAAAAGAGATCTTGTATCTGAATGGGATAATTTCCTAGTAAAATAAAGGTTAAATAAAAATAAAAATAATGTGAGGAAGGAACATGACACGAGATGCAAACAGTAACTAATCCTCCATCTTTGCTCGCTTCATTTTAACCTTTCTCCCTTTCAAGTTTGCATAAATTGGAAATTATCATCCTTTTATTGATGTCAGCCATGACAAATGGTAAAAAAGTAATTATCATAAATCTGTATAAACTCCCCTTGCATCAGTTGAAGTGCCATTAACCTGGCGTACCTGCATATATTTTGTGCAGGCTAAATGTTTTGTTGGTTATTCTCAAGCTACAGAAAAGTACCTCAAATTACTACCTCGCAAACGTTGGAAATAAAGACAATTGTCAAACAATGCTTAATTTGAGTAACATACCCTCTTCCTCCATTCCTTTGGGATCCCAGTAGGGAGTCTGGCCACAGCTTTCAGGGCGTCGTACCACTGCAGGGAAGATAACACACTGTTTTATTTACACTTCTAATTAACTCCCACTGAGGCCATGGTTGTCTGAGAGTAACTTTGCAATATAATATCAATACTTGCTGTATTAGTACCACATATTATCTGTTTGAAGTAAAGAGAAATTAGTGCTTTGATGCTTCTATCACTCAAACAGCAAAGCAAAACATACAGTACAAACACAACATCACATATAACAGAAGAAACAAAGCAGCAGCAGATAAACATGTTGACTGCATTGTGTGTTTTACCTGCTGGAAGCCATTCTTTCCCAGCGATGGTTCGATGGTAAACTTCAGCCTTGTGTCAACTCCTAAAAACAAACAGAGACACCTGGTTAAACTCGTCCTACACCAGATCTGGGTCACTGTCATCGTACAAGTCCGTAGGGTTATGTTATATGTCAGTGACCATCTTTTACTGCCATTCCTTTTTGTGTTCTTTCACAGGACACGGATGCAGACAGGAAAATTGCCTGATAGCAGCAAAAACAAACATGGAGGTGAGAGAACGTGACACAGTAATTATGAACAGGAGATGGACTCTGATCAGCCGGGACAGACGCTGTTACACGCTTCATTGAACATTTGCAAAGGTCGTGAGTTATAGGAGGAAGATAATTAAATACAGCTTGGTTCATTTTATATGGAGATCTTTTTTATTGCCGACTTTAGTAGACTAAATGTTATAAAGCAAACCAAACCCCATTCAGAAAAACACTATTTTCTTTAGACTTTAGACAAATCTCCTCAATAAAAAGTACATTCTCGTTCCCAGATGTTTCACAGGTGTGTAACTGCTTGCAGACTTTTCCAGAAATCTAAAAGTTGGTGAACAAATGCAGAAAAAAAAGCCACCAAACACCGGAAGCTGCGAGTTTTTTCTTTCACCTGTACACCAAGCCCCTAGGAGAAATGTATATATTAAACCACTTGAGGTAAATAAAGAATATTTATAGAATAAGACTATAATTTGTAGTTTTAATCTTAAAACACCGATTATTTGAATGGAGTTCGGTGACGCTCCTCGGAAGAGTCGCTGTCCATTTCCGCGTGGTGCTGAATCCGCGTTTCAATCTGCGCTTCATTTTAAATCGTTTAAAATCTCTCCGCACGCACACAACAACGTCTTTACAGATATTTAGCTCACTAGACTAAACCCCCCTCGCCCCCCACAGAAGACTAGACGGAAATGAAACTTTGATGTGAAGTTAAGAGGGCAGGTCCTGACATGTTTCGGCACAGTGCCAACAGCTCCAGCAGCGGCCATTGCTCTTCCCCTTCCTCTCTGGAGGATTTCTCGGTCTCTTTAACTGCAGCCGATCGCTTTAAAAGTATGAGCAGTATCGTTTTAATTTCAATAAAAGTCCCTCTAACAGGATAAAATGTGTGTTTAACCTGCATGTTCCGCTTCTGCCGTTTTGTCCTGCGCCATTCTGCACAAACGTCGCTTTATTCCGCGGTTCCCTGTCAGAGCTTTGGGAGAGGATTAACACGGAAAACCCTCCTCCTCCCCTGTCACAGATTACACCAACGCAGCTGACACAAAGCCAGCTGAGGACGCAGACATCAGAGAGAAGGGCAGAGGCTACACTACGTTATAATAAGTGGATTTAATCTGTGTAGAGTTGAAGTTAATTGAAATTAAATCAGAGGCAACTGAGGGAGAGAGGAGGAGGGAGAAAAGACATAAGAAATTGCAGGTAAGCAGGGTCAATTTGATGAAAGGAATGAGTGAAAGGAAAGGAAGAAGAGAAGATGGGCAGGGAGGAATTGAAGAAAAAGGAAGCAGGTAAGGCTGGAAGAAAGGATGGAACAAAGGGAGGAGAGAGAGGAAAGGAAGGGAGGAGGAAAGGGAGGCAAGGAAGAAATAAGCGGAGGAGGGAGGAAAGTATTAAGGAAATAGAGAAGTAAAAATGGAAGGGGACGAAGAAAGAAAGGAGATGGGAAGGAAGCAGGAGAGTAAGAAGGAGAAAAATGAGAGAGGAAAGAAGAAGGATGGGAGGAAAAGAAGATAGGACAGATGGTAATAAGGTCAGAAGAAAGAGGAAGAAGGATGTTCATTCTTGAATGAAGGAAAGGCGCAAAGAAGACAAAACAGCTGACATCTGATTGTGTACAAAGACCTTGGCATTAGCAGATAAACTGATGGATATTATCTGTGCTTCATCCAATAAAAACCACACAAACAAGCACATTAACAATAAAACAGCCCAAAACAAGTGTCCTTGACTTAAACAGCAGAATAAGCAGCTTTAGTTTTAAGGTTCAAAAAGCCTTATATATTTGACTCTTTTTCATCATTTGATCGAGTTTGTTATATTTCTGAATTTGACCAACCATGGGTGCAAAACAAGAAAAGGTAAGGCGAACAAACCAAAGTCAGATAGGTCTCCTAAATCTGAAACGTCCTCGTACTATGAGGCATCTATGTCTTTAAACAACTGCAGAACTGCACAGAGAACTATGAACTCTGCTGGCTTCATGTCCTCTGCATCATGGGTGAAGAAGTAGAAGAAGTGGAGTAATGGATGTTATCTGACCTCTCCTGCTGCACAGTGTGATACATTATTAGATTTATGAACCCTAACCTGCAGCTTACCACCGCCCTGGATGCTCTCATGATTTGATTTCAAACTCACTGAGAAGGATTAATATTGTCTCTATTAAAAATTATACTTCTTATAGGGAAACAGGATCATTGCATTGTAACAGCCAAAAAATGGTAATGGTAATGGTAATATAGACAATGTTCACATGCACTTTTTGAGGGTTTAATTCACAATTGGGTTGTTTGTCTTTGTGTGAATCTGTGAAGGTATTTTCAAATGTGTATGTATATATACTATGTGCATGAATAACTGTATTATATATAATATATTTTTACATATATGTGCACTATATTATTGGTAACCTTGTTTGTTCTCATGACTTTCCTTCTTTTCTTTTTCCTTTAGTAATATTAATGTTGTGTTTATTGCTGTTGTTGTGTTATACTTTATTTTGCACATTACATTATACTATGTAACATTGTAAAGTATGCCTTAAGCAGTCATCAAATGTAAGGAAATGCAGCTAAATCTAAGCACACTTTTGCACTAAAAGATCAAAATTACGCCTGATTAATGACAGTTTGATGCATCCGCCATAATTTTGAAAGTCTTCTACAATAATGTGAACAAACTAGTGCGCATACATGTGAAAAATACTTGCTGCATTACCTGGGACATACTGTAGCCTACATGAGAGCATGCAAGTTTAAGCATTAAACAAAGAAACATTTGAGTACAATGAAGCCATTTATGACAGCAGCTGCAGATTTGAACATGCATCCCTATGCATATATTTTAGTAACGTATATTGACCACGATAATGCACATAAATCTATTAATAAGCAGACGTGATCCGGACATTGAGCTCTGGCGGCTCACCTGGCTCTAAGGTGCAGAGCAGCCGCGGTGCACTCCGGGATATCCCGTTCCGTTTCTTCAGGACGTTGCTGATGATGTTACCGACCCCTCCCGCGCCCTGCTGCCGCTGCTTCACGCCCGTCCTCGGCCTCCTGCCGGCGGAGGTGAGCCGCTCCTGCCTCATCTGGACCCGGAGCGCACAATCACCTCATCGCTTTAAAAACCCTGCTTTCCCGGTGAGGGTGAATTCATGCCCGCCAGAGACGCAGCTGTTCCGCAAAACGCTCCTTCAAGACGAATTAATCGATTCAAGTGATTACCGTGTTTCAAATCACTTCCGGTGATCGCTTACGTTTCACACTAATGTCCGAAGAAACGACAGAGCTTTAACTCATCATTCAGTGGTGCAGCAGCGTCCAGGAAGCCGCGTTCAAGCGACTCAAACATCCACATAAAATTTTGATTTAGAAAACGTCAAAAATAGCCCCTCGCTCTGCGGGTTGTGCTGCTTGTAGTCGGCAGTGCTGCTGCTGCTGCTGATGATGCTGCACACCTCCTCATCCTCCTCCGGTTTGTCGTCACAAGGATGGAGGGATGCGGTAGGATGGAGAGACACGTGGGGAGGAGACAGAGAGGATGAGGTAATGGTTGAGGAGAGAGGAGGAAATGAGAAAGCATGATTAAAGAGTATAGGGGTGGATTTTTGTTTCATTAACGCAGACTGAAAGACGAGTAGAGGAAATAAAAGAAGCAAAGAGACAAGGAAAGATTTTATTCCTGCAGCATCTTATAGTGCATCCAGGTTAAATCTATAATTACTCATCGATTAAGTTTGCACCAATCACAGAGGAGCAGATGTAAAAGGATTGAGGAGCCCTTGCAAAGAGGAAGAACAGAAGAAAGTCCCAAACATGTAGTATGTTCATTGGAGCTGAAATGATTCATTGAAAGCAAGCAGTACCGTCTATGCAACAGATAATGGAGGGGAGGGAAAAGATTTTTGGTGTAGGAAGCAATCTGGTTTCTGTTTCGTCCGCTTGGAGAGCAAAAGAGGCGACAACACCTTGTTCTAAATGCAATCCTGGAGGCCGTGGGTTCATCGATTCATCATGATCTCAATACAGACATCTGGATAGAAGTGGAGACAACAACACGGTCTGATGACGTCTCGCAAGCTGGAAGCTGGACTTTCCCAGATTGGGTCCAAGATTGATTATCTCAAGACTTATCACAAGTTACCAAAAGATGCTAAACTACATCTCAGGATAAGCAGATTTTTTAACCAACATTTAAACAATGATTTACAGAGGCGAAAGACACCTTTCAAAGGAGGTATATGATGAACATGAGGTTGGTCTATTCTCCTTACCATATTAAAAGATGGAGAACCTCAGTAACAAAAAAACCACAACATGCTTCAACTGCAAATATCCAGCAGATAAAAATCTAGGAAACATTGATTCAGCAGAGTCATCTACTTTATAAAATAGGAGAGCAATGAAAGGAATGACGTCTGCGAAATCAATAATGCATGACGCTATGACTCAGACTAACAGGTACAGTGAGAGCTTCCTGAATGGAAAACACATCCACTGGTAATGACACTCTGAATCAATATCAACAAACAGTCTTGATGATGATCACAAAAAGGCCTTATGATAATGTTCCATGACTAAAAGTAATGCATCATAATAAATCAGCCTGTCTCTTAGTGTTTCAGTTGGATGACTGCTGTTAAATATCAAATTACTTTATGCTGCTGGTAAACACACCTTTAAAAAGTTCACTTCAACATTAGTGAAAGTAAAATCACTGATTTGAGTTTTTATTGAACTTTTAAAACTTCTAACAGAAATATTTATTACTATAAAGATGTAACAAGAATTTAAAGAACCTTTCAATCAAAAAGTAAGGGAAGTTATTTTGTACACAACCGTCTCTAAAGTCTATAATGAACTGGAAAAAAAGGGGCGTTCAAGAGCACTATTACAATCTACAGGAGCTGCATCACTTGCTGCATTTAAAGCCATTTTCAAGAACTTGTATGCAATAGGGATGCACAATATTATCGGCACGTTATCGATATCGGCCAATATTGGCTTAAAAAGGAACTATCGGATATCGGCCAACACGCCGATATAATTAACTGATAAAATAATGGGCTGTTGCATACTTGATTAAATGCCTGACCTCGGCGCAATGTCCCCGGCGCGAAGAAGACCTGCGCGGCGCAGTGTGATGACGTCACGTGTGTCTACCTGCAGCATGAGAGAGTTAAGAGCCAAAATGTCCGTGGTGTGGAAGTTTTTCAAAGTGTCCGAAATAGATAACAAAACTGCTATTTGCAATGACTGCTCAGCTTCGGTGATGCGAGGAGGAGCCAAAGCAAAGTCTTTCAACACTACAAACTTGATTAACCATCTCAAGACCCGTCACCCCGACCGTTGTGACAAATGTGATAAGAGTATCACCATTATACTGTACGCTAATTCCAATGCGGGAAAAAAATATCGGTATATCAGATATCGGCAAAAAATCCGATATCGTGCATCCCTAGTATGCAAATATATCTGGCTATAGATGATTCTAATGTTGATGTAATTCTGCTGCTGCTTCTCTTGGACAAGACACTCGAAAAAGATTTATTACCTCAGTGAGACGAGACTCCTGGTCAAACTAAAAATAAAAAAATATATATATAAAAATAGTAATAAAAGTAATTTGTATTAATGTTCACTGCACACACAGCTCTGACACATATTTCCCCAAAAACTGTTATAAATTACAATTATGACAGTCGGACTGTTAATTTCTTTTAGCATATTAAAAACAATTACATCATGCCATGTGACATTTCACATGTCACATGTCATGATGTGAAGATGTTGATATCATTCGACACTAAAGAGCAAATTAGTGTTGATATTGGCAGCTGCTTTTATAACCACAACCAATGACTGAAGATGATCGCTTAAGTTTCACGTGCAGCTGCAGACGGCACGAGTGTCGAGAGAAATATTGGAACAACCTGGACATGACCCCACGTGTAAATATTTCCAGAGTGGAAAACTTCAGTTCTGCTGTGTGCAGACAGAAAAGAACAGTAAATAATCAAAGCTAAATAAGCCCTCACGTACAGTAGACAGTTTTGTTTGACGAGAAAGAGTTCAAAAATAATCAACGGCGAAAACTCAGCGACTCTGAGCGCCTGCACAGTGAAGTCTTTTTGTGCTTTAATGTGAGAATAAAAATGTGACTATGAGGCTAATTATATTCAGAAGCTAGTCACTCTTGAACTGCTAAGGAAGTGAAATAAATAGCCTTACTGGAGTGAAAGGGTCACGTTAGCATCGTGCTAATATCACAACAGCGTCTGTTTTGTCCGCGTTTATTTTAAAACCTGAGCAGCACATGAGCCGTCTTTTTTAAGTAGCATAGCTGATGTATTTTTTCACTAAAAACATTGATAATTTCAGACTAAATCTGATGCCAAAGTAGGCTATTTCAATTACACATGAAGATAAGGATTAGATAATCAATAAATATTCAGCGATAAAGGAGAAATCATGGCACAAGGAACAACATAATCAAAGAAAAAGAAGAGAAATTAATAACAAAGTAAAGATAATAAGATAAAAGTTGAATAATTACAATTTTAAAACAGTAATAAAACTATATGATTGTTTCAAATGAAGCTAAAAACATATTTTTTGTGCCTTCTTATTGGGCTTTAACCTTACCACGTTGTTACAAACTCTTCAGGTATCGGGTGAAACCTGATAGTTGCAGCTGAACCTTGTTCCAGATTAGTATAGTCTTGATATTTTAAATTAATCTATTGATCAGAATGAGGATTAAAACATAATCTCTTCCCTGGAGGAACTCATTCGCTTGTTTCCCAACATTTCTTACGTAACAGAAGAGTCGGAGGAATTTAAATGATGTTTTCAGGATGTTTAGGAAAAGAAGAGCGGAGAGATTCAGGACATGAAAATGAAAACACGACTCCCCCACAGTCATTCGCTTTGGGTTCATGCGACAGTCGTTTATGTAAATATGAGAGCTATTTCCATACTGCGTGTGATATGACGACTGAGGACTGGGTCCTACACAGTGTACAAACATGTAAATCTATAGTAGCTTGCAAACGCATTCACTGTTCTGCAAATAGTGGACGTGTTATTGTGTTTTTGTAGGTTACCTCACAGCACTGGATTAGAAACTGGTGTTTCAGTGGGATCAAAATGGTTTATGAGACTATTTTGCACTTTGAAACAATATGAAACAGGATTGTTGTTGTTTTTTTTACCTATTTGTTCTCTAATAACAAAAACTAGATACAGAAAAGAGAGAAAAACCTTTCACCAAAATAGACTTAAGACTTAAGACTGGCAAAATGTGAAAAAACACTCTGAGATTCTTTATAACTTCCAGAATCAAAAGTTTACAAACCAATAACCCAGCTCAAGAACAATGTTGAAGAGGGTGTGGCAATATGTCAGCTGGCCATTTTCACATATTCTGGGAACGTCCCATAATTTCATTTTATTAGGAAGATGTTATAGCAGCAATCGAATCAATAATCAATTTGCAACCGGATCTCAGTTTCAGTGTTATATATTTAGGAAATATACCAACTGAAATAAATAAACAAGACAGATACATATTACAACTACTATTGGCAAGTAGCAAAAAGGCAATAACCAGGAAATGGCTGAGCAAGGAGTGTCCGACAATTTCAGACTGGATAGGAATAGTTGAAGAAATTCACAACATGGAAAGGTTGACATTTTCCCTGAGATACAATACTGAAAAAGGTGACAATATTGGAAGAAATGGAGGGACTACATAGATGAGAGGTGATTTTACCACTGAATGCATATTCTGTGTGGGGGAAAATGTGTGTCTTTTACTTTATTTTTCTGCACTGGGACAGTGAAACTTTGCTCTGGGTAATGAGCGTTTCTCTCTCTGTATAAATATATATTTATTTCATTTCCATCAGCCTGATTTCTGCCAACCCTTTGCTTTGAATAAAGCCCACCATTGTGTCTTGCTGTAGATGACCCTGTCTAATGTACTTGTTCTGTGTGCATATTTGTATGTTTGTGTTTTGTTTTTCTCTGGAAAAAAATAAATAAATCAATAATAAGAAAGTTAAAAAAAAAAAAAAAAAGACTGGCAAAATGTTTTTATTCTTGTGCTCGTTTGGTTGTGAACTGAGTCCATGAAGATATAGGCTGATAAGCAAGAACACACTTTGGAGTTAAAGCCTTTTAGATTGTAAGAAATCAGAATAAATGTGTATTCTTACGTCGTTTTTGTGACACAGCCTGGAGGCAGGCGGTGATGAAGTCGTAGTTCTTCTGCAGTTTGTGACAGAGTCGGTCTCGTCTCTTCAGCTGGCGCAGCAGCTTGGCCGACTGCAGGCCTGTTCGATACTTGACCTCCTGGATGATTGACTGCAGCTCCTGTGGGGCTGAAAAGACACAAAGACAGAAAGGTCAAAGTTCAATCGGGGTTGTCGTAGAAGTTTTTCTGTTGTTTTTCAAAGGTTTGTCATCGATCCATAAAAAATGTGCAACAGGTGCAATCATTAGGAGATTTATTAACATGATTCCCATATTATCTTGTTCGTTTAAATCAGGTTTATATTTATATGAAGTTAGAAATACAAATATCCTAATGTCTTCCTGCTCACAGCACAGAGATGCTTTCATTTAGTATTCTATATAAATCTACGTGATACAGTTTGAAAAGCACGTGAGGTGTGCACTTCACTGTTGCATCAGAATATCACCGCCATTTGTCTGTTTTCCAAGCTGCAGGCAGAGAGCAAATGAAAACCAGAGCACCGCCCGACATAAACACACACATCCTCCTCACATTTATAGAGAATAAACGTGTTAGGCTGAAGAAAATCTTATTTTAAATTCAAGGTAACACAAATCTGAGATTGCATCATCATCATTACAGCTCGGTGACGGAGTTCATTGTTGTTTTTGTTCTTTTTTCGTCTTGTATCAACTGAAGAGAGAAAATACTTTTATATTCTGTTCAGCTTCAAAATAGAGAGCAGCTTTTCCTTATTTCTAGAGATAGACCGATATGGTTTTTTTCAGGGCCAATACCGACACCGATTATTAGTAGTCAAGGAGGCCGATAACCGATATTTGGAGCCGATATTCATTTGCAGTAAAAGTGAAAAAATTGGCGTCAAAACTTTGAATAATACAAACTCCAACACTTAACTTTGTTTGAATGCCTTTAAGCATATGTTTATTAAACAAACAAACAAAAAGCGCAGGGAGTTCCCAGGGTCAGCAGCATCTCTTATAAAGTTAACTGCAAATTTTAATAAATAAATAAATAACTTCCTGAAGTTTTATAAAGCAAATAAAACAAAGTTAAATACAATTTGCAAAGAAATGAACTCTTATCGGCCGTCGGATTAAAAAAAAAAAAAAAAGGCCGATGCCGATATGCGTCAAAATGCAGAATATCAGCCTATCACTACTTATTTCATACACCAAACAGCAAAGTCACAGAATTAATAAACAAACGAATCAATCGAGGCAGCGGTAGACCAGAATCTTCATGTGTTCTGCAAGGTAAAATTACTGTTTTCTCAATGGGGTCTGGTGGTGGTTTGTAAAGAGCGTTTTAATGGCTTCTGTGCAGGGATCCTTACTGTCATGTTATCAGATTATTTTTATAGCAATATAAGCCTGTCAGTAGCGAAAACGAGCACTTCTAGTGGCCGTGCTTTAAAAAGGTGCATTAACATCACAGCCATTAAAGACTCTTTCGTGGCTGCAGGCTGAAGTAATCTACCTGAAAAATTCCAAAAGCTATAACTTAGACCTTAAATATGTAAAAGTAAAGAAAGGGTCTAGCTTTAAAGATTCCCCTTTAAACAAATAGGCCTCAACGCCACCAGTAGCCTGTTGAGTAATCCTTTACTAAAAGCATTAGAGGTATTCACATTTTATCTGTTCTTAGGGAATTATCACAGTGTTTCCTCTTCCTGATCGCCGCTCTCTGCATTGTTTAACTAGACGGAGCCTCACGTGTGCAAAAGGGCAAACAGTGAACTCGGACCTGGCTCTGTTGACTGAAGGATTCCACTGAAACAGAGGAAACAATGGCGGCGTGGCACTCACAGTAACATGCCTTTAGAGACTCTGAGGTAACGTTGCAGCACACAGTGAGGAGCAGTAAATAAGCTGTCAACGCTCTTATCAGGGTCTGTTTGTATATGAACATTTGCATACTTGCGTACCGTACAGATAGTTTAGCTCCTCCTGATATTTGTTTATAGTGAACCCATGCAGACATTTCTCCCCTACCATTTTCTGTCTGTCTTCAAGCTGGAAGGTAAATAAGAAACACTGTGCATGTATGCACAATGATAATTATTTACCAAAGCTATAACTATCCCGAAGCTGGAGGGCCACTGGCTCAATTTTTTGTGACATAGCATTCTCTGATGCATAATATTTCATTATCATCTCAAGATTTTAAAATTGGAAAAGGGAGCGAACTCCTATCGCCACAGGGGGGTCTTGTTTACCCATAATGCATCTCTTATGGAGGGTAAACTAATCAGGAAAAGCCACTGAGGTAAATGCTTGGCATCTTGCTCTGCCTGATAGGTGGCTTCTGGACATCTTCTGCATCATTGAAGTAAATAAACACACATTACTTTGAATCAAACGTAAAGAACACCCGTGGTAAACACGTGTCATTGTTATACTAACAGAACAAAAATCTATGTGCTGGGGGATTGTTTGTTTTATCAATAATTGCATATAAATAGCTGTAATGTTAATAACTTTTTTGTATATTCTACTCTATCATCATTTTTGACATATTCCTGATAAAGGAACTCTTATATTTAAAGATTTATTGTCACTTTTAAACATATTGACAGTCAGAAAGAATTGGGTTAGGTTTTAAAACTAATGCCTCATGCATACGAGCGATAGAAAACTCTTGGGCATTGTCTGCAGTCTGGCATGTCTGGCATTGCCCTCACCTTTCTGAGCCAGGTAGTTCATCTGATGCCTCCTGGTGTGCTTCTGCTGGAGCTCCAGGAGGAAGCTGGACCCGGAGTTACTGCGGCCCAGGAAGGCGTCAGATCCGGACGCCTCGGTGGAGCTGTCCCAGCTGTCCACATTCCTCCTGCCGCCTCCACTGTACGTCTCATAAAGCTCCACCAACAGACAGTCCACTATGGAAGCCCTCGGACCTTTCCCTTCTCCTCCATGGGATTCAGAGTCACTGCTGTTTGCGGCTGTGCTGGTCCTTTGGGTGGCAGTAACGGTGCCAGGCTGCCGCTGTGCCAGAGGTGATGATGTGTCATTAGGGGACTCGGGGCGGATCGTCCACTGATGAAAGCCGGAGAAATCATCCTGAATGGAGGCGGTGGAATTAACAAAAACGCCGCTCTCTTCCTCGGAACATACGCCACCGTCGCATATGTCAACTTCCAAAAGTTCATCCCCGTTTAAATTCACCTCTGACGCCATTTTTCTAATTAGCTACGAACTTACTGTAACTGTTTTCTATCTTTGACTAGTCATATTTCAAGAGAACATAACTAAACTTTTAAAGTTTTCTTTGAGCGTCTCGAGGAGGATAGAGTTCCTGGAGCACTCCATTCCTCTCCTCGGGAAGGTGGAGACCTGTCTGACAGCTTTTTGTTTCCTTCCTGAAAGTTCCGGATTCGATTATCCTGCCCCCCCTCCTCCAGGACTGAACAATGGGCCGGCCCACTCTGCTGAACTTTCAAACGGCTGCTAAAAAACTTTCCTCAGGTCGCGCGACAGGTGCAGCAGCCGTCCCGGAGGTGGTTGATTAGCCAATCACGGGGGAGCCCAAAGTATTTCGACCAATCAGCTTCCTTGGGGTAAGGCTAGGCTAGGAAGTCGTTTTGTACTTTTATAAAAGCATAATTTGACAGTATTTAATTTAGAAAACAACAAAATATAACATTAATTTAACAATAAACTTCTTGCAACGGATTTTAGATCAGGTTTCTTGTACCTAATCAACATTTTGTGTTACATATTACCCCATTTGTCTTGTTCATGTTGTCCTGCCGTTGCCAAATTAATATCTAGTTAGGCTAAATGTTTTAGTATCGGCAGTTGGAAAGCAGAACGTAGAAAATAACAACAACAATAATAATAATAATAATAATAATAATAATAATACAATATATCAAGTAATGATAATACAATAGTCCCTATTACTCATTATTGATTGTGTTGCAATTTTTTGTTTTTTAAATATTTAGTGGGGTTTAGGGGCTACATTTTGTTTTTGGTGATTAAAGAATGTTAAAGTTGATGTCAAATCATATTAGGCTTATTAATAAGTATGACACAATAATTATGTGGTTTATTTAATATATAATCAGTTAAAATATGACATGGCTGAAAGTAATAGATATACTGTATTTCAGAATATGAAATTATTTGGTGGTCCATCTATACATTTTTTTATTACATATTTTCATTGGGGTAACTCAGCACGCTTGGGCCCAGTGTGCTGAGGTTACTTAGCTCCAGCAGTAAGCTTTCTGTCTCTCTCCTCTGGCCCGCTCCACAGGCACACAGCATTTGGTTTTGGTGAGGTTGGTTTCGTGTTTGCATTATACAACATTTATCTACATACACATTCTCCAAACATACACATCACACACCACTGACTTTACTGATTTCCACACCTCATATTGTAAATATTTTGTTTGGTTTAATCAATGAAATAAAGCTATATATTTAATGTTGGATATTTAATATGGTCTATTTTGGTTTAATTTGAATTAATAAAGAATTTTTTAAAGGTTTATCATGGTGTAGTCTCTCTTTTGAGCCGGGTCATGACATAAGTGTTTTTAAATCTTTTATTTTCTTGTTCACTGCATATTCGTATGGACTACATATGGAAACCTATTTGGCAATAAACCAGATTGGGATTGGTATTCAAAAGCAACACAATAAAAATACTAAAACAAGGTGTATTTGTACGGACTCTGGAGGTAGAACGGCTCTACTTTTTATTAAATACGGACAGAAAATACAACACTGCAGTTATAAACCACATGTCAAAAAAAAAGACTGTAATACCATGTTTTATATTAAAGAATAACAGTTATGTCTAGTCATTAGTCATGCTGGGGGAGTCACGACTTCAAATCAGCTGACTCGGGCTTCCGTAGCCGAGCAGCACGTGACCAGGAAACAAGGAAGTGTTGTCTCATACAGAAACAGGGCCGAGTCTGTTCTTGTGTTTTCTCCGGAGAGGACTCACTGACAACATTTCACGCTCTTATAAGACATAGAGCTGAGGGAAGAGGCGGACAGCTTCTGTAGTTTTAGATTAAATTATGGAACTGGGCTTAAATCGCTCGTGTCCGTTTAGGTTAATAAATTGTGTCCTTATCTGCGTCACTTTGTTGGGCTACCTGGGCAGCGGGATGTTTGCAAAATCATACCGGAGACCTAACATTGTTTTGATCCTCACAGACGACTTGGACATCGCTATCGGGGGTCTGGTAAGTGAATTATATTGTTATGCGTTATGGTTAATATATATATTTACAGTATATATATATATAGACCGTCGTGACATTCTATTAATAGCTTTATTCCAGCCGTTTCATAGTAAAATATGTGATTAATTTATGTTAGCGCTACATTTAGTGCAGTCTGATTAGGCTGACTGCTCGCATTCCTCCTGGTTGGACACATCATTTAGGCATCTCACAGAGTCAGCAGCCTTATCACTTGCTCCAATCTGCTCCCACAGTTTAGACAGCAAACACCCCTCCCTCCTATAAAGCCCCTCAGCTGGTTACATGTAACCAGATTCCATTCAAATATCTGCTGATTTACGAGCATAATCCGTGATCAAAGTATGCAATGACTAACGATTGAAACTGCTAAAGACCAGCCTGCATGTTTTCTGTTAAAGTTTTGTTACATCAACAGTGCTGAACAAGAGACAGATTTATGCAAGTATGTCAATAAATACTGATTGGGAATTTAGACTTGTCATCTAGAAATACATATTCAATTTGCAGGAGGGCTGCTGCTAGATGGATACATAATCTACACTTTAAAAAATAAAACCGTGAAAAGTCTGGCTGCGAAGGTTGCCAGACACTTACTGTCACATTACAGCAAAACATAAAATACTGATATTTACCGTTGACTTTGTCCGTGTTTATAAAGTTCTACTATTTTTATAATCGGCTTTAGTTATTTTTAGGAAAAACAGCCTCATAAAAGTGAATATTTTCTGATTTCTTTACTCCTCTACGATAGACAACATAAGATATAAGATAAATGTTGGGCTTTGGTAAACGCTGATCAACATTTAAGAGTGTTTTTTTCCTGCTCTGGCATTTTATACTTTTCTTTTAATATGTAATTATTTTAAATAAACTTATTATAATTTGTTGACAATGAAAACAGTTATTGCAAATAATCCATATTCATATAATAGTTGCAAACCTAACATCAACGAAACACTACCATCACAAGTAGGGCTGCAGCTTGTGCTGATTATTGTTATTGTAGATTAATCTGCTGATTATGTTTTAGGAACAATTGATTCATTGTTTTTGACATGAAAGTTAAGGATATAGAGGGGAAGGGCACCTCACCATATCTTACAAACCAAGGAGGCCTCCACAATTAGTTGTTTTTTAAAACTGAGAGTCCAAAACCCTAAAAATATTTATTTACTATCATAGGAGACTAAATATTCACTCTTTTAAAACTGAAACTATTTTCTGTTTTTGGTAGTTCTGCTTTTAATAAAGACTTACTTGTACTTTTTTTGAGTGGGCTATATTTTAAATATTATCATGAGCTGTAAAGGATGGTTCTGTAAAATGTGATGTTTTACTGAAATGTTATGCCTTTTGATTGTTTATCTACATGCCAAATTTACTTAAATAGGTCAAATTAATATGAAGATGTTAAAATATATTACTCAGAGTCATATTCCTGAGGTTACAGTTTTCTTTGATTCAAGAGATTGAGCTTTGAGAGTTTAACATTTAAACTTGTCAGTATTAGTTCAGATGGAGACTTTTATTTTTCCCAAATGGATCTAAATTCTGTTTATGAGTTGAGTTTTCATCACGACAAATCCTTTCCTTCCAGAGTCCGCTCAAGAAGACGAAAAAGCTAATTGGTGATGCAGGGCTATCATTCACAAACGCAGTAAGTATCTTCATTATCATCCACTTTATTTAATGTCTCCTCTGCGGTCATTTAGAGGCTGGGACAGAAGATATTGCTCAAGTTTAGAGCCTTTTCCACTCTGTCATCATCCTCCCTCCAGTTTGTTGCCAGCCCGCTGTGCTGCCCCAGTCGAGCCAGCATCCTGACGGGTAAATACCCGCACAACCACCACGTCATCAACAACACATTAGAGGGAAACTGCAGCAGCAGAGCCTGGCAGAAGAGCGAGGAGGCCCACACCTTCCCCGCACTGCTGAAGACGTCCGGATACCAGACCTTCTTCGCTGGGAAATACCTCAACCAGGTAGAGGACGATGGGACTTTTTACAGCCATTAAATGTCCTTATCAGTGCGTGCAGAGGCATTAGGCTCACATACAAGAATTTTTGACATGATAAGGAAGCAGGAATTGGTCTTTTGGGTGCCCCTGATTAATTTAATCTCAAGGTCTTGTTCATTTGCTTTCAGTTAATTAAAAACATGTTAAGGGAGTCTTTTGTCACATGTCACGCACGTAAAAAAGTTGACCTTTTCGGATGATTACTAAAAGTGAAAGCAGTCACGCAGGTTACTGTGTTGAAACAGTCCAACAGTCCAAATTGCCTCCATCCTTGTGATTAACAGAAAGTCAAATAGGGAACCAGGACATCAACTTCACTCAAATAACCAAACAATGACTCTTAACTCTGTCCCTCCCGACCCTGCCTTCTCGCCTTATCTCTGTGTTTCCAAACCTTTTTTACTTGTGACATCTTCAGTCAATTCCTTATCACAGGTCAACACACACACGGCCCTTAGTGTGGACGTTAGTGATGAGCAGTTTAGTTTTTATCCATCATAGGGATGTGTCAGTTTTAGTCAGGTCATCCTTTTAGTCTAGCCTTAGGCTGTGTTCAAAATGCCATACTATATACTACATACTATATACTGCATACTGCGTTCGGCAGTAGCATGTAGTATGGAGGAGCTTTTCAAATTAATTTTGCAGTATGCTTCGCCGGGTGGAAGTAAACAATAACAGCTGCTTCTTTAGCTACAGCGCCCCCTTCTGTTGGAATGCTTCTGCTGTCCGTCATTTCAACTGCCGCTGTGACGTTCCAGCGCTTTGCATTGTGGGATACAGTAGGCGAGGTAGACTGGTCGATGCATACTTGAGATTTTCTCCCAATCAGTACGATATCCGGGTATTTCTTTTTGGCATACTGCACATTTTGCTTTTGTTTACATACTACAGTTTGGCCCAATCACTACGCACTGCTAGTATAGTGTGACTTTTCAAACACAGCATTAGATTGCGACAGCATGCGAACATTATAAATATGTTCCCCTTTAAAGCTCTCGTCAGGAACTTTCGGTTTGTGTGATTTTGGCGCCCCCTGTGGACAAAGCCGTACTTCTTAACTCTTCGCTCATTTTGTCCTGTCCATGCTTAAGTGGTATTTTATAACATAAAATCCTCATCCTGCTTTCTTAAATGAAATCATATTCATCACTCGCTTTAAATTTCTGCCCTGGAAAATGTAAACAAAGGCAGCATTCAGTTCATGGCTTTGTCTGACACCTACCCCCTGCCAGCGGTTTCAGGTATTAAAAATAACCATCTTGTTACTGAGGGTCTGGTTTGCTTTTGTAGAGTAATCAGAATAAATTTCAGTCTGCTTCATAACCAGCGAAAAACTCCTCACAGGAGCTTTAAGCATCAGCATGTTAGCATTGTTGTTTTGAGCATGTTAGCATGCAGATATTAGCATTTTCCATGAGTACTGCTTAACAGAGATGCTAGCATGGATGTAAACGGTGTACTCAAAGCTTTTCCGGCTTGTATTATTTTTGGATAACCCTGTACCTTATGGAAAATACTGAAACTTGATGACAGTTTAAATGTCAAAAGTGCAAATAATGGGAAAATGTAAATTTTTTTTATTGCAATATGGGAACTATGGTTTCATTACATTTATTAACACCAGTCTAGAGAAACACACTGTTTAGTTGTAAAAGCGTTTCTTCTCATCTGTATCCTGTTTTTCTTGTACAGCTGTAACACTAAATCTCCCGCTGGTGTTTATGTCCTGAAACATATCCTCATTATTCTGCTTGTGTGTTTCAGTACGGTCACTCGGACGCTGGTGGAGTGGAGCATGTTCCTCCAGGCTGGAGTTACTGGGTCGGACTGGTAAGACTTTTTAAATCCTTACAGCCACAAATTTACCCCCGAGGCTCTTTTCTGTCTGACATCCTGGTCCAGTTTGTGAGAGATTTATGCCTTTAGCTATCGGTCCTGCTACTAAAAACCTTAAACTCTTACCGATTTAAATCCAGCTCAGCTTGTTCCAGGAACTCGCTCTCAGTAGTCACCATACCATTAAACTCGTGGAAATATGTCCTGCTGTCCAGGGAGCAAAGGCAATAATGCACAAAAATAGATATTTCTCCTGCATGAGCCAGACTGATATTGATCTTTTTTGGTCTTTTTTGATATAAGATCTTTTCTACAACTGGCTGTCTGTGTGAAATAGAAAGACTAAAGAGGTTTTCAGAGGATTTCTGCAAGAAACATGTAACCCTTTCTGAAGTTAAAATGACCAGAAACATAAAAAATTGGTGCTTGTTATAATTTGTCACACTTCCTGCATGTAATCCGTGTCCTGCTGCATGGTACACAAATGTTTACAGAGGTGGTTTTAGCTTTCTAACATCACTGCAGAAAGGCTGATCGGAGTTCAGTCATTTGTGACGATGAGGTCATGTGACTCTCTTTGCAGAAGGAGCCAGACTAATGAACGAGCTGAATTCGATTATCTGGAGTTTACTGTACGTCTCTAACTGCTGTACAGAAGTAATTACAGAGAGGTCACGTCTGGCAGTTTATCTTCAGTGCTGCTGAACAAACACAGATGTGAGAAACGGTCTCATGATCTGACAGCTTATCATAACACAGATGGACACATGCAGAGTGTCTGTTTCTGCAGAGATTGTTGCAGGAGGTAACAGCTGCAATGATTAATCGGTTTGTTGTCAACTATGAAATCTATTGCAAAATATTTTGATGATTTATTAATGGATTTGGGGTATTTTATTAAGGAAAAATTAAGTGAAAATAGTCTGATTCAAGCTTCTTAAATGTGAATATTTTCTCGTTCTATGACGATAAGCTGAATATCTTCTGCTTGTGGACAAAAGAAGACATCTGAGGACATCATATTGGGATTAAGGAAACAGTGATCAACGTTTTTCACAATTATTAAGGGCAAAGAACTAATCAATCAATCCAGCAAATTAACTGACACTAAAAATAATCTGTAGTTGCAGCCCCACATGAGACTTTTAACTCTGCTTAAAGCTCTCAGCTTAAATGTCTCTAACTCGTAGAGAGGACATCATGTCCAACAGCTACTGTGAAGAGCAGAGAGGGCGGTATGGACATGTGATCATAATAAATTAAAACTTAACAGCTTTTAAAATCTGCTAACTTGCTTTCAGAAAATGTAAACATTAACTGGCCTAGAAACAGCAAACAACTGATCGCATTTAATATAAAACCACAGATTTAATCGTGTTTTGATTGTAGCTTTTACAGATAAATGACCAGTTTTAGAGCCAATATCAAGCAATTTATGCAAGAATGTACTTACTATCCCTAACAGGTGTGTTTGTTGACTACAAAATAAATAGAGGCCTGAAAAACTCCAGTATTTAATGAAAGTTGTTTGTGTTTTGCAGGAGAGGAACTCGAAATACTACAACTACACTCTGTCTGTGGATGGAAAAGCAAAGAAACACGGAGCCGACTACAGCAAAGACTACCTGACAGACGTGCTGGTGAGACAACTGTTTACATTTTATGTTATTATAGGTTTTCTGTATAATGCTCTCTATTGTTGTTGGCTTTGTCATAACTAATAACTTCAGCTATTATCTTGTCAATTCTTGGTATTATTTTCTATATGTAATATATTTACAGTTTATCAATGTTTTTTGAACATATACTTTTAATTTGACACTTTAATTGAATCTTTTCTTCTCCTGCCACTTCATACTTTTACTCCAACACATCTCAGAGAGATATATTGTACTTTTCTAAAATATTCTGATCGCTTAAGATTCTTAACAAATTAGGTTTTTGCATTACACATTTGATGAAATTATCAAATATGATGCTTTTGGTTTAAATTCAAGTATCAAACAGTTTTTTGTACAGCTCAAACAATTACTCAATAAATCGATTGACAAAAAATAAGATGACAACCAACTACAGCTCGTCAATGTCGCTTCTCCCTCACCGACCAATCAAAATCAAGAAGGGGCGGGACATCAGATATCAATTTTATCAACAACAATGGCGGAGGAGATCCTTTCGTTTTTTGAGGGCACAGTTTCTACAGTAGCTGCTGCTAACGCCAGGACACGGTGTCATTACTTATTTATCGTTTTCTTTGTAAAATTTCCGTGAATAAAAGCAAAAATTACGCATACAGAGCGATTTAAAACAGACTTAACGGTCACTACCGAGGGAAGCGGAAGTGCCGCCAGACAACTGTCGTAACCTAGCAACAGTAAGCGCAGGTGAGCAGCGCTCCGAAAATGAGGTAGTGGGCGCTGCCAGCGCAAATAGTGCACAGACACAGGATCTGAATAACTACTTATAAAAGGATTTGAAATTATTGTTGCCTTTTAGTGAACTTTTATATAAGAAGTCACGTTTTAAGTAACTTGAATTTAGTCTGTTTTCATCCTAACGCATCAGGATGATAAGAAACCTGTTTTTAATGTTCCCTCTCTCGCTCTCTCTCAGGCCAACATGTCTCTGGACTTCCTCATGTATAAATCCAGCTACCAGCCGTTCTTCATGATGGTCTCCACACCAGCCCCCCACTCCCCGTGGACAGCAGCCCCGCAGTACCAGGACAGCTTCAACAGCACAAAAGCTCCCAGAGACCCAAACTTCAACGTCCACGGGAAGGTACGCCTTCTCTCTGGACATCATTATCATGATGTCAAGACACAAGAAAACGATTAAATGTATCCTGACGTGTGTTTTTAGTTGATTCAGTACTTAAAATAAAAGAGAGGAACCTGTTGTTTTTCCTTCTCTCCTCAGGACAAACACTGGCTGATCAGACAGGCCAAAACCCCCATGACCAACTCGTCCGTTCAGTTTCTGGATGATGCTTTCAGGAAACGGTCAGTCTTTACATCTTCTTAACTTCCTCTTCTTTCAATGACTTCATCAGCTGCTCTACTTTCTCTTCCTCCTTATAACCCCCCTTGCACTTTCTCCCTCTCCTCCTCTTCTCCTTTTTTCTGTCGATACTCAGAGTTTAACCTTAAACTTTGAATGACCTTTACCAGTAAACTGAAGTATTTTGTTATCGTTCCAGGTATTTTTCGAAGTAATTTTCTCACCTTTTGGTGCATGTTTTACTGCAGGTGGAGAACTTTACTGTCAGTGGACGACCTGGTGGAGAAAATAGTGAATCGGTTGGAGGTCAGAGGTGAACTGGACAACACGTACATCTTCTTTACCTCCGATAACGGCTACCACACAGGTATGTACCTGCACACACTCACAGCAGGTGTTTTTACTTCAGCATATCAAAACATTTTGAACAGAATGTGAAGAATTTTAAATTAAGAAGGAACAAGTGATTCAGACGTTGTTGGAGGGATTTGTTAACATTGTGTGATTAGGCACAAAGTCCATATTTAGTGAAGCATGGGGCTTTGGTGGAGGTTCGAGTCCCCCCCTTATTGAGAGAACATTCAGCTAATGTTTTTTTGTTTTGAAATCGTACAAAACAGTGAAGAAATCATCATGTCTTTGTATCTTTCAGGCCAGTTCTCTCTTCCTATGGATAAGAGGCAGCTCTACGAGTTTGACATCAGAGTTCCTCTCATGGTCAGAGGACCGAATATTAAACCCAACCAGACTACCAAGGTACGCAAACACACACACAAAGCAGTGTTGTGTCCAGGCTTGACGCTGCACCTGTGATTGTAGATGATTACACAATGACCTGATACATATAAGATATGCTCATTATTTGATTTATGCTGTAAAACTAAACACATTTTTGTTTTATTATCCGAGCCTTAATCTCGAGGAAACTACTTACTTTCACATGAAATATACACTGACCTAGAAAGGGTTCGCTTTAACACATAGGACAGAACTCTTGACACATTACTGTCAGGATGAATTAATAATACATGTAATGAATTGAAAGGCTCTAAGTAAACACAAAGACTAAATGAGCTCATCTTTCTGTCAGTTTCTGGTGGCCAACGTGGACCTCGGTCCGACCATCCTGGACATCGCCGGCTACGACGTCAACAAGACGCAGATGGACGGCATGTCCTTCCTGCCCGTCATGGTGAGAACAGATAACTGAATGTTTCTCTCTCTGTGTCCGAATGATCTGAAACAGACTGTCACCATGACGACAGAGATGTCGCATCACTGAATTTGATCCAGAGATGAGTCTCATTGTTTTCTTAAATGTTTTACTCGGTTTCAATTCAACAGTTTGCCTGGTTTAGATGTCTGACTGCTGTCCGCATAACTGTATTTTTAAAATTGATTTTAATTATTCAAAATGATGACTTTAAACCTACAAATGTATATAATTTTTTAAAGAAGACAGACTTTAATTTAGATTGGTTGATGGAAAAGGATCGATGGAAAGGGAATGAGTAAAAACACAATTTGTGCCTGTGTGTGTCACCAGGAGGGGATGATGAACAGCAGCAGCTGGAGAACAGACATCCTGGTGGAGTACGAAGGAGAAGGGAGGAACGTGACGGATCCCTCCTGCCCGCTGCTGGGACCTGGAGTGTCGGTACGACGTGAAGCTTTCATGTAACCTGTGAAGAGAGGAGAGAGGGGAGAGGGGCTCTGCACAGACAAAAACTCATTATTCTCTTTCTTGCACCTGTTTCCCCAGGAGTGTTTCCCAGACTGTGTGTGTGAGGACTCGTACAACAACACCTACGCATGTGTGCGCACAGTAGCCCCCTCTGCAGACCTGCAGTACTGCGAGTTTGATGACAATGAGGTGCAGTTAATGTTTTTTTATATTTATAGCATCTTTTTATTTGTTGTGACCTGAAACATGTGACAGTCTCTGCCCCAGGTGACCTGAAACATGTGACAGTCTCTGCCCCAGGTGACCTGAAACATGTGACAGTCTCTGCCCCAGGTGACCTGAAACATGTGACAGTCTCTGCCCCAGGCGAAGGAGTTTAAGTGTCTCTGGGTCTTGTTCACGAGCGAGGGTTAAATGGATCGTGAGATTGACAGACGGATCGGTGCAGCATCAGCAGTAATGTGGGCGTTGTACCGGACCGTCGTGGTGAAGAGGGAGCTGAGCCTGAAGGCAAAGCTTTCGATTTATCAGTCAGTCTACATTCCAACCCTCACCTGTGGTCATGAGCTGTGGGTAGTGACCGAAAGAATGAGATCACGGACACAAGCGGCCGAAATGAGTTTCCTCCGGAGGGTGTCTGGGCTCAGCCTTAGAGAGAGGGTGCTTGGACATCCGGAGGGAGCTCAGAGTAGAGCTGCTACTCCGGTTGAGGTGTTTCAGGCATCTGATTAGAAAGCTTCCTGAGCGCCTCCCTTTGGAGGTGTTTCAGGCACGTTCAACTGGGAGGTGACCCCGGTGCAGACCCAGAGCTTGATGGAGAGATTATATATCCTGTCTGGCCTGGGAACGCCTCCAAATCCCTCAGGAGGAGCTGGAAAACATTGCTGGGGAGAGGGCCGCCTGGGTCACCTTGCTTAGCCACCGCGCACCGGCCCCGGATAAGCAGAAGATGTTGGACGGCTGGACCTTAAACATTAGCCACTATGTGTGTGTGAAATGTCTTTACTGTGGCGCCATCTGTGGTAGAATTAAGAATTACACTACAGTTTAAATTCGTTTTCCGGTTGTTCTTACCATGTTTGTGTGTGTGTGCACCTGCTGTAGGTGTTTGTAGAAGTCTACAACGTGACCGCAGACCCCTTCCAGCTGACAAACATCGCAAAGACCATCGACCAGGAAGTCCTGGAGAAGATGAACCACCGTCTGATGATGCTGCAGTCCTGCTCCGGACAGTCGTGTCGGACACCCGGCGTCTACAATCCAGGGTCTGTTCAGCGCTGCTATGCTCACACAGATTGTTCTTAATATCAAAATATATTTCCACACAAGTTCAATGTGATGTTTCCTGTCCTTCTCTGTCTGTGTTTCCTCAGGTATAAATTTGACCCTCGACAGATGTTTACGAGCCACAGCTGGCGGCTCAGCAAACTCCGACAAAAAAGGAAATGAGAAGAGGAGCTGATGAGGAAGAGGAGAAGATGGATGGATGGAGGGAGGAGACGGAGGAAGAAGGGCTGTGTTGTGTTCTGTAATCAGCCTTTCCTGTTGTTGCCTTGTTTTCAGGCCTCCTGAGCCAGTCTCTCTGTACACGGATGGAGAAGGGATCAGGTGGGGTCGTATTGTAGGAGTGGGAGACAGGAGGCCTCTGTGGGTGCAGGACCCGCCTGTAAAGCTTCCAGTCTGGGCTTCTGTTTCGTGAGTTTTGTCAGTACGTGTGCAGGGAAGCCAAATTATTCAGGACGGATTTACACGCTCAAGCCATTTAGTCACATCCTGTTTTTTTTTTTTAAGAGATTTAAGTGCACTAGATGTTCGCTCGGTCAGTCATATCGGTTTCAGAACAAGAACACGACCCGGTTTGTCTGTTTCTCACTCTCAGAATATCATTTCAATAACCCAAACAAAAGCCCTTTCATCCTCTCGTTTCATGCAGGTGTGCCTGGTTGGTTTTTTGGTGCATTCAGGTCGTCTTCAAGAATATGAGAGTTGTTACGTTTGTTACCAAGAAGTTGCACCCAAAAGGTCAACAACACTTAAGGTGGTGATACACATATCAACATCAACAGAAAACATCAATGTTCAATGTTGACTTTTATATTGGAAAAGGTCAACCTCCTCTGATCTGGAAATGTCCGATCAGCAGCGACCTCTTGTGGTCAACATACAGAATTACATCAGAAATGCTCCAATCACAGATTTGGGGTCATGAAATCTCTATTTAGAGATTCTATAGTAGAGTGGTCTACATAGTAGAATCTGTATTCAGGGACGTGGATACTCTTAGTGTCCAAAAGACGACACAGTCCCTTTGTGTATTCGATGAGGACCTCCTGACTGCAGCAAAGAATCCTTAAAGGTACCATCAGGTTACACGTCTGTCCAACAAAACAGAAAAATGTTTCACAAACTCTGACCTGTGAGTGCGTCGGAGCTGGCTGGAGATCCGTTTCAGGAGAGGTGAAAGGTAGATGGAGTGAATACTTGTATTGTGATTGTACCTGAAGAAAAGGAAGTAAAACAGGAAGTCCGACAGACGACACGTCACAGTTATTATCAGAAATGAGTGCCTACTGACAGAGCCCGAACATTTATCCCTTATTTCTCCTTTACTTTCCCTTTAATCACTTTAAAGGAAACTTTATTGCCTGTTTGGACACTTAGTTTAGAATATTTCCACCTTAGCACATTTGAGCTACGAGCAGTGGTACTACGGTCTCTTTCAAACGCATGGAGGGCTGCAGCAATGAGGTCAAAAGATTTACCTGGCAAAAAGTAAATACAGATGCAGTTTGCCAGAGGGGTTTAATTTCTGTAAGAAATCAAAATTAAATGAAAAAAAATCACATTGGCTAACTTTAGCGTTAGCCACAAACTACGTCACACCTGCAGCACTTTATTCCACTCGTGATCGGAGAACATTTTATGATTATAAATAAATAATGATTTCAATGAATCAATCTATGAAAGCCTTAACTTACAGATTAACAAATCAGCACCAGGTGTACATTATGTCAGTGATTCATAATCAGCTGTGAGAGAACATTTCATTTAGAATTTTCAAAATAAGAGTTGCAACTTTTTGTACATTTCTTTGGTCTCCTTCGTGGATTTTAATCCTTTGTTTCATACGTTAGTCATTTAAAACATGAATTTTTATGTTGGGGAAACATTTCAAATCAAGCATTTCATTAATAAATAAATTCATGTTTGTAGCATTTCACTGAGCCACATTTAAAACATTGGTTCAGTACAGAGAGAAACTTCCTAAAGGGAAAGAGGAAGCAGAAATATTAGAGACAGCTGGTAAATTTCGCCAAAATAAAAGTCTTTTGTACGTCGTTAGGCTCAGTTTTAGCTCCGTTACTTAGATTTTAAAGCTATTAATTTGATCAGTGAGAATTAAACAATCATGGAAAAACACAATAAGCTATATTTGATATTTGTCAAACGACTTTCTCCTCCAAACTTTAAGGGAATTTCTTTGGATCACGTTTGTGTTCATGACAAACTGGACAAAAGAATCTTCTGAACACAGATCTCTGAGGATTTTAGTTCTTTAAAGGTTTAGGATAAAGCTGCCTTCAGCCTGTCGATTAACATTAACATCTACATTTAAATCTGAGCAGATCATTATGATCCAACCAAAGACTCGATCAGAAGACTTTTCGAGGATCCTCCTGAGAAAGAAAGAAAGACGTCTCTGTGTTCATTGTTCATCATTTTGTGCATTAATCTTTGAATGTGAATTATTGCAGACAAACTGAGTATTAATTGTGAATCAATAGTTTGTTCCACTGCTACTGTCGTGCTAACTCGCTCACACAGCTCGCTCTCCCTCTGTAGGCGGTTTGAGTCACAGCCGGACTGAAGTTAAAGATGTACACTCGTGTGAACGTCCACGGGATCAAACACTCTGTGATTATTTTTCCCCTCGAAGCCGATCACTTTGTTTCATTCACTGATGCACTTTCCAATCTGTCAGAACTGTTTTGTTTTATTTGGAAACTGTAGTTTTATTTTTCAGAGCAGTTTTTGATGATGATGTATTTTAGGCTCGATGTGTTTTTGTCCAAATAAACCGATTCTGAAAACATCGCAGAGTGCTGCTTGCTTCTTTCAGCGTTAGATATCCTTCCTTTTTTCTTTGATTTAATTTCACTGTGACGGAGTATTAGGGCCACACTGAGGAAGAGATTTAAAGAACAAATTATTCATTCATAGAGATTAGAAAATTATTTTTGTAATTATTGGAAACAAAGTCTTTAAATGAAACCTAAACTGCGGCACTATAAAAAAACGTTTGTTCTGAAAAGTGCTGTATGAATCACATTTTCAAGTTGTTTTCCAATTTACAAAACCCCCAAATAAAAAAGGGACATAGATTCTTTTTAAATGATTTGACTGCAGAATTATTATTATTATATTGTCTTTTATATTTTTAACCACTAACTTAACCACGCAGGAGAAAATATACATCAACTTTTGTACTCACCCTTCTGTCATGAGTGCTCTTGTTTTCTGCATCAGGGACGAGCAAAGCATTTCTTCTGGAAAGATCATTTAGAGTAAAAGTTAATGTCGTGTTTTTCTAAATAAAATGGTGTAAAAAAAGTCGTAATTATTTTACAAACACAGCTGGCTTTTTTCGAGACTAATCAATTAATTATTAAGTGTCAGAAAATAGAAGAAAAAAAAAGGTACCTTTAAATTTCCCAGAGTGCAAGCAGATGTCTTCAAATAGCTCGTTTGTTCGACCATCAGTCCAAAAGAAAAAGATATTTAATCTATAATTTTATAAAACAGAAAAGCAGAAACTGTGACAATGGTTAATGCAGTCGCAAACATACATTTAATTACTGTTAACCAGCTTTGCAAAACACGATTCAGGAGTCTCACTTCATATTTTATATACAATATTTATTTTTAAATCCATCTTTACAGTATTGTATTAATAACATGCATTCCCACAGTATTCAGGCTCAATTTAAACATTCAAATATTTTTGTTTAATTGTCTGACAGGACATTAAATTAGTCCAGACTGTGAGAAACATCATCAAACATCAAACTGAACAATCAGTATACTCTACATTTATGCAAACACCAAGGATGGCTGGGAAGAAAGCATGTACATAACACAGGAGTACAAAAGTCCAAAATGGCTGCTTCTCATCATCAAGTGTCTCTCTTAATTCCAGTTTTATTTCCATTTGTGAGCGTCGATGGATCCAGTGTTTCTCTGCTGCTCGTCTGCAAACGTCCAGTCCTTTTTTTTTATATTCGTCACCGCGTCATCTGAAGTTTGATCTTCAGATTATTTTTTTGCAGCATTTTGCAAGTTAAGTATTCGCTGCTGCTGGGAAAACTTTGTGTCAGATAAAAGGCAACAGTGTCCAAACTCCAGGGAATTCACACATCAACTTCTGCTTACGGGTGTAAGAGAGTGCTCGAGCAAATGCAAAGAGATATTGTACATAGACTTTTATGCTGATAAATTGCCTCCAGTGATGTCACTTGAGTCAGGATCAGTTGGGTCTGAAAACTTAAAAAGTTTGCTCATCTACGTTTGAGGCTAGCAGGTCAAGACTACATAGCTAAACACTGTCACTGTAAACAGTTAGAGATGCATTGTGGGTAACGTAGGCACTTGGTTTTGACAGGGGAAAAAAAAAGAAAAATTTTGATCCATCTTCCGCAAAAATGTAGCAGTTTAGCTTTTAACTAACTTAATTTCAATCATTTAACTGCATGTTATTTTGGATATATAGTAGCTCAAAATGTAAGGGGCATTTTCTCCTGTTTTTGCGCTAAAAGTACAGATATTTGATTTAATGTAACAGCTTTTAATTAGTTATGGTTCATCTTTTGGGCAGATGGAAGTTCTTTCTCCTCCAACCGTTAGTTCGACTTCTATAAAAATGTCTTGTCGTAGTCTCTCACGTCATCTCATATCTACGCAGCATCCACACGCCGCTCCAGAGTTGACGTAAAATCCGGAAGCACAACCAACGTCCTTGAAGCTGCTCAATAATGTACAGAAACGTAATCCGTCCAAAACATTAAAATAAAATAGTCCTACTTGTAGTTTTCCGTCATCAGCTGTGTCCCATCATCAGCTCTCCCACCGCTCCAGGACGGGCAGGAACGGCAGGTCGGTGCTGCCCAGGTACGTCCTCCCTCGGTGCTGGAAGACGTCGCTGACGGCCCACGTCAGGCGGCCCTCGGGGTCGTGCAGCGTTCCCACTATCTCCCCGTCTAATCCCAGCTCCAGCACCAGAGCGTAACGCGGCAGCAGGGCGTTGTACCAGTTTAGAGGAATCACCTGGAAACACATAACACAATCACTTTAATGTTTTAGTCACGATTGTTCTTTTCATTTTGCTTTTAGTCAGCCGGTTGTTCTGCTGCATCGAGGCTCCTTAAATTCACTTTGTATTCTGGTGTCGTCGTTTTAAATAAAGTTTTCTGTCTGTGCGACCTCAGCTGACATTTCTTAAAGTTCACTAAGAGTTCAGGTCTTCTTCTTTAAAATGTGTGTGTGTGTGGCAGAGCGGTCTATTCAACTTCTGTGTGTGTGTGTGTGTGTGTGCGTGTGTGCGTGTGTGCGGTCCTGCCCCTGTCCCGTCACATTTCACACTCTCTTGTCTCCGTACAGCCGGGAACAAAGCCTGTTATTCTCCTCTAACTGGCAGACAAAATAATTGTGAATCACACGGCGCTCCATGCCGAGGAAATGCATCATGGGAAAGAAGATTTGGTTATAAGCACTGATAAAACAGCTCCTCTGCCCATCATGGAAAGCAGGATCTGATGGTTTGATCGGTCAATCTAATGACATAAAACAGCCGATATTTATCATAATTCTCTGTTTGTGTCCTGATTTTCTTCAATGTTGCCATATTGATTAAATCAGACGTATGTAAACTGTTAAAAGAATCAATATATTTCTGTCTGAGGTGTCAGAGTCAAAACACACTGACCTTTGCAAGGAAGCGTTTGACAGCCGGGTACGGAGCGATCAGATCCAGGAAGGGAGGCATGGCCTTCCGGAACCTCGTCGTTGTTATGCCAACCAGGAACGTTCCGTGGTCGCTAAGGCGGATGTTGTCGGGATAACCGATCATGTTATCAAGGAGGATCTCTTTGGTGCCAGCCTTCGGGCCCTTTAGCCAAAATCTGAGAGCAAAGAAAGCGAGACGACTGAACATCTCATCGCTCATGTTTATTTTATTATATGTGTGTGTGTGTGTGTGTGTGCGCGCGTGTGTGTGTGTGTGTGTACCTCAGCACGCGTCCGATGCTGGTCTCTGCCAGCAGCAGGAAGTGCTCGTCAGGCGACAGCACGATGCCATTGGGCATGTAGAGAGAGTCCAGCAGCACCTTCACACTTCCTGTTTGTGGATCGAAGGAGAGAAGACGACCGAGGCTGTTCAGCTCGATCACCTGGGACACAAAACAGTTTGGTTAGCCTTTTAAGTAGCATTTAGCTTAGCATAGCTTAGTTTTTTTTTTTTTGCAAGGTTAGTAAACTTTATCTTCGCCTTTTTTATGTTAGTTTCCTTTTTATGTAAGGTAGCTTAGCATCGTTTTTTGTGTTAAATGTATTTTTATTTTACTTTATCTTAGGTTGGTTTAGTTCAGTTTCTTTTTTGTTCAATTTAGCGCAACTTAGCGTTAAGTTCAGTTTATATTGTTAGCTAAGTATACCATAGCTTCATTTAGCATGGTTTTGTTTATGTATTTAGATTGAATATTAGTTAATTATGCTTAGCTTAGCATAGTTTAAACCAGCTCATCTTTTAAGATTCACGGAGCAGTCATTTTGACTTTTTTTAGAGGCGTCATGGTGCTTTTATTGTGAAATCTAAAAGAGGTGATCGGACAGTCTCTTTGAGTCTAACCAGCACTGAACTGATGCACCTCTGTTCTCCTCTCACCTCCAGCTTGACGTGTCTGCGTCCCCATCGACTGGAGGAGTCCGTGAAGTAAATCATCCCAGTTTGAGAGGAGATCTCCAGACCGTTTAAAAAGGCAAAGGGAACGCCATCAGCACCTGGGAAACACAGGAAAGACACAATATCAATCAGAAAATCATAGTTGACTGGGCTTTATTCAGAGTGCACAGAAACACAGGTGCTGTAGAAACCTTGTGAGTTGGCCAGCAGCAGAGTCTTCTCTCCAGTTTTTGGGTCGACGCTGTTCAGCCCCAAGTAAGAATCGGCGACGATCAGCTGACCGCGACGATCCAGGCGAACGCCGTGAGGACGACCGCACACGGGCTCAAAGTCTGTGCTGCTGCCTGCAGACACAGACACAGGAAATGCTCACAAGAGTGCTTTTTAATCTGTTTTATAAATGACTGCATGTGACAAATTTTCTTTCACTGCACAGTAGGAACTTAAAACTGAATATAAAAGACCTGAAAAAAAGAGGTCAGAGAAAGCGAACAAAAAAAACAGGCCAGAGTCTATCTAAATACTTATAGATAACTATAATAGAAAATAAATGATGGAACAACTTAGCACTTATTATAAGAACTTATTGAAAGTGTTGGAGGGACAAGGGGAAGGAAAGGGCCATCCTTGGAAAACCACAGAAGAAGAAACAGGCGAGTGAAAATAAAAACACAACGAACCACATTCTGGTAAATTCTGTCCCATGTGTGTGACGAGGGTGAGGCTGTCGTCAGGACCGATCCTCCACAGCTTCCCGTCCACTGTTCCTGTGTACACATTACCTAGAACACACACACACACACACACACACACACACACACACACACACACACACACACACACACACACACACACACACACACACACACACACACACACACACACACACACACACACACACACACACACACACACACACACACACACACACACACACACACACACACACACACACACACACACACACACACACACACACACACACACACACACACACACACACACACACACACACACACGTCAAACATGGAGCACTCTCACATGTTTTCAAACTTCTGATTATTCGTGTGGGTGAAAACAGCTCAGAAATTCAGACCATCAAGTGACACTTAAAATCTCCATGGAAACGACCAATAAATATAATATAAAGCCAATAAATGCAAGGAATCACATGAGACATACAGGAAGCAACAAGGCACAAAACAGCCTGCAAAGGTCAGAGGTCAAAACCATCCAGCCCTGAACAACATTACCTCTGACCTTTTCAAACAAGTTAAGTTTTAATCACTTGTGTAAGACAAACATTAAATCCAGCATGCTCACCCTCCTCGTCAGCAGTGAAGGATTCTGGTCCGTGTAGTTTCTCTGTAAACAGCCTGCGGCCCTGCTGCAGCCGGGTGTTGACAGCTAGTGGGCCCTCGAGGGCAGGAGGAGGCCCCTTCAGTCTGCAGGAGCAAATGTGCATTTAGTTGTGACTAAAAACTGCAGTAAAACAAACAATCCTTTAGCCTTTAATGCTAAAATAAAGTGTTTCTACCCTCATATAGAATAAACTTTGATCATGTCCCGTCCATACTCTTGTGCATATGCGCGAGTGTGTGTGTGTGTGTACTTACACATGTGGTTTGGGGTCAATGGGGGAAGGCAGCAGATAAACTCCAACAGCCACAGCGAGCAGAGCAGCTAATAATCTCTTACCCACCCTGACAGAAGAGACGTGAGAAATGGTCGTCTTTATCGTTATGATACTGCCACATTTTCCCACCACAAACCTCAGACTGCAGCGATCGTTTTTTATTTATTGAACTTTTCTAATGAACACAACATATTTGTCGAAAGAACAACATCAGTTGAATCTGAAAATATGTGAAAATATATGCAAAACAGCTACTTATTTCTTATTTTGATCTAATCTTATAAACTTTGAGGGGTGTTTGAAAGGCAGCACAATGAAAGCATTGTGTCTGCAGTTAATAAGTCAACAACATTGTTGTGTCACACGTGGTGAAGTGAACTTTGACATGTTTAAGATACTGTGTCACACATGATCTACCCTATGTAACACTGCATGTTGGTTACACAACTCTGGAAACTGATCCAAACTGCAGATAAACGCTGAAGTAAATAAATAAGATTGTTGCGTTCATTCACTGCATGTATGTTTTTTCCCTTTGAATGTGAAGGAATTCCTCTGGAGATTGGTTCCGCGTTGCCTCCTGCTCCACTTCAGCAACAGTTTGCATGATTTTAAACTCCCTCTTTACTCGATTTAGAGGCTTTGAATATAGAAAACAACAAATCTACACAGTGACAAGATCATTCACATGCACTGTATCTTCTTTGGAGTTTTAGTATAGCTAAATGATGCATTCACTGACTTATCCAGATGCAAATTTTACAGCCGTGCATCTTTAAATCAAAAGGTTATCAGTCTACTTCATTTCAGACACTACTTCCATTGTTTTCACCGATTTTTCCCCGTGTTTACGGACTCAACTTTGCTGGTTGCATAACTCAACTTGGCACATCTGTTGTCTGTTGGAAACACTGGTAGGGTGTTAACCAGAGGTTTGCTGGTTCAGCGGGGATGAAGATGTTATTGTTTTAAAGATGAAAGCTGGCACTTTCGATAGAAGACGAATTGTTTAAAAAAGATGTGGCGTTTTTTTCCTTTAGGAATCTGTATACAATAAATATGTTTACATATTTTTAAAATCCTTAAATAGCTGAAACGTTGATATGGAAGCAGGACTTTGGTTTAGTAAAATTAAAAGGTCGTGGTATTCTCTCCTCTCGCCCACAGCTGTGCATTATCATTAGCTTCACTTGCGTGTAGCACCTGAACTCGATTGACGTAATTCTTAAAACATAACATTTTAAAAATGTTTTAAAAATATAAGCTGCTTGATACATTCAATTATTGCCGAATTTAAGTCTGGCCCGTTCTGGCCCGTACAATGTCTTTTATTTGTTTCTATTACCACGCCGCAGCTTTTACAACAGCAATTCACATATTTATGAACACAGTTTGGCGACGCAGAAAGAACTTTTAGGCGTTCGCTCAGGTAAAAACACTGCAGGCAGTCAGACTTTAAAGAGTTTAAAATAGATAAACTTACATTGTTGAGTTTTGAGTCCACGTCTCCTCTTCCTGCTGAATCAAACAGGTCTGGCTGAACTTCAGGGAGCGATGAATGAATTATCGGCAGAATGCAGCAGAAAGTAAAACGCACCCATGTTTATACCGGAGCTTCCGGCTAGAGCCTTCAAACTAAAAGCAATGGGACACACGCTTCCGGTCCATTTGTACGTCTATATTTTCGGACTTTTTAAATGGCTACAGGTTATAATAGGTTTACAATTAATAAAGTTACTCGGAAAAAATGTTCTTATGCTTTAAAACACAGAATACTGACCTGTCTCAGCAAAAGCCCTTTATACTTTGTGTACGTCTCCTTCAAATGGTGGAGGAAGTATTTAGACTTTTTTATTTAATCAAAAATAGCTATATACTACAAAATAATCCGGTGTAAAAATACTCTGTTTTAGGTAACAGCAATAAAACAATAATAAAAAGAAGCCCATTTTCGAATAATTTATATTACATTATTTGATTAAAATGATTGAAAAAATAATGTGTACATCACTCAGTGTTGCAGCTGTGGAGGTGGAGATCATTTTTATTACCTTACCTTTCCTTATACTCAAACATTTTCAGGGCCCAGGGACTTCTTTATTTCATTATCCCCCTCAACATTTTCCTCATAACAGAAGCGAAACATTCTAAGCTTTTATTTTGAAGGCACGACCATCAGGCTGACTCCTGCAGCTTCACACATGTCAGGGTTTACTGTTTGAGTGTGGGACAGGGGGAGGGGGCCCCCCCACTTCTTGTCTGAGGTAACTTGCATAGGGGTCAAACAGAGGACAAGAGGAGGAGTGGCTGCTGAATGTGCTCCAGACTGCAGTCCTGCCAAATTACTGACAGCACAACACTACTGAACTTTTTACACACAATAAATAACTTTGACAGCTATAAATAAAGACAGTGTGTTGGCAGAGATAGGACGCTAAATGGCTTTGGTATTTCATTTCTGTCACATCTGTCACTAAATATGAACCTACTGCCAGAAGCTGTCACTTTAGCGAGCTTAAAAACTGAAGGAGAATGAAAACTAGCTAGCTTAGCTGTCGTCAAAGGTAACACAAATTTAAAATTGTAATTTGAACGCTTCAGTTTCTGGACATAGAAACAATCTTTGCTTTAGAGGTTCTGGCAGGTGGATTTTGTTGCTTTTGAACAAAGCTAGCTGTTTCCCCTTTTTTCAGCTAGCCAAGCGATCCCAACCACCTGCTAGCTGTAGCTTCATGTTAACTGTGCAGACACAAGAATGCTAGGCTAAATAGCTCACCATTTTGCCTCATAATAATAAATCTGTCAATAAATTTAAAGTTTGTCAAGATAAAAGCTAATTTGTCAAAGTTTATCTGAAGATCTACTTTTAGTTTTATTAAGATGTTTATTCAGTCAAAAACTTTGTCGGTTTGGGATTTCCAGTTAAATTAAGAGCTACATTTTTTAATATTTTCATTATCCATTAATTTGCTGATTATTACATCATCTAATTGATCCTTTTTTGCGAAAAAAGGACTGAAAATATATAAATGCACAAACTAATTTCCCATAACCAAGAGTTTAAAACCTTAAAATATTCAGTTTATAATGATATGAAACAAAGAAAAGCAGAAAAACAATAAATATCAGAAGCTGGAACCAGTGACGTTTTGGCATTTTTGCTTAAAAAAAATTAAATGTTTAAAATCAGATTGCACAGATTGATTGAAGCAGATTGCAGAATAATCCCATTAACAGAATCATTATTTAACATCATACAAAAGAAATAAACATAGACATAGAAACATGCAAAAGAATATTTGACAAATCTTTTATGAAGATACATGAAAAAAACTCGACACACAACTCTTCTTTGTTTTAATTTCACCTTTAATAGATGCAGCCCGCCCTGCGTGAGGAAAGGCCACATTTGGTAACGATTCAAAGAGAAAACATGAGATATGGACAAAATAAACCTGTTCGCCTGCAGCAACAAAAAAGCAACATCTGATGAACCGTCCGTCTGTCCTGCAGGTTTGTTTTTCTGTCTGCAGCTCCTCAGCCTGCAGAAAGGCACTGCTGCGGTCCGGGCTTCAGACCTGAGCTCAAAGGCCAAAATTAAACTGTCTTTCACTAAATATGGCTTCTGCTGAATTTAATCTTTAATAGATAAATTGGTGAATTGATATAAGAAGATGTATTTTCTTCTATCTTTTCATCCTTTCTTTGATAAAAAAGCAAAAAAATACATTTTGGATTTTGCACCTCAGGTCTGAAATTAAAACCGGTGACCGTTTTAACATCAAGTGTAGAATAACAGAGTTTGTGTTTCTGAGCTCAGATGCTGACGAAGGACTCATCGTGTGAGATTAACCTGATGAATCACAGAGCATCTGCATACGACTACAACAGCATAATTGGAAAAAAAATGAATATCGATCAATGGCGGAAGAGCTAAACACAGGTCTTTGGCATAATAACATTACAGTTTCAGGCTGTTCAATCAATCACAAAAACACGGAAGAAAAATGATCAACACGAGGTCCTTTAAGTGGCTGTTCTGAAGCTTTTCTAACACCAAGAACAACCTTTAAACCTCGACTTATAAGATGAAAAATGTCTTCAAAGTTCATGCAAGATGATCAAAAGCTCCAGAATGGTGAGAAAATGTTGAGAAATAACTCCAAAGTCCAGCTATTAAGTAGCTAAAATTGCAATCATTTTTGTTTGTTTAAACCCGCAATAAGGTAAATAAATGTCCCTGTCTTTACGTCATATAATACTGACATGCAGAAAATAGTTTTGTTGAAGGATAATCTCATAAAATATCTTTATTTAAGGCTTAAGGGCCCCTTTTGGACTCCATAAATGAGGCTACAGTTTATGATTTAAACCAGGAAGTGATCACATTTGACCAGCTGGAACCAGTTAATTTTTTTGCTTTGAATTCATTCAACAAAATGTCAGTGGCATGAATCAGTAACAACTCATAGGTTTATGGTATTTTTGTCGACTTAAGCTGGATTTTTCCCTCCCATCTCCTAAACCATGAGCATTACATGGTGTAACATTGTAACTGAGAGAGATTAACTTTCAAATAAGATATTTTAAAGCCAAACGTTTTCATACTCTGTGTCTCTAATCATGATTGAACAGTCTTAAAACAAGCTCTCTGAATACACACAGGTATCATATATATCAACTCTTCATTCATAAACACTACTGGCCCAAAGATTAATAGTTAAACTTGTCAAAAGTTCAGACAGCATTTGAAAAACAGTATTTGCTTTAACGCATTTCGCTCTAAAATATTAGTTTCCAAACGCCGCCTGACCCCGCGTTTAACCTACGATAATGCATGCTTTAATGTCGAACAGCCCAGTAGTGTGTACAGTAAGCATGTATGGATACAAAAAGACAAACAGGAACACATGCGAGATTCAAACAAAAGTTTCACAGTCTAAAGCTAACGCTGAGAGAAAATATACGGAAGCTCAATGAGACAAAAAATAATAACATGAGCTTAAAAAAAAATAACTTCTGTCACACTAAACTTCCGTCGGTAAAAAAAAACTATGAGTGGAGCGAAACAAAATCTTTCAAAACAAGATTATTAGATGTTAAGATTATGATGGTGATATTTTGAGAGATTAAAGATGAAAAGTTAAAATCAAAAACCCGTCTTCCCTGAATTCAAAGTTAAAGTGCCCAAAAAAAAGAATTGATACGTCTAGTCTGTGTTTAACAGATACACAAACAACATGGCTTTAAGATGAATAAACTGTTTTCATGCAGACTTTCGCATCATTTTAAAAATTAATTTATATGGAGGCAAAAACAGGCCAAACTTTTATACGCATCTGAACAGAATGTATCTATGAATTCCCATATTTGAAATAACCAGCTGTTTATGTCAAGTTTTTGCGTCTGAATTCACCAGTTTTGGTAGCGTACTTTTAATAACTATACTTTGAATTTAAGATTTGAAATTATGACACATTAAATTCGAGCAACTTATAAATAATCGTTTCTAATATAGCTGAATATTTAACTGACCTAGGGATGTCAAAGAATGAAATGAACACCACAAAAAGTCAGAAAGATTGGGTACTTTTTAGTCTCTAGAACACATCACGCTCCAAATCCTACATTTCCCATCATGCAACACGATGTTTTCTTCCATTAGACCCTCTCAGCCTCCTTAATGTCCACTTCATTTGAACCACATGTTAAAATCCAAGCTAAGATAACTCTGATGATGACATCGTTATGACAACGTCAGGTTTCTTTTTTAAATCTTATTTTTCCTCCAACAAGTTAACCAAACTTAACGTTTAAAACTGGAGAATGGGAAGCTTTAAATGTCACCATTACGTATTCAGATGCTTGTTCAAAGCTGTTCTGGCCTCTTTTTACCTCCATAGATTTAACCCAGTGTTTGATAGTACAATAAACCAGGGATAAAACCCCTTTAAATAAAACTCTAAACTATATACGATGTTCCCTCCAGTGGGAAGAGGCCTCTAATATATTTTTGCTCCAGGCAACACCACAAAAATATCTTTGGTTATAACAAAAAAATAAAAGTTAATCTTTAAGATACTTTGACACAGAAATAAGAGAATAGTTGCTGTTTTTGACCACTAGATGGCGGCATTGTACAACAGCCTTGTATGACTTCACTCAGTACCTGCAGCTTGAACAATGAAGCATTTTACAGCTTATTTGAATAGTTGTAAATCTAGATTTGTAGTTTTGTTAGTCCAAATGATTGTCTCTACTTATTTCCATAAAAATCGGACTAAACGCTGATTCAAAAAGCAAAGATTTTTCTACAAAACTACACCCAAAAACGAGCCTTTTTTGGTCTGAGCGAACTCTATACACAGAAGAATATATTGCATATATATGTAAGGCAGCTATGTACTTGCAACACCATCTTTTACCTTCTTTCACACTTGCTAACGCATCTTTTGTTCCATTTTCCGTGTTTGCATCCTTTACTTTAAACCTTTTCTCTGTGCTTCCTTCCTTTCCTTGTCTCCCTCTGTAATATTCTTCCCTTAAATCCACCAGAAAGAAACACAGGTTGACAAGGAGGTCAAGGCTGCATGTTTCAACTTGAGATTAGCGCACAAAAGCACAGGCGTTTTAAATGAATGCCTGCAGACAGACAGACAGGAGAACCACACAATGCAGCCATTTTCCTCCCCCTGTTCTCTGCAGCTATCAGCGCTCACAGACCTCCTTTTCTCTCAGCTGTGGATTCATAAATGCAAACAGGGAACACGCAGTTCATCATGGTGACTTGTGGCTTAAGGAAAACCCCCTCGTTATCCTCAAGTTTACTGTCACACTGCTTTTATGACTTTCTTTTTCATGTCCTCCTCTCCTCCGGACATTTTCAAAAACAAAACTTCTGTGTTTTTCTTCCTTCCTCTCTCTAATGATTCTTTTCTACTTCCTCTAAACTGCTCAGTCTACTTCCAGAAACCAGTCAAATCTCACTACTCCCTCCTCTGACCATGTAGGGTCAAAGGTCAGGGGTCACTTCTGTCTAAACTACGTCACTTCATGCTTCGTCAAACTCTGCTGGTGGATGATGCAAACGAATGCTTCAAATCCAACCAGTTATCATACTCACTCGTCCTCACTTGCTAAAACAAACAAACTTCTACCGAAACTGTGCTAACAAGCTTCTACTTCATCTTTCAGAAACCTTTCCTCATCGATTATGTGTCATGCTGATGAACTTAGAGCTGCATAAAACCATTAAAATTCACCTTATTTCACCCTCTAGACATTTGTATACTACATTCTGATTCCAGCCAACTCTATGGAGTCTGTATGGAGTCTGAAGTGTGCCAAAAATAATACATTTGACAAAAAAACTATAATAAATGAATTATTGATATAATCATGCATTAAGACACAAAAAATATAAATGTAAATACAATTATACAAATAATTTTGAAATTGATTTCTATACCGTGTACATAAAGCCAGAACAAAAATGGAGATAGAAGTTAAGGGATATGTCACATTTTGCTGCTTATTTGCTTTAAAAATATGCACTTGAGAATTATAATTTGTAGTTATTATTAAATTGAATAATGCGTCTATTTATTTAGTTCAAATTTTAAACATAAGAGCAAGGGACCTTTTTTTTTTTAAAGATAAAATATTACAATATTGCGTTATTTTTTATCTTATTTTGAAAGGGCTTCTTAAAATTTTAGTTATTTTATTTTAAAACTCCATCACTATTATTTTAAGAGAGAAAAAAAGAAATCATTATAAGTTGATTAATGTAAAGATCTTTTTTAAACTTAAAACTTTTTTAAATGTATTTTTAATTATTGTCCCTGGTGACATTGCCTGTTATTGTCTAATGCTTTTTTGCCATCTCTGTGTCCTGTTAAAAGCATCAAAATAAAGTAAAGCAATAAAAAATATAAAAAATAAGATTATAATTAATCACAAATGTTTTTTTTGTTTTGGCACACTTGAGACTCCATAGAGGGATGCAGCCTACTCGCTCCTTTCTCAAAAACAGAAATATTTCCCAACTTTGGGGCTTTTTCAACAAAATGCAACATTCAACAACACTTCTTTGCTTCTTGAATATTCTCTAAATGTTATTGTGTTACTGTCGAGCCGCTGCAGCCTGAGAGATGGATTCTGATCCGCACCGAGTGGTGTCTGACGCTCATGTTTCTGTGTATTTACCTCTAGTAGCCGTCTGGATAAACTATTCTCCGTGTCTGTGTCAACAACTAGATTGGTGCTCCGCCTCTGCAGAATCAACTAAAATAAGACTTTTTTTTGTTTCAAAAGAAAACAAAATAAAACGCTTCACCCATATAAATTAAGAAAAAAAAATATGTACAGACTTTTAAAACAAACGCATTAAATAAACTCAACATATGGCCTTGAGTCTTTCACAAGTTTAAAGGATAAAAAGGGGAAACAAAGAGGAATCAGATTAACTGCATAAATTATGTGACAGCAGGACAGAGTGAGAGAAGAAGAAGAGAGGGATGATGGAGAGAAGGAGAGACGACGAGTGATTATGGCACTATAAGTGAATCTTTGGTGCGAGCAGGTTTGAAGTCTTTAATCCAGGCTGCATTATACTCCAGCAGCGTCCATCTTTTTTTCCGTCCATCCCTTCATTCACTTGTCCTTCACTTGCTGTCTTTATCTTCAGTCCTCTTGTCTTTAAATCATCCCTCCTTCCGTCAATATCATCCCTTCTGCCAGGCGATAAATCCTCTCTTCTCATCCCTCCTTTGATCAGAGTTGAAACAATTGGAAAAAAAAAATGCCTCCTCCGTCCCTCTAGGGGGCAGTAGTCCTGTTTCAAGGAGGTTAACCCCTCTAAGAAGGCCCTCTGACCTCCCTGAGCGCCTCCTGCAGTCTCTGTCGGTAGGCCTCGTAGCGGCGACTCACAGCCTCCCTCTGCTCGTCTTCCTCTTTGTCGAGGATCCGCAGGAAGTTGCGCAGCTCGGGGATGGAGAACGCGTCCCACTGGAAAGAGGAACAGGAAGTAAACTTTATCTATACGGAAATGAGCTTCCATGAAAGGATATGTGAAGGAGTATAAGAAGAAAGAAAAGGGAAGTAGAAGATTGAAGAACAAGATTCAGGAAGAGATGGAAGGGAGGAAAAAGGTAGAAGGGTGAAAGGAGATAAATGGAACAGGGATGGGATGAGGTGAGCACAGAAGAGTGCGGTGTTACCATGACTTCTCCAGTCTGTTGTTCCCTCAGTACGAAGCTGAGCGTGTCGGTGTCGGGCCCCGCCACCAGACGAAGAAACAACGGCTGCTCGCCATCCGCCAGCTTGCACACATACACTGCAGGAGACAAACCACACACACACACGCACAAACAGATTAATTTAGTCAGTGCAGTTTGTGTGTTCCTTCAATCCACATGCAGGCAGGCACGACTGCGGTTGCTGTAGTTAAATTCTGCACTGTGTACGTTGGTTTGTGTGCGTTTGTGTGTGTGTGTGTGTACATATAAACAGGGATGGCAGAAGATGAAAGGACGGGCGCGGCACATTAACGACCACAGCAATTTACAAAAACAGACTTAAAGAGAGACGTCCATGATGTTGCACTGAACTTACAGTGAACTACTGCAATTAAGTGAAACTACGAGGTACTTTTGAAGAACAAAACTAACTGAAATTAAATTATTTACATATTGAAAACATAAACAATAAACCAAATACCTGCAATTTAATCTAGAAATGTATGAAGAGCAGACAAACAACATATTTAATCGATAGTAAACGTTTATGGAAACTATATCAAGATTACATAAATAATTTGCTTTTTTTTTGCAGAATGTCATGTAAGAAGAAAATCTGAAGAATGAAGCTACAGCAAGTTAGCTTAGCTTAGCATAAACACTTGAAAACAGGGGATACACCTACCCCTTTCCAAAGCTAAAGATATTAGCCTACCACCACCTTTAAAGGGGGGGGTATTCTGCCAATTTCAAGCTTCATATTTCACTATATGATGCCTGTGGAGCAGCTTAGCATAATTTACGGCTCTGTGCAGGCCCTCATACGGCCTCTGCCTGAAACGACTCAGTCAGATCTGTCCCTTTAAGAAACCCCGCCCCTACAAGCCCGCTGTCTTCTGATTGGCCAGCTCTCCGAAGCCTGCTGAGCAGCATGTAGAAAAAACGGTGTGAAACCTGGCGTTCACAGCAGACTGAGCTGAGAAGCATGCGGATTACTCCAACATACTTTAACCTACAGATTTGAAACATCACCCATGTTTAGTCTGGACATCCAACATCGTAACATATGTGAAACAGCATAATACCCCCTCTTTAAAGCTCATAATTAGCATGCTACACTCCAGGAAGTCACTGCACCTAGTCAGTAAATAGTACAGCACACGACCCTACATGAAACTACTTTCAAGGCTAATTTGTGAGCTTTTGAGGAGCTTAAAAACAGACGCCTGGCTTCATGCTATCTTTTAATTAAACTCTCAGCAATAAGATAACATACAAAATGTTTAAACACGCGACTAAAGCCTCTATTGTGAACTCAAACAGGTCTTAGAGCAAACAGTGTATTCTTAGCTTTTCTTTTCTTCTCTTTCAGGCAGACAGACTTCAGCTGGAGTCACTTTGTCTATAACTTAAATAGAAGGTCACTTGTCTGCATTTCCACACCACAGTTTCATCTGTGAGGAAAGAGCAAGGCTCAATGAATGAAAGCTTCAACCAACTATTGAAGTGTATAAATATATAAATGAGCTCATGTACATATGAAGTCTGCATACATCTGTTGTCAGGCTTGTGTCTAGACGCTGTCTTTTATTAGCAGGCCCTGTCTCACTGTTCGTCTCTAGTAATGAAGCTGAAACCGGAGCAGAAGCTTATATGACAGCACTCTGCACGCTGCCTTCGAGGGGGAAAAAAACACCAGAAGTCTCCATAAAAGCTTTGTGCAAAATGTTTCACAGACTTTAAACAAGTTATAAAAACAAGTCACACAAATTCAATAAATCCACGAGTGGCTTCAGGGCATGTTTTGTTGTATAAGGCTTGTAAACTTTTCCCCTTTGTTGGAGACGCTAAATAGACTGAAAGATAATATTTGATACCCGACGACCCTGCAGCAGCTGTTGATGCACAGAGTGTGTGTGTGTGATTGTGTGTGTGTGGGTACTCCTGGTGAGCTGTTGATAGTGGGGAGCGTCCCGAGGCATCTAACGAGGGCGAGGCATTCAGAAATACACACACACGCCCTTTACACACACACACATAGTCGAAGTGCCGAAGCATCTGACTCCGAGCTTGGCATGAGTGGCATGAAAGACTGTCTCCAGCACTGTCGCTTCCACTGTCTCACACATTACACACACACACACATACACACACACATGCAGAGTCAGCGGGCTCAGTCTTACCCTGCTCCTCCCGGCGATAGCGTTTGTACAGGGCATATTTAGCCGGGTTGTCTGCGACTGTGAACTTGCTCAGCAGGGCGACGATCACCTGATAACACACAGACACACACGAGAATAAAACACTCAAATATCTCAGTCCTGCCAGCCACACAAAGATAAAAAAAATCATGTGCAATTCAAACTTTTTAACAATTACTCCTTTAAAAAGTAATAATCTTGGGGTGCTGGTTTAGCTCAGTTGGTAGAGCAGGCGCTCCAGTCCTCGTCGCACTGATCGCAGGTTTGACTCCCGGTCTGCCAATCATTTGGCGCATGTCATCCCCAACTCTCTTCTCCCAACATTTCCTATCTATCTTCAGCTGTCCTGTCTATTATTAATTTATATTCATTTACTTATTACTTGGAATCAAATGTATTTAGTATAGTTGATCATTATACACATAGCTATGACACTGTCTGGGTTTATTTCCACAATAATGACCTGCTTGCTGTACGTTACTTCCTCAATAAATAATAACACTCCAACCTATACCTAGCTAGCTAATACAATCTGAATATTTATATAAAAGTTGTAAAACAGATAAAACAACAAGAAACTAGGCTTAAAACAAGACGCAAAGTAGTTAACAATTTTCACTGTGGAGTGCATTATTATCTATAACAGAACGACTCAGAGTCTATAATTATTGTATAATGTATACAATTTAATACATGCTTAAAACTAATATATGAATGTGTCCTTTGATATGGGTGATAAGGAAAAATAAAATGGCACTGGCAAACCACAACAGGATCTAAAGCATCATACTTCCCATTGGATGAGTGTGTTATTATCTATATCGGAACACCTCACAGTCCATTATTACTGTATACTGTGTATGTGTCGGCTAAAGACAAAAAAACAATAATGTGTGCGGATATTGGAAACCAATTACTTTGTAGTGATGTGGGAAAATAACAAGGCACCACTTAACAACAACAGGAAGTAAAGCAGTTTGTGTATTTAATCTGCTGAGTGCATTATTATCCATACCGGAACATCTCTGAGTCCATTATTGCAGTATAATTTGAACCATTACAAAGGGCTACTAAGAGAAGGTTTGTGTTTAAATCACCAACTTGATTGTGGTCAGTCTTATTAAAAGTTGTGTCAATTTACTGTTAAAGTCCAGTTGCTATGGTTACTTGCAGTTACATTGACAAAATACAGAGCTGTGGTTAAACTTTTGACAATAGCTGCATCACTTTATAACTGAACAACTGCAATACTGACAAATGGCTCTGTATGATCTATTATTTCTATTTTTTTTACTAATACATTTCATGTTCTAATCAGGCCTTTTTTGCCCTTTAAAACTGTTTAAATTACCTCCCTGTTTGAAGAATGTTTGACCTTTGTTTTTGTTCGTGTGTGTGTTTTAATAAATGGTTTTAAAAACACACAGAACTGTCAGAAGCTCATCAAGAGTTTAATAAAACTTCAACATCAGTCTGCTTCTGTTGAACCTCGACTCAAACCCTGTATGTCATCAGATCCTAATTAGGTTGTGTTGACTCAAATGTGTGTGTGTGAGTGTGTGTGTGTTAGCCACCTGTCTGACTGTGTTACTGGAGCTGATGTGGAGGGTGTTGCTGACTCCTCTGGGCAGATAGAAGGCCTCCTCTCCTCTCTGACCCCCCCGAACCGTCACGGGTCGCCTCAAATCCATCTGGACCTTGATGAAACCGGTATAAACACCAGAGGGATTCTGGGACAGAAGCAAAGAGACAGATTTATGGTACTATGTCATCATTCACAACCTGCTTTTGGAAATACTGTCCTCACTTACAATCAGACCTAAAAGACTATTTGAATTTGCGAGGTTTATTTACACTAAAGCCACAGAGTCAGTCATACGATAAAGGAAAGGCCTCCCAAAGTTTCCAGAGCTGCAGCACACATACAGTAAGTGCTACATGATCCCTCCGGAAGACACCAGTTCCCCCAGTAAGCCCACTGTGTCCCCGTGTGAACAGATGGCCCCAGACAGAGGGAGAGCATCGTAATCTCATTACTCCACATGGTGCCTGGTGGGCGGTGCGTGCAGGCGGATGTGTGAGAAGGTGGTAAGTGGACAAATGAGATCAGCATGATCAGAAGTTAAAAAAAGAAGACGGGAGGACAAAGAGGAACTTGTGCCGTCACAGATGAAGAAGACAAAGAAAGGTGAAGATTAAATATACACGTCCGCAAGCTTCACATACTGATACTATCAGCTAACAGCTAACAGAGCAGGTTTCACAATTATTACTGTTCTTTTCCTCATTACTTCTTTCTCTCTCTTATAAGGAAAACACACAACAAAAAACACCGTAAAGGCAGCAACTTGACTCCAAGTAGCAGTAAGAGTGCCATACATACTCGAATAGTTAACTGTCACTAATCCTGAGATCTTAAACAAGTTATATAATAATTCTCTGGAGCATATTGAACCTCACAACCGTCTCTATAAAGTAAAAGTTTCTGTATTCGACCCCTTTTTCATGTGGCATCTTTCAATATCTCTTTCATTTTGACTGGATTTAACGTGGAGTTAGTGTCTTGTGGTCTGGACGCAACTTCAGACGTGTGTCAGTCTGCCAAGGAAAACACTGTGGGGGAGAACAATAGCAGGAATAACATCATCACTCTGATGCGAGTGCTGAGGAATGCTGAGAGGCGGAGGAGAGGCAGCGTGGAGGTGGAAACACCAGCACACCTCAAATTTATGCTTGCGTGGGCATTTCAGCTGTCTTAGTTATATTTATAGAAACATATTTTCTTGAATTGGGGAGAGATATTAAAGTAAATAAGGCGCGTATAGTCAGAAACATCCTCACGAGATTACAGAAAAAAACATAAGGTACATTGTTCTTGACTTTGGAACAAGCATTTAGCAGCTGTTTGGTAACTCTGACTCATATTGCAGAGTCGTCTTTAACATATGGAGCTTGCCCAACAGACTTAGCGAGTGTGTGTGTGTGGGTTTGTGTGTGTAGTCCACTCACAAGTGTCATTTTCAGGTGGTCTTTGGTCACTGAGTTGTACAGCTCGACCCTCTGCCTGATCTCCTCCCTGCTGAACTCCGTCCGCAGCTCCCTCTCCTTCTCCACATCCTGACGATCAGAGAGAACAAAAAAGGAAGCATGACACGACGATAAGTCACAAGTCGGCTCGCATCACTAAAACAATACAGGCTCTGTTTGGACAATGGCTGCAGGAAAGCATGGATAAGTGCACATGTAGAGTTCGTCACTATCTGAACCAAGAGGCTAAGAATAGAGGAGGTTGTGCAGATTGCAAAGACGTATCGGACTGAAGGGTGATTTCTGGCTTATAAATTAAAGTAGCCTTTAATTATTTACCCTGTCAAACACGTTAATATAAATACAAACACAGGTTTAGCAAAAGATCATGGTGGGTTGGGGTTGAGTTTGGTTTCACGTGTGACTGTAACCTTGATCTCCTGTGTAAAAGTCCTGTGTTGAAGCCATTCTTCCACCCTGACATGCTCTCAATGTTGCTCTAAATATGATGCCTCACAATAGCAAACACTGCATGCAATGAGGAAACAACACGTAAAAATTTCTAGAGAGCTGTGCAATTCCATGGTAACCTTTTGAGTTATCTTTATCTCGCTGTTTAAACTAAATCATCTGACTTCCTCCTTTGCAGCCTGCATGATTACTGTGGTCAGTAGAAGTCGTTGCCTCATTACAGCTGTATACAAGTTAATGAAGCTGTTATTTATGGTCGTCATATTGGTTAATTTTGTGAGGATGGCACGCACATGTTTGTCAACATAGCGACACAAAAAGTTTTACTGTATGTGAGCCACCGTGTTTATGTATATATAGCTGTAGAGATTGTGCAGGCCAGAGGGTGGGGAAGGTCACAACAGAGGTCAGCTGATAAGGAAAGTTCCAGTTAAAGATGCATGATTATTTCAAGCAAGTTAACTGTTTTATAGCGCCTGCATGTAAAACTATCATTAAGGTCACATGACAAAGCCAAATACGTTACATAATCGGTTGTAAAGAGCCCGTCCACTGCCCTCAGACACCATTAAAATGTCTCCAGGCAGTCGCTGCATTTAGATGTTTGGTTTTCAGGAGAAAAACGGCCCATAAACGACCATAAATGTGCGTCAGACCGGCTTATTAAAGCGGCTATAAAAACAAATATAAATAATGACATAATTTTGTTTGATTTGCTTGAACAGAACTGATTTAATCATTAATCCATCATTTTAGGTATTTTCAAACAGAAAAGGTTGAATATTTTATGGTTTGAGCTTCTTATTTATGTATATTTGCTGTTTTTATTTATCACGGATGATAATAAACTTATTATGACTGGGTTTTTGGACAGGTTGTTGGATAAAACAGGAAATTTGAAGATGCCTTTTTAGCGTTTTCACTATTTCCAGCGTAAAAACTAAAAAAAAGAATCAATTAATTGACAAAATAATCATCTTACAGTCTTACAGTAAACTTAAATTGCACTTTCCTACAACCATACAACTTGTCTTGCATGCATACAGTAAATTAACCCCCACACACTAATGCCCTAACGTTTAGGTTGTTTAAAATCTGTCTGCATTGGCACTCGCATACTGTACACATACAGAGTCCTCAGACTTTAATTCTCCAGTGAAGTGTGCTTACATGGGCATAGTGCAGCTCTACATCTATTAAAAACCACACACACACACACACAAACACACTTACACACATAGTGCACAATCCAGGGAGGCTTTGAAGGCACATGCACCCTTATATGGAAAACACACACTGCTCAAGGGAAAGACGAGGTGCCAATACAGCATGTGCAAACACCGCAGACACACACGCCAGCCCTGAGAGCGTCTTACACTGTAATCTGTCCACTGATTTAGAGCTGTTAGATAATAAAGTACACACTAAGGAGAGAACAACTATTTCATTGTCGTTTAATAAAACAATTCTTCCCTGATTTAACTCTGTAGTTGTTTGGTCGATAAAATGTCTGAGAACTGTGAAAAACGTTGATCAGTGTTTCCAAACATGGCTTCCTTAAACACAGAGCTGGAGTGATACAGTCAACACTATTGATTGCGGTAACGTGCCAATTTTGCAACACGTTTTTTGCACCTGACACCTTCGTCCTGACACCTCGGTGCAGGTGACCTCTCGCTTTACCTGGCAGAAACGAACACTGACTCATCGGGATTAAAGGAGGACACCCGCGGACACAGAAACTCAACAATCTGCTCAGTCACATGCACAAAGACCACGAAGAAGAGATGAAGTTAACATACCAACACCAGAACATACTTTATTGTAGGCAAAACTCACTCATATTTTGTATTATTTAATTATTAACGAATCAATGCACGAGAAGCGAGTTTTAACGGTTTTATTCAGTGAAGTTTGGTAGTTTAATTTAGCTGTTCTGAAACTTGGAGTCGGGGCCCTCAAAAGGATAAATCAAAAGGGTCACAGGATAATTCTGAGGTGTCTCGAGCCAATAGAAAAGAAGAATACACGTTATTGTACCCAAATTTATCCTCATATTCTGGACTTTTCTTTCATCTTTGGGATTTGAAAGGTTATTTAAACGTAAACCTTCTGAAATGTTTAGAAGGAAAAACTCGTACACATTTTAGGAACAATAATATGGACAAACTAGATTAGGAACTGGAAACCGAAAAACCTAAATATATTCCCTTTTTAATGTAAAGTATGAAACTTCTCTACAATGTACTGGAATAGAAATATAAAGTTGCATAAAAATAACCTCAAATTTGTACTTAAATCCATCAGTTGACTCAAATTCCTTTGATCTATTTCTGAAAATTCTATTTAACTTTTGTGACTTCAACTTTAACCTCAGGGTTTTCTCACTTTCGAGTCTTCCCTTTAAGCACCTGCCAGGTCAGACGAGTCGAAGCTTATTATCAGGACGTGACAGGTAAGGAGATTATCCGTCATCTCACCGACTCAGAAAGAAAGACAGAGGAGCAGAAGAAAGAAGGCAAGCAAAGAAAAATGGAAACGTGATATATGATGCCCCCTCAGGGAATCCTTCCTCTCGTGACAGAGCAGTGTGTTTGTTTCTGTGTATATATGCTCTCTATACATCGTTAAACCATGTGACCTAGGAGATTAAGTGACTTCAGACCACTATAAGCTGCCCTTACACCACTCCCTGACTGGTGAAACCTGCACTTATTCATCCATCTGTTTATCTTAAGAATTTACGTGCAATAGAAGTCGTTTTGTTTGGTATGTGCAACTCTATTTACATGCTGATTGTTGTCTGTTTTTTAGTTATTAATACAACTGAGGAGTTATGTTAATGTACGCAGCATTCAAGTGCAAGACAAATTTCCCTACAGGGACAATGAAGTATATCGTATCATATCGTATCGTATCGTATATCATATTTCGTATATCATATCGTATATAGTATCGTATATAGTATCGTATATCGTATATATCATATCGTATATCGTATATCATATCGTATATCGTATATCGTATATCATATCGTATGGTATATCGTATCGTATATCGTTTCGTATATCATATATCATATTGTATCGTATTATGTATTACGTATATCATATCCTATTGTATATCCTATTGTATATCCTATCGCATATCATATCGGATACCGTATCGTATATCGTATCGTATTGTGTATTACGTATATCGTATCGTGAGTCCAGACTCAGTCCAGGTGAATACAACTGAAACATGCACGTTATATCTGATAATATTACTGTAAATTTCTTCAACCAAACAAATGAACGAATAACTAAATGGGAGAAGCAAACATAGAGCCTCGTTAAAGACCTCTACAAATTAACGCAGAGTTTGAGACTCAAATCTCCATTCTGAGCATATCAGACAACAACATATCAGATGACGAAGTAAATCCTCTTAAAATCTCTAAAATCCTTTATGCCAAGCAAAGTTAATATTAGTGTGTTTCCAAGATAAGTAATTTTGAATATTGTGAAAAAAAAGAAGCTTTGCTCTCTAATTCTGGGGATTTTTGGCCCAATAAAAAGCACAAAGATTCAAATGTGTTTAGTCAGGTTGAAGAAACAACTTTAAGACCCTCATGGGACCTACAATAGTCTAACGGCCCCAAATCTATTCTACTAGCCCTCGCAGGTATATGTACGAGTCCAGTGTGTCCAGTCCAGGCTTTGTAACGTCCAGGCCGGAAAGGGTTAAGAGGAACTGGGAGGGTGAGAGCAACCAAATCCAAACAAACAAGAGAAGCAGAGCACAGCGGAGCTACAACAATGAGGTCATGGTCCCATTTAAGAGCACAGCGAATCCTCCCACTGAGGCTAAGACATCAACACTGGACGGAGAAAGAAAGACAGAAGGAAAAGACAGTAGCTGGGCTTCAAATAAAGCCTGGTATGTTATGATGGACAGCTCAAACAAGAATGCACATCGAGAAGTAGATTTGCACTACAAACAGAAATAGTTACAGCCAGTTCTTTAAGTCGACTGCTGGTGATGCTGAAGCCTGTATCAAACACTGCTGTTAGTGCTAAGAAAAGCAAAATATACCTTTAATTGTGAAGTATATAAAATGGTTTTATTGGACAAAAATAATCAATATTAGCATGTTTGTCATAATATTAAAAAGGGGCTGTCAACTTTTCAGTTTTTGAGCAACTTTAGTGATGGACATTTTGTAAGTCAGAGAGCAACATCGTCTGCGTACAGTCGAATCAAAGCAGGAAAATGAACCAGAAAATTCCACACTTAATAGTATTAATTAAAATGCTCTTGTATGCTAGGCCTGTGTAACAACACAAGGGCACCAACAACACAGGAAACTACTAGTACAACAAGACATTTGGCATGACTTTGGCATGATTCACTTGCCACTTGTGCTTAATGTGAAGAACCATCCAGGTTTTAAATACAGCACTAGCCATCATCAAAGGCTACGGTCGACTGGCCTGACCTGAATCAGGTCAGACAGAAAACCGTCTGAATTGGAGGGGAACCAAATGCATCTGCCTAAGCAAATAAAACGTGTGCTTGCAGAAAGTCTAGTTCCCAGGCCATAATGTCCAGGCACAGGATGTCAGTGAATAATGGCCCATTATCACATGTGATAAAGGTATAAAGAACTCAGTTTTTAGGGGTGAAGTTTGACGCATTAAATGCCAATAAGAAAAAAATAAAAGGCTTATCTAGTTCTTTTTAATTAGCCAAAAAGTTCACCCTGTACAGAACAGAGGTACTTAAAATCATTTCTAACATTTGAGGAATGTTCAGATTTAATGTCCCGGTACTTCACTTGCTGCATAAAGAATGAGATCACTGAAAAGCAGAACAGACTCGTCTCTGGCTGAAGAGCTTCCAGGAAACTCTTAAAAAAGCAGAAGAGAAAGACAGAGTGAAGTGTGCAGACATTTAAAGAAGATATACAGGAAAACAGAGAGGGAACAAGCAGACTCTGACATGGAGATAAACTGACTGCTGTTTCTAAAATAACCCTGCTAGTTAAAGTTTAGTCTGTGTGAGACAGAAAAGGTATTTTCTGCCCTCAACCTCTTATCACACACACCTGCAGCATTCCTGTCTTTGCTTAGCACAGTCACGCTCGTCTGCATCCACCATCTGTAAATAGATGACATCACCTACCAAGTGTGTGTGTGTGTGTTTGCAGACAAAACATGCTTAGCTTGGCTAAATAGGCCTGAAACAGTGGACTGTGTGTTTTGAGTGTTATGGGATCTACAGGCAGACTAAACACAGCGATGTGGCCTTGCTAACTGGATCTAACCTACATTTAGAGGACAATAAAGAGATCGTATTTCTGGCTTTGTGTTTACTTCCTCATGTGACGGTCTTCCTCTAAGCTATGTGTGGTCAAGATCATTTATTGTAGTGAAACATTAGCAACATTAGCTCTTTTATTCCTCTAACTTTTATGTTCATTACCAATTAATCTGACAATAGCTCCCGAAGTTTAGGTAGTAAAATAAGACGCCACTTCCTGTTCCTGTAGATCTTGTCTGCTAAACCCTTAAACATAAACTCTTTTACGACACCATTGGTGATTTTTATTCGACACTGGATCAACTTTCATTGTTTTTCTACCCTCTCCTCTTCTGTCCACGTGTTTACCCTCCTCAGCCTCGCCCCCTCCCTCTAAGTGACTTCCTGTTGAGTCCATGGGGGGAAGTGGAGATCGGACACACCTTTCCTCCCAGCATTCCTGCACTAATGGGTACACACACATGCACATCCCACGCCACATAAATGAGCAGCACAAGTGGGAAGTGCTCACACCTTTTCCTCTTTAATGGATGAGCCTCTAATGGACAGAATCACACGGTCAACTCCCTTTATAAGTGGACATTCCTGAGTTAATGTGCGTCCATGCAGAGCAGATATAGAACATTTCCCAACCTGGCAGGAATAATAACCATTCTGACCTGACCCATATAGATCATCTTGTCTGAGGTATCGTTGCACAAAAGTCAATATAAAAGCTCATTTTATTATTATTAGATTACCTCATTTATTAAATGCCTTCAGAAGACTTGTCAGCTTTCTTTTCAGAAGAAGAGGAAAATGACGGTACTGTCTCTGCAAACAGAG